>NC_092710.1:169459932-170108602 GCF_047496885.1 Scyliorhinus torazame
TCACACGAATGAAAATGAAATGAAATGAAAAATGAAAATCACTTATTGTCACGAGTAGGCTTCAATGAAGTTACTGTGAAAAGCCCCTAGTCGCCACATTCCGGTGCCTGTTCGGGGAGGCTGGTACGGGAATGTCCTATGTACTGACTGTAAAGGCTTAAGTAAATTAAATTTAGGAATTTCGTTGTGGTTCCTGGTTGTGGCAAATTCACAGCACTAGACAAATTATCCAAAACAATTTGGCACTAAAGGGTGTGGCCGCAATTTTCTGGGCACATATCGCACAATGGCCGCAAAATCTCGCAAGAGGCCAAAAACAGGGGGCGAAATTCTCCGTTATCGGCGGAAACTCCGCCGATCGGGCGCAAAAAACGGCGCAAATCCCACTTGCGTCACGTCATAAAAATGGGCCGATAGTCTGCGGCCCGAAATGGGCTAGCAGCGACGTAACGGGATCCGCGCTTGCGCAGTGGTTCACGCCGTGCAGCGTCATACGCGCTGCACGGCGTGACGGCTCATAAGGCCGCGCAGCTCCCCCCCCACCCGACCGGAACAGCCGACCGCAACACCCGACTTGATGGCTGGCCGTCGCTCAGCCCCGAGGTTCGAGTCACGGGATGTGGAGGCGCTCCTGGATGCGGTGGAGCAGAGGAGGGACGCCCTGTATCCCGGGCACGGCCGCAGAGATGCCCCACGCCACAGCCGGCGTCTGTGGAGGGAAGTGGCAGAGGCCGTCACCGCTGTGGCCCTAACACCACGGACAGGCACCCAGTGCCACAAGCAGGTGAACGACCTCGTCAGAGCAGGCAGGGTGAGCGTCCCCCATACCCCCCATATCCCCTCTCCCCCAAATCCCCCCTCCCCCATATCCCCCCCTCCCCCATATCCCCCCTCCCCCATATCCCCCATATCCCCCATATCCCCCATATCCCCCCTCCCCCATATCCCCCCTCCCCCATATCCCCCCCCTCCCCATATCCCCCCTCCCCCATATCCCCCCTCCCCCATATCCCCCCCTCCCCCATATCCCCCATATCCCCCCTCCCCCATATTCCCCCCTCCCCCATATCCCCCCTCCCCCATATCCCCCATATCCCCCCTCCCCATATCCCCCCTCCCACATATCCCCCTCCCCCATATCCCCCATATCCCCCCTCCCCCATATCCCCCATATTCCCCCCTCCCCCATATCCCCCCTCCCCCATATCCCCCCTCCCCCATATCCCCCATATTCCCCCCTCCCCCATATCCCCCTTCCCCCATATTCCCCATATCCCCCCCTCCCCATATCCCCCCTCCCAAATATCCCCCCTCCCCCATATCCCCCATATCCCCCTCCCCCATATCCCCCATATCGCCCCTCCCCATATCCCCCATATTCCCCCCTCCCCCATATCCCCCCTCCCCCATATCCCCCCCTCCCCCATATCCCCCATATTCCCCCGTCCCCCATATCCCCCCTCCCCATATTCCCCATATCCCCCCTCCCCATATCCCCCCTCCCCATATCCCCCTCCCCATATCCCCCATATCCCCCCTCCCCCATATCCCCCCTCCACCATATCCCCATATTCCCCCCTCCCCCATATCCCCCATATCCCCCCTCCCCCATATCCCCCATATCCCCCCTCCCCCATATCCCCCATATCCCCAAGTGAATCCAGCCCTAACCTTAACCTCTGCAATGCACGCGCAACCGATGGCGTGCATTCATATACCTGCCTAACACTGTTGCCTTTTACCCCTGCCACCACCCCCCCCCCCCCAGGAGAAGCGCGCACACAACAATAGGGAGCATGTGAGGACTGGAGGAGGGCCCGCTGATGAGAGGCCACTGACCGTACACGAGGAAAGGGCCCTGGAACTGGCTGGCGGACCTGAGGACCGGGAGGTTGCTGATGCAGAGGTCGGGGCCCCACGAGCAAGTGAGCCACCAACAGCCCGTCCCCATATCCCCCCTCCCCTATATCCCCCTCTCCCGTATCACCTGATCACTGCCTGATGTCTAACCATGCATGCTTCATTGTGTATCGCAGGACCAAACGTCCAGGCACCCATCCCCGCAGATGCAGACCGCCCGCAGGATGCCCCTCGGAGACCACGGGAGACGGAGAGACCCGCACCTTCCAGCATGCGACGCCCGTAGGATGCCCCTCGGAGACCACGGGAGACGGAGAGACCCGCACCCTCCAGCATGCAACGCCCGCAGGATGCCCCTCGGAGACCACGGGAGACGGAGAGACCCGAACCCTCCAGCATGCGACGCCCGCAGGATGCCCCTCGGAGACCACGGGAGACGGAGAGACCCGAACCCTCCAGCATGCGACGCCCGCAGGATGCCCCTCGGAGACCATGGGAGACGGAGAGACCCGAACCCTCCAGCATGCGACGCCCGCAGGATGCCCCTCGGAGACCACGGGAGACGGAGAGACCTGGAGCAACAGGGAGACGACACCCCCCGTCACGTGCGGGAGCGACCACCCAGCGATGAGGGGGGCAGCCACAGGCCCCCGTCACATCCGAGCCAGGACACCACTACCCAGGACACCACTATCCAGGACACCCCTACCCGGGACACCACTACCCAGGACACCCCTACCCGGGACACCACTACCCGGGACAGCACTACCCGGGACAGCACTACCCGGGACAGCACTACCCGGGACAGCACTACCCAGGACACCCCTACCCGGGAAGACGAAATACCGGACAGTGACTCAGAGTGGATGGGTGGAGACGAACCCCCACCCCAAAGTGCCATGGACTCAGAGTGGGACGAAGAGCACGACACAACGCCACTGCTGTCACCAACACCCTCCACCATCGCAGAAACACTCACCACGGTTGGGCACTTTAGTGATGAGGCGTCTGGTACACTCACTGGTGCGCACAACACAGCCGTCCCGGTACAGCAGGTGGAGGTAGGAGCAGCAGAGGGACCGGGCGGTCGGAGGGCAGCCCAGGCCAAGCGAACATCTGCCGCCCAGATGGATCCCGGGTTCCTGCAGTTACCACACCCACACATAGATCCGATGCAACCACCGACACGGAGACGAGCGAATAGGGTGACGGGTGGCTTGCGGCGGCTGCGGTCGCAGGTGGAGGAGTCCACCCGCGTCCAGGAGCTGGGAGTGGTCCCGGTCATGCGTGCCACCCAGGCTGACACCGCACGGGTGGCGTCCGCGGTGGAGGCAATGGGTGCGACGGTGTCAGACATGGGGAACGGTTTGCGAGGCCTGGGGCCTTCCGTGCAGGCGGCGTCTGTGGCCCAGGAAATGGCTGCCCTCTCACAGGAGGCCATGAGCCAGTGCCAGCGCCAGATGGCAGAGGCGCTCAACGCCATAGCCCAGTCTCAGCAGGCCATGGCCCAGTCTCAGCAGGCCATAGCCCAGTCTCTGCAGGCCATGGCCCAGTCTCTGCAGGTCATGGCCCAGTCTCAGCAGGCCATCGCTGAGGGCATCGGCGCCAGTGGCCATGTGCGAGCTGGCGTCGCACTGTCGCAGACAGGGTTCGACAACCCCCTGGGCTCCATGGCTGCAAACCTGCAGACCCCTGTCGATACCAGCACGGGCCTCCAGGACTGGCAGCGCCAGATGTCGGGGGCGCGTCGGATGGCCAGTCCGTTCGCATCCCCCACCCATGTAGAGGCCTGGGGGCCATCGGGCACCCCGAGGGAGGAGGAGGTGGTGTGGTCCGTCCCGGCTCCCTCTGTAGGGGAGGTCCCGGTACACCGCGACACCTCGGACTCCCCCCCTTCCGTCCCAGGTGCATCGGGTGGGCAACGGGCAGGACAGGCTGGCAGCTCGCCATCCCAGTCGCCCGGGCCGCAGCCTGGCCCATCTAGGCCAGGACGCCCCAGGAAACGGCCGCCAAAGGGATCCAGTGTCAGAGGGCAGGAATCACAGGAGTCCACCTCCAGTTCTGCTGTACCGTCTGGGGAACCACGTAGACGTAGTCAAAGGGCCCGTAAGGCCAAACAATTAGACACTGAGTAAGTTGGCACGGGTGCAGGGCACAGATGAGTTTTAGGCGCTAGGGCACGTGCATGAACTCCTTTGGTTATTAAAGTCAATGTTACACCTACCGAAGCTGCCTTTGTGCTCTGTCCAAAGTGTGTGGGGGTGTCATGTACGTTGAGCGCAAGTGTGTGTGTGAGGGGTGGTCTTACCTCAGCCCCAGGTGAGTCTGCCCCCTTCCCCCTGGGCCGCCATCAACATCCCCCGGGCAGAGGACGGGACCGTGCACTGCAGTGTCACAGCCGCATCCAGGGATGGTCCGGGTGGATGGTGGTACTGTGGCCATGGGTCAGACATAGTCCAACGATGTAGAGCCAGGAGCTCATCGGAGGCGGGTTGTCATCATTCTCCATGGCCTGCGATAGACACGCGTCCACCCGCAACTGGGTGAGCCCGGCCCGTTGTGCCGCCGGTGGATCGGCAATTGGGAGTGGGGGGGTGGTGTGCATGCGGGTGGGGTGTGTGGGGTTGGGGAGGGGGGTGAGGGTGCTGGGTGGGTGGATGGGTGGGGGGTGTGGGTGGTCGGCTGTTGTCATGGTGTGCGGTCTGTGGCCATACTACCCGATTCCCACGCCCATCTAGTCAGTGAAGCGGGCGTCTATCAGTCTGTCCCGTGCCCGCTGGGCCAGCCGGTAACGGTGGACAGCCACCCGTCTGTGTCTACCCCGTCTGCCCTGACCATTGCCCCCATCCCCCTCATCTGGGGAGGACTGGGCCTCTTCCTGCTGCTCCTCCACTCCGCCCTCCTCTGCCTGCGGCACATCGCCCCTCTGCTGGGCTATGTTGTGCAGGACGCAGCACACCACAATGATGCGGCCGACCCTATCTGACCGATACTGGAGGGCGCCCCCAGAGAGGTCCAGGCACCTGAAACGCATCTTCAGCACGCCAAAGCACCTCTCGATCACTCCCCTTGTCGCTACATGGGCATCATTGTAGCGGTTCTCCGCCTCATTGCGTGGCCTCCGGAGAAGGGCGTCATCAGCCACGATCGCAATGGGTAGCCCCTGTCGCCCAGCAACCAGCCCCTCAGCCGGGGATGGCGTCCCTCGTACATGCCGGGGATGGATGACCGCGACAACACGAATGAGTCGTGTACACTGCCTGGGTGACGGGCGCAGACGTGCAGGATCATCATGCGGTGGTCGCAGACCACCTGTACGTTCATCGACTAGGTCCCCTTCCTATTAGTGAACACGGCCCTGTTATCTGCAGGTGGCCGCACGGCGACGTGCATCCCATCGATCGCGCCCTGGACCATGGGGAACCCGGCAATGGCAGAGAAGCCCACAGCCCGGGCATCTTGGCTGGCCCGGTCCACGGGGAAGCGGATGTAGCGGTGCGCCATGGCATAAAGGGCATCTGTCACTGCCCGGATGCACCGATGCACCGATGTCTGCGATATGCCGGACAGGTCCCCACTCGGTGCCTGGAATGACCCCGTTGCATAAAAGTTCAGGGCCACCGTAACCTTGACGGACACGGGGAGAGGGTGTCCCCCGCCAGTGCCACGCGGTGACAGGTGTGCCAGCAGGTGGCAGATGTGTGCCACGGTTTCCCGGCTCATCCGGAGTCTCCTCCTGCATTCCCGGTCCGTGAGGTCCTGGTATGACTGCCGGGGCCGGTACACACGGGGCGCCCTCGGGTGCCTCCGTTGCCGTGGGGCCGCGACGTCCTCCTCCCCCTCCTCGTCCTGTCGGTCAGGTGTCCCTCCAGCCTGGGCGGCTGCCGCCTGCCCCTCTGCGGCAGCCTGCGCCGCCTCTCTGGCACGCTCCTCCTCCTCCTCCTCCTCCTCCTCATCCAGGGCAACATAGACATGAGCGGCTGCCACCACGGCGGCCAACATCGCTGGATGGTCTGAAAACATGACGGCCTGGTGGGGGGGAGGGGAACGACGACATGTCATCATTGCCCATATCCCCTCCTCCCCCCAGCCAGGTGGCATGGACCGCATGGGTCCAACTGTTGGAGGCTGGCACCTGGCCAGGTGGACCAACTCATTTGCCCTCCCATCACCCACCCCGGCACGGACCCCCCACCCCCAACCTCCACCCCGGCACGGACCCCCTCCCCAACACCCACCCCAGCACGGACCCCCTCCCCAACCTCCACCCCGGCACGGACCCCCTCCCCAATCCCCAACCTCCACCCCAGCACGGACCCCCTCCATAACCTCCACCCCGGCAGGGACCCCCTCCCCAACCCCCAACCTCCACCCCAGCACGGACCCCCCACCCAACCTCCACCCCGGCACGGACCCCCTCCCCAACCCCCAACCTCCACCCCAGCACGGACCCCCCCCAACCTCCACCCCAGCACGGACCCCCTCCCCAACCTCCACCCCGGCACGGACCCCCTCCCCAACCTCCACCCCGGCACGGACCCCCTCCCCAACCCCCAACCTCCACCCCAGCACGGACCCCCCCCCAACCTCCACCCCGGCACGGACCCCCTCCCCAACCCGCAACCTCCACCCCAGCACGGACCCCCCCCCAACCTCCACCCCGGCACGGACCCCCTCCCCAACCTCCACCCCGGCACGGACCCCCTCCCCAACCTCCACCCCGGCACGGACCCCCTCCCCAACCCCCAACCTCCACCCCAGCACGGACCCCCCCCCAACCTCCACCCCGGCACGGACCCCCTCCCCAACCCCCAACCTCCACCCCAGCACGGACCCCCCCCCAACCTCCACCCCGGCACGGACCCCCTCCCCAACCTCCACCCCGGCACGGACCCCCTCCCCAACCTCCACCCCGGCACGGACCCCCTCCCCAACCTCCACCCCGGCACGGACCCCCTCTCCAACCCCCAACCTCCACCCCAGCAAGGACCCCCCCCCCAACCTCCACCCCAGCACGGACCCCCCCCCAACCTCCACCCCGGCACGGACCCCCTCCCCAACCCCCAACCTCCACCCCGGCACGGACCCCCTCCCCAACCCCCAACCTCCACCCCAGCACGGACCCCCCCCCAACCTCCACCTCGGCACGGACCCCCTCTCCCACCTCCACCCCAGCACGGACCCCTTCCCCAACCCCCAACCTCCACCCCAGCACGGACCCCCCCCCCAACCTCCACCCCGGCACGGACCACCTCCCCAACCTCCACCCCGGCACGGACCCCCTCCCCAACCCCCAACCTCCACCCCGGCACGGACCCCCTCCCCAACCCCCAACCTCCACCCCGGCACGGACCCCCTCCCCAACCCCCAACCTCCACCCCAGCACGGATCCCCCCCCCAACCTCCACCCCGGCACGGACCCCCTCCCCAACCTCCACCCCGGCACGGACCCCCTCCCCAACCCCCAACCTCCACCCCAGCACGGACCACCCCCCAACCTCCACCCTGGCACGGACCCCCTCCCCAAACTCCACCCCGGCACGGACCCCCTCCCCAACCCCCAACCTCCACCCCAGCACGGACCCCCCCCCAACCTCCACCCCGGCACGGACCCCCTCCACAACCCCCAACCTCCACCCCGGCACGGACCCCCTCCCCAACCTCCACCCCGGCACGGACCCCCTCCCCAACCCCCAACCTCCACCCCAGCACGGACCCCCCCCCAACCTCCACCCCGGCACGGACCCCCTCCCCAACCTCCACCCCGGCACGGACCCCCTCCCCAACCCCCAACCTCCACCCCGGCACGGACCCCCTCCCCAACCCCCAACCTCCACCCCAGCACGGATCCCCCCCCCAACCTCCACCCCGGCACGGACCCCCTCCCCAACCTCCACCCCGGCACGGACCCCCTCCCCAACCCCCAACCTCCACCCCAGCACGGACCCTCCCCCCAACCTCCACCCCGGCACGGACCCCCTCCACAACCCCCAACCTCCACCCCGGCACGGACCCCCTCCCCAACCTCCACCCCGGCACGGACCCCCTCCCCAACCCCCAACCTCCACCCCAGCACGGACCCCCCCCCAACCTCCACCCCGGCACGGACCCCCTCCCCAACCTCCACCCCGGCACGGACCCCCTCCCCAACCCCCAACCTCCACCCCGGCACGGACCCCCTCCCCAACCCCCAACCTCCACCCCAGCACGGACCCCCCCCCAACCTCCACCCCGGCACGGACCCCCTCCCCAACCTCCACCCCGGCACGGACCCCCTTCCCAACCCCCAACCTCCACCCCAGCACGGACCCCCCCCCCAACCTCCACCCCGGCACGGACCTCCTCCACAACCCCCAACCTCCACCCCGGCACGGACCCCCTCCCGGCACTCCCCCGGAGCCCAGCCTACTCTAACCACCCCCCCCCCCCCCCCCGCCGCACACACACACAAGCCGAGACACACCTCTCCTCAGGCAATCAGTCTGCGGCCACGCCATTTCCTGCCCAGAGCCAACCCCCCAGGCCGTCACTCACCTCCACGCTGGTCGGCGTGAGCCTGGAGCACCGGGTCATGCCGATGAAAAGGAGGTTTGATTCACGTCGACGTGAACGGTCATCACGTCGACGGGACTTCGGCCCATCCGGAAGGGAGAATATCGGCAGGCCGAAAATCGGCTGCCTTGCGCAGACCCGTGACATTCTCCGCGGCAGCGGCGCCATTAACGCCCCGCCGACTTTTCTCCCTTCGGAGACTTCGGCGGGGGCGGGGGCGGGATTCACGGCGGCCAACGGCCATTCTCCGACCCGGCGGGGGGTCGGAGAATGACGCCCAGGATTTGCGTTGGCGAGAATGCCAAATGCAACATTTCCAGTCCCTTCCCGCTGACGTAATCAGGTTCATGCCAGAAATGGTAGGAACCTGACTTTAATGCATTTGAATTTACTTGAATGTAATTAGCGAGTTTAAAGTCAGATGTTATGACCTCACTGAATCCTCCTGCCCACCAGCGTGAATTATTACTGCTCTATAAAAAAGTGGGAGAAAGGAGATCTGAACTGCTCTCCACCGTGTACCATGTGCACAAGGTGAAAGTAACCACTGGACAGCTGTGGAGGGGGGATGTTCAAAGGTTCTGGGGTTTGGGAGGTGTCAAGGGTGTGGGGTGGGCAGGTCGGGGTTCTACCCTGGGCTGGATGTCGAGGTTGGTCTGTATTGCTGTTAAGTCTGCTGTGTGTCTGTTTTCAACCCCTTCACAGCCCAGAACAATTCTGCAGCCTATTTGTTTTAAAAGCAGATGACAGCCCAGAGAGAGTGAAAGGCTGTTCAGTTACAGAACACTTCGAAGGCCTTAGTGAATGAAAAGGCTCAGTGGCTAGCACTGGGACTGCGACACTAAGGACTTGGGTATGAATCCTGGCCCTGGGTCACTGTCCGTGTGGAGTTTGCACATTTTTCCCATGTCTGCGTGGGTTTCACCCCCACAGCCCAATGATGTGATGGTTAGGTGGATTGGCCACGCTAAATTGCCCCTTAATTGGAGAAGAAAAATACATGGCTACTCTAAAATTAAAAAAAATATTTCTTACAAACACGATGTGAGGTTTATTAGGAGATGTTGCTCATAAAACCTAAGATGGAGAACTGAAAGCCCGAGCAAGTACTCGGGCTGACGTCCCTACAGATCACGTGACATTCCATGAGCAGGAATGTATTCTTTAATATTTAACACCCCCCCCCCCCCTTTACTTCTTTAGTACAATTCACAATTTTTCTGAATGTTAAAATCAGACCCGCTATACATGAGATACATTACTTTGCACCATTATCTGGATACATAGAAACAACTTAATAAGACAGTGGTATCAGGTTGTACTCTACCTTCTGGAACTTGGCTACTCGAGTCCTTTGAATTATCTTCTTTTGTGAGAGTAGAAGTTACTTCAGTGTCTGTCTCCATATGTATTGAAGAGTCCTCAGAAACAGAATCTGAACCTGTCTCTGCGTTTCATCTCTGTTCAGGAGGATCACTGCTTCGATTTTTCAATCCAAAAAACCTCAAGACATTTCAGCAATTTCACTTTGTGAAGCTAGTAGTTGGTTGCAAAACTCTCTCATCATCCGTCTGCATTGAACCTGTTTTTGCCGGTTTAATAAGGACATGGGGAGTCCACACCGAATAAAGTAAGAAACTAAGTTTATTTTCACAAACGATATGTACACAACCCAGTAGATCCACACTGGGTTCCAACTGAAGTCAGTGCCTTACTGGCTGACCTTTTATACATGTGTTAATTTGAGATGCCCCACCCCTAGAGGGGAGCTCGTACTCCGCAAGGAGCACGTGGAAGACAAGCATTCCCACCCTGTAGGTTGCGTACTGGATATTATCTTCCTCCCCGCTAAAGTCTGAAGACTCCCTTGACGAGCGATGAGGCAAGAAGGAGGAGTAGGCATAGGATGTCAAAGTTCCTTCGGCTCCGGAACGTTATCATGGAGCTGATGCACTGGATCATTTAGCGCATACCTCGTTGGTGAACGTTGTCTGCGACAGGAATGTCGTGCCAGCCAATCGTCAGGATGCAGCGGAATGACGGGGTCAGCATCCAACTCCGTTTTGGAATCAGAAGAGACAACTTGGGGCATGTCTGCATCGAGAGAGACTGGAGGCGTCATAGCAAGCTGGTTCGGCAATAGAGCCGGAGGATCCAGGACCGGTTTCTTCACAAGGGAGTAACCTCCATGAGCGAATGTGACCCAGGTGCCACTTCATTAGTTTCTCCCAGACCCGAACTTGGTAAGAAACCCGTTCCGTTTGACAGACGACAATCCCAGAAAACCAGCAAGCACCGTTGTTAAAGTTACAAATGAACACATGTCTTCAGGAGTGAAGCAAGAAAGAGGTTGACGTCGAACTGGGCAACGCCATTGCAAATCTTGATTCCGGCACACCTTTGCGCTGATTTCCGACAGAGTCAAACTCGGTCGTATACAAAGCCGACGACTGTTTTAACATCGCAGCATGGGCCCCAGTTATTGCGAGCTGCATGGTCCTGTACGAGAATAAAAATCTTGCCAGTCTTGTGTCCATCGGGCTGGATGTCTGTTTCTTGAGCCCTCGTCTAACTGTCTGCATAGCCCTCTCGGCCAAACAATTGGATTCTGGATGGTATGGGGCTGTGCGGACATAGAACATTACAACACAGTACAGGCCCTTTGGCCCTCGATGTTGCGCCGACTTGTAAACCACGCTAAAGCCCATCTACACTATTCCCTTATCATCCATATGTCTATCCAATGGCCATTTGAATGCCCTTAGTGTTGGCGAGTCCACTACTGTTGCAGGCAGGGCATTCCACATCCTTACTACTCTCTGAGTAAAGAACCTACCTCTGACATCTGTCCGATATCTATCTCCCCTCAATTTAAAGCTTTGTCCCCTCGTGCTAGACATCACCATCCGAGGAAAAAGGCTCCCACTGCCCACCCTATCTAATCCTCAGATCATCCTGTAAGCCTCAATTAAGTCACCTCTTAATCTTCTTCTCTCTAATGAAAACAGCCTCAAGTCCCTCAGCCTTCCCTCATAAGATCTACCCTCCATACCAGGCAACATTCTGGTAAATCGCCTCTGCACCCTTTCCAATGCTTCCACATCCTTCCCATAATGCGGCGACCAGAATTGCACGCAATACTCCAAATGCGGCCGCACCAGAGTTTTGTACAGCTTCAACATGACCTCATGGCTCCGAAACTCAATCCCTCCCCCAATAAAAGCTAACACACCATACGCCTTCTTAACAACCCTCTCAACCTGGGTGGCAACTTTCAGGGATTTATGTACATGGACCCCGAGATCTCTCTGCTCATCCACACTACCAAGAATCTTAACATTAGCCCATCACTCTGTCTTCCTGTTATTCCTTCCAAAATGAATCACCTCACACTTTTTTGCATTAAACTCCATTTGCCACCTCTGAGCCCAGCACTGCAGCTTATCTATGTCCCTCTGTAACTTGGAACATCCTTCCGCACTGTCCACAACGCCACCGGCTTTAGTGTCATCTGCAAATTTACTCACCCATCCTTCTACGCCCTCGTCCAGGTCATTTATAAAAATGACAAACAGCAGTGGCCCCAAAACAATCCCTTGTGGTACACTACTAGTAACTGGACTCCAGTCTGAACATTTCCCATCAACCACCACCCTTTGTCTTCTTCCAGCTAGCCAATTTCTGATCCAAACTGCTAAATCACCCTGAATCCCATGCCTCCATATTTTCTGCAATAGCCTACCGCGGGGAACCTTAGCAAACGCTTTACTGAAATCCATATACACCACATCAACTGTTTTACTTTCATCCACCTGTTTGGTCACCTTCTCAAATAACTCAATAAGGTTTGTGAGGCACGACCTACCCTTCTCAAAACCATGTTGACTATCTCTAATCAAATTATTCCTTTCCAGATGATTATACATCCTATCTCTTATAAACCTTTCCAAGACTTTGCCCACAACAGAAGTAAGGCTCACTGGTCTATAGTTACCAGGGTTGTCTCTACTCCCCTTCTTGAACAAGGGGACAACATTTGCTATCCTCCAGTCTTCTGGCACTATTCCTGGAGACAAAGATGACTAAAAGATCAAAGCCAAAGGCACAGCAATCTCCTCCCTAGCATCCCAGAGAACCCTAGGATAAAATCCCAATCCGGCCCAGGGGACTTATTTATTTTCACACTGATGCACGATCAATGACCACTAAAGCGAGGTTGTAGTCCAACTGAAGGCTTTAATAAGCTAAATGTTTCCCCCAGCAGCTCAGGTACAGAATGAAGGCTGCTGGGCGGCACGGGCTCTTATACCCCACATTGCAGGGCGGAGCTACTATGCACCTTGACCAATAGGAAACATACAATATCTACCAAATGGTGTTCCAGCATTACCAGGTACCGTAATATCTCTACACAGGCTACCACATTCACCCCCTGTTAAAAAAGTGTCCGGCGGGGGTGGTGGCTTGATATAACAAAATGGTAACGTGGTAGAAAATTATAGTTATAGAGGTACCATAATATCTCCGTACAGCGTTTTGTAACTATTTACAGATTCATAATTAACTATACACTTTAGAATGAAGCAATCAGTCAATCGGGGGCCCTGGCCGTCCTCTGTGATCGTCAAAGCTTCGGTGGTGACTCCGGTGGAGGCTCGGGCGTCTGTGACTCCGGGATCATGGCCTCAATCTCTGTGGCAGCTTCAACACCCCTAGACGGCGCTGGTGGGGAAAACGGTTGACCTGGGAAGGGAGCGTCTGCGGGTGCGTCTGTGGGTGGGGGAGCCTAGATGGGGCCGGCGGAAGGACCGATCCTCCTGTAAGGTGCACTGGTGGAGGCGCGGGTGGGACTGGTGGCTGGGGTGTGCATGGGGATCCGGCGGGCGCCAGGTCTCGTAGGGAGACCGTATCTTGTCAGCCGTCGGGGTACGCCATGTAGGCGTACTGGGGGTTAGCGTGGAGAAGGTGGACCCTCTCTACCAGCGGGTCCAACTTGTGTGCCCACACGTGTTTTCGAGCAGGATGGGTCCGAGAGCTGCCAGCCAGGTCGGGAGCGAGGTCCCAGAGGAGGACTTCCTGGGGAAGATAAGGAGACGTTTGTGAGGTGTTTGGTTGGTCATGGTACAAAGCAATGACCGGATGGAGTGGAGGGCATCCTGGAGGACTTCCTGCCAGTGGGTGACTGGGAGATTCCTGGTCTGTAGGGCCAATAGGATGGTCTTCCAGACTGTTCCGTCCTCCCTCTCTACCTGTCCATTACCCCGGGGGTTGTAACTGGTCGTCCTGCTTGAGGCGATGCCCTTGCTGAGCAGGAATTGACGCAGTTCGTCGCTCATAAAGGAGGACTCCCTATCACTATATATGTAAGCGGGGAACCCGAACAGTGCAAAGAATCTATGGAGGGCCTTGATGCCGGTGGAGGCGGTCATGTCGGGGCAGGGGATGGTGAATAGGAACCGGGAGTACTCGTTAATCACGTTCAGGAAGTACGTGTTGCTGTCGGTGGAGGGGAGGGGGCCTTTGAAGTCCATGCTGAGGCGTTCAAAGGGACAGGAAGCCTTTATCAGGCGCCCTTTCTCTGGCCGGTAGAAGTGCGGTTTGCACTCCGCGCAGATTTGGCAGTCCCTGGTGGCTGTCCTGACCGCCTCGATGGAGTAGGGCAGGTTGCGGGTCTTGATAAAGTGGAAAAAGCGAGTGACCCCCGGGTGGCAGAGGTCCTCGTGGAGGGCTCGGAGGCGGTCCACTTGTGCGTTGGCACATGTGCCGCGGGACAGGGCATCAGGAGGCTCGTTTAGCTTCCCGGGACAATACAAGATCTCGTAGTTGTCAGTGGAGAGTTTGATTCTCCACCGCAAGATCTTATCGTTTTTTATCTTGCCCCGCTGTGCATTATCGAACATGAAAGCAATCGACCGTTTGTCAGTGAGGCGAGTGAATCTCCTGCCGGCTAGGTAATGCCTCCAATGTCGCACAGGTTCTACTATGGCTTGTGCCTCTTTTTCGACTGAGGAGTGGCGGATTTCGGAAGCATGGAGGGTATGTGAGAAGAAGGCCATGGGTCTGCCCGCTTGGTTGAGGATGGCCGCCAGAGATTTGTCAGATGCGCCATTCTCGACCTGGAAGGGGAGGGACTCGTCGATGGCGTGCATCGTGGCCTTTGCAATGTCTGCTTTGATGCGGCTGAAGGCCTGGTGGGCCTCTATTGACAGGGAAAAAACTGTGGATTGGATCAGGGAACGGGCCTTGTCCGCATAGTTGGGGACCCACTGGGCATCGTAAGAGAAAAACCCTGGGCAGCGCTTCAGGGCCTTGGAGCAGTGAGGGAGGGGGAACTCCATAAAGGGGCGCATGCGTTCAGGGTCGGGGCCTATAACTCCATTTCGCACTACGTAGCCGAGGATGGCTAGGCGGTCTGTGCTAAACACGCATTTATCCTTGTTGTCTGTAATGTTAAGGATGTTTGCGGTCTGGAGGAATTTTCGGAGGTTGGTGTCGTGGTCCTGCTGGTCGTGGCCGCAGATGGTGACATTATCGAGATACGGGAATGTTGCCCGTAAACCGTACCACTCAACCATTCGGTCCATCTTGTGCTGGAAGACCGAGACCCTGTTGGTGACACCGAAGGGAACCCTTAAGAAGTGATAGAGCCGCCCATCTGCATCGAAGGCAGTGTATTTGCGGTCACTAGTGCGGATGGGGAGCTGGTGGTAGGCGGACTTAAGATCCACTGTGGAGAAGACCTTGTAGTGCACGATCCTGTTTACCAGGTCGGATATGTGGGGGAGAGGGTACGCGTCCAGCTGCGTAAACGTGTTGATGGTCTGATTGTAGTCGATGACCATCCTATGCTTCTCCTCGGTCTTTACCACCACTACTTGAGCTCTCCAGGGACTGTTGCTAGCTTCAATGACTCCTTCCCTCAGTAGCCTTTGGACCTCTGACCTAATAAAGATCTGATCCTGGGCACTGTACCGTCTGCTCCTGGTGGCGACAGGTTTGCAATCCGGGGTGAGGTTCATCGACCTTGAGGGTCGCAAGGCCGCAGATAGTGAGGGGGGGGTATAGGGCCGCCGAATTTGAAAGTTAGACTTTGGAGATTACACTGGAAGTCTAAACCTAGGAGTGTTGCCGCGCAGAGGTGGGGAAGGACGTAGAGCCGGTAATTTTTAAACTCCCTTCCCTGGACTGTGAGGTTTGCTACACAAAACCCCTTTACCTCTACTGAGTGGGAACCGGAGGCCAGGGAGATTTTTGATTAACGGGGTGGACGAGAAGAGAACAGAGCCTTACAGTGTCGGGGTGTATGAAGCTGTCCGTGCTCCCAGAGTCGATTATGCAGGACGTCTCGCGCCCATTGATTAGTACTGTTGTTGTAGCAGTTGAGAGTGTTCGAGGCCGGGACTGGTCCAGGGTCACCGAGGCTAATCGCAGCAGTTGAGTGTTCTCTTCAGGCGGTGTGCGGTCAGCCGAGCTGGGGGCCTGGGAGTCCATCCAAGATGGTGGCTCCCATTGGTCGCACATGGCTGGGGGTGCACAAAATGGCGGCGCCCATCCATCGAACGTGGCATCCACGGGACAAGATGGCGGCACCCGGGGGCCACACGTGGCCCTGGAGGAGGAAGATGGCACGGGGACCGTGGAGAGGTTTGTGGTGGCTGTCCGCATTCTTCACCGGAGACCGCGGCGACCGCATGGGCCTGGCATACCACCATGAAGTGGCCCTTTTTACCGCATCCCTTGCAGGTGGATTCGCGGGCCAGGCAGCGCTGCCGGGGGTGCTTGGCCTGCCCGCAAAAGTAGCAGCGGGGCCCCCCGGAGTTGCCAGGCCACCTTGCAGCACAGGCTTGTGGCGGAATGGGGGTTGTCTCGGGATCGGGTGCGGAGGGGAACGGAAGCGCGGGCATTTTTGGAGGCCACATCCAGGGAGCCTGCAAGGGTCCGTGCCTCCTTGAGGCCTAGGGTGTCTTCTTCCAGCAATCGCTTGCGGATTTGGGAGGACAGCATACCTGCCACGAAAGCATCCCAGATCAAGAGTTCTGTGTGGTCGCTCACCGAATCTTGCGGGCAGCTGCAGTTTCTCCCCAACACCAGGAGCACACGGTAGAATTCTTCCAGCGATTCCCCAGGGATTTGTCACCTCGTTGCTCGCAGATGTTGGGCGTAGACCTCGTTTACCGGGCGAATATAATGTCCTTTTAGCAGCTCCATTGCTGCATCGAAGTCTTCCGCGTCCTCGATGAGGGTGTAAATTTCAGGGCTCACCCTCCAGTGCAGGACTTGCAATTTCTGTTCTCCCGTGGGTGTGTTTTCGGCCATTCCAAGATATTCTTTAAAACACGCCAGCCAGTACTTGAAGGTTGCCACTGAGTTTGCCGTGACACTCCGGCTTGATTCGGAGCTCCATCCTTTTAAATCTAGCTTATTAAATTGATGCACGATCAATGACCACTAAAGCGAGGTTGGAGTCCAACTGAAGGCTTTAATAAGCTAGATGTTTCCCCCAGCAGCTCAGGTACAGAATGAAGGCTGCTGGGGCGGCATGGGCTCTTATACCCCGCCTTGCAGGGCGGAGCTACCATACACCTTGACTAATCGGAAACATACAATATCTACCAATGGTGTACCAGGTACCGTAATACCTCCACACAGACTACCATGCACACTTTCCAGTATTGCTAACACCTCCTCCTTATGAACCTCAAGCCCTTCTAGTCTAGCAGCCTGAATCTCAGTATTCTCCTCGACAACATTGTCTTTTTCCTGTGTGAATACTGACGAAAAATATTAATTTAATACCTCTCCTATCTCCTCGGACTCCACGCACAACTTCCCACTACTGTCCTTGACTGGCCCTTCTCTTACCCTAGTCATGGTGAATCCGATCATTTTCATAAAAGTGGCAAAATCTTTGTTCAAAAAAGAGGCACCGTTCTTTTGGGGGATTTCATGGGTGAAAAAAGAAATGCACAGTCACTTGATGGTCACCCGGGAAGTGATCAACACCATCTTGTGGACGATCAGCCGATTTGAGTGGTCATTGTCGTGTTAAGAACACTGAGATAACACGGGCTGCAACTGGATGCAGCTTTAACTGAAAGATACTCCAGACCTTGAAGTTAGTTCAATCTGATTTATTGAACCTGTCACACAGTTAGCACAGTTCTCTATGGGTTCGACTCTCTGCTAACCTCTCTGCTAAGTGTGGTTACTCTGTCTGACTGAACCAGACTAGCTCTTACCCACTAGCTGTAGGTGTTATGTGATATATACACCCTGACTCAGTCTGTAGATGTCCCCAGTGGAAAGAGGCGGAGTGTGAGTGCCTCGTGCCTTTTATAGTGGGAAACCACCCCCAAGTGTTCTGCCTGCTGATTGGTTATGTCCTGTTCTCTGTGTTTATTAGTTGCCTGTCTGTATTTCATTCTGTGCATGTCTGCATATCATGACATCTCCCCTTTTGAAATGTTTTTCTGGAGCATATGTGAAAGTATTTACATTTGTCGGCTGAAAAACTAACTTATTTACATACTATGGCAGATGGGAACATGTGTACATGTGAAAACAGGTGTCTAATGTGCGAACATAGAACATAGCAAACAAAACAAATGTTCATAAGTTCAGTCTCTGGGGCTTGCGTCTGATCCTGGTCGACCACCGGAGAGGTGGTGGTGGGGACGATGGCGCCTTGACTGGCGGGATTGAAGCCTGACTGGTGGCCTCGTGGTTCGAGGTGCCACAATAACGGATGGAAACAATGAAGAGTGTGGTTGCGGGCGGGCAACTTTACGCAGTGCCCGTCTGTTGCGCCGCACAACAGAGCCATCAGCCATGCACACAACATATGATTGAGGAGCAGCTTGTCGAACAACAACAGCTGGGGCTGACCAGCCTCCGTCAGGTAGTTTGATCCGAACAGCATCCACCGGCGATAGCACAGGCAAATCGGTGGCATGAGCATCATATACCTGCTTTTGCCGGTCCCTGAGATTCTGCACCTTCTGCAGCACTGGGAGGTGATCCAGATCAGGCAAGTGTATGGCTGGAAGAGTCGTCTGCAGGTCCCTGTTCATCAGGAGTTGAGCTGGTAACATGCCGGTAGACAGAGAGGTTGCCCTGTACGCAAGCAGCGCAAGGTTGACGTCAGAAGCAGAATCCGCGGCCTTGCAGATGAGCTGCTTCACTATGTGCACCCCTTTCTCAACCTTCCCGTTGGACTGCGGGTAATGTGGGCTGGAAATGACGTGGTTAAACTGATATGACTGGGCAAATCTTGACCACTCTTGGCTGCTGAAGCAAGGACCGTTGTCACTCATGACAGTGAGTGGAATACCATGCTTGGAGAACATCTCTTTACAGGCCTTGATGATGGTCTTGGATGTGAGGTCCGAGAGCTTCATGAACTCTGGGTAGTTGGAAAAATAATCAATGATTAACACATAATCACGACCATTAGCATGAAAGAGGTCGATGCCCATCTTGGACAACGGGGAGGTCACGATTTCATGCTGCTGAAGCGTCTCCTTGCTCTGTGCTGGCTGGAAGCGTTGACAGGTTGGACAGTATTCGAGATGTCCTGACTAATCCCAGGCCAGTAGACAGATTGCCAGGCTCTGTGCCTGCACTTCTCGACACCCAGATGTCCCTCGTGGATTTGCCGGAGCACCAAGCTCTGGAGACTGAGTGGAATGACAATGCGGTCCAGCTTGAGGAGGATACCATCAACCACAGTCAGGTCACCTTCACATTGAAGCTTTTTGCCAGCCATTGGCGAGGTGGCACATGACACGCTGCAGGAGAGGGTCTTTGGCTATCTCGTTGTGAATGCGAATCACCTTTGCATCCGACACCAGGAGGTTGCTGGCCCACAGCTGCACCTGTGATTCAATCTGTTGGATGAATGCCGGCGCTTCACTAGGCAAGGTTATGGAGCGGGATAAGGCATCCACAATAATGAGCTCCTTGCCAGGTGTGTACGGGCAGCACGGTAGCATAGTGGTTAGCATAATTGCTTCACAGCTCCAGGGTCCCAGGTTCGATTCCCGGCTTGGGTCACTGTCTGTGCGGAGTGTGCACATTCTCCCCGTGTGTGCGTGGGTTCCCTCTGGGTGCTCCGGTTTCCTCCCACAGTCCAAAGATGTGCAGGTTAGGTGGATTGACCATGGTAAATTGCCCTTAGTGTCCAAAATTGTCCTTAATGTTGGGTGGGGTTACTGGGTTATGGGGATAGGGTAGGGGTGCGGCTTGGGTGGGGTGCTCTTTCAAAGGGGTGCAGACTCGATGGGCCAAATGGCCTCCTTCTGCACTGTAAATTCTATGAGTGTACACTAGTTCAAATTCGTACCTTCTGGGTCTGAGGAGGATGCGCTGCAGCCGGGGCGTCATGTCGTTCAGGTCCTTGTGGATAATATGGACCAGAGGCCTGTGGTCCGTCTCTACGGTGAATGTCGGCAGGCCGTAGACATAATCATGGAACTTGATAATTCTAGTCAGAAGGCCCAGGCATTCGTTTTCAATCTGGGCGTACCGCTACTCGGTGGGTGTCATCGCCCGTGATGCGTAGGCAACCGGTGCCCAGGATGAGGTGTCATCGCGCTGGAGCAACACCGCACCGATGCCGTCCTGGCTCACATCTATCGAGATTTTTGTTTCCCTGTCAGGGTCAAAAAATGCCAATACAGGTGTAGTGGTGAGCTTGGCTTTCAGCTCCAAACACTCTGCTTGATGAGCTGCCTGCCACTCAAAGGCAGTGGACTTTTTCACCAGATGTCTGAGGGCCGTGGTGTGTGAGGCCAGGTTCGGGATGAACTTGCCCAAAAAGTTTACCATGCCTAAGAAGAGCAGCAGCGCCTTCTTGTCTTCAGCGGTCTTCATGGTTTCGATGGCCTTGACCTTGTCTGTGTCCGGGCGCTCACCCTGCTGAGATATCTGGTCACCTAAGAACCGAAGTGTCGACATGACAAAGCAACACTTGGCACTGTTCAGCTTGAGGCCATTGGCATGGACACGGCGGAATACCTTCTGGAGACGAGAGATGTGCTCTTCGGGGGTCGTGGACCATATGATAACGTCGTCCACATACGCACAAAACCCTTCAATGTCCTCCATCATCTGCTCCATGATTCTATGGAAGATCTCCGAGGCTGAGACAATGCCGAACGCCATGCGATTATAGCAACACTGCCAAATGGTGTGTTGAAGGTGCAGATCCTTCTGCTGGACTCATCCAGCTGGATTTGCCAGAATACATGTGACACATCTAATTTTGTGAAAAACCGGGCGTATGCCATCTCACTTGTGAGTTCCTACCGCTTTGGAACGGGGTAGTGTTCCCGCATTATATTCTGGTTGAGATCCTTGGGATCAATGCAGATGCGCAGCTCCCCCGAAGGCTTTTTTTTACAGATACCATCGAGCTGACCCAGTCAGTCGGTTCTGTAACTTTGGAAATTATGCCCTGGTCCTGAAGATCCTTGAGCTGTGCTTTCAGGCGCTCCTTCAGTGGAGCCGGGACCCGGCGTGGTGCATGGACCACAGGCGTGACATCAGGCCATAGCAGGATCTTGTACCGATATGACAGAGTGCCCATCCCGTCAAACACATCCGGATACTGAGCGAGGATGTTGTCAATGCCGGCTTGAAGATCCACATTGGGGGAGGTCACGGTGTAGACCCGCTGCACAAGGTTTAGCTGCTTGCATACCTGTGCACTGAGCAGGGAGGCCCTGTTCTGGCTTGACGATTTTAAACCTTAGCCTTGCGTGAATGCTCCTGTTGGAGACAAGCAGATGGCAGTATCCCAGTGCTGTGATAGCATTGCCGTTTTAGCCCAGGAGCTGGCAGGCTGCTGGAAGGAGCTTGGGTGGCTTCTTGATGCGGTTGAAATCTGCCTGTGAAAGGAGATTGGCAGTCTCCAGCTTGAACTGGATAGAGCATTGATTTACTTGCATCACCACATGCCATTCGTCTGCAAAATCCACAGTGAGGCTTCGTGATGATGTTGGTGAGGCATGTTCACATGTGGTAATGATGCCCACACGATAGGGGGCAATTGTCCTCTGGATCCGTTGTACTGCCAGGATCAGAATCCTGTAAACCTTGTTGTACACTCCGAACACGCCTGCGTCGGAATTGGGAGCGCTGGCCCTTGACTGGTGGTGCAGACCTGCACAAAGCTGCATAGTGTCCGGGCTTCCCGCAATTTAAACAGTGCCTGCCTCTTACAGGGCAGTGTTTCTTTAAGTGGGCGGTGCCGCAGTTCGGGCACGTCATGGCGTCGTTACGCTCCGTGCGTCGTCGCGCATGCGCAGTGCAGTTGGCAGACATTCGCACCTGCGCAGTGTGGTGATCGGCCGCTTCGCTATCCCTATGTGTTTTTGAAAATGCGATGAGTGAACAAACATTTTATTATCAATGCTTTTAATTCAGACAAGCTAACAAATTCAGAGTACCTTTAGCCTTCCGTATCCCATTTGCTTCCTGGAGCAACATTATCATCAAACCTGGAGGGGAGGACAGATTGAATCTGAAGCAACCTCCAGATCTCACTGATGCAGTTCCGTAGTTAATCGGCTGGGAGATGTGGCTGAGTGCTGCAGGAAATAATTTTCTCCCTTCCAGAGGGAATAAGAAAGAATACACTATCAACAGAGGTTATTGAACCTTGAAGTTACAGGAAATCAAATACGTTGGAGGAGCCAACTGGTCTCTTCCCTGCTATCAGTCGCGAGCCTATTTGCACATTAATGATGGCATACATCATTAAGACACTGTTATTTCTTTAGCGAAATCTGTCCCATTGAATTGTTACAGGTGCAATTTCACCTTATTTCATACACAGCGTTCTTTTAATATGCGTAAAAAGGAAGAGTGAAATGCAGTCAGTATTTAATATCCGAGATGCTCTGGATAATTTATGTGCATTTTGAGGTTATAATTATTGAAAGCAGCAAAAGGTGGGAGATGAAAAGATGTTAAAATTCATGTGAGAAAAATATCAAAACAAAAGACACTGCAAGAAAAGAGCTTGGGCAACTGTTGCATTGATTATTTGAATAGGTATGAGTACACATTGTATTGTGCAGTGATTTTGATGACAGAACAGTTGTATGATTTGGTAAAATGAAGACATGACCCAACTGATGACAATGATGAACACACAGATTGCTCCATGTTTTTGATCATTATCCTGATATCACTTGCCTTGTCTTCAATAATAGCTTGGGATGGAGTTGTATCTCCAAGCAGCGATACTCTTGACAGATGTCTACCGGTAAATTGTATGAAACTGACTTTACTCACTGAAGCATTGAGTTTTTAGATGCGTCAGATGTCAGGCTGACATTCATACAACCATGCAGAAAAGTTTCAAGAGTTCACCCAGAAAGCCATCTCAGGTTATTTGTGACACATTCATTGAGGCATTATTAGTTTTTCATGCTATCTTTTGCCCATTGAGCTAGGACATCTGTCTGTGGATTAATTTAGATTCTCCCTTTGCTTATTATAGATATACTGTGGAAGTTTTCCTGCGAAGTGCAACATCCAGCAGCAGAGTTTCCTCAAATTCATTGACTAACTTCAATTACTTTAAAGGAGAATTTCACTCCAGACAAATATCAAAAATTGGAGTCCGCTACATTGAAACCATTTTTTGGTATAGTGGCATGAGTGACTTTTGTAAGAGGATCCCACACCCCTTACATTCGAGAGCTGACTTGCACTGCCCGATATTTAGTAACAGTGCAAACTAGGGAAAGCAACAATGACCCCTTAAAATACAATTTGGTATCACAGGATAGAATTTGCATCTGTTATCCACTTTTCATGGTGATAAAATAAGATTATTGGATGGTCCAGTTCAAGGGTTGATCTAATGTGCTCCAAGGATTTCCGAAATACAGTCCAGTTTTGGGTTGGGTCATTTTATGTGTGCTAAAATAGTCGCCAAAAACATATGTTAGGCCCTTTATTTATGTAAATAAGAATCCTGATATTGGCCTAAGGTCACATATGATGAAAGACTGTGGTCAATCTATCTCCTTCACTGGAACTTACCTTAAGTCAAGTCAAACTATCTTAAATTCATCTAGTTAAAGTATGTACCTAGAGAGCGATTTTCAGCCCTCATTCGCCATCAGAGAGAATGGTGACGCAGGCAGAAAATACAGTGAGAATTGGGAAATGTGATTCTCACTGGCACCATCGCATTTTCTGATTTTCCATTAATGCTTATTAGGTATAACAAGTTGGCATCTTGTTTTACATTTCTCTTGATTTTTCTTTTGATTGACTGCAATATCTATCAAGCAAATTAGCAAATGCTATTTATTGCAATGGAGAGCTGAGTGATGAGAACAGATCTGTGTTGGTTTATGTGAGGCTGATGGCAGAGCAGCACAAGTGTGCCAGCATTCTATGACACTACATACATTATACATAACTCACTTCCTCCAGTATTTCCTGAAGCTTTTTGGAACTAACCATTTTCAGCTTCTACCCAAAATTGAGTATCGAGGTGTAAGGGAGGGGGAAAACCTCTCAGAAGCTGTCTTGCCATACTCTTTGGACTGACTAACCCTGTCACTCAGTTCTCATCTGTGACCCAAAGTAGTTATTAGCATGTGTCAGAGGTCACACTCAGGTAAACTGCTTCAATGGGCAGCCCAAACCAGATGAGGGTAGCCGAAGGACTTCTACCTCAGTGGTTTAGGGATTTATTTACCAAGGCATTCAATAACTGATTCTGTGGGACAGGGCAGATGAGGTTAATCTAATTCTGTAGAACGTGTAGAGCCACAGAAGACATCCTGGCCACCCACTGTATCCGTATCTATCTCCAACTACCTAGACTTGACTGGATCAAGATAGGCCAGATCAAGACAATGAGGCTGACGATGCACAACTCACCCTCACTATATTCCAATTCACGCACAAGTCATGTACATCACCTTACTATCACCCAAAATGGATGTCACCTTACTATCACCCAAAGTGAATTCAGCAGAGTGGCCACGCAGAAAGATTGTACCTCATTTGTTTACAACTGGCGAGCTGTGAGCAGCAATTGGGTCTTTACTTTTTTGGACTTCATCATTCAGAACAAGTGGACAGTTATTCCACATTGTAGGTTTCAACAGAATTGAACCATAATGTGTATATTAAAGCAGACAGACATGCTGCTCAACCAATTTCAGGTGTGCCTGGAAATTACAATTACATAAAAACATAAGAACTAGGAACAGGAGTAGGCCATCTGGCCCCTCGAGCCTGCTCCGCCATTCAATGAGATCATGGCTGATCTTTGTGGACTCAGCTCCACTCTCCGGCCCGTACACCATATCCCCAAATCCCTTTATTCTTTAGAAAGGTATCTATCTTTTTCTTAAAAACGTTTAAATTGTTGGCAAGGGGTTTTCCAGAAGAGAAACAGAAGTGGATAGTATTTTAAAATCACCCCCTCAGTCTTCATCTCCTCTTGCAATCATGGTTTAACTTGAAAATGAATTGATTCATTTTATCTATTTCACTGTGTCACATAAATTCCCCTGTGATCATTTCCTTCCAAGACTGAAAATCTCAGGCTTCTCTCGTCTTTCCTGTTAACTCAATGGGGGGTTAGCACTGTGTCCCAAGTCTGCAGCTGTTGCAAGGAATGTTCGCTGTTTGCTTTGGTCAGAACTGAATGCAATACTCAAAAGTGTAACCTGATCAAAGTTATCTAGTTTCAGCACGAACATTTGTAACTTATTGTACTGATTTGCAAAAATGGTTCGGCATAATGTTAGTGTTTTTATATGCTGCATTATAGTGGCTGGGCAGTGTGGGGTGTATTATCAGCCTAAATATTTTTTACATTTTCTCCTAGCAAGTTCAATGCTGTTTATTAAGAATGACCTCTATTACTTATTTCAACATACAACAGTTTGCACCTATTGAACTTCATCCAGTAATGTTCTACTCAATTGCAAATTTTGTCTCTGTTCTCCTGTAGTCTCTTGGTTGTTTTCATCAGACTCACCTGCTTCCCTTCCTTTATGAATTAATTTATGAATTTTAATTGTGAATTTGAACTTTATTTTAATTTCTTTATTCAGTCCTGAATTAATTATAAACAGAACACTGCTTAGTGTTCCTCTTCAATTTAGTATCGATTTTCAAACTATACCTAGCATTATTTTCAGTTGATAACTTTCACATTTCTTGCTTTAAGCTTGTGTCACAGCATTCCATCTGGTACTTTCACAAAGGCTTAGCTGGAAGCCCAGGCATACAATAATGTCAATGACCTGTCAAAGTGAAGACATATTGACCTGGATATTATAAGTCATGGAAATCACTGTTGGATTGCCACTCTGCACGAATATTCCCCCAACTTGACGCTGCTCTGCATTTCTTCCAGAACATTCCGAATCCGGCTTTTCCTCAGAGAACTCCAGCGAAGCAGATTAGAGTCGGGGAAAGACAAAGCAACCCTTTTTCATGACACTAGCTGCCACATGGTAAGTTTAAATATCCAGTGTGAATGTTAGTGAATGGGTTGGTGGATAGGGTGGGTAGGTGGGTGAGGAAATTGGGTAGGGTGGTGGATGGGTAGCGTGGGAGGTGAGTGAAGTGCTAAGTGTGTGAGGTGCCAGGTGGGTGAGGTGGTAGTCAGGTATATAGTAGTGGGGGGTTAAAGAGTAGTTGGATCAGGTTGGGGATAGTCGGGTCAGGTCAGCGGTAGTGTGCTAGTCCAGGCCAGGTCAAATGGGTAGTTGGCGGGGATTAGTGTGAGTGATGGGGGGCTGTATTCAGTTACATAGTTACTCATGGGTTAGAATAGATTTTTCTCTGTCAAACATTTTGTGGGTAACTCCTCAGGTAAGTATCGCGGACCTGTCCCAAGTCTCTGACTCTAACTCAGAGTTGGAGACATTCACGAAGGGCCGTGGTAAGCAGGGGAATTACCCATTGGAAGTTGAACTTCCCGGGTAATTTTCATGTGAGTGCACGCATCAGGACTTCCTTAGCAGCCCAACATGTGTCGTTAGTCATGTGTCCTGTCCAACAATTTGGAGACCAGAAGATATGGGCCTGCATTTTCATGCAGATTTGTTAGATACTCCAGAGTTGTCAAAAGGTCAACATTTATTTCCTGTGGTGAACATATCTTCTTGTCTCGCACTGTTGCACAGTTACTTAAGGAGAAGACACCATGGAGAATTCAGTAATAAATGATGGAGCTTCTTCATACTACATTCCATCCTTCTGGTTGGCATCGCCTCTACCGTTGTGTCCTTAACAGTGGATTCACTGTTGTATCATAGGTCATGTCCTCAGTCTGATAGTTGAATGCAACAAAGCAGGGTGGTGAAGGTGACTCTGCTGTGCAGGCAAAAATCAATTGACTCAATTTATTATTTAAGTGTTCATAGTGCATTGGAGATGAAGGGAAACTTCTACATGCAGACAGATAGTGAAATGACACAGGTCAAGTTCAGCTGTGGAAAACTTATAAAGTACTTCATGTAGACTAGGGGATCAAAAACTGATATTGGCATTCCGCCTGAGATCATTCCTCTGCACGGATCTTATCAACTCCATTTGCTGCTTTGGAAGGTTTTATTAACAAAGAAATATACTTATCAGATTCCTGATATGGTGAAGATGATTTGTCTTCTTTGTAGATTAAATAAGTATTTCCTCCATCTATTGAAGTGCTTTTTTTGCAATGACTGAGTTTTCTCAGTCTATTTTAAAACTTTGCACATATCCTTTTTTTTCTACGTTTTTGAGATTGCATGCTTCTTACCATCCTTTAATATTGTTTGAGCTTCAGCTATTTCATTGACATTTCTTTCTCCAAAATCATGCTTTGTTTATCAATAAATCCTTCTGGAGTCCTGATCAATATTATGTCAGCACAAACTGGGTGCAGAGAACAACATTAATGCGGCACAGTATGTGACAATAGATAGGTTGGAAACCTTGCTGTAATTAGGCCTTGGGTATTATCTCAATTAGAAGGCGAGGTGCAGACAGCTGCTATACATCCACAGTTGCTCCTTCCAAAGTAGTCATTAATTTTTCATGACTATTCTACCTTGTTCCACATGCAGTTCATAATCTTTAAGAAAAATACCTTTTAGTGATACCTGCAGTAAAATCTTTTCGGCACCCTGGTGAAGAAGATGGGGGCAAAATCCCCCCCTCTCATTGACAGATGTAAAAGTTTTAACCTCTATTTTAGGCAGGCCACAGAGGTACTCCCCAGTCTGGCATCAGGCATTTTCAGATATAGGATATACCCCTTGTTAAATTGATCGTATGCATGCTCATTTTCTGCCTGAAAAACAATACAGAAAGGCTCAATTTCTAGGATCTAAACCACAACTTTGAATTATGTGCTAAAATAAACAATTCAAATTCTTAAGCAGTTTCCCTGGGGCTGAAATTCATCTCAGTGTTGTCACGATACTGCATGAAGTCACTGGAAAGGAAAATCTAAACATTGCGAGCAACCAATCTACCTCTACCTGGTTTGAAATGCAGCTGAAGCTGAATTAAAACCACCGCCTCGGTGTCCCTCTGTGTCCTTCCCAGCTGATTTGTGTCTCTCTCATCTCTACTGTCAGACAATGTCACCAATCATTTGAATTTAGTAGCATGCCTTAACATATATTAGCACACATGATAAGGCAGAACGTTTGTATAATTGCATCAAAACAGAAAATACTGGACAATTTCAGCCAGAATGACATCATCTGTGGAGAGAGAAGGAACCTAACGTTTCGCTTCTGGATGACTCTTTCATCAACGTTAGCTCCCTACTCTCTCCACAGATACTGTCAGACCTGCTGAGATTGTCCAGTATTTTCTTTTTTTGTTTCCGATTCCAGCATCCGCAGTAATTTGTTTGAATTTGCATGGAGATACTGTTGATAGGAATTTGCAGCATTCCTCTTGCATGGCAAGGGAAGGCACTTACCACTGCATTACACCCACAAGTCATCATTCTACCTCCTTATATATATTGTCCTGAATGTGGCAAGTTGAGATTAACAGTGAATTTGAGATGAAAAATAAAATAACAAACAAGTAGCATGACATAATAATCATTGAGACATTGAGGTGGGAAAGGCCATATCATAAACATTGTTTACCAGAGATCAGTGAGGCTGTACAAATGGTAACTTCTAAAGGAAAGACATTTGAATGAGGTAGATAGAAGAATCCACAGAAGGGAATATCAAATTGATTGGACAATGTAACAGTTAGGACCCTCATTGACGAGGCAGGTAGGTTCCATCCAACAGCTCAACAGACCAGTTCCGTCTGTAATCTGGGCCATGGATTTCCATCCTAGCTACCATTTAAAGCCCTGCCAGATTGCAGAGACTCTCCTCTAAAAGATATAGGGTGGAATTCTCCGCTCCTGAAGCTAAGTGCCAGCGCCAATGGAGAATCCGCAGGTGATTCACGACGGGGCCCCCTCATTGATTCCGGTAACGGTGAGTGACTAGCACCGGCACCGCGTGGAACACCTAGAGATCACATGGAAAACGGCCAGTCGCGCTGGAGAACATGGCGCTGGCCATGCACGAACCCTGACCCACCCATCTCGATGCCACAGCCCACCCCTGGCCACCACACACCTCTTCCAGCAGCCCCCCCAGCCAGCGGCATGGATCCCGGACGAGTGTGGCGGCGCTGGACACTGTCTGCAGACAGCACGTCAGGTTCTCGACCGTTGGGACCACACGTGGCCGTCGCCGTCGGGAACTCGGCCCATCAGGGTCGGAGCATCGCTGGTGGGCCGGCTGATGACACGCCAATGGGTTTGCAACTTTGCACAGCGTGCATCCCAATGGTGCCGATATGGAGGGGGCGAAGCATTGCGAACTGGCGTCAAACTAGCGTCTACCCCGTTTGGCGTTGGAAACCATTCTCCGCCCGATCGCCGATCTCGATTTTGGAGTCAGGCTACGGAGAATCCTACCCACACTTTCATGCTTTCAGTGAACTAGGAAGAGACATTTTCCCAGACTTGGTCACCGAAACTGTATTGTGTGGTAAATATTAACTGGATCGGACCTACAGAGTTACTAAAATTGAATGTTGCTTGGGGATAGGAGTCTCAAGTCTCAGGCAGCATGGTATCACAGTGGTTAGCATGGTTGTTTCACAGCTCCAGTGCCCCAGGTTCGATTCCCGGCTTGGGTCACTGTCTGTGCGGAGTCTGCACATTCTCCCCATGTCTGCGTGCGTTTCCTCGAGGTGCTCCGGTTTCCTCCCACAGTCCAAAGATGTGCAGGTTAGGTGGATTGGCCATGCTAAATTGCCCTTAGTGTACAAAAGGGTTCGGTGGGGTTACTGGGGTTAGGGTGGAGCTGTGGGCTTTGGGTGAAGTGCTCTTTCCAAGGGCCGGTGCAGATTCAATGGGCCGAATGGCCTCCTTCTGCACTGTAAATTTTATGTCTAAGTGAGTTCAGGGAATGTGGGCATATTTTGGGAACAAGAGATAACATCGGATGAAACATTGTGTCATAGTTAGTTGTGTGAAGGCTTTAAAAATAATAGACTGCAGCCAAATTCCTGTGAAATTGCGAGGATTCAGGGGGCAGCGGTAATAATAATGGACAAGGGAACTTTTATAACCAATGAGAGGATTGTAATCACATATCATTCCTTTCCAGAAAACAGCCCAGTACGACAAATATGTTTGCATAGAAGTTAATTTTCATCACTCAAGGTGCCAGGCATTCAAGGATGATAGAGATGTGTTTATTGATGTGTATTCACTTTGTTAACTCTTGAATATTGCAATTAGGCAAGCATAGAGTTTCTGTAATTGGTTAAATATTACTGTGGGAAACCAATGATATAAACATCGCTAATAGTTGTGATTGAGTGTTGATTATCTTTGAATAAGTGCAATTACGAATGGTGTAAGCAAATAACTTGTAATTGAAGCTAAAGGTATCATTGCTGTTGTATTCCTTTGCTCAAAGAACTTGTGGGCCATTTGTTGGTGAACAGGATCCTTTTCTGTAGCTTGAATAAAGAGCTCAAACGAGAACTGTGTGCCGTTTGGTCGCTCAAAGGGAAAGAAATACTCAGCAGCTGAATTGCTGTGAAAACTCCCCAACATGTAACTTTTTCTTTTAGTTTACTTGAGTAAATATTCTTTAGTAATTGTTGACACAGAAACTAGACTGGTTCTTCATTGGGTTGAACATGGTTCTTTACATAATTCCAAACAAATAAACACCAAGAAGAACCAGTGTTGTAACTTATCCCTTGGGGTCTTGAGATACTCTCTCAGGTAACATCAGTGGGCTTCATAACAAATATTTATGGCTTGTCTGGGATTTTAAAAAGTCCAGTTCCCTTTGGGTGTAGGGGATGTGTGAGAGGAAATGTGGAACCAAGTGAGAAAGTGTTATTTAAAATATGGAGACTGCAAAGATGGCTCTTGATCGAGACCAGGCAATTAGACAATATAGTCATAGCAAATTTAAAAAGGGTATCTGACGCTAAATTGATGGAATTAGCAGATAAAATGAAATTCGGATTAACTACAGGGGCTAGTAAAGCTGAAGTAATTTAAAGCATAGCAACCCATTTGAATGTGCAAGTGGTGTCAGACAAAGTGCTTCACGAATAGGCGAATTGAATTAGCTAAAATTAAAGAAAGGGAGAAAGAGATAAATTTCCAAAAGAAATTGGAATTGCAGAAGTTAGCAATGGCAGACAGAAAAAAAGAGAGAACGTGAAATTAAAACTCTTGTGAGTTACTGCTGGAAAAACAGACTGTTGTAGAAACTAGTTCCAGATATAAACCCAGTGGGGAGATAGGCAGGCAATTACAACATTTTATGAAAGGGATGATGAGTCATTTGTTAATGTTTTTGAGAAAATAGCCAAAGAGATGAAATGGACATAAAATATTTGGACCTTGCTCTTGCAAAGTAAACTTGTAGGTGGGGCAAGTGAAGTCCATGTTTCTTTGTCAAAGGAAAGATCTGGGGAATTTGAGACAGTGAAGAGAGCTACACTGTATGAGCTACACTGTATTAGAGAACACAGAGCGGGAGTCTCTGATCCTGAGTCTAAGTGTTGACGCCGTCGTAAACGCCGTTGCGTTTCTCGACGGCATCAACATGGCCTCAGGAGCAGCGATTCTGACCCCTACAGGAGGCCAGCACGGCACTGGAGCGACCCACACCGCTACAGGCGCCAGCACGGAACAAAAGTGGCCCCCAGTCCGAGAGGCCGGCCTGCCGATCAATAAGCCCCGATCACGGGCCAGGCCACAGCGGAGGCCTCCCCTCCCCCCCAGCCCCCCCCCCCCCCCCCCCACCAGGCTGCCCCCGGATCCATTGAATTGCCAGGGGGGCCCTGTAGAGCGGCCCCCGACCGGCGCCGCGCTGGCGCCAATGGTGCCGATTCTCCGCTCTCCGGATTGGCGTCGGGGCTGCGTTGCGCGATTCGCGCCCATCCCGGCGATTCTCCGGCCCAGCCTGGGCTGAGAGAATCCCGCCCAGAATCCTTTGCTGTAGCTTGAATAAAGATCTTAAACGAGAACTCTGTGCCATTTGGTCGCTCAAAGGGAGAGAAATGCTCAGCAGCTGAATGGCTGTTAAATGGCAGAAACCTCCGAAGCCCTTAGAGAAGTAATTCTGTTAGAAAAGTTTAAGGACTCGTTACCTGGAGGAATAAAGCGTTAAAACTGCGAAACACGCAGCAGAGCTTGCTGACGATTGTGAGTTAGTTCATAGGTTTCTTTTGTCACTTTTCTACATCCGAGATAGAAAATGGGAAGGTGCGAAAAAAGAGAGTGAGCAGTTGAAAATTCCAAGGTGACTTCAACTAAAAATACAACAGATAGTGCTGAGGGGATAAGAGACATGAGGAAAGTTAGATGTCTTCATTGCAATAAATGAAATAAATAAAAGCCCCAGGGAAGCTTTGGTGGCGGCTGGGGGGACTGGTGAGGGGTCCGGGGGTGGCGAGAGGGGTTACAGGGGGCACTATCTGGCAGGCCGGGTCCGCATGCGGCCGGCGCCATGTTGGACGGTGCAACCACTGCAGGTTATCGCCGTACACATGCACGGCCACAGACCCGGCAACTCTCCCTCCGTATCAGCAGGAAAAGTGGAGAGTTTTACGTGGCGCAGCTGCATCGGTGCTGGGGCGGCGCCAACGTTTTGGTCGTAACACGAGGCACATGCTCCGGACATAGCCTCAAAATCGTAGAATCCAGCCATTAGTCTCAGAAACGGAGGGTCCTGCCCACTAACTTTGCAGCCATCTCTTTTTGCACTCCAGGGTGAAGGACAGCAGGTCCTGGGATTTGTCGGAATTTAGTCCCTTAAGTTTCTCCAATCCATTACATCTGCTGATATTATTTTCTGTAATTTCCTCACTCTTTATAGCTCCAAGGTTATCATCTGCTTCTGGTATGCAACTGGTGTGAAAACAGAAACAAAATTTGTTCAATGCCTCTGCCATTTTCTCATTCCCCACGAAAATTTCTCCTCTCTCTGCTTCTAAGGGTCTGGCATTTACTTTAGCTGGCTATTTCTTTTCTATATACTTATCAAAGCTCTTACAATCTCCTTTATATTCCGCACATTCTATTTGTCCCTTCCAATCAACTTTTTGCTGGCTCTTTGCTGGTTTCTAAAACACTCCCAATCCTCAGATTTGCTACTTTTTTTGCAACATTGTAAGCATCTTACATTACTCTGATACTACCCTCAACTTTCTGAGGGAGCCACGGATAAGTCCTTCTTCTTGACTTGTTTTTTTTCAATGGAATGCATTTTTGTTGAACATTTTGGATTGTTTCTTCAAATTGTCCACACTGTTCATTTACCTCCAAACCTTTCAGTTAAATTTCCAGATTAACCATAGCAAGTTCTCCTCCCATACCTATGTGATTGTTTTCTTTAAGCTCAAGATTTTTGTTTGTGATTGGAATATGTCACTTTTTTAAAAAAATCCAATTCCGGGGCAATTTAACATGGCCAATCTACCTAGCCTGCACATCTTTGGGTTGTGGGGGTGAAACCCACGCAGACACCGGGAGATTTTGCAAATTTCACATGGACTGTGACCCGAGGCCAGGATCGTACCCGGGTCCTTGACGCCATGAGGCATCAGTGCTAACCACTGCGCCACCGTGCCGTCCCGGAATACATCACTTTCAAACTTACCATGGAATTGAACCGTATTATGGTCACTATTTCTCAGTGGATCCTTTACTATGACATTGCTAATTAATCTTGCTTCATTACACACTACCAGATCTAAGATAGCTTTGTCGCTGGTCTGTTCCACTACATACTACTGCAAGAATCTATCACAAAAACATTTTACAAGCTCACCTTCCAGGCCATTCTAGCCAATTCAATTGTCCCAGTTTATTGCATTTGCAAGTCTCACTTGCATTTTAGGCATGAGCCACCTCATTGACACAATGCAGAATAATCTCTACTCCTCAAGCTTAAAATTTCTTTTCAATGGTGAAATATAGTTAACCGAAAACGTTAACACTGTTTTTCTCTCCACACATCCTGCTGAGTATTTCCAGCATTTTCTGTTTTTATTTCAGAATCCACAATATTTTATTTTTGTATTAACAATCTTGAAATTGGCTTCTGCATCCAAATAATTTACGTAGATAAGAAATTAACAATCGCTGATCCCTGAGGTACTCTACCTAATACCTTCCTCATTCTATGCTTGACAAAAGTACACACTGTGTCCTATTTCTGTATCCTGCCTTTTAGACTGTTCAAGTAATATCTTCTGCCAAGTCCTATGAGTTGTTGATATAGAATGTCCCCTTGTAAAATAAAATGATCCTGAATTTCCATTGATTCAAGTTTAAATAGTGGTCTGTTTTTCATTCCCAGCAATGAAACTGCAGTCTGAGGAACTGCACATTTCAAAATGGGAAGTTCCTGAAATTTCATCAGTCGGTCTTTTATTATTCTTTTTCCAATAGAAGGAAATATTGAACAGGATCATTAGCTTGAAATGAATTTTAAAAGCAGAATGTATTTTCCCTGTTTTTCAGTTTTGCAATCATCTGTAATGTATCTTAGCTTTTAAAACATTTATTACAGTGTTTCATTATTTAATGTGATATTGCACTTAGCTTCACCTCAATATTTCATCAGACAAGGTGGTAAAGATGAATCTTTTTAGTTATAAAGGCCTGTGGAGACAATTCTTGCCATACTACGCTGGTGTGAATTGTGGACTAGCTAATACGGACTTATGGAACAGTAATTGGCATAGTTTAACTCATGGCTACAAAGTCCTTCAATTAATGTGACCTGTTTTTTGAACTCTGTATAAATCAAGGCATTCAGCAAAATGGGTGTATTAAATTGGAGACATCCAGAAATGTATTGATTTAAGCTTCTACGAGGTCAAATTGCCTAGGCCTTCCTCTAAGTTTCATTTTTTGAAATGTAATCAACAGAACATTTGTGTTCAGGGAATTTGATTCTTGAAAAATAATAAAGTTTATTGGCGTCTTCCTGCCATTGTTAGCATTTACCAGTTGCGGGTGGATTCTCTGCTTGGTGGCAATGGTAGAGTGGTGGATATGCCGGGCCTTGAGATTGCTTATTGTAGTTAGTACAATTGTGCTGCAGCTGATGGCCTGAAGTGCCTCATGAATGCCCAGTCTTCAGTTGCTAGATCTGTTCAAAGTCTCCATTTGGCACGGTGGTCGTGTCACACAACACAATGAAGGGTATCCTCAATGTGAAGATGGGACTTTGTCTCCACGAGAACTGTGCGGTTATCACTTCTGCTGATACTGTCATGGACAGATACATCTGCAGCAGGCAGATTGGTGAGGATGAGGTCAAGTATGTTTTTCCCTCTTGTTGGTTCCCTCACCACCTGCTGCTGTCTCGGTTTAGCAGCTATGTCCTTTACGACCTGGCCAGCTCATTGTGGTACTACCAAGCCACTCTTGTGATGGACTTGAAATTCCCCACCCAGACTATATTCTGTACCCTTGCCACTGGCTTCCTCCAAGCTTCCTCCAAGTGGTGTTCAACATGGAGAAGCACTCATTCATCAGCTGATGGTGACCAATACGTGGTAATCAGCAAGAAGTTTCCTTGCCCATGTTTAACCTGAAGCCATGAGACTTCATGGGGTCTCTAGTCGATGTTGAGGACTTCCAGGGCAACTACCTCCTGACTGTATATACCACTGTGCCGCCACATCTGCTGGGTCTGTCTTGCCAGTGGGATGGTGATAGTGGTGTCTGGGACATTATTGGTAAGGTATGATTATGTCAGGCTGTTGCTTGCCTAGTCTGTGAGACAGCTCTCCCAACTTTGGCACACATCACCAGATGTTAGAAAGGAGAACTTTGCAGGGTTGACAGGTTTTGCCATTGTTGTTTCTGGTGCCTGGGTCGATGTCGGGTGTTGAGTCCGGTTTCATTCCTTTTTTGTGTCTTTGTAGCAGTTGAATACAGTTGAGTGGCTTGCTGGGCCATTTAAGAGTGACGTGGAGGCCAGGCCAGGTAAGAATGCCAGATTTCCTTCCCTGAAGAACATTAGTGAACCAGATGGATTTTTACGACAATCGACAATGGCTTCATGGTCATTATTAGACTTTTAATTCCAGATATTCTATTGAGTTTAAATTCAACCAGCTGTATCGGTGTTCACCAGGGAGAAGGACATGACGGATCTTAAGGTCAGGAATAGATGTGTGAACGATCTTGAGAATGTCAATATATCAAAGGAGGAAATGTTGAGTGTCCTAAATTACATTAAGGTAGACAAGTCCCCGGGGCTGGATGGGATCTATCCCAGGTTACTGCGAGAGGCAAGGGGAGAAATAGCTGGGGCCTTAACTGATATCTTCACATCCCCTTTGACCACAGGCGAGGGTCCAGAGCACTGGAGAATGGGTGCCTGGAACGCATTGCCAGTGGATGTGGTGGAAGCAGACACATTAGCAACATTTAAGAGGCATCTGGATGGATACATGAATAGAGTGATACGGACCGAGTAAGCGCAGAAGACTTTTTTTTAGTTAGGGCATCATGATCTGCACAGGCTTGGGAGGGATGAAGGGCCTGTTCCTGTGCTGTACTTCTCTTTGTTCTTTGCTCTTTGTACAACAGGAAGGGGGGGCGAGACCCCCAACATGGGGTCTACAGTCAGAGGATCAGCTCTCTCGATATCTGTGCATCAGTGCGTCCCGAAGTTCAGGCTCTCACAACAGATCACTGCTGACATTTGGAATCTCCTCGAACAACAACCTCTCTCAGTGCAGTTGGTGGGTATGCATTGTTAGTGATTGTCAAGGGGGCTGTCACTGGAGGACCGCCCCACAGATCCCCGCCCACCCTGTACCCTGTTTCTCCTTGCTGATATGCACTCGCTCCGTCTGCAAGGAAAGAAAACAAAGAGTTCTGAGTGTGAGAAATGGGTGAAGATGAGGAAAGAACATTTATGGAGGGTTACTGAGGCATTGTTGTGCAATGGCATTATAATGAAGGGAAGTGCCGGCTGTTCAGATGGGAGGTGCCGGAGATAGAGAAATTCTTGAAGCCATTAAGTGTGTTGACCTGAGGCTTGCTGTGCAGCAGGATTCTGAAAAAATCAGATTGTTTGGTTTAGCATCTGAAAGTGTTGTGCCACTTACCTTCTCTGCCCTCCTGATGTCTTTCAAACTCTTTGTGCTCTGTATCAAGGTTCAAGGGGCCACATTCCTGATGCTCACTTCCTCCTGCTTGGTTGGAAAGGTGGCCTCCTCCTCCCATCCTTGGGAAACATCAACTCATTTCAGTCTCTTAGATTCTGAAACAGGACCTTTGTGTAAGAGTGAGAGACTCAAGACAGCCTTCCCAGGTCTCCTTTCCATTCCTGTAGTTGCTGAAGCCACAGGACTCAATGCACTGTTTATCCATGCTCACCAGGGTCTCATTATCTAGAAATCCTTCCTTTGGCTGATCTAGCAGATCATCCCGCACACACTCTCTGATAGTTGGTGAAACAAGATGCTAATGTTGTGGTTGAATAAAGAGTCACAGTAAATTCACTTCAATTACAAATCAGTTGTTGACCCACTAGCGGCCTTCCCACTGCATTCAGGTCTGTTTCAATTAGATCCATCCCTTTGTTTACTTGGTGCACCGGGCACTCTCTGAAGAGTCAGCTACATCGAGTACTGGAGAAAATTACTTTTGGAAAATTCATATTCTCAAATATCTTGGCCTTACCTGAATGGAACCCAGGTGGAAAATATGTATCATTACTTTTATGCTGCTGTTATTTCTGCTTAGGTTAGAACTGTAGCCCACGAGCAGTTCCGGCAATCTCAGATGACGACCTCAGCCAAGTCCAATGATGGTTGAAAACCATTGTTACATATTTCAGCCTTGGCTGACTGGCAACACTCTCACATTAACTTGTGGGGTTAAGTCCAGAGACAGAAGCACATTCTCTAGACTGGCTCTTTAGTGAGGTATTGGAACCTTTGTGGCACTAAACTGAAGTCTTGTCTGTTCTCTCAACCACATTCGCTGAAACAGATGTTTTTTTTAAATTTGGAGTATCCAATTAATTTTTCCAATTAAGGGGCAATTTAGCGTGGCCAATCCACTTACCCTGCACATCTTTGGGTTGTGAGGGCGAACCCACGCAGACATGGAGAGAATGTGCAAACTCCACACGGACAGTGACCCAGAGTCAGGATCAAACCTGGGACCTCAGCGCCGTGAGGCAGCAGGGCTAACCCACTGCGCCACCATGCTGCCCAATCGTTGAAACACATTATCTAGTTGATTTATTTCCTTGCTACTTGTACTTACAGTACACAATTTGGCTGTTCCCTCTCCCTGCATTATGTCATGTGAAAGTACCTTCAAGGAATAGGTGTTTATCAATGGGTGTGTATAAATATCTGTAGTGAGAGTACCTTTAAGAAATGGGTGTTTATTTCTGCAGTGATGTCAGAGAGTGGGTGGAGCTGGGCTGTCTGTCAGCTTTTTACTTTTGTTTTAGGCTGTTTGCTGCAGTGTGTGTTTTAGTTTCGTTTTCAGAGCTGGATAGATGCAGTCACAGCCAAAAGGTGTATGAATCTCTCTCTGTAATCTAAAGACTGTAAATCGATCCTGGTGATTTAAAACTAATAATGACTTTAACCTGATGTGCTGCTGGTAAAAGGTGTTTTAAGTTGTATGGATGTTAAAAGGAAAGCTTAAAGGATTACTTAGTGTTGTATTCTTTGTGGGTTGTATTTGAATTGATGGTTGCTAAGATGTTCACTGTATGCTTTAAAAAGGTTAACTTGAGTTCATAGAATAAACATTTCGCTTTAAAAAATACTTTTCCATTTCTGCTGTACCACACCTGTTGAGTGGGCCGTGTGCTCCCCATACCACAATCTATTAAAAGTTGTGGGTCAGGTGAACTCCATGATACACTTTGGGGTTCTCTAAACCCTGGCCCATAACAAATACAACAGGCATTACCTTTCCCAGTTTGCAATCTGTTCCTTTTAAAACTGCTGATCCATTGTTTCCTTCACTCGACTCACTGAGTTCTTACTGATGCAATAGAAGACAAGCTGACAGTTGTAAACGTTTGTCTGGTTTTGTTGTTGAAAGGCTGAATGATCTGATTCCATGGCTACATGCACCTCTCCGGTATCTCATCCAAGTGACCGTGTTTCATGATAGAAGCTGGATTGGTGAATGCTGCAGATTTATTGGACTGTTAGGAAAGTCAGCAGCAAACAGAAAAAAAGCAACCCTGTTACTGAGGGCCCGACATTTGCTAGGGGCCATAAAGAGAGCGTGTCGCGGGGTGGATGGCAGACTGATGTTGGGTTTCCAGATGGAAAACCGGCAATATATGTTTTCTGGATGTCCTACATTCAAAACAGTTCGAAAGAGAGAGAGGTGGGGAGGGGGATCAGAGGGTGAATCAGAGATTGGGGTGAGACCGTCAGAGATTAGGGTGGGGGGTCAGAGATTGGGGTGGGAGGTCAGGGATCTTGGAGGGTTATAGAAGTAAGCGATTGGGCCTGGAGGAAACACTTCTGCTCCTCTTCACTCATGAGCAGCTTCTGTAAATGTACTTACCGCATGGTCCCAGCCCTTTTAACTCCCTTTGACCCATCGAGATTCCTGTGTCCAGAGCCAGCCAATATTAGTTTAAAATAAATACATTGTTAAAACAGAGGGGCCCAGCCACCTGAAAAGATTGCAGGGAATATCTGGCCTTCTGTGGGCAGATTGGTTACCTTTTTTAATTCATGTACAGAATGTGGGCGTCACTGGTTCGACCACCATTTATTGTCCATCTTGAGTTGCCCTTCAGAAGGTGGTGGTGAGCAGCCTTCTTGAACCTTTGCAGTCCTTGAGCTGTAGGTACACCCACAGTGCTGTTAGGGAGGGAGTTCCAGGGTTTTGACCCAGCGACAGTGAAGGAACGAGATGGTGAATGTCATGGAGGGGAACCTCCTGGTGATGGGCTTCCCAGGTATCTGCTGCTCTTGTCCTTCTCGATGGTAGTCATCGTGGGTTTGGAAGGTGCTGCCTAAGGAACCTTGATGAGTTCCTGCAGTGCACATGGCTGCCGGTGTTCATTGGTGGTGGAGGGTTTGAATGTTTGTGGAAGGGGAGCAATCAAGCTGGCTGCTTTTTCCTGGATGATGGCAAGCTTCTTGAATGTTGTTGGAGCTTCACTCATGCAGGCAAGTGGAGAGTATTCTATTACGCTCCTGACTTGTGCCTTGTAGGTGGTGGACAGGCTTTGGGGGTCAGGAGGTGAGTTACTCGCATAGGATTCCTAGCATTTGACCTGCCATGGCAGCCACAGTATTAATGTGGCCAGTCCAGTTCAGTGTCTGATCAATGGTAACCCCCAGGAGGTTGATTGTGTCTCTCGTTCCACCTCCGTTCAAACAGGAAGTGGGTGATTTGGAGGTGAGCCAGGGTGATGTTTGAAATTTAAAACATTTTTTTACTTTTCACCCAAACTAAAGGGTTTTTACAATATTCAGAACACAATTTGGGACATGTAGAATGATCTTGTCAGAGGGGCCATTCTTTATATGTAAAACTGTGCCTGTCTGCTGTTTCCGATGCTTCAATGGACCTAAAGATTTATTGACAACATGTAAAGAACATGGGGGACTCAGAGTGTCCAGTGCTATAATAAACCTTAAATTAGCACCATTGGTCATTCAACTTATCAATGGAATAATCTGTGCATTAAATGGCTGCTTGATAATGGATGGAACTCAAAAGTGTGTGAAACACTTCCATATGAATGAGAAATGTGCAAAGTAGTTAAATGAATATAAGTTGCCCTCTTTTCAGAGCTCAAGCATAAAATATGGGACAAACCCTTCAACAAAATGTCATTGAGAAAGCACCTGCAACAATAATAGCCCTGAAAGAAAAGGATTGATTGAAATTTACGCTTAATTTTAAGTGCAATCAAATATCTTGTACTCGTTGAAAATCACTTGGAGTTATAATAACAGATGTTCCATTTAGAGTCGATGCGACAATGATAAAATGATGAAAATGAAAGATCTTGAATTGCAAGAAATTGAAGTGTCTCTGTGGGGACAGACAATGCAGCCCATCAGCAAACATCCTCGGCATCAAATAGGCACACATTTCGTGGTTGCAACACAGCTCTCACAGCACTGTGAGAGAGAAGTAAAAGTGTGATTGGTGTTCTTAGATACAAGAATGCTTGATTGCTACCCTTTGTTAAAAAACCAAGAAGACTAGAGTAAATTTCCATGGGAATTTTCCCACTTTTCTACTGTTTTCCAATGAAGGTATTGCAGAAAAGCTGAACTTCACACACCCGGATCTCTGGTATCCATCCTGCACAATAAATTGAAGTCCTATATGCCTGTTCTGGTGTTTTAGGGTCATTAAGGATCCCAGAGTATAATTTGAAAAACATGGGGTTACCTACATGTTCTGATCACATTTCTTCCTCACCAGGCTAATAGGTTACTCTCACCTAAATTGTTTGTGAGATATGGGCAGCACAGTGGCACAGTGGTAAGTACTGCTGCCTGACAGCGCGAGGGACCCCCGTTTGCTTCCGATGTTGGGCGACTGTCTGTGTGGAGTTCGCATTTTCTCCCATGGTGGTTTCCTCCAGGTGCTCCGGTTTCCTCCCACAGAGCAAAGATGTGCAGGTCAGGTGGATTGGCCATGCTAAATTACCCCATAGCATCCAAAGGTTAGGTGGGGTTGTGGGGATTGGGCCTAGGTAGGGCATTTTTTGGGAGGATCAATGCAGAACAGATGCGCTGGATGGCCTTTTTCTGCACTGTAGGGAGTCTACAATTTTGATAGGGGTAAACGGACTACTTTATTTGCCAGCTTAAGAATTTAAAAAAAAATAATAATCTTTATTGTCACAAGTAGGCTTACATTAACACTGCAATGACGTTACTGTGAAAAGCCCCTAGTCGCCACATTACCACGCCTGTTTGGGTACAAGGAGGCAGAATTCAGAATATCCCATTCACCAAACAGCACGTCTTTCAGGACTTGTGGGAGGAAACCAGAGCACCTGGAGGAAACCCACGCAGACACTGGGAGAACGTGCAGACTCCACACATGCAGTGACCCAAGCCGGGAATCGAACCTGGAAACAGGCAGCAGATGTGAACATCACCATCGATAAGTTCTCCTCCAAGCCACACACCATCCTGAGTTGGAACAATGTCACTGTTCCTTCACTTTTGCTGCATTGAAATCCTGGAACTCCCTCCCAAACAGCACTATGGGTGCACCTACACCACATAGAAGCCCCACAGTGCAGAAGGCAGTCATTTGGCCCATCGAGCTTGCAACGACCCTCTGAAAGAGTACGCTATCTAGGTCCACTCGCCCACTCTATCCCCATAACCTCACCTAACCTGCACATCTTTGGACACTATGGGGCAATTCAGCATGGCCAACCCACCTAACCTGCACATCTTTGGACTATGGGAGGAAACCGGAGCACCCGGAGGAAACCCACGCAGATACAGGAGGATGTTCAAACTTCACACAGCCAGTCACCCAAGGTTGGAATCGAACCTGGGTCCCTGGTGCTGTGAGGCAGCAATGCTAAACACTGTGCTATCATGCTGCCCGGTTGACTGCAGTGGCTGAAAAAACAGCTGGTTTAAGGGGCATCTTGACAAATACATGAATAGGATGGGAATAGAGGGATACGGGCCCAGGAAGTGTAGAAGATTGTAATTTAGTCAGGCAGCATGGTCGGCACGGGCTTGGAGGGCCGAAGGGCCTGTTCCTGTGCTGTACATTTCTTTGTTCTTTGTTCTTTGTTCATCAACAACTTCTCAAGGTAAGGGGGAAGTATGGGCCTCAGGCCTTAGGCGGGATGGGGGGGGTGGAGGATGCTGGAATATGGAATCGCTGCATGGCAGACAGTGTCAGTGAGGATGTGATCCCCATTGACCCTTAGAATGGTTGAACGGGAAACATCCTGGCCCATGTGTTGAACCAGTTGTAGTGCAGATAAAATGGGGGAAAAAATGTTGTTTGCAAAGGTGATTTGCAAAGTTAGCAGAACTTGAGCAAATTAAAATACATTTTGGGGATATTTCTCTGAGGACATGATGACACCAAGGAATCTCATTTAGTAACAGCACAAACAAATATCCCCTTTGACGTTCATTAAAAAGAACAATGAAGAATACTGGATCCCAAAAGTTAAAAAAAACGTGCAGAAGAATCAAGTGGATATTAGGCCAGTGTCAGTACAGTACCAGGAACCCAGTACAAGCCCCCTCCTAATGTAACATCCAAAATCACTAAATTAATTGGAAAGCCCACTCAGCTAGGGGCAAAAGGGCCAGTGTAGAAAATGGGGCGATGTCATAGGGAGCACTACTGTGAGAGTAAGGAAAGTCACCATTGTCCCAGATGCTGCTTTCTTATTTCAGGAGGAGAGCTGACTGGTGGTGATTTAACCTGAGCATCATCGCACCTCAGGCGATGGTAAGGTTGAGAAGGCAGGGCTTCCATGAATAACCTCAGCTGCTGACCTTGCTATGCATTATGAAACAGCTGTCTAGCCAAGTGAGTTAAACCAGCTAAGGGTAGGGTCAGATTCGAACCTGAACCTGACTGAGTTGTACCAAACTTGAGACTGCTTGATGCTGATACTCAATGTTGTAAATAGAATACAATCCCTCATCAGATTGACCACAAACTTCAATAAAAATAGTTTTTAACAAAGGAGCATTTAGTTTGAAACACAGCCACGCCCTCCCCCAGAGAAAGAACATGCTATGGATATACCACAGCTCAATCAACAGTTGTTGGAGAAGAGACGAGGACATTTCCAAAGTGATCTTTCATCTATGTTTGAATTATTCCTCTTTTAACAAAAAAAAAAATGAGATTAGCATTTTCATTGTGTTTTATCACTGGCTGCAGACAATAGATTTCAATATCCAACCAGGAATGGTTAGCATCTGCCTGGCCCTGGTGGACACAATGAGGCTCTATGAACAAGAGCTGCTCGGGGAGGGCCCTGCAGCAGCTCACCCTGCACCAGAGGAGCATGAGCCAGCCGGTGAGGATAAAGAGCCAGCTGTCCTACAGGTCGAGAAAGAGGTAGGACGAGGGCGTTGCATCAGGTCTCGGGTGAACCAACAGCGCCTGTCATTCGAGGACCTGCTGGACCGGGCGTGTTGCCAAAGACTCCGGCTAACCAGGGAGACCATACGGCATATCTGCCACATCATAGTGCACATGGATCTGCAAGGGTATGGGGGAGGTCACCTGCTCCCGGTGACAGCCAAGGTGATGGCTGCCCTAAACCTTTATGCCACAGAGTCCTTCCAGGCGCCAAGTGGGGACCTGTCGAGGATCCCCCAGACCTCGGTACACAGGTTCATCCGCGCCATCATGGTGGCCCTGTATGCCCAGGCGAGCAATGTGGACCGAGCCCACCAGGTTGCCCCGCAGCAGAGTTTGCTGCCATCGCTGGGATGCCACAGGTCCAGGGGGTGATTGACGGAATGCATGTCCCCCTATGAGCACTGCCACACGAGGAGGTACTATTCACAAACCACAAGGGATTCCACTCCACGAACTTGCAGATGGCGTGTGACTACGGGCTGCACATCATGCAAATCAGCAACTTGTACCCAGACAGCGTACACAACGTTCACCATTGCGGGCCTGGTCGCCGACAGGTCGAATGTTCCAACCCACCCCCATACACCGCGGGTCACCCCTGCTCTGCATACTCTCCATGCATCAACCCTCCCCCCGCCTCCCCTGCATCTGTACCCCACCCCCCTCCGTGCTTTGGCAGTATCAGTGGATGTCGTCCATGGGATGGAGGATGATGACGATCCGTTCCGCGATGAGCTCTGGTGTTCCACATCATTTGACAATGTCTGACTCCTACCCTCGGTAGTACTTACCACCATCCACCCGGGTGATCCCTGCATGCTTGCTGGCCATTCCATCTCAGGGTCCCATCAAACCCCTGGGGTGGCAGAGGTGGGACGAGTCTGGGTTGGGGGAAGAGGGAGGGGGCAAGGTTGGGTACTGGGGCGGCGTGCGCTGGTGGATCAAGCAACGTTAGGCCCCACCAGATGACACCGCATATATCTGACCTAGTTTCCTGCCGCCTCCGGGGGTGGGGGGTGGGGGGGGTGTTGCGACATCAGGGGTGGCCTCCGAATGCCCTGAGGGCCCTGACCCATGTCCACCTCCCAACGCCGGGGCTCCAAACCAGCGCCCCCCCCCCCCCCCCCCCCCCCCCCCGCCCCCTGACCCCCCCACCCTCATCTGCCACAGCCTCGCACCCAGCCCAGCTTATCCCTCACACTCTTCTGACAGAGCACCGAGGCCGGTCGAAACTTTGGTGAACAGGTGTTTATTGTGACATATACAAGTATTGTGCCCTAGCCCCTATTACTAACCTTTGTGTTTCACTGTGCCAACTTAACTAATGTCTCATGGTTTAGCCTTATGTGCCCTACTGCTCTGTCTAGGTGAGTCCCCAGGTGGTACAGCAGAAGTGGAGGTGGCCCGTAGCGACTCCTGCCCTGTGACCTGGGTTCCCTTTGGCGGCCATCCTCTGGAGTGATGGACCCGGGTGGCATAGTGTCACCCTGTTCTGCCCGCTGCCCATCAGGTGTGCCAGGGGCAGGTGGGGGGAATTCAGAGGTGCTGCACTGTTCCGACAGCTCCCCTGTGGGAGTCACCAGCACAGGCCCCACCATGTCCCCCTCCCACAGGGGGCACAATGGCCTCTGGGCTACTCCATGAGATAGGGGCACGGCTGCAGCAAGGTCCGGCAGCTCCTTCATCACCTTGCACTGCCAGCCCTTGAGGCTCGCTCTCGTCTCGACCAGGGTCTCAATGCTCATGGCCATGGAGCACATGGACTAGGCCATGCCCCTCTGGGACTGTACCACGTCACTCTGAGACTGTGCTACGTCACTCACTGGCTGTGCTAGGCCCCTTTGTGTCTGGTTCAGGTCATCCAGACCAATCCAATGTTCTCGACGCTTACAGCCGTGGCACTTTGTGACTGGGCCAAGTTCTGGAGTACCACAGCAATGTCGCTGTGTCCCTGTACATGGTTGCATGTGACATGCCTGCCCTGTCCTGTGCCCCACGTCTTGGACATCCTGACCCATGGCTGATACCGTCACACTCAAGGTCTCCACCACGGACCCACCCGTGCGGTGTCGGCCTGTTTGGCATGCATGGTCGTCACCGCATCCTGCCTCCGCTGGCAGTTGGACTCCTCCCTTGGCAGCTAGTCCCTGGGTTTGGACCACCTTCTGACCATCCGCCCCCCCCCTCAGGCATTCCTATTTCCATCTGCTGTACCGCTGCACGTGTGTGGTGCACACCACATAGTGCCCCAAGAGCCTCTTCACTAAGTGCCCAACCGAGGTGCGTGTCTCTGGGATGGTGGAGGGTGCTGGTGACGGCAGTGACGAGACGTCAGCATCATCTCCGGACATGTGCTCCGATGGAGCACCAGGAGGCACAATTCACCAGCAGGTCTCGCCTCATTGCCAGATGAGTCGGGGGGCTGCAGCTGGGGGTGGGTACACCAGACGGATCTGCCTCATCACCAGATAATCCTGCAAGACATAAGACAAGACACATGGTTAAATCGCAGGTGGGGTGGTTGAGGGGGCGGGGTGGAGGTGTCACACATGTCACAGAGACATCGAATGCATTGGGGGTTCCCTTGTTTCTCTGATGCTGACTTCCCCCTCGGCGACTGCCCACACTCCAACCCCAGTGACCAGGTTCAACGCCCACTGATCTGCGACGGTGAGGAGCTGCAGGTCCGACGGGCCCCTCCAGTCTTCTCCTGCTCCCGGCGGTTGTGGGCCACCTTCTCCTGGTGGGACAGATAACGCACAGTCTGAGAAACTCGGACGGTGGCAGCACAGGGGGTCCACAGCCAGTGGCCTGTGTGTGCAGGGCACTCGGCCATGGCGGGCAGTATGGTATTGGCATGTGGTGCAGGGTGGGGTGTGCGCAGACTGCCGGCGGGTGGGCATTGATCGCCCTCTAGGTGTTGGCGGGGTAGATGGGGTAGGCTACAGTTGTGTGGAATTGGGGTTGGTGCCAGTGGCACGGTGGTGAAGGTGGCACACCCTGGCTGGCCTGGAGGTTGCTCACCCTCGCCCAGTGCTGCCTACCGGTCCGCATGGTGGGCTCCACGTGAGGGGTGGTGGGGGCACAGTTTGAGTGTTGGGTTTGTGGGACGGGGTGTTGCCAGGGGCATGGCGGTGGTATCTCACCCTGGCAGCGCTGATGGGTTTGTGCAGCTTCTTTCTGCAATGTTGTCCAGTCCTCGCGGTCTCACTCTTTCTCCAATTCCTTCCTTCCAGAGACAAAGATGTTTGCTGGTGTAGATCCTGCGGAGGATGCTCTTGCTGTTATTGTACCAGCCAAGGCGTGCAGAGGCCGAAGTTATAGGCTGGAGACGGCGTCCCCTGCACCTGTGCCACGTCCTCGCAAACACGGCACCCCATGAAGGAGCAGGACGCCTGAGCCTGGTGGCCATGAAGATCACTGCACCACTAACGTTCTTGCCACTGGATCGTTCAAGAGCTCGAGAAGGGAACTCTGTGGCATATGGAAGTCATCAGCACACAGGTGCATCCGGGAGGTGACAGATGCTCAGTATGCCAGGGCATCAGACTATATCACCTTCGACCTGCACCAAACCCACCAAGATGACTGGGCTGCAGGATTCGCCTCCATCGCCAGGATGCCTCAGGTCCAGCAGGCCATTGATGGCACGCATGTCGCCCTGCGACCACGGGGGTATCAGGAAATGCCCTATATTAACAGTAAGGAGTTCGACTCCCTGAATAATAAGATTGTGTGCGGCCGTCACCTCCGGATCATGCATGTGTACGACTGCTACCCAGGGTTCGTGACAGCTACAACCTGGGGCACTCGGAGATTCCCGCTGCCTTCAAGGACCACATCAGACAGCATCAAAGGTGGCCCATCTCGCAAGGATTCAATCTCGTCACCCAAGATTCTATTCCCCTGGAACATTTATCAATCCCTTAAATCTGTGTTGGCTCATGGGGGATAAGCATGGGGGATACTAGCTGAGGTCATGGCTGATGACACCGGTGCGGAGGCCTGAGACAGAGGTGGAGACCCGACCTAATGAGGCCCACTTTGCCATCAGTCCTTTTGTTGAGCAGTGTATCAGACTGCTGATAACGGAGTTCCGATGCAAGGACCGCTCTGGCGGGGCTCTAGAGTACAGCCCCCAGAGAGTCTCCTGCTTTGTGGTGGTCTGCTGTGTCCTCCACAATCTAGCACAGGGGTGATATGCTGGAAGTGGAGGAGGTGGAAGTGCTTGGGACATTTCATATTCCCACATTCCACCAGGACCAGGGAGGCGCTCATCATCTCCAGATTCTCCAAGGCCGTGGCTGTGTCTGTCAGCTCAGGTATCAGGTGTGAAATATTTTCCTGGTGAAAATTTAAATGTGACTGATGTCCATTCTCCCTAGCTACGTAGAGTGACCACACCAGAGCCAAGTCAATACTTCTCACTCTTCTTGATCCTCTCTGGCCTACTGCTACGTCTAAGTGTCTCCCCAGGATGCACATCAGAGGTGGAGGCAGCTTGCTGCTTTCCGCACCCTAAGGCCTGTGATGCCCTTGGCAGATGTCCTCTGGACTGCCTGAACCTGGAAAGTGCCAGCTGTCACAGGTATCACCATGTCACCCTGTTCTGCCCGCTGCCCAGGAAATGCGCCCGTGCCAGGAGAGGGAATTCATAAGGACTGGGGACTGCGTGCGACTCCGGTATAGGCTCTAGTGCTTCCACCCTACGGATCCTTGTTGGCCCCTGATTACTCCATGGGACAGAGGAGCAGCTGGGAATGAGTACCAGAAAGTTCTGAGTCACCTGGCACTGACAGTCCTGGAGGCCCGTCAACGCCTGCACTGTGGTGTTGAGTCCCTCACTGTTGCTGCACAGTGCCAGGGTCCCAGATTCGATTCCTGGCTTGGGTCACTGTCTGTGTGGAGTCTGTACGTTCTCCCCCTGTCTGCGTGGACTTCCTCCGGGTGCTCCGCTTTCCCCTCACACTTCTGAAAGACATGCTGTTAGGCGAATTGGACATTGTGAGCTCTCCCTCTGTGACCCGAAAAGGTGCCGGAATGTGGCGATGAGGGGAATTTCACAGTACCTTCATTGCAGTGTTAATGTAAGCCTATTTGTGACACTAATAAAGATTATTATTAAGAGACTCGCGATAGACATGTCACCTGGAATAAGATGAAATGGATCCTTACTTTTTCTCCGGTGCAAGCCAACCTTGCTGTCTGTCAATGCTCTCTCCAGGGCCACCCATGCAATCTCTATCGCCCTTTCTTCATAGGAGTAAGGTCAAGTATTCCCGGTATCTCCCCCACCTGTCTTCTCTCGTTCTGTCATGTTATGGGCTGTCTTCTCCTGCAGAGACACAAAGAGGACATTGAGGCAGATGCCTAATGGGTCGATGGGGTTTGTACAGGTGGCATGTGTGTGCACAGTGCATAGCCGGAGAGGGGTTGTGATGAGGATTACTGGGGGAGTTCTGAGGAAGACGCTGGAAGGTTGGGTATCGGGAGGCCATGAGGGGATTAATGGTGAGTTGCCAGGAGTGAGGAGTGGGTGTGTTACCAGGAGGAGACTGGTGGGTACCTCACCCTTGTAGCTCAAAGGAGGTCATTCATCTTCTTACAGCATTGGATGCCGCTTGGTGATGTTGCTGGCACCTACGACCTCTGCCACCGCATCCCAGGGTGGATTCATATCATTAGCTGGTGGTCTCCTGCCAACCCTGGGAAATCGGGTGGCCCTCCTCTCCTCCACTGAACCCAACAAATGCTCAAGGTCAGCCTCCAGAAATCTTGGGGTAATTCCTCTTGCTGCCATCTTGCTGGTTGGACTGAGTGCTGAGGCAACGTTTACGTGGTACTCCCACTTGTCAGCTGTGAACATCTGATCCCTGATTCATGTGAATCACACTCCTGGGAAGTTTGGCCCGGCGTGTTTTTCATGTGGGATTATTTTTCAAACAAAGAGTGGCTGAATCGCTCCTCATTGGCACTGCCAAGGACAGCAGGAAATGCACTGATTTTCCCACTGGCGGCAGCATTTTCTGGGGGGAGAGTTGCATCCAAGATTGCGTTCAGGTGAGTAAATTGGAACTGACTCGGTTGGAGAGTTTTTCAAATGGTCCCAGAGGGCAGGGGGTTTGCCCATCAGAAGTCCATACTTCCCAGACAATTTCCATGGAATCAGTCCATTGGGAGTTGTGAGGGTTCCTGTAGCCCATCTTCAGTTCCCTGACTATCCTGAGAACAGAAGATTTGGGCCATTGTATGAAATATTCAAGAGAGAAATTACAATTTGTGCAGTTTGTTGCAGTATGTATTATACATATATAGTTCCACAGGAAATGTATGTTGTTGGGGGACATTTTCTGATACTGGACTATGATATAAATTATAGGAGGCTCTGTAACTACATCTGTGCTCCTATAATACTTTTGAATAGTTCTGATGAGACAAAAGGTACTCATTGGCTTAGATTCCTGTTTAGAAGAGGCAATTTGTAGAACGAGATAGTGTACATACAGTGCTTGTTAATATCAGAAAGGACACAAAATGGCTGTTAGCTATTAAAGCAATACTAAAGACACAAAATGGCCGAACTAGCCACTTTCCTGAACAATAAGTTACAAACTGTGCAAACTACCTCATGAGAATCAAGCGTGGGTACTTATAGGGAGTATCTCAACAACTGCTGATAATAGCTTCACAGAACAAGGAATGCAAAGTATCCATAATAGAGCAAGGTTCCCAGCTGTAGACAGGACGTATCCTTGTGTTAGTTTTGAATGACTTCTGTATGAAGTTAGGGGCAGGTGAGACAACACCCACTTCAACTATATATGTGATAACTGGGATACTAAGAAAATTGATTGACTGCATGTAATGAGTTGTGACCGAATATAGTTGATTGATTGTATGTAAATGAGAATACAACTAATTCCGCCCCTTGAATCTATATATTAACCCATGTGAGCCTTAGCTCAAGTGAGAAAGAGTGCTGTCCAGAAGGCTACGGAGCATCAGGTCTTTCTCCCAGAATTCTGATATAATAAACTGCTTCTTTACTCATCCTCAGGCTTTCGTGTGAATATTTTCACCTCGAACAATGTCATTGCATAGCACTATTGGATTGGATTTGCTTATTGTCACGTGTACCAGCGCACAGTCAAAAGTATTTTTCTGCGATCAGCTCAATGATCTGTTGAGCTGTTCGCAGAAAAATACTTTTCACTGTGCCTCGGTACACATAACAATAAACAAATCCAATCCAATCCACTACATTAAATCCCTATTGTTGAACTGATTGGACTTAATACTGTTCTCTAATATTCATATGATGATTACCGCTGTGTGTACTGAACTGTAATGGTGAAGAGAAGAAAAATGGCAGATTAATTCAAGCGGTGCAGTGGTTTATGATTATTATCTTGTCTTCCTGCAGAATTAACAACAGGAGTGGTTTGTGCTGTTACAAGTTCTTAAGACAATTCATATAATGCCCAGACAAGTGAAAACTCAATTAAGCATGAGAAAGACATCCAGTCAAGAACAGCTTACTTAATGAGGAGCACAGTTCTTAACATTTGAGAATAAATGAAACTTTGCTGTACCATGGTTCCTCACTGTTGATGAAACAATGATATAAAGAGGTCTTTCAAGTATTGGTCATTCCACAGTCCTTCACATATTTTTATAAATATACTCAGGCTTAATGAACTCGATCCCATGCTTGTGAAACGGTTGATCATAAAATAGGCCCTACAGTCTTTCAAAGAGTTCATGAATTCTTTTGTGCTTGGGGTATGAAGTTCATCAGCGATGTAGCATGAAATATTTTGCTTCTGGGACAGTATCCAGTGCTGTGCGCTTCGGTTAAGAATGGTGCAGCCAAGTGATAATACAAGGCACCCAGTGTATTAGTTCATAAATGAAATCTAAAATCCAGCCTTGAAAAATGACTCTTTATGGCACCAGATGATATTTTCATTCTCGACACTTCAACTCCAAAATTATTGAGCTGCTTCAATGTTATGAAAAGCAACCTGTCCAAGAATTGAAAAAGAGGGGCATCTGTTCAAAAGACTTATTTTAATGGAAAGATCAAAACTTCCTGTTCTCTAAGCTGAATCTTTTAAGCAGCTGTTTGCATTTGTTTCAACCGCTGTCAGTCGAAACAGAATATTAAGCCACTTTGTCATTGCAACTTCTGCTACTTTGTTAACCCTACTGATGGTTACTGTTTATAACACGTTAAGCCAAACATTGGGAACAATTTTAACTTCTGGCCGGTCTTCATATAAGCAGGGGACAAGGCATCTGAACCGCCACAATATGAGGCTTTGGAGGTTCTAAATGCTCAACCATACAGGCGTTGTCAGTGTCCCACCCAAACATGAAGGGGAAGAACAACTGGGCAACTGAATAGCAAATGGTGGGAGCTGTACATTGGGTTCTAGCAGATCATTTTGGGTGACTTGAAGGAACAGTCTCCAATTCATGTCAAGTTTGGAGTGTGTGTTGGAGGGGCAGAGAAGCTTCAAAGTATATTTGTAAGGATAGGAGGATGACTTCTAAAAAATAAAAAATAAAGAATAATAAAATTGCATTGTTAAATCTCTTCTGTCTTGATACCAGGTTGGCCAGATTGGGTGACTTACCTGTGCAAGCCTCCAATTAAAATGATTCTGGGCATAGATAACATCTGCTTATTTAAAAATGGTCCCTGTTGATTTCCAAAGAATGTCCCTTGTTCTTGCTCAGGAAAGCAGATTAAGATTACAACCTGTGGGAAGGAAGTGCAACTGATGCAAACATCCCCTTTGGGCCATTTTAACTGCTCCATTGAGGGCAGCACGGTAGCATAGTGGTTAGCACAATTGCTTCACAGCTCCAGGGTCCCAGGTTCAATTCCCGGCTTGGGTCACTGTCTGTGTGGAGTCTGCAAGTTCTCCCCGTGTGTGCTCCGGTTTCCTCCGGGTGCTCCGGTTTCCTCCCACAGTCCAAAGATGTGCAGGTTAGGTGGATTGGTCATGCTAAATTGCCCTTAGTGTCCAAAATTGCCCTTAGTGTTGGGTGGGGTTACTGGGTTATGGGGATAGGGTGGAGGTGTGGGCTTTGGTAGGGTGCTCTTTCCAAGAGGCAGTGCATACTCAATGGGCCGAATGGCCTCCTTCTGCACTGTAACTTCTATGTCTGTCATGGAAAGGGTTAAAATTGACCAAAGTATTATGTCACGGACAAATAGTATTTTCTTTCTTATGACCGTAAACTTGATGTTTTGTATGGAAAGAGAGGTGAATCTATACTTACTCTTGGAATGCGTAGTTCAATAAAATAAATTCAGCAGCAAGCTTTTGTGGGTGTAAAACAAGGAAAGCTATTTATTATCACACATGCCCAGAATCAATGCAACATCACACAGTTGGTCTCAAGTGCACACACATACACAGACACAGGGATTGAATGCAGATAAATATAGTGCACTTTGAGATATTATAGTTAATTCAGTGTCTGATTCACAATATCTGGGGCGAGATTCTCCGACCCCCGGCCGGGTCGGAGAATTGCCGGGTGCTGGCGTGAATCCCGCCCCCGCCGGTTGCCGATGTCTCCAGCACCGGAGATTCGGCAGGGGCGGGAATCGCGCCGCGCCGGTTGGCGGGCCCCCCCCCGCGCTATTCTCCGGCCAAGATGGGCCGAAGTCCCGCCGCTAAAATGCCTGTCCCGCCGGCGTAAATTAAACCACCTACCTTACCGGCGGGACAAGGCGGCACGGGCGGGCGGGCTCTGGGGCCCTGGGGGGCGCGGGGCGATCTGGCCCCGGGGGGTGCGCCCACGGTGGCCTGGCCCGCGATTGGGGCCTACCGATCCGCGGGCGGGCCTGTGCCGTGGGGGCACTCTTTCCCTTCCGTCTCCGCCACGGTCTCCACCATGGCGGAGGCGGAAGAGACTCCCTCCACTGCGCGTGCGTGGGAAGCTGTCAGCGGCTGCTGACGCACCCGCGCATGCGCCGCCCGGAGATGTAATTTCCGCGCCAGCTGGCGGGGGACCAGAGGCCTTTTCCGCCAGCTGGAGGGGCGGAAATTCGTCCGGCGCCGACCTAGCCCCTCAAGGTTGGGGCTCGGCCCCCAAAGATGCGGAGCATTCCGCACCTTTGGGGCGGCGCAATGCCCGTCTGATTTTGCGCCGTTTCCGGAGATTTTCGCCCCTGGTCTCCCATGTTGGAGGTCTGCGATTCTTGAATGGATTTGAAGTTGAAATGAGACTCTTGTAAAGCAGAGGGTTCACAGCAGGTTGCCAGGATTCTTTTAGTCAAATGTCTAGGATGTTGGTGCTCAGGTAGAACTTTGAAACTGGAGCAGGTTAGGTACTTTAATGACTTGCATGACTGCTGCTTGATGACTTGCATCTAGCTCAGAGTCTGGTTCTTAGACTCCCTGATGACTGATTGTTCAGATGGAAATTCTAGATCCTGGGATAGTAGACTGAAGTCCCAGAAACCAGCGTGGATCAAGTGGCTGCTGATTAATACGTCTGAGGGATAAAGAGAGCTTTGTAAAATAATGGGAAGTAGATAGTGGCCATTGAGCTTTGATCTTTCCTTTGATCCACTATGAAACACAGAGACAGGCAGTCTGAAAATGTCATAGTCTTTAGGTTTTGGCCAATCCTTAAACAATGAGATGAGTGAATTCCACAAATGGTTGTGAGATACCATAACCTATAACCTTATTTAATTAATGGTTCGCCAGTGATTTGATACTGTCTGTAGTCCGAATGCCAAAGGTCACATTGCTGCTGCCATTTTAACAACATGTATGTGCCCAATTATCATAGTATTAACTGAAAGTCCATAATATGACATGTGTGTACTCGGCATGGCAATTGGAATGTTCAAGAAGCTTATAAAAGGGCAGCACGGTGGCGCAGTGGGTTAGCCCTGCTGCCTCATAGCGCCGAGGTCCCAGGTTCGATCCTGGCTCTGGGTCACTGTCCGTGTGGAGTTTGCACATTCTCCCCGTGTTTGTGTGGGTTTCGCTCCCACAATCCAAAGTTGTGCAGGCTAGGTGGATTGGCCGCGCTAAATTGCCCCTTAATTGGAAAAAATGAATTGGGTACTCGAAATTGTTTTTTAAAATTATTTTTAAAAAGAAGCTCATAAAATGGTAGATCTCAAACTCTTCCTCCCGATCCAGTGCTTGATGCATCAGGAAAACAGGTAGAAGTGTCAGCAGGGCAACAGGAGTTTGCTTCCATTGTTCTGAATGAAAATAAAATAATGGGCCTTCTGAGTTCTACAGTCATATTTTAAGCATGTGTGGGTCTGAAATGAGTGTGGAAACTAGTAAATCTACATTATTAATTAAGTAATAAAGTTGCTGAAATGTTAGGAGTAGCCTTATTAGCACAAAATATGTGTTAAAGAAAATACAGTGTGAACATCAATAATTACAAAGTTTGCTTCCCTGATCTCCTTTCTCTCTTTGTGTCCCGTTGTTTCTTTGATTTTCTATTCATTCTTATCCAAAGTAACTAATCTAAATTTCTTCTGCGTTTTCAAATCTCTCAAATCATTTTTTTCACCAGGAATGGTGAAATAAATAAATAAACAATTCATCATAAATAAACAATTCATCTATCAAGCAGAAAATTAAATATTCCTCAGAGAATAGTGCAGTGTATAGTACAATTATTTCTTGAAGAATACCACTGTCCAAATGATTCCTTTCGGAGCACAAGAAAGCTTGTATTCAGAAAATGTTATTCTTTCTATCCAGCTCATTGCTCCAAGCACCATGTTCTGTATACTGATTGTAAGACCTATGTTATCCAGAGAAACTGTGGTCAGGCTGTTACATCGAACTAGTTTATTTACTCTATATACAGGATGAGCTACTAGGAGCGGCACAGTGGCACAGTGGTTAGCACTGCTGCCTCACAACTCCAGGGACCCGGATTCAATTTCAGCCTCAGGTGACTGCAGAGTCTGCACATCCTCCCCGTGTGTGCGTGGGTTTCCTCCGTGTGCTCCGGTTTCCTCCCACAGTTCAAAGATATGTAGGTTAGGTGGATTGGCCAAGTTAAATTGCCCCTTAGTGTCCAAAGGTTAGGCAGAGTTGCTGGATTACAGGGGTAGGATAGAGTTGTGGACTTAAGTAGAGTGCTCTTTCCAAGGGCTGATGTAGACTTGATGGGTTAAATGGCCTCCTTCTGCACTGTAAATTCTATGATTCTATGATTCGACTATTCTACAAAGCCTCTAGGACATGACTTCTGATGTCTCTGTTACATCATGATCTGTGCTAACTCATTACCATAACTAGTAACCCTTTATACTACACAACTGACCCTTGCAAATTTGATGATCAAAATATTTTGTTTCCACATTGTAACATTCAGTGATTGCAGACTCCATTCCACTTATTTAATCTTTTAAATTTGGAAAATCATTTAGTCTTTCCTTGATGTGTAAATCAATCAACTCTTCGAATGACAAGTTGGATTCCTGCACTTTCTCAATATGTGCTCCCCCTGGGCAAGGTTCCCTACCAGATTTAGGTATGGAACCATTATAAAGCATCCTGATGATTTGAAGGGTGCTATGTTCTTTCTTAGTTTGCACTCTGTATTGACTTCCATCATATGAGTGGCAGCATTGCATGCAAGGCAACCCCAACTTTATAGAGTTGGGTACCACCACCTCACTCCTTGCCCTCTGAAAACAAAATCTGATGCTTTGAGCAGCCGACGTAGCAGAAAGCTACTTCAAACATGTTACTTTTTTAAAAAGTCACAATCCTCAGAGGTTTAGCCCAGACCACAACCTGAATTCTTCCTATGTGAGGCCTTGTGTCCTTTGAGAAGCCAACAAATTCAATTTCACTTGAAATAAGAGCCTCCAACCATATGTTGAGTTCCAATGAGGCTGGGGACTCCCAGCTGAGGGTATACCTATCCACAACTTCATCACCTTTCCACATCAGTGACCTGGTTGGACAGTGTGGGAGGCTCAACTCTCAAACGCGGCAAATAGAGTTCCTCTGTAAGGTTGGGTCCAGACATACATTGATCTGTTTTGACCTACTGTCAGAATTAAGTGAGAGTCTGACAGATTGGCTGAAGTGCTCCAAGCTCCCTGATCTCTTTTAATCTATGTTATATGGTTTGATAAACGAACCTCTGAACAAATATTTCCCATTGTTATCAGTAGTGTATAGAATTGATAGGGGGGGTGGGGGGGTGGGGGGGCAACCACATTTCCGGGGCGATGTTTTGGTTTTCCGAGGTAGATCTAAGGCAGAAAGGAGTATTCCAAATTTCTGAGTGAGAGACAGACCATTTATGTTGCCACAATTGTTGCTTACCCAGAGGATAGGAGTAGGGCTGTTTTTTTTCCCACTTGGGCAGAGGCAAAACATTTGTAACACCGGTGAAGATGTTTTTATTGATTCCAAATCCTGGCTATTCTGCTGAAGATTGATTTTCACAAAAACAGATGACCACTCTGTGTTGATTGCTTTCGAAAACAGGCTCCTAATTGTTCATTTTAAATTTGCAGTTTGAAACCCTTAACAATGGGTATCAGGGAGATTCCTTTGTCCCTTACATTATTAAGAGTGGACAAAATATTACCCTTCTATGCATAGCTTCATGATATGCATTTCCTCCTCGAATTGATTGTACAAGTCCCTTGGGTGGATGAATTTGAGCCAATGTTTTGGACGGATAGAGTGAGCAAAGTATTTGGTTTAGTTCACGCAAGCATACCCAGAGAAAAGATGAAATATCCTTCTGAGCATATAGATATCCGTAACATAATAATTTGTTGATAATGAGTGAATGACAGACTGGAATAAGGATAAAGAGAGCAAGAAGGTTTTGCATAAATACTGAGCTGAGGCAGTCCTCCTCCAGCATCCTTGGTGGCCATCCTTCCCATGGTTTATATGGCATCAGATGAGGTTTGAAAATAAATGTTATGGGCAGCATGGTGGCACAGTGGTTATCACTGCTGCTCACGGTGCCAAGGACACGTTCCAATGCCAAAATTAGGCCGGGCACTGATTTGACGGCAAATTGCAATTCTCCGTCGCCTCGCCAGAGGCGCCAATATGTTCCGGAACACATGTACAGTAAATGCCATTTGCATATTATAAGCAGGCCTGACCCAATACTCTCCGGGGCACCTGCAATTCTCTGCCTCCAATGGCCGAATTCCTGATGGCGTGGTTGACTTCTGCTTATAAAAATCATGAAACCGGCGCTGTGGCTGATGAGGGAGAGAGAGGAGGTAGGACACAGAGATGCACAAATGTGGGCTGCAAATATTGACACTGGCCTGTCTGGCCTGGTCAGGGGGGCCTGCCAGGGCCGTGCAGGAGCTGACAGGGGGAGGAGGGCCGTGGGGCGGTGGTGACCTCCCATGGGACTGGGGTGGTGCCCGGGCACGGACCGCTATTGCCATGTCCTGCAAGGCAGCCACCTTGCTGCACACCACATTGACAACCCATCTTGGCCCCTGGTTCTGCAGAGTGACACCGGCCGTATGGGTGCCCCATCCATCCCCACACCCCACCCACCACCCACCCAACCAGCCGCCACCTACCGGAGGGACATCAGGCTGCCCACCCACAACGTCCGCCCATTCCCCTTCCCCCCGCCACCCCGCACAACGTCTCTGGCCAGCCCAGGCCAGATCACCCCTCACACTCATCAGAGTACCAAGGCAGGTTGTAACAGTGTTAGCAGGTGTTTGATGTGCACAAATATTTACAGATACTTGTCCTAACCCCTATAATTATACTGTGCCCTGCACCCATGCCGACCTAATTGGTGTCTAACTTTCTGGCCTTTCAGGCCCTAACGCTACATCTCGGTGGATCCCCAGATGGCACATCAGGAGTGGAGGCAGCCTGCTGTGATTCCCGCCCTGCAACCTGGGTAGCCAATGGCGGCCATCATATAGGGGGCCGGGTCTGGATGGGCCTGGCTGCTGCTTGGGTGTCCCAGGTGGCATGGTACCGCCATGTTCTGCCTGCTGGCCACCAAATGTGCCAGGAAAAGATGGGGGGTTGAGTCCAAGGTGCTGCGGTGTTCCGGCACCTCCCCTGCGGGAGTCACTGACACGGGCCACATCACCTCCTCCTCCCTCGAATGCCCGGTGGCCCCCAGGCTACTCATCGGGATGGGGGTGCGAGCGGGGCTATCTCTTGAGGCTCCCCCACCACTTGGCGGAGGCCCGCTCTGATCTCGACTAGAGTCTGCATGCTTGTGGCCTTGGAGGACGGGACTGGACCATCGCTGTCTGGGACTGTGCCACATCACCCATTGACTGTGCCACCACCTTCTGGGTCTGTGTCATATCAGCCGGTGACTGCGCCATCTCCCTCTGGGACTGCACCACCTCCCTCTGTATCTGCACCACCTCCCTCTGTATCTGCACCATGTTGGCCAGTGCCTGGGCAATGCCGCCGACATTCTCAGCCATGGTCCATTAAGACTGGGCCAAGCTCAGGAGTCCCACTGCAATTTCCAGGTGGCTCTCGCATATGGCTGCCTGTGAGACGGCAACCCTGTTGTGGGCCTCAGACAGCGCCTGCACAGAATGCCCCAGGCGTTGGACATGCTAATGCATAGCCAAAACCGTCATCCCCAATTCCTGCCACCGCGGACGCCAGCCATGCGGTGTTGGCCTGAGTGGAACACATGGTCAGCACCACCTCCTGCCCCTGCACGCGGTTGGACTCCTCAAGCTGCACCTGCAGATATTGGCTGCTCGCCGCCAATCCCTCATGTAGTCCCTGGCTCTGTGACTGCATCACCACAATCGATGGGACAATCCGTTCCTGAAGCCTGAAACCCGTCTGGGCGGCAGCTAGTCCCTGGCGAAGGCCTGGCCTATGGCCATCTGCCCACTTGGGAGTTCTTCCCTCCACCTGCTGAACCGGATCAGTGGTGTGGTGCGCACCGGATAGTGTCCCAGGAGCTTCTTCACTAAAGTGCTCGACCGAGGTGAGGGTTTCTCGGATGATGGAGGGTGTTGGAGACAGCTGTGTTGGGAAGTTACAGTCATCATTAGACTCGAGCACCGGGGTGTCTTGGGTCACAAGAATAAGGCTCCCGTCCATGCTACTCTCCCCATCGCTGGTCAGGACATGGGGGGCTCAGGTTGTGGCACTGGCTGGGGGCAAGGGACACCAGGTGGACCCTGCCCATGACTAGCACGTCCTGCAAGACACAAGACAAGACGCATGATTAGACCGCGGGCTGGGGGAGAGTTGGGGAGGTGGGGGTGAGTATGAGGGTGGTTGGAGGTGAGGGTAGGAGTGAGGGTGGTGTGGGGGTGGTCTTGGGGGTGAGGGTGGTGTGGGGGTGGTTTTGGGGTGAGGGTGGGAATGAGGGTGAGAGTGGTGTGAGTTTGGTGTTGGGGGAGTTGAGCCACTTGGCATTGGGAACCACAGCTCAGTGGGGTCTCACTTCCTCGCCCGTGGCATATCTCCACCCCGGTGACCTGCCTTTCCTCTGGGCAGCCGACCATGTCCAGTGTCCTCCGCTCAGCCACAGGTGCGGTGGTCCCCATCCAACTTTCTCCCACTCCCAGAGGTTTTGGGTGGCCTTCTCCTGAGAGGGTGAGGGAGGAAACAGAAAACAACAGTGTTAGACAGTCAGACCGATGCATGCAGCGTAGGGGGTGGGTAGGTGTTGGATTCAGTGGCCAGGGCACACGGCCATGGCAGCCAATATGGATACCGGCATGTGGCACAGAGTGGGGGTTCAGCCACCCTCCAGGTTTGGGGGGGGGCGGGGTATGCTTACGGGTGTGTGGGAAGGACATTAGTGCTAGGGGTATTGTGTTGCCTCCTCGCCCTGGCTGCCCTGAGAACATCGTGCAGTCTTTACGGCACTGCTGGCTGGTTTGGATGGTGTCACTGGTGGCGTTGACCTCCTCTGCCACCTGCGCCAAGGCACGGAGAATGGCGTCGGCTGGTATCCTCCTTCCCAGGCTGGGGTACAGGGTCATCTCCCTCTCCTCCACCGCGTCCACACTGTGAAACAGGGTGCCGCTCTCCTCGCTGCTATCTTGTTGGCTGGGATGGTGTGTGTGGGGAGTGAAGTGTGTATATACGGCTGCAGCTTGTCAGCCTCTAGAGTGTCAATCACGAATCCGGCAAATCCCCCACCATTTCTCATTGGAATCGATTGTGTTCCAAGTGGTGTCAGTGCTAACCCCTCAACAGTCGCTGAATCGGCTTTGCTGTTGTGGAATCCTGCGTCAGCGTCAACACTTAGTCTCAGAAACGGAGAATCTTGCTGTTTTCTCTTGTAATCAGGGTAGAATAGGGTTCCAACTGTTATGATGACATACAGTGATAGCCAAGTGTCAGCATTTAACTCAGAGGGGGTGTGATGAAATATACATGCATCATAAAACTATAGGAGAGGGATTACTTATTTTGGGTTGAGTGACAGAACACTTCCAGGATGAAGGCAGGGAGTGTAAATTATATCCTGCTGCCTGACATGCATGTATAAAAAAGCAGGGAAATTAGTTTAAGATGTAAATGTGATCGTCACTGTTTGGAATGATAATTGAAAGTGCCTCCATTTTGCAGCATAGGCTGTCCACTATAAGTCCATTAACCCCTGCAACTACCGTAATAATGCTTTCTCCCAACCTGCTTCCTGTAAGGATTATATACCATTCTCTCATTTTATTCTCTGTCCCCATCGCATCTGTTCATCTGTTCTGACAATGCATCTATCCATATGAGTGACTGTGATATCTCTTCCTTTTCCATCAACTGAGGATTCATAGCACCTTGCTACCCCCCACCCGCCCAATTGTGATTGATAAGGTCAATAACCATATCCTTTCACATACTTCTGTTCTCACTTCTTCCCCTCATTCCCAAAATTATGATTGGGTTTCCCTTGTCCTCACCTTTCCCTCAACAGCCTCCAAATTCAATCGATCATCTGTGACAATATGTATATTGTTTGGTAAATGAAGGGTTAACAATTTAATGTGAATGCATCCAACCACTAGATGGTGAACAAGAGCATACACGTGAATCACATAATATTCTTGATTCGGGAAGTAGGTGACCAGGCGGGTTAGAGGGTAGCCATGTTTTCAGAAGTTCTGTAGATAGAATCATAGCTGTAGTCTCGTAAATCTTAGTTAGCAATTCAAATCTATTTAATTATGGTGTTGATAAATTAGGTTTGTTAAAAACATAGCTTGATGTTCTTTGTGAGACACTACCCTTCGAAGCCATCCTCATCCATAAAGCAACGCACATCACATGATACCAGGAGTGGAAATAGTAAGCTACCAGGTTGGCTTACTAAGATAACTAGAAAGGTTCAGCTTGGGCCTGCATGTCTGTGTGGGTTTCCACAGGCTGCGCCAGTTCCTCCCACAAGTCCCGACGTGCTGTTAGGTAATTTGGACATTCTGAATTCTCCCTCAGTGTACCTGAACAGGCGCCGGAATGTGGCGACGAGGGACTTTTCACAGTAACTTCATTGCAGTGTTAATGTAAGCCTACTTGTGACAATAAAGATTATTATTATTAGGAGAGAAGTTTGAAAAAAATATCTGTGCAACAAAACATAAAAAAATAATTCTACCAGGCTCTGACTGTATAGATGACACCGAAGAACTTCCCAGTTGAAGCGAGATGTAAGGTTTGTAAACTCCACGGCAATTTTGTGGAGTAATGTAGAAGTTAATTGGAGCAATTTCAAGCAGCAGTTTGAATCTCTGCCCTAGACCTAGAAGCGGCCAGCGACCGGAGAAAAATGTCTGTTTCGAACAGTGGCTGGGTCGCAAGCCATTTAAATCTTTAACTCGTTCCGTTTGAGGATGATGCAGATTAAAAAAAGGGCAATAAAGTTATTGAACAGTTGGACAAGCACTGCTAGTCGCAAAAAAACAAAATGTTTGAACGGTATGCGCTGAGGCAAAGAGTGCAAAAAGCATAATTATGCTTCCCTCAAAGTGCTTCATAACGGATCTGAACTTAAAGCGCAGACATGTAATTTTTCGATTCTCCTAGGCTCACAACTGCGAGATCAGATAGTGTACGGCGTAAAAAGTGACAAAATGAGTGAAAGGTTATTGAGACAGTCTGATTTGACGTTAGAAGGCACAATCAGTATGTATAGAGCAAGCAAACTTGCCAGAAATCAGTTTTCTGAAATGTTGGTTGGTGAAAGTGGTGCAAAAACTAACAATGTTTCTGACGCCATTAGTGCTGTGGCGCACCAGAAAAAGAAACGTACTCCAGATGACAGCCATTTTGCTCATGACGCCATGAACGCCATGACGTGTAAATGGTGTGGCAACACCCACCAGATAACAAAATTCCCTGTGTTTGGAAAACCTGTGCGAAGTATCATAAATTAAATGACTATGCATCTCAGTGCTGATCGGGAACAAATTCGCAGTAGTTTAAAAAGCTCAGTACAGTTGTAGCCACCTAAATTCCCGATTAATTTGGCCAAACCCCGATGTAAAATGGCGAACTGAAAAGGCTGATGGGAAAATCAGCCAACAGGGCACAAACGGACAGCTGCAGACAGAACAGTGTATTCGGCTCTGGGGAAGTCGGCCCAGACCGATACCTGCAACCATGAGCAGCACATCAACCCAGCCATCTGCAGTTTAATCGGCTATCCCCGGGAACAATTGCAACAAATTAGCAATTGAAAGCCGATCCAGACCTCTCGGCGCCAGCAGTGGCCGAGACAAAGAAAGGTGAACGACGACCCCCCGATCAAGGAATCGCCCCATTATTGGAGCATATCGAACCCAGTGATTGGGACCAAGTCCAATCACTTGGGACCAGGGTCAAGGTCCGCCCCGAGAGGCGGGAAGCCCCTGGGAACTATAAAGATAGGGGCCAAGTTCAGATCGACCCTTCTTCTCCTACTCGCAACCTTCGAGACCCTGCGACGAAAGAACAAGTAAGTCTTACTCCAGCGATCGCTACCTGATAGGCCTTCCAGACTATCGACCCGTACCAGCCTTTTTGCATCCCGTAGGCCAGACCCAATTCGATAAGCCATTCGTTTCCCTGACCTGGTGGGCCATCACCAAAGTTAAGTATTGGCCTTTAGTGTTAGGTAATAGTCTAGAGGTAGTATTATTGTGTAAGTATTTATTGCTGTATATAATAAATGATCATTGATTTAACATTTACTAAGCGGTGTGCTGCATTATGAATCATTACTGGAGCTTGAACCACGTGGGGGTATCAGAAAGATACCTGGCGACTCGTGAGCAAAGGTGACAGAATTAGAGCTAATAAAACTAAGGCTAATAAGAGCAACACAGTGAACAAGGGAAGAGCTGTGCAGGAAACAAGCATGAAAAAACATGTTAATCAAGCAACAAACCTGATACTGTGGAAGATGTATTTGACCTAGAAGATTCTTTCTTTGTCGAAACAGTGGAAAGCATAGAGAAAGCAAAACAGGAAACTTTAGATTCAGAAATGTCAACACAGATTTCCATCGTTCAAGATAATAATGATTCGACGATTCTTTTAATAATTCATGGAACCAATATACAGATTAAATTGGATACTGGTGCACAAGTCAATCTCATTAATCAGACAGCCAAATTAAAAATAGAACCAATAATTGACCAAAATGACTGTCAGTTGCGGGACTCTAATGGCAATGGGATTACCACAATGGGTACTTGCTGCTTAACAGTTGAGGTCAAAGAGAAAAGATTCCGATTAAATTTGAAATTGTATAACCAAAATGATCTTCATCATTGGGTGTTCAGGAATGTGTGATTCTGCAGCTTGTGAAATGCAATTACAGCTCAGACAGGCTTGCATCCAATTGCAATGAGCAGATTGAGGCCATTATTCATCAATTTCCTCACATCTTTCAAGGTATGGAAACACTACCATTTGAATATAAAATCTAGCTAAGAGCGAATGCCAGACCAGTAATTCATCCACCTAGGAGGTTTCCAGCTCCTTTGAGGGAACATTTAAAAGTGGAACTTGAGCGTATGCAGCAGTTGGGGATAATTACCAAAGTGGAAGAACCAACTGACTGGGTCAGTTCTATGGTTTGTGTGAAGAAAGCCAACGGTGACCTGAGAATCTGTATCGATCCCAAGGATCTGAATCAGAATCTTAAGCTGGAACACTACGTGATCCCAGAAAGAGAGGAACTCACGAGTGAGATGATAGGTGCCAAGATCTTTACCAAGCTAGACGCATCCAGGGTTTTTTGGCAACTAAAGCTCGATGAGGCCAGCAAGAAATTCTGCACGTTCAACACACCATATGGAAGATACTGTTTCAAAAGAATGGCTTTCGGGATCATATCAGCTTCTGAAAATGTTTCATCGGGCCGATGGAACAGATGGTCGAAGGTATTGCAGGCGTACGAGTGTACAATGATGACAGCATCATTTGGTCGTCAAATGAAAAGGAACACGACTTCTGCAAGTCATGAAGCAAATTGAAAATTTTGGTCTCAAACTGAACAGCGCCAAATGCCAATTTGGCATCTCCAGATTAATTTACTTGGGTGATCAACTATCAGCTCAAGGAGTACAGCCAGACTCTGAAAAAATTGTAGCAATCACCAGAATGTCATTTCCAAAAGGCAAAAAGGCAGTACTTAGAATGCTGAGTGTTGTAAATCGTTTGGGGAAATTTATGCCGAATGTGACATTACACAACACGGCACTAAGACAGGTAATCTGAAAAACTTTACTTTCATGTGTCTGAGGAACACAACAGAGATTGGTCTGATCTGAAAAGAGCACTCACCACAGTACCTGTTCTGTCCTTCATCGATCCCAAGAGTTAGACAAATATTTCGACTGATGCCAGCAAAGACGGCATAGGCGCAGTGCTGTTATATCAGACAAGTGAAGGGCAATGGCAACCAGTTGTATATGCTTCGAGAGCGATTATGCCAAACGAGCAGCGCTATGCGCAAATTGAAAAGGATGTTTGGGCCTACTCACGGGTATGGACAAATTCCATATTGTCATAATATACACCAGTATATTATGGTGCAGACACACACACACACACACTGATGGACATGCAGTGGGGCCAATCAGCATACACAACACCTCAGCCAATCACCAGTGAGAGCACACGCACTATAAAGAAACAGGACAGGAGAGTTCCCACTCATTCTAGTAGCAGCCAGCTCGGAGCACAGAGCTCACAGCCTGCAACACAGACATTCACCATGTGCTGAGTGCATCACCTGGTTAGGACTAGGCAAGGGTCAACAGTTAAAACTGGTATTGCACTTACCCACAGTTCAAGTATGTTAATATAGTTAACCTTATAATAAAATAGAGTTGCACCACTTCCAGTGTTGGTGACCTGTTTGTGATCCAGAACACCCAACACATCATGATACCAGGAGTGAACTGGTTTAGTCCAGATAGCCATACCTCAGCGTACAGTGACCACCAGCAACAATACCCAGGCAAGATGTTCAAGATCCGGGTTCCGCAGCAGCTCCAGTGCCACGGCGATCTCCGCGAAAACTGGCGGCCATTCCGGCAAAAGTTTGAAATCTTCTTGCTGGTAGCCGATCTAGAAGACCGGGCCAATCCTGAAAAAACAGAGTTTCTCCTCACCATCGCCGGTGCCAGAGCAGAAGAAATCTTTTAAAAATTCAAGTTCTCCAAGGGGCAAAACAGGAGCGACTTCCATGCAGTCCTGGACAATTTCGGCAAATACTGTGAGGAAAACACACTCCAACCAGCAAAGAGAAGTGCCAGTGCTCACCTCGAGGCCAAAATCCCAGAGCAGAGAACGATTTTGGTCGGCGGCCATCTTTCTAAAGGCACTGCACTTGCGCAGTTGCGCGACGCCGCGCATGCGCAATCACGAAAATGGCCATCAGTAAAGGAACCGCGATCTGCGCATGTGCAAACGCCTCCTACGTGCTATGTCACGCGCGTCATGACGTCAGAGGCCCCGGACCACGCCCATTTAAAGGGGAAACGTCCCAAATCAAAGAAAAAATCTTTTAAAGCTGTAAAACAACCTTCCTTCACCTGGAATGACAGCACAATGCCTCAAATTGAACCAGGAAATGAAATGAACCTCCGAAGAACCCTGCAGCAAGCAGTTACCTACGCCCAAACCGAGTCCGATTCTGACTTCCCGCAGACCAGTGACATCAAGGGCCCGAGGGAGCCTTTTCGAGTCGCTGTTATAACAAAGAACAGGCTGTCCCCGAATCAATACCACTAGCCTCTGTTGGTGCACAGCATTGATCCAGACGACGAGCGGTGTGCCACCCTGACGGTCAACCAATCCCAGATACGATTCCGCCTGAACACTGGTGCTTCCGCTAATCTCCTAGCGTGGTCAGCCTTTCAGATCCTTGGGGTTAAACCAACCATCCTTCCGTCGATCTGCCAACAAGTGGACTACAATGGCACCATCATTCCTGCTACCGGTTCATGCCAACTCGAAGTGACGCATAACTCGCGAAAAGCTATCCATCCCTTCGAGATCGTGGGCTCCTCGAAGGAATCTCTGCTAGGCGCACAGGCGTGCAAACTCCTAAACCTCGTTCAACGAGTACATTCTCTCTCGCCAGAGGACACGTCTTCCTTCCAGGATGCGGACTTCAGGGCGCAACTCAATGCCATCATCGACCAGCACCGCAACGTTTTCGAAGGCATGGGCATGCTTCCATACACTTACAAAATCTTTCTCAAACAAGACACCACGCCTGTGGTTCATGCACCTTGCAGAGTCCCAGCACCCCTCAAGGACCGCCTCAAGCAGCAGCTGCAGGACCTCCAGGACCAAGGAGTGCTTTCCAGAGTGATGGAACCAACCGACTGGGTCAGTTCCATGGTGTGCATAAAGAAGCCTTCCGGCGAGCTCCGGATCTGCATTGACCCAAAGGATCTGAATCGCAACATAATGAGGGAGCATTATCCTATCCCCAAGTGCGAGGAGATCACATGCGAGATGGCTCGGGGCAACATCTTCACCAAACTTGACACCTCGAAAGGATTCTGGCAAATTCAACTAGACAGGTCCAGCAGAAAGCTGTGTACCTTTAATACCCCGTTTGGCAGATACTGCTACAACAGGATGCTGTTTGGGATTATATCGGCATCAGAGGTATTCCACCGGATCATGGAGCAAATGATGGAGGGCATTGAGGGTGTGCGCGTCTATGTTGACGACATCATCATTTGGTCCACCACCCCGCAGGAGCATATCAGTCGCCTCCAGCGTGTTTTCAAACGAATACGGGACCAAGGCCTTCGCCTCAACAGAGCCAAATGTTCCATCGGCCAGACGGAACTCAAGTTCCTAGAGGACCACATCTCCCGGTTGGGTGTGCGGCTGGATGCGGACAAGGTGGCAGCCATCACGGCCATGCAGAAGCCAGCGGATAAGAAGTCGGTCTTCCGATTTTGGGGCATGGTCAACTTCCTGGGGAAGTTCATCCACAACTTCGCCTCCCATATCAGAGCTCTCTGGAACCTTGTCAGGACGACGACAGACTTCAATGGCTTCCTGCCCACGAGCGCGATGGGAGGAGCTTAAGACCAAGCTTACCACAGTATTGGCATTTTTTGATCCCACGAAGGAAACAAAAATTTCAACGGATGCCAGCCAATCCGGCATTGTGGCAGTGCTCCTGCAACGCAATGAGGCCTCACCATGGGCCCCCGTTGCATATGCGTCACGTGCCATGATCCTCACGGAACAGCGCTATGCGCAAATCGAAAAGGAGTGCCTGGGCCTGTTGAATGGGGTCGACAAATTTCATGATTATGTGTATGGCCTCCCCCAATTCACTGTCGAGACCGACCATTGCCCGCTGGTCAACATTATACAAAAGGACCTGAATGATATGAACCCTCGCCTCCTGCGCATTCTGCTTAAACTCCGGCGGTACGATTTCCAGCTACTATACACCCCGGGCAAGGACCTGATAATAGCCGACGCTCTGTCCAGGGCAGTCAACACCCTGTGTGAACCAGAAGGGTTCGTCTGCCAGGTCGACGCCCATGTGGCCTTCACGGCCTCCAATCTGGCAGCCACGGATGAACGCCTTATCCACATTCACCGCGAGACTGCGGCTGACCCCCTACTACAGCGTGTCATGCGCCATATGACGGACGGGTGGCTCAAGGGCCAATGCCCGCAGTTCTACAATATCAGAGACGATCTGGCAGTAGTCGATGGTGTCCTCCTGAAGCTGGACCGCTTCGTGATCCCGCACAGCATGAGCCAGCTCGTTTTGGAACAGCTACACAAGGTCCATCTTGGCGTGGAGAAGTGCCGATGGAGGGCCCGAGAGGCTGTGTATTGGCCCGGCATCAATGAGGACAACGCCAACACAGAGCTCAACTGCCCCACCTGTCAGCGGTTCCAGCCGGCCCAACCACGTGAGACCCTACAGCCCCATGAGTTGGTCACGTCTTCTTGGTCTAAGGTAGGCGTTGACCTGTTCCATGCGCTCGGCAGGGACTATGTTCTGATTGTAGACTATTTTTCGAACTACCCGGAGGTCATACGCCTGCATGACATCATATCATCGGCGGTCATCCGTGCCTGCAATGAGACCTTTGCTCATCACGGCATCCCACTCACTGTGATGTAGGACAATGGCCCCTGCTTCGCGAGCCAGGAATGGTCCAACTTTGCCAGCAGGTCCAACTTTGTGCATGTGACATCCAGTCCCCTGCACCCCCAATGCAATGGCAAAGCGGAAAAGGGCGTCCACATCGTCAAGCGGCTCCTCTGCAAGGCTGCCGATGCAGGATCCGACTTCTACCTCACCTTGCTGGCCTATTGTTCGGCCCCACTCTCCACGGGCCTGTCGCCAGCCCAGCTGCTCATGGGTTGCACCCTCAGGACCACGGTGCCGTCCATTCACGTCCTGGACCACGTTACGGTCGTTCAGCGGATGCAACAGTCTCGTGCACAACACAAGGCGGCGCATGACGCTTGGGCGACTGATCTCCCTGCTCTGGCATCGGATGACAATGTCCGCATCCATCTTCCGGAGGGTGGCTGGTCTGCAACTGCTGTGGTTCTTCGGCAGGTGTCTCCCCGCTCGTTCCTGGTTCGTCTGCCAGATGGTTCCATTCGCCACCGCAATCGGCGTGCCCTTCGTCTTCTTCCATGCTCGCTACGTGATCCTCCACCGGTGCCACGCCCTCCTGTTGCCCCCAACCTGGACTATGTGGAGATTCCGAATACTCTGCATCCTCCTCACTCTGCCGTGGCCCAGCCCGTTCCTCAGCCGGTGGCTCCTGACCCAGCCTTGAGGTGGTCAATCAGAATTCGTTGCCCACCTCAAAGACTTGACTTATGAGTTTTACAATGTTGGACTCTTTGATCTGTTCTGTTATCCTGTTTCATCGTTCCAGTAGTTTGTATATAATGTTGATTTCGTTGTTGGTGTGACACCCTATTTCTCTGCACCAGTCACCTTCCCATGTAAATAGATTAGCCTCATGTACATAGTCATGTAAATAACACGCACACACATAGTCAGGTACATTCACTACATGATATTTATTGTCACGCAGGCACATGTTCTTTATATAAAAGGGGGGATGTCATAATACACACTAGTATATTATAGTGCAGACACACACACACACACACACACACACTAATGGACATGCAGTGGGACCAATCAGCATACACAACACTCCAGCCAATCACCAGTGAGAGCACACGCACAATAAAGACAGGGGACAGGAGAGTTCCCACTCATTCTAGTAGCAGCCAGCTCAGAGCATAGAGCCCACAGCCTGCAACACAGGCATTCACCATGAGCTGAGTGCATCACCTGGTTAGGGCTAGGCAAGGGTCAACAATTAAAGCTGGTATTGCATTTACCCACAGTTCAAGTATGTTAATATAGTTAACCCTATAATAAAATAGAGTTGCACCACTTCAAGTGTTGGTGACCCGTTTGTGATCAAGAACACCCAACACATCACATATGTGTATGGGTTACCCACATTCACAGTGGAAACTGATCATCATCTTCTCGTTTCCATTATTAAGAAAAACTCTGCCTCCGAGACTACAGAGAATGGTTATGAAACTTCAAAGGTACGGTTTTGAACTAGACTACACGCCAGGAAAGGAGATAGTTGTAGCTGATGAACTATGGCATACAACTGCTGATCCAGGGACGACAGACATCGTACAAATCATTGAAGCTCAAGCAACCCTGATTGAAGAAAACCTACCTGTCTCTGACGAAAAGTCGAAGCTCATCAAAGAAGAAATGACCAAAGATGAAACTATCCAAAGAGTGTTGAAGTACATGCGGGATGGTTGGCCCAAAGTAACTTGTTCTAACTACCGGAACATACGAGCAGAGCTAAGTAGTGTAAATGGATTCCTGCTCAGGCAGAATCCTATTGTGATGCCGACTTCTCTGCAACACATGAGCCTCAGCAAGGTGCATGAATGCCATCTGGGGATGGAAAAATGTAAAAAAGGAGCCCGTGCGTCCGTATATTGGATAGGAATTAATGATGATATTAGCAACCTCAACGCACATGAAAAATCTGTCAAAAGAACCAGTCCCATGAACAAAAGGAGGCACTTGCAATGCATGAAATCGTCACAACTCCATGGCCAAAAGGAGGCATTGATCTGTTTTTCTTCCAAGGCAATAAATACTTGTCAGTCAGCGTCGACTTTTCAAACTATCCAGAGGTAATCAAGCTACCCAACTCCAGTTCAAAAGCAGTCATCAAGGTGACGAAGGAGATATTTGCTAGGTATGGCATCCCATTCACCATCATGACTGACATTGGACCGTGTTTTGATAGCAGTGAATGGACGGAGTTCTCCAAACAGTACGACTTTCAGCATATCACCTCCAGCCCACTTCATCCACAGTCCAATGGAAAGGCTGGGAAGGTGTACATATAGCCAAAAAAGCTTGGGATGCCAACAGCGACCCAAACTTAGCTTTATTAAGCTACAGAGCAGCACCACTTGCAACAGGATACTCACCAGCACAATTGCTGGTGAATTGAAAGATATGTACCATGTCTAACTACAGCAAATCCTGACAATAATGATGCAGTACAAAAAAATCAAGCAGAACAAACAGAAACAGCATCATTACCATGACAGCACAGCAAAGAATCTAGCGGTGCTAGAGTTAAGGGATACTGTACTGCTTCCGAGTGGCTGGTCGAGAGTGGCACATTAAATTTCCCAGGCAGCTCCACATTCATGCATCATTGTAACGGAAGAGGGTTCAATCTTAAGGAGGAATCTCAGAGCATTTCTTAAGGTGGAGATAACTCAACTCGCATTTCCACATATAACGCTAGACACAGAGCTACTAAAGGCAACTCCTAAAGCACGTAAGATGTTGTTCCAGCAGCGAATACAACAACAACAGCATTTGAGCAACTGAGAAGATCAACACATCTAAGAAAGAAACCGGACAGACTCAATTTGTGAACATTAAAAATGATTAACTTCTGGACAATAACAGTGAAACCATATATAGCATAAACAGCAATCATGTCCAGTAAATATGTTTGTACAAGTCTTCAAACAACTTCAAAGAAAGGGGGATGTGACAATATGTATATTGTATGGTAAGTGAAAGGTTAACAATTTAATGTGAATGCATCCAACCACGAGATAGTGATCAAGAACATACACGTGACTCACGTGATGTCCTTGATTCGGGGAATAGATGATCAGGTGGGTTAGAGAGTAGTCCTGTTTTCAGAAGCTCTGTAGATAGAATCCAGCTTGCCAGCTTGTGGAACTACCACCTCACTCAACAGCCACCTCATCCACCGACCACCCAAGGCACCCGCTACCCTATCCACTTTCTACCTCATGCACCTTTCACCTCACTCACTCTACTCACGCTGCCATCATATCCATTCACTCATTCATCCACTCACTCATTCACCCATTCACTAACATTCACACTGAACTTTTAAACCTACCTTCAGCAACTAGTGCCATCGAATGACATGTCCTGTCTTGCTCCAACTCCAGAGTGCGGCACTGGAATGTCCTGGTGGAGTCTGCACTCACTATTTCTGGTAACCAGGCTCAGAAGGTATAGCAATAAATGCAGAGCATGAACAAGCTGCAAAGTTCAAGCAGTGTGCCAGTCTGACCATATTTCCGCTCCTCAGATGATCCTGGCCATTTTTTTCCAGCATTTCAACGGATATTATACCGATATTATATCTGGATAGTTGCCTAATAAGCTTAGATGTTGTTTAATTAGCTTCTTATGGGATGCACTGTATGTGCTGTTGCTACCATAACTAGCACCAGTGACGGACTTATAACCTGTAACATTTCACATTTTTTTCATTAAGTTTCAGTCTCACAGCGCAAGCTTCAATAGACAGAGATCATAATCATTTTGGTGTTTGCTTTCATAATTGCATTGAATATAGTATGGGAATTTCACACAACCACAGTAATGTCTCATCACAATAAGACAAACCTGCGGCATCAAAGAGTAGCCTTCCTTGAGGCATATTGATGAGAGATATTGCATCTCAGGGAAGGTTACTGTAATAACTTTGGCTCAGCAGCTAGGTTTATTTACAACATAGTGGGCTGGATTCTCCGGAGGCGGGATTCTCTGTTGCGCCGGCAGTGAACCCACGCCTGGGGATTTCCCAACGGTGTAGGGCTGCCCACAATGGGAAACCCCATTGGCCGGCTGGCGACGAATCTTAGAGTCTCGCAACGTTGTGACTGCCAGTCAACATGCGGAAACAATCTGAGGCAAAAGGCCCATTTGCTGGGTGAACCATGCCTTGATCGATGATTATGGGTTATTGACCCTGTCGGCCGATTGCCCCTTAAAGGGGCCAGACACCACAGTTACATTGGATGATTTAACAGTTATAGCACCAGAAAAATATTTCTTAAAATTGCTGGCTTCGCCATTCCTGGAGCAAAAATATGCCTCTCCTTGCAATAACTTTAACTACAGTTAGTATGGGATAAATGCACAGATGACACACTTGAACAGAAACGTTTTAATTCAAGTAATTGCCAAATATAAATGGGATAGCTCTTATAAGGCTGACCCAGCAAAGATTATCCAAATTCATATTCCTTTTCATGGTTCAAATGTTTCTTCAGTATTGAAAGGATTAATATGCTTGTGCATCAGTAATGAACTATTTGGATGCAAAATACATTTGCACATTATTACACACGAATATGAGTGAAAATTATATTGTCTTTCACATGAACAAAAGCTAGAAAGGTTAGCATATGCATCACCAGTTTGTGGTGGTCAATTCGGTAACCATTATTAATCGCTTTGCAACAAAACACTGACTCATGCTTATTACTAATTGGTATAAATTTATCAACCTTTCTCACACTCTTATACTCTCTTAAAAGCTGCAAATGGTGTATGAAAAACTATTATACTGAGTGAGTGGGAAGAGAATTTTGAAATGACCTTTGAAATGTAAATCATTAGGTCTACATAGGTAATGCCAATGTTTGAATGAATTGGATTTCACTTGCTCTTTTAAGTTGCAACTTCTTTGATATGTTTCCTTTTATCCTTTCTTCCCAGGCAAATCTTTCCAAATTGAATAAAGCACTTAAGTTCTATTTGACGATATTTTCTCTGCATTTTAATATAATCACACTGCCATCACCAACATCAGATCCACTCCCACTCATAAAACGTAAGTCAAAGTGCTTTTACAAGTAACAGCACTGTTTTATCTTTGTACAAATTGTAAGATGCAAAACTTGACCAAGTTTATAAATTCAGTCAAGTTATATCAAGCCTGCATTCTTACAAAATGTATTGTGGTCAATATAGCTATTTTGTGTGTGATTCAAACAGAGGCTACCAGTTACCAGTCTTTTATTATGAATTGTTGCACTCATTATATCATTTCTTTTGAACTGTCCTGATCAAGCAAAGAATGGACACTCTCATTATAATAGCTAGACAGTATGCAGTGAGCTCAGAATATCGTTCAAGTGACAAGAGAAAAAATAGGGGTACTGCATTCATCTTAAATGGGTAGTCAGCATATCACAATGGCCCATAACGTTTGTGGAGTGGTTATCACAGTCAGATTGGCACTTCTCGTCTAGCTACCTTGAAATGCAGCTGCATCTTTCTGGCTGAACTTTGCAACACAGGCCATACGAGAAGGTGCAGTGCAGTGGGTTCCTGAGGCCTTGTGTTGAGGCAGCAGAGTCAAAGGTAAGGAAACCATGTTTCTTTTTCTACGGCACTAGATGTGGAGGGCTATCAGGTGACAGGGAGGGCAATTGGCGGGGGGGGGGGGGGGGGGGGTGGGGGGGGTGGAGGTGAATCCTGCGGTAGATCAGGGGACGTGGGAGAAGTCCCATGGGGTGCAGGGATAGTCAGGGGAATGGGAGGTGTTACGACCCCCTATGGGGACAGAAGTTGTACTGCATATGATTCTCCTCCTGCACCTCAGATTATGAGCTACCCAGGCGACTAAGGTTTGGAGCTTCCTCCCAATTGGAGGAACTCCCACAGGATATAAACCCCAACCTGGGAGCAAGTCGGGGAAGGTGACACTGTGGGGAGTGGAGGGAAGCGTTTGTTGTATCTAGTGTGAGAATAAAGAGAGTTGTATCCTGTCAGCCTGGACTCTTGTGTAGTGCTTGTCTACGTCAACAACAGGAGGGAGGGGGGAGGAGTCTCTGAAGGTTGGGGCGGAACACTGCTATAGTCTTTTTTAAATTTAGAGTACCCAATTCATTTTTCTAATTGAGGGGCAAATTAGCGTGGCCAGTCCACCTACCCTGCACATCTTTGTGTTGTGGGGGTGAAACCCTCGCAAACACGGGGAGAATGTGCAAACTCCACACGGACAGTGACCCAGAGTCGGGATCGAACATGGAACCTCGCTGCCGTGAGGCAGCATGTGCTAACCACTGCGCCACCGTGCTGCCCTGACAGTGCTATAGTTACCTTGAGTTAGAAGTGGTTTTAATTCATTTAACATTTTGTGGGTAACTATTGCAGGAAGACAGTTGGAAGCCTTCAAGGTTTGTGATTTAAATCAAAGTTTTGGATAGTTTGCATGGCAGGGCAATGTCTCTCGGGAAGTTTGAACTTCACAGGCAGTTGCCGTGCAGTCCTTATGTTGGAGGTTTTGGTGGCGGGTTCCCTGGACTTCGGCGTACACCCCAAGCTTTGATACATCAAAATTCAGGAATTACAGGCCAACGTAGCTAAACTCTGCTGACTATTGTCAGATGCAATGGAGACATCCCCCCTCTATGTCATTCATTTGAATGATTAAAGCAACAGATGCACAAAGTTCAACCAGTAAATGTATGCTGCAGCCTTTATCATTCTTTAAACTCATTGGGTTTCCCAATTTCAAATAACAGGTTCTGTTTTAATAGCCTAAAACTCAATTATTTGAATGAATTGGATATGCAGTTTTCCCAATTTGTTTTTTCCTTTGATATTATTCTCAGTTTAGTCTTATTTCACAGCATCAATTATTTCTTTGTCTACAGACTATACAGATAATGAAAATAAGGATGAAAATTTACCAACTTGAATGTTCATGTTAAAAATAATTTGTAGAATATAATTTTTTTTAACAACTGTAATACCATTGCACTATATGAAAATGATAAATTCTAGAGTTTGCTAACTTTGTTTTGTGAGTGGTTATCCAGTTCGTAGAGCTAATTTTAATTGAAAGACTGTGGGCGAGATCTACCGGCCACGTTACACCCGAAAGGCAGTGTGGCTCAGCCAGTACATGCTGGGAGATTCCTCTTCCAATATCTACCCGGCTCACCCTCCTCACATGATCTAACGCGATCTCACAAGATGTCGTGATCTGAATCCCGCCTATTGTGGGCAGGATAACTATTTTGCAAATCTGCATATTAGATTTAGGCATCCAATCTCACTCTAATATTCTCTCCCCGATCTATCCGAGGAGTTGGGATCTAACCCCTTCAACTTGGAGACCTCAGGCGAGCGCCGTTCAGTGCTAGTCTTTGCAAACGGGGAACAGACAGAACGACACTTGTCGGGGTCTCCCAGGGGATCGGAGGCCCCCAGGGGCTTGCCCTCTAAGCAGGGTGGCACCCTGACACTGCTGGTGCCATCCTGGCACCATGGCACTGCCAGCCTTGTACCTAGGCACTGCCAGCTGGCTACCAGCCTGACACTGCCAAAGTTCCCAGGTGGCACTGCCAGCTGGATGGGGCACTATCAGTGTGCAAGGCAGTTCTATGCTGGCATTTTTCATATGTCAGGAATTGGGCTGGTGGGGTGGCATGTGGCAGGTACCAAGAACCTCCTTCTAGATGAATTGGAGCTTTTGGGGAGTCTGGGGGTCACGCCGGATGGGTCGAGAGCTCGGGGCACCATTAATAATGGTGTCCCACTTTCCTCCTGCACTGGTCAGAGCTCCCGAGTGCAGGAAACGGGACTAAGCGCGGCCTCGGCAGGGCATTCCCTGCTGAGACTCCCAATTAGAACCAGAGTCTCAGTAATAGCGTGTTTCTCGGCACTGTGAGTGTCAGGTAACACCCAGCTAAACGTGCTCATATAGGGCTCTGTTCCCATTCGATTAGATGGCACCTAACATCGTTATTATGGCACAAATTTTGAAAGTGAATAATATATAGATTTTAAAATGGCTGATATAATTATTATGACTTTTGAAAATATGTCTAAATGTATGATTAAAAAAACTACTGACATGTGACTGTTTAAAATATATATAAATTTATGATTTTATAAAATAATTCCGCATAAATGAATCTGATTAATTTTTTGTTCTGTCACTTTTTAACATGAATCAATATTTCAGACACTGCAGCAGCTGATTTAAAAAATTTTTTAGAGTACCCAATTCATTTTTTCCAATTAAGGGGCAATTTAGCGTGTTCAATCCACCTACCTTGCACATCTTTGTGTTGTGGGGGCGAAACCCACGCAAACACGGGGAGAATGTGCAAACTCGACACGGACAGTGACCCAGAGCCGGGATCGAATCTGGGACCTCGGCGCCGTGAAGCAGCAATGCTAACCACTGTGTCACCGTGCTGCCCTCGCAGCAGCTGATTTTTGATAGATTATGTCAGCACTGATTCTGTTCACTGCATCACATCCTCTGTCCTTCTCACCCACATTAGAGAAAGCTGCAGAGCCACTCTGAGACCCACTAAGTGTTTGAATCCTCCCTCCTTACAAGTGAAATATTTGACCCCCTAATCCCATTAGTTAAATTTGCTCCATCACTTCACCACATTTCAAGTTAAACTATCACAATAGGCCAAGTGGGCAAGGTTCATGGAAAAATTTGGACAGATGTCTTCAAACAAAGCACAATTAACATTAGGATAGATTTCTGAGAAGAATATTGGAACTTGACAATTATTCAAGGACCATAATACTATATTAGTTTATTAGTCTGATGGAGGAGACGCAGACTGATAGCAGAATAGGGATACAGCATACTACAAAAAGCAATCAAGTCGGGGGAAGACAGCAGCAGTAAGTTTCATGGGAGTCAGACAAGGCTGGATGGCCTCTACTTTAATGCCAGGGGTATTACAGGTAAAGCGGATGTGTTAAGGGCTAGGATTGACACCTGGAAATTTGATATAGTAGCCATCACAGAGAGGTGTTGGAGGGAGCAGCAGCTCAACATATTGGAATATAGAATCTTCAGACAAGACAGAGGAGGGGATAAAAGAACAGGAGACACTGCATTATTAGTTAAGGCATCAGTTACTGCAGTAAGGAGAGATGATATCTTGGAGGGGGCAAATTAAGCTTTGTGGGGCGATCTCAGGAATAAAAAAATGAGGGGCCACATTACTAGGTGTTTATTATAGACCCCCAAATAGTCAGCAGGAGATTGAGGAGCAAATATGTGTGCAATTCACAGAGGTGTGTAAAAATAATAATTGGGTAATTATATTAGGTGATTTCAACTTTTCCAACCTTAATTGGGATAGTCACCATGTTAAGGGCTTAGATGGGGTGGAGTTCTTGAAATGTATACAGGAGGTCTTTATAGCTAAATATGTAGAGGGTCCAACAAGGGATAGTGGAGTGCTGGACCTAATTCTGGGGAATGAAGCCGGACAGGTGATTGATGCAATGTGGGGGAGCAGTTAAGTGATAGCCACCACAACATGCTGCAATTTAAGTTTGTTATGGACAAAGAAATAGACAAGTTGCAAAAAAGATTTTGGATTGGAGATGAGCAGATTTTAGTAAAATAAGGCAGGGCCTGGCCCAGGTAGACTAGAAAGAGTTACTTGAGGGAAATCTACAAAAGATCAGTGGGGGGCATTCAAAAAGGAAATGGGAAGGGTACAGGCCCCACATGTTCCCTCTAGGGCAAAAGGAAGGTGTAACAAGCCCAGAGAACTATGGATGACCAGAGACATTCAGGATACGATGAGAAGGAAAAGAGAGGCTTGTGGCAAATACAAAGGTAGCAAATCAGCGGAGGTATTAGTGGAGTTTAGAAAGTGCAGGATGGAGCTTAAGAAAGCAATTAGGAGAACAAAAATGGGACATGAGAAAGCTCTGATATATAAAATACTAAAAAGGATTGATAAAGTAAGCGTAGACCAAATATTCCCGTTTGTAGGGCAATATAGAATGACAGGTCACACACATAGGTTGAGAGGCAGTAAATTTAGAACTAGATATTAGCACTGTTGCTTCACAGCTGCAGAGTCCCAGGCTCGATACCCGGCTTGGGTTCTGTCTGTGCGGAATCTGCACGTTCTCATCCTGTCTGCGTGGTTTCCTCTGGGTGCTCCGGGTCCTCCCACAAGTCCTGAAAGACGTGCTGTTAGGTAATTTGGACATTTTGAATTCCCCCTCCGTGTACCCGAACAGGCGCCGCAATGTGGTGACTAGGGGCTTTTCACAGTAACTTCATTGCAATGTTAATGTAAGCCTACTTGTGACAATAAAGATTATTAGATGAAGAGGAACTACTTCTCACAAAGCATGGTGAATTTGTGGAACTCGCTGCTCCATTGCGTGATGGAACTAAATGGTTCAAGAAGGAGATAGATACATTTCTGATTAAAAAAACAGGTTAAAGCGGCATGGGGGGCAGGTAGGGAGGTGTATTTGAGAGAAGGAAGAGATCTGATTAAACAGCGGAGCAGGCTCGAGGGGCTGAATTGCCTACTTCTGCTCCTAATTCCTGTGTTCTGGCAGGTAAGGTCGGGAAAATCCCAAGATATTCTATAAGTATATAAATGCGAAGAGGATAACCAGGGAAAGAGTAGAGCTCATTAGGGACCAAGGGGAAATCTGTGGGTACAGCCAGAGGACATTGGTAGGGTGCTGAATGAATACGTCACATCTGTCTTCACCCAAGAGAATGAGAAGGTAAATATAGAACTCAGTGAGAGGGACTGTGAGGTTCTAGAGCAAAATGGACAAGTCTCCAAGTTCGAATGAATTGTGTCACAGGCTGCTGTGGGAGGTGAGGGAAGAGATTGCAGGGGCTCTGAACCAAATTTTTAAACTCCACTCTGCCACGGGGGACGTGCGAAAAGACTGGAGAACAGCTAATGTGGTCCCAGTATTTAAGAAAAGTTGCAGAGATAAGCCAGGGAACTACAGACCAGTGAGTCTTACGTCAGTGATAGGGAAACTATTGGAGAAAATTCTGAAGGAGAAAAACTATATCCACTCGGAGAGACAAGGTTTGATCAAGAATAGTCAGCATGGCTTTGTCAGATAGAGATCATGCCTAACAAATTTGATTGAATTTTTTGAGCATGGACCAGGTGTGTAGATGTGGGTAGTGCAGTTGATGTAGCTTACATGGATTTCAGCAAAGCAGCTGACAAGTTCCCACATGAGAGGCTTATAAAGAAGGCAAATGCAAATGGGATATAGGTTAACTTGATAAGGTGGATTCAAAATTGGCTTAGCTGTTGGAGATAGGAGACAGAGTGTGATGACCGAAGGCTGCTTTCGTGACTGGAAGCCAGGGATCCTTGCTGGGTCCCCTATTGTTTGTCATTTATATGAATGACATAGATGACTATGTGAGGGTAGGATCAGTAAGTTTGGGGACGACACAAATATTGACTGGGTGGTTAACAGTGAGGTTGAGTGTCTTAGGTTACAGGAAGACATAGACGGGATAGTCAAATGAACAGAAAAGTAACAGGTGGAATTTAACACGGAAAAGTGTGAGGTGATACACTTTGGAAGTAGTAATGTGACAAGAAGTATACAATGAATAGCCTGACACTAGGAAGTTCCCAAGGAACAAAGGGACCTTGGCATGTTTGTCCATAGATCTCTGAAGGCAGAAGGGTAGGTTAATAGGGTGGTGAAAAGGGCATATGGGACATTTGCCTTTATCGATCGAGGCATAGATTACAAAAGCAGGGAGGCCATGATAGACCTCTATATAACTTTGGTAAGGCCGCAGCTGGAGCAATTCTGGTCACCACATTATAGGGAGGATGTGATTGCACAGGAGGGGGTATAGAGGCAATTCACCAGGATGTTGCCTGGGATGGAACATTTAAGTTATGAAGAAAGGTTGGGTAGGCTTAGGTTGGTTTTGTGAGAGAAGAGAAGACAGAGGGGCAACCTGATCGAGGGGTAAAAGATTATGAGGGGTATGGACAGGGTGGATAGGAAACAGGTGTTTCCCTTAGTTGAAGGGTTAATTATGAGGGACACAAGTTCAAGGTGAGGTGCGGGAGATTTACGGGGATTTGAGGAAAAACCTTTTTACCCAGGGAGTGGTGAAGGTCTGGAATGCACTGCTTGGTAGAGGCGGTTTGCCTCACATCCTTTAAAAGGTACCTGGATGAGCACTTGGCATGTCATAACATTCAAGGCTATGGGCTAAGGCTTTGGGCTGCAAAATGCGATGATAGGCAGGCCAGTGTCTTTCAAACGCTGGTGCAGACCTGATGGGCTGACAGGCCTCTTCTGCACTGTATGATTCTGTGATTCTGAGATTGTGCAGCCCATCGTACCTTACTGGCTGCATACCAGAGCTGACCAAAATGATTCAATTGCTTATTTAACACTAAAAACACTTTAACAGATGCAAAAAATAATATTATGTCACTCTACTGCTTTTACATGTTAAAAAGTAAGTGAATGGAGTTTTCTATTTTGATGTTCCCTTAGCAATATTGGATAAATGGAACATTTATGCACTATATCTCTGGAGTGTCAATATTAGGCAACTAAATTGACTTTTCCAGAGGCCTGCCTTTTCCCTCAGACATATAGAATACAGAACAAACAGTGCAGAAGGAGGCCATTCGGCCCATCGAGTCTGCACCGATCCACTTAAGCCCTATCCCTGTAACCCAATAACCCCTCCCAACCGTTTTGGACACTAAAGGCAATTTAGCATGGCCAATCTACCTAACCTGCACGTCTTTGGACTGTGGGAGGAAACCGGAGCACCCGGAGGAAACCCACGCAGACACGGGGAGAACGTGCAGACTCCGCACAGACAGTGACCCAGTGGGGAATCGAACCTGGGACCCTGGTACTGTGAAGCCACGGTGCTAGCCACTTGTGCTACCGTGCTGCCCCAGTATATAAATAGGAATACATACACTGAACATCGTATTGATATGAAAACTAAGCTCACATGATACAACATAATTGCTGAGGCAACTTTCACCCCAAAATGAAAAAGCACAAGGAGAAAGTGAACCATACTTTGTGGCAGTACAAATGAGTCATTAGAAAATGTATTGCTTTGAACAAGCAAGGCATTAGCAACTTAATGGATGCATGAGTGGAACAGTGTCTGACGGATCTTTCAAACGAACAGTGGGGTGAGTTTCTGCCTCCCCATCCGCCTGTTTCTTGGTAGCACGCCATTGTGACAGCAGGATTCTCCATTTTGCCGCTGGCCAATGGGATTTCCCATTGTGGCCAGCCAACCCCGCCAGCAAACCCATGGGCGAGGGTGCGTCCTGGCGGAACAGAGAATTCTGCCAGCGGAGAATTCACCTGAGTGTTATTGGAAATGTATGGTGAAGGAGATTATAAATATTTATATAAAAGGCATTAATAATATTGGAAAACCTCAGTATAACAACTCCGAATTAGCAGTGAAAATCCAACGTGCAAAAATCAGGCAGTCACAGGTTTAAGGATTGCACTTTTGACGTGTTCAGCATGGTGGCTTCTCAATACTAGCTTAAAACAATCCCTTAATCAATGAAGAACTTGGGTGGTACAGTTGGGCAGTGGTTAGCTTTGCTGCCTCACGGCACCAAGGAACTGGGTTCGATCCCGGCCCTGGAATACTGTCCGTATGGATCTCCCACATTCTCTCCATGTGTGCATTGGTCTTTCCCCAGAACACAAAGATGTGCAGGGTAGGTGAATTGCCCATACTAAATTGCTCCTTAATTGGAAAAAAAATAATTGGGTACTCTAAATTTATTTTAAAAATAATAATCAATGAAGAACTGTGCATACAACCATGGAGAATTCACCATTGAAATGAACACTGCCAGTTTACATAGTTTTAGAGGTGCTGATACAGTTGTGATGAGGGATGTATCTTTTTATATTTTTGTTATTATGTTTTCTGTGTAGTTAAAGAAAACTGTGCGAGTGTGTGTGTGTGAGCAGGGTGAATTGAACATGGGGAAGGTCACTAGAGACAGGTTGCCTGCAAGGTCTAAGAGATCAAAGGTTAAAGGTGTTAAGTTTGTGAATTTGTAATGAGAGGTTACAGTGGGTTTGATTTACAAGTAAATGGGTTAGACCTGAAATTTACATTGTGAGATAAGTGGGGAAACTGTTTTTTCAGCTGTTGAATTTCAAAATTGAGTTCAGAGATGACAAGCAACATTTGCATCTTACAAGAGTTCTACAAGTAAACAGGCGATGATATATTACATTTTATTAATCCAAAAATAGAGGCAAAGTGTAAAACATGAAAAAGGTTTATATTTGGAAAAGTTGAGTTCAATAAGGTATTTAAGGGCAATCAGGTCTGAGGTGAAAGGGGGAAAAGATATTTTGGTAAAGGGATGTTTAATTAAGTTGACTGGGTATGGGGGGAAGCCCTGAAGAACAGTTTAATATTGTGGAAATTGCTGAGAAGCGATGAAAGTTTGGATCTGGAGGCAGCCACTCAATGTTAAGCTGGAAGAGTCTTTGTTTTAGGAAACAGTTTGTTTCGGAACCTCCTTTTGCAATTCTACATTAGAGTGGAAGAGTCTGAGAAGTTGTGTGGTGTATCTTTAATGAATTGACAATTCCTTGACTTGCAGATATTTATTGTTAAAATCTTTAAAGTAAAGTTTACTTCTGAACTTTTAACCAAACATTTGTGTGTGGGTGGAGGGGTGCTCTGTAAGACTCTTTCAACTGCGTAATTTATATCTTGTGTGCTTATTTATTTTTCCTTTTTAATAAATTTATTAATTTTTAAAATTCTAAAGATATGGCTGGAGTTCTATGCTTTTGACGTCAGTAGCTCTTTCTTGTCTTCACATTAAAAAAAAGGTTTATGATCAGCGAGGCAGACTTCACTCTGCAGTCTGGCTTGCTCAGGAATAACATCAGCTGCGGCCCTAACACACATGAAATGCATCCTCAAAAATATAAATCTCTCCTTTTTCAAAGAATTCAGCACCAAGTGCTCTCGGGTCTATTGCCTAATTCCATGGAGCTCTTGCAACGTACAGCTTCCCATGTTCAAAATGTAGAGTCGGCCCTCTTATAGGATCTTCATGCACAAGCTGTGAATGCTATTTTCATACAGTGAGTAGTTTGGTCGAATATATTTGTTATACCAGCTACTTCTTCCTAACAATCAACTTGTGATATCATCCAACTGGAGAGGCTGCATTAGATTCATTTATGAATAAAAATATCTATGCCTAGGATAAACACGCTGCTGTATCTTCTTTTTGACATTGAAATACTGAACTTTCATGAAGGAGTGCAGTACCCAGACTGCCAATTCTCTTGCCTAAAGAGACAGGCCTTGGAGATGGAAACACATTATCATAGAATTTACAGTGCAGAAGGAGGCCATTCGGCCCATCGAGTCTGCACCGGTTCTTGGAAAGAGCACCCTACCCAAGGTCAACACCTCCACCCTATCCCCATAACCCAGTAACCCCACCCAATACTAAGGGCAATTTTGGACACTAAGGGCAATTTATCACGGCCAATCCACCTAACCTGCACATCTTTGGACTGTGGGAGGAAACCGGAGCACCCGGAGGAAACCCACGCACACACGGGGAGGATGTGCAGACACAGACAGTGACCCAAGCCAGAATCGAACCTGGGACCCTGGAGCTGTGAAGCAATTGTGCTATCCACAACGCTGCCGTGCTGCCCTCCAACATTGAAAATGAATCATCTGTAGTAACTTGATTTTAAGGAAATGAAATAAGTTTTGACAATGTTCATGGTTAATAGTCTGCACTCATTGCTTTGCAGGCCCACCTGACATTTGGAGCAACATTCAATCGCTTTAGTTTAAAATGTGATTTTCTTTGATGTGTACCATTCCTGAAAATAAATACAATTCCATACGTTTAAATATGTTTGGAAATTGCCGCCCTCGCCGTTCATAAAAGTCAGTCCTTTATCACTGTTCTGTTGACATTTTAGCACAGTAAATGACATGAACAAAATGTTTCGCCCTACAATCTTCCAGTGGATTAGATTGGGTTAGAGAGATGTTGTCGTGGTGAAAATCAATGAAATGAGAGGAAAATGTCACAGCCAGCTTCTAGGATCAGGGGATTCAGCTTTAATATCGTGGAAAAGCTATTTTTAGCTCGGAGTTGTATTAAATCTAAACTGTGTCTAAAATATGTCCAAATCAAATGTATGTAACATTTTATGCTTGCATACTTCAGCCAGCTCTACGCGCTCTAGTAAACTAAATCTGCAGTGCTACTTCAGGGGAGCTTAAATTTGTGACAGTGCAATCTGCTGCAGGCACGTTACAAACACTGTGATTGGGGCCTCATTAGCACATAGTGGCTCAGAGGATGGTTATGCAGGTAAATGAGAAACTTTAAAAGGCATGAAGAATAGCAGGGCATATCAAAATATCAGTTAATGCCATTCAAGTATCAATTTACCCCTCCTGTCCTTCAAAAAAAATGCAGTAAATGACCATAGTCCAAAAATCACAATGGGTGCGTTTTAGTGGAAAGTGTTGTTCAGGGCATGATTGGCTGGGTGTTTCCCAACGGCCACGTTCGCGAGATCGAAGTCCATATTTAGTGGCACAGCGCCGCAAATTAGCTGCCACGGGCATCACAACGGTATTGGCTCCCTCACCATCCGATTTGCTGGACTCACGCCTTGGCAGCTCCCCACTAACAAGGGGGAGCTGCTTTTAAATGATCCCTCACAGCTCACACCAGTCAGCACACAGTCATGGCACCACGCAGACCTGCTCCCCGCTCTGGCGATGCTGACCTGGTCAGGCTTCTGGATGCCATAGATGCGGGACATCAAGGGGGTCAGAGGATCTGCAGCAGGATCAAAATGCCACTTGGGAGGCAATGGCAGCGGCAGCAGTTCGGGCAGCATGACCAATAAGACCAACAAACTCCACCGAGCCTCAAGGATAAGTTAACACTGAACCCCGGCATCAGACCCCTGCCACCCTACAAGGCCTCCAAATCCCCCCTGTAGTGATCTCTGTATAAGTAAATACATGATTGGTTAATGTGCAGTCAGTACAGCCAGATGATCACTCGAGGGCAACACGAACAGGGACAATATAAGCAAGCTCAATTTGTATTCCCGCTCTCTTCGTGTGTGTTGCAGCTAGAGAACAGAAGTGTAGTAAGCTCAGAGTGTAGAGTATTATATTAATTTTTTTTTAAATAAAAAAATTTAGAATACCCAATTATTTTTTTCCAATTAAGGGGCAATTTAGCGTCGCCAATCCACCTACCCTGCACATTTTTGGGTTATGGGGGTCAAACCCACGCAAACACGGGAAGAACATGCAAACTCCACACGGACAGTAACCCAGAGCCAGGATCGAACCTGGGACATCGGCGCCGTGAGGCAGCAGGGCTAACCCACTGCGCCACCATGCTGCCCTTACATTCATTGTTAATTTAATTCAATCTTAGTTAATTTGACTACTTGTAAAAGTATTAAAGAAAAGAAATCACATGTATATTAATTTGTTACTCAATAAATAATTTGTCATCACTGGGAGACTTTGAGCGTTCATCATCAAAGTTAAGTTCAACTCGGCATAACAAATGTGTAGCATATATTATTCCCAAGTAATATACAACCCCTACCAAGTCAGCAGCTGGCACCTCTCAGCAATTCCAGTTATCAGAGTCCTCACCCCTTATGAAGAGTGGACCCTGGAGATCATGGGGTTAACTGATGAGAGCGCGGTCACAGAAAACCACGTAGCCTGCACTGCAGAGGTGAAGTTCCACTATCTGTTCACCCAGATGATCTGCCTCAAATGAGTTGTTCATGTCAGGCAAAACTGTCCCTCCCTTTCACTGACCACATGTCCATTTTCTTTTGCAGGAACTCCATTTGATGGAACAGGGCCATCTAGGGTCGGCTCCACCCCCCTGCCACCCAGGTGAACACCTCGGAGGAGAGCTCCGAGGAGATCAGCTTTGAGGTGTCACAGCTGTCACCCCCACCTTCCACCTGCACATAGATGCACACCTTCGTGGGTGACATTAATGGCCAGGCTTCCCGGGCACAATCTGGTGAGCACCACAGTTTCTGATGTACATCAGGTAGAGGCAGGAACCCTAAGCGAGTCAGCAGTCGGAGGTCTGATGGGTTCCTGGACTCAACTGAGCCCCAGTCAGAGGTCCAGCCTCTGGACAAGGTTATCCCAGAGCTGCTGCAGACGATAGGGCACGGACGTGAGATTCAGGATGGGATTTCAGCGACATTCCATTGAGTGCATAGCCGAGTGGGGAAGTCCCAGAGGCTACGGTGCAGGTGATGGCACCAGTAATGTGTGGCACCGAGGCCAATACTGCTGGGATGGTGACAAAGGGGAAAGCCAAGGGCACAATGGCAGTGTCTTGTGTGGTGGTGTCCAAGGCATGGCTCAGCCTGTGAGGACCATGGCTGAGGGCTTCAAAACTATGTCTCAGTTGTTGAGGGTGGTGAGAAACTATCTGTAGCTAGAGACAGTGGGGATTTCATATGTTCACCATTAAATCAGACCCTGAGAGGGTGGAACACTGAAGTTGGGGTGTGGGAGGGTCGGGGAATGGGTGGTGCATGGAGATGGGGGGGTGGGGGATGGTCAATGGGGGGAGGGAGTGAAGGGGGGGGGAGTTGCAGGGGGGAGGGTTTGATCTGACGGACAAAGCCTCCCTGGCCCTCTGGGCATGATGGACTCTCGCCGCTGCCTGTCTTCTATCCTCTAGCTACTCCCAATGTTCCTCTCAGGCTCGTCCCCCAGTCCTCCTGGTCCAGCTCCTCCTAACCCTCCTCAGACGATGTACCTCCTCATCCAGCATGTCATCCTGCTGTTGTGCCAGGTTGAGGAGGGCACAGAAGACCAGCACAAAGTGCGAGACTCTCAGGGGAGTGTACTTCAGTGCACAACCAGAACAGTCGAGGCATCAGAATCGCAATCTTGAGCAGCCCAATGCAACACTTATTGACAGCACAGGTGGAAGCATTTGCCTTGTTATATCGGCTCTCTACTTTGGTCTCCAGCCTCCACATTGGCGTCATCAGCCAGGACCGCAGCGGGTACCCGTTATACCCCAAGAGCCAACCCGTCATCCTGGAGTTATATTCAAAGAAGCCAGGGATCTTCGAGTGTCCCAGGATGTAGCTGTCATGCACAAGCCCTGGGAAGCGTGCACACATGCATGATCCAGAACTGGTGGTCACTCACAATCTGAATATTCAGGAAGTGGAACCCTTCCTGTTAATGAAGGGCCTCCCTGACCCTGGTACGCGCAAGGTGACAGGCGTGTCATCAATTACCCTCGGGACCTGGGGATACTGGCGATGGTGGAGAATCCTTCTGTTTGGGATTCTTGATGGGCTTGGTTCAGCTCAGAGGTCAGTGCCCAAACATATAGGGCACCTGTGACTTCAGGGATACACATGTGGACTGTAGATTGAAAAATGCTCCACAAGTCCCTGCTCGAGCCCTAGAATGATCCAGTGGCAAAGGGGTTCAATGCTGTGGTGACCTTCATGGTTACCAGGAGTAGGTGTCCTCCTCATCCATAGGATGCATAGTCCACAAGGACATGGCACAGGTGCCATACTGTCTCTTTGCTGAGATGGAGCCTCATGCGGCACTTGCTGTCCATCACCTCGTCAAACGACCGACGACACCTGTACACCTTGGGCCATCACCGCCGTCCCTCTTCAGACCCCACCTCAGCTTGAGGGGCAGCCGGGTCTGCAGGTTTTGCGGCGAAGGAGAGAGACCGACAGTCAGTTCGGACTTTCACTCCGGTACCCTCAAATCCCCCAAGCCTCCCCACTCTTATGTGCCCTTCCTTTTCTCAGAGTGCCATCCTCCGAGCTAGCTGTGCAGGAACACCTCGCTCCGCAAACTCACCCTGGCCACAGCAGGGGCCCCTAGACCCCTGCTGGGAACATTAGAAAGACAATGCTCAGGGGCCCACCCCTCCTCCATACCTTCACCCTTTGGGCCGAGATATTCCCAGTGCTGAAGCCCAGCTCCTCTGTTTCTGATTGTAAGCAACAGCATCTATGGTGTGGATGCCTCCAGAGTCAAGGCAAAGTATCCAGGCTTCACAATTTGATTAGAATGCTGGGCAATAATACTCTTCTGAGACATGGCACGTGTACCCACAAGATGCACTTGGAAGCTGTGAAGTGCTCACATAACCAACAATGCCAATTCCTTATTAGCAATAGCCTTCAGCTGCGATGCTAGAGGCTGCTCACAGACATAGGGAGTTAAAGTGACCTTCAGCAGAGAACCAAGAGCAAGGCTGCGTCCCTGAATTGTTTGGTTGGACAGACAGGGAGCAGCTGTAGTTGCCCCTGTTATGGGTATACATAATATTGGAGTATGACTGGTAGGCTCTGCAGCCTCCGAGCCCTCACCCCCACAGCCAATGGGCGAACTCTGACCTAGGATGCCCAACCCCCAACCAGGCCCAACCCCCGTTCCCCCCCTCCCCCTGACTGAGCACTGGGGGAGTATCTCCGGTGTCTTTGAGCTGCATGCCGCAGAATAGATCCTCAGATCCTCTGCAGCCATTGCGCCAGCTTCACCTTTTTAAAGAAGAGTACTGAACGGCGTCCATGTGATATCTCGCTGAGGAGCCAGTTAACTCCCAGGACGCCATTACATTGGACTTCCATCTCGCTAATGAGATGGAGATTGGTCTAAATTCATGTCAATGATATGCTCGCCATATTTGGGCGGGATCCAGCACCCGCCACCGGGAATGGGTCGGTTAGATAGGGCACCGATTCGTGTCTGGCGCCGATTGCGATTCTGGCCTCTCATTCTCATTAACGGGTGCGCCCGAATCCGCGCCGGGCACAACACAGTGGTTAAATCACACCCTATGTGACTTTGTTGCATGAAAGTTTTGTTTTGTACATGATATACCTCTGAGTTTGCCGCAAAGAGAAAAGGTATGAATGTGCCTACACTCTGGATTCTTATAAACGCGCTGAGAAATCTTGTTAGGGATTTCGCTCATCCAATCTAAGATAGAGAACTGAAGCCCGCACAGGCACTCACTGCTGATTTTACTACAAATGATGTGACACTTCACCAGCAGTGATGTATTCTCTGCTACATAACACCCCTCTCCCTTTACTTCTTTAGTGCAACGATAACTACTTAATACTTCAACAGCAAACCTATTCATGCATTATCTGCGTACACATATTTACGACTCAATGAGACAGACTCTCAGGTGGATGTTTATCCCTTTTAGGTTGTATACAGCGTTCTGGAACCTGGCTACTTGAGAACTAGGAAGTGTCCTCTTTCCTTCAGTAGGTAATACTTCCTGGTAAGTAACTCCAATGTCCATCTCTGTAGGTATTGGGAAGTATCAGTAACAAAATCTTTCTTGTCTCTGCGTCTGGCCTCAGTTCCAAAGTATCGCTGTCTACATTGCCAAATGAAAATGTGTCTTCAGATCTTTCCTCAATTTTACTTTGTGAAACTAGTAGCTGGTCGCCAAACTCTTCCATCATTTGTCTGTACAGTGTAAGATATTGGACCTGTCTTTACTGGGACCACGGCAGGTACCCATTTTTTCTTGGTGGTGTAGCTTCTGGCTAGCATTCACTGTCCTTGATTGAATACTCACGTTTTAGATTTTTGTTCTCTCCCAGAAATCTATGCTTGTTGTTGTTCTTTGACAATTTCTGAAATATCAGGTGGTTGTAACAAATCAAATCATGTTTGCAGTTTTCTCTTGAACAGCAGCTGGTGAATTTTGTTTTGTTGCGTGTGAGGTGTTCCAATAACACATGAAGAATTATTTAACCCTTCCTGGCAATGTATCTTGGTCCTGCAATGCTGCTCTACAATAAGGTAATACAATCAGACAGTGTCAAATCACATCAATTAACAAAGGAAGGATCTATTAACAAAGGGAGGATCTATTAACAAAGGAATATTTATTAACAAAGGAAGGATCTATGAACAAAGGAAGGAGGGACCTATTAACAGAGGGAGGCTCTATTAACAAAGGAAGGAAGGAACTATTAACACAGGAAGGATCTTGTAACAAAGGAAGGAAGGATATATTAACAAAAGAAGGATCTATTAACAAAGGGAGGATCTATTAACAAAGGAAGGATCTACTAACAAAGTAAGGATCTATTAACCTATTAACAAAGGATGAATCTATTAACAAAGGAAGGATCTATTAACAAAGGAAGGATCTATTAACAAAGGAAGGATCTATTACCAAAGGAAGGGTCTATTAACAAAGGAAGGATATATTAACAAAAGAAGGATCTATTAACAAAGGGAGGATCTATTAACAAAGGGAGGATCTATTAACAAAGGAATATTTATTAACAAAGGAAGGATCTATGAACAAAGGAAGGAGGGATATATTAACAAAGGAAGGATCTATTAACAAAGGGAGGATCTATTAACAAAGGAAGGATCTATTAACAAAGGAAGGATCTATTAACAAAAGAAAGATCTATTAACAAAGGAAGGAAGGATCTATTAACAAAGGAAGGATCTATTAACAAAGGGAGGATCTATTAACAAAGGAAGGATCTATTAACAAAAGAAATATCTATTAACAAATGAAGGAAGGATCTATTAACAAAGGAAGTATCTATTAACAAAGGAAGTATCTATTAACAAAGGAAGAATCTATTAACAAAGGAAGGATCTATTAACAAAGGAAGGATCTATTAACAAAGGTAGGAGGGATCTATTAACAAAAGAATGATCTATTAACAAAGGAAGGATCTATTACCAAAGGAAGGGTCTATTAACAAAGGAAGGATATATTAACAAAATAAGGATCTATTAAGAAAGGGAGGATCTATTAACAAAGGGAGGATCTATTAACAAAGGAATATTTATTAACAAAAGAAAGATCTATTAACAAAGGAAGGAAGGATATATTAACAAAGGAAGTATCTATTAACAAAGGAAGGATCTATTAACAAAGGAAGGATCTATTAACAAAGGAAGGATCTATTAACAAAGGAACAAAGGATCTATTAACAAAGGGAGGGTCTATTAATAAAGGAAGGATCTATTAACAAAGGAAGGATCTATTAACAAAGGGAGGAGCTATTAACAAAGGAAAGATCTATTAACAAAGGAAGGAGGGATCTATTAACAAAGGAAGGGTCTATTAACAAAGGGAGGATCTATTAACAAAGGAAGGATCTATTAACAAAAGAAAGATCTATTAACAAAGGAAGGAAGGATCTATTAACAAAGGAAGTATCTATTAACAAAGGAAGGATCTATTAACAAAGGAAGGATCTATTAACAAAGGAACAAAGGATCTATTAACAAAGGAAGGATCTATTAACAAAGGGAGGAGCTATTAACAAAGGAAAGATCTATTAACAAATGAACAAGGGATCTATTAACAGAGGAAGGATCTATTAACAACGGTGGGCAGAATCTAATAACAAAGGAAGGAACTAATTACAAAGGAAGGATATATTAACAAAATACGGATCTATTAACAAAGGGAGGATCTATTAACAAAGGAAGTGTCTATTAACAAAGGAAGAATCTATTAACAAAGGAAGGATCTATTAACAAATGAAGGATCTATTAACAAAGGTAGGAGGGATCTATTAACAAAAGAATGATCTATTAACAAAGGAAGGATCTATTACCAAAGATAGGGTCTATTAACAAAGGAAGGATATATTAACAAAATAAGGATCTATTAACAAAGGGAGGATCTATTAACAAAGGGAGGATCTACTAACAAAGGAATATTTATTAACAAAAGAAAGATCTATTAACAAAGGAAGGAAGGATCTATTAACAAAGGAAGTATCTATTAACAAAGGAAGGATATATTAACAAAGGAAGGGTCTATTAACAAAGGAACAAAGGATCTATTAACAAAGGGAGGGTCTATTAACAAAGGAAGGATCTATTAACAAAGGAAGGATCTATTAACAAAGGGAGGAGCTATTAACAAAGGAAAGATCTATTAACAAAGGAAGGAGGGATCTATTAACAAAGGAAGGATCTATTAACAAAGGGAGGATCTATTAACAAAGGAAGAATCTATTAACAAAAGAAAGATCTATTAACAAAGGAAGGAAGGATCTATTAACAAAGGAAGTATCTATTAACAAAGGAAGGATCTATTAACAAAGGAAGGATCTATTAACAAAGGAACAAAGGATCTATTAACAAAGGGAGGGTCTATTAACAAAGGAAGGATCTATTAACAAAGGGAGGAGCTATTAACAAAGGAAAGATCTATTAACAAAGGAACAAGGGATCTATTAACAGAGGAAGGATCTATTAACAACGGTGGGCAGAATCTAATAACAAAGGAAGGAACTAATTACAAAGGAAGGATATATTAACAAAAGACGGATCTATTAACAAAGGGAGGATCTATTAACAAAGGAAGGATCTATTAACAAAGAAAGGATCTATTAACAAAGGAAGGATCTATTAACAAAGGAAGGATCTATTAACAAAGGAAGGATATATTAACAAATGAATGATCTAATAATAAAGGAAGGATGTGTTTACAAAGGAAGGGTATCTTAACAAAGGAAGGATTTATTAACAAAGGAGGAATCTATTAACAAAGGAAGGATCTATGAACAAAGGAAGAACTTTGTACTTGCAGACCAACACAACCCCAACATAAGACTAATTTTCTCAATTTCCAGGCTTATTTGAAAGAACCCCCACTACCCGGGTCCATGCTCTGGCACCCGATTGGTGCAGGTTTGAGCGCTTTGTTGCCATAGTTTCTGGGCAGGTCAGCAAAGGATCGCCACTTGATGGGGACACACTACCACATTCCACCCCCAAATTCCCTTACAATTACACAAACAAAACCTCTCATATACAATAATATACAGTCAAACAGAATTAACAGTAAGGGAACCAACAGGAAAAGTTCATAAAGCCAGTCTATCAGGGGACTTTCGGACTCTTGAGGAGCGCTGCAACTGTGTAACTGGTTTCTCCATACTTGAAGCATCAGAGTCCACATCAGGGGCAGGCAAATTTACAGGTCCCGAAGATGAGGCAGTACTGAAATCCTCTTCAACTCCTTCTGTTGACACATGAGATTTTCCTTGGGATGACTTAGTTCTACCAACATCGACTCTGTGGCTGGTACATTGGTATATCCTACTCGGTCCACACGCCTAGCTGTGTGGTTGGCAGTTGCCCGACTTCTCATATGATCTAAATGCTCCGTGCTTTGCAGTCTGTAGGTTGACAACACAAGACACTCGGCCAGTTCTTGCAATGATCCTCCCGGTACTCAAGTAGGTTCCACCTATGAAATCCCGGATGTAAACTAAATCCTCCACTTCAACTGACCTGTCTCGCTTGGCCAAGTCGTGGTACTCCTTCTATTAGACTTGCTTAGCTTCCACTCTCCCCAACGAATTCAGAAAAACAAGGCAAAGACAGGTCTTCCGGCTAACTAAGGAAGAATGTGCTGGTCTTGGAAAGGGTCCAGAGGAGGTTCACAAGAATGATCCCTGGAATGAAGAGCTTGTCATAAGAGGAACGGTTGAGGACTCTGGGTCTGTACTCATTGGAGTTTAGAAGGATGAGGGGGGATCTTATTGAAACTTACAGGATACTGCGTGGCCTGGATTGAGTGAACGTGGAGACGATGTTTCCACTTGTAGGAAAACCTAGAAGCAGAGGACACAATCTCAGACTAAAGGGACGATCCTTTAACACAGAGAAGAGGAGGAATTTCTTCAGCCAGAGAGTGGTGAATCTGTGGAACACTTTGCCGCAGAATGCTGTGGAGGACAAATCACTGAGTGTTTTTAAGACAGAGATAGATAGGTTTTTGATCAATAAGGGGATCAGTGGTTATGGGGAGATGGCAGGAGAATGGGTATGAGAAAATATCAGCCATGATTGAATGGCGGATCAGACTCGATGGGCCAAGTGGCCTAATTCTGCTCCTATATCTTATGGTCTTATCAGAAACACTCACCTCTGGGATGCCGTACATTGCAAAAGTCTGCTGCAGCTAGTTGAACATGGCTGATGCAGACATTGAATGCATGAGTTGGACATCCAACCATTTTGAGTGGACGTCAACAACAATTAAAAACATAATTCCCATAAAAGGGCCTGCAAAAGCCATGTGGAGCCTCGCTCACAGATGACCCAGCCACTCTCGAGGGTGTAGTTTAGTTGCAGGTGGAAGAATCTGCTGTGACTGCCAATGTTCACAATGCTGACTTCAGTCTCTATTTCTTTGTCTACTCCTGGTCATCAAATGTAACTCCTACTGACATCTTCATCTTGGTTTGGCCAGGATGCATGCTGTTCAGGTCCTGGAGAAGCGGTTATCGCCCCAAGGTTCAAGTCATCCAGAATCAAAATGCTAGCTCCCTTTTCTCTCCACAGATGCTGTCAGACCTGCTGAGATTGTCCAGCATTTTCTGTTTTTGTTTCAGATTCCAGCATCCACAGTAATTTGCTTTTATCATCCTTTGGTATCTGCATACCTGGGGCTGGATTCTCTGTTTTTGGGATTATTTCCACCACGCCATCGGGAAAATTGTGATCTTTTACGCCAGGAGAACTGCCGTCAAAAGGCCACAGATTCACCGTCTTGCAGGGGACTAGCAGGCAGCTGTTGTAGAACTCGCAGCTCCAACTGCCGATACAACCCCCCGCACTTCCGGGTCAGAGGTCGCGCATGCGAACAGCAGCGGCCGCGCCGTGCTCCATGGTGGTCTTAGCCCACGGACCGGGACCGCCGAAATAGTGCCCCGCATTGGCCGCTCATACGCCCCGGACAACCCTCAGACATTTCCCCCAGTCCCAAATGAAGCCCCCCTGCCCGCCAATCGATCCTCCCCTGACTGTGGTGGCCCCGGACTGAGTCCGTGGCCGCCACGCAAGGATCATGGATGGTGGGACCATGTTAGAACCACGTCGTCAGGAATTCGGCCGGTCGGCAAAGGAGCATCTTGGGGCGGGCCTCATGCAATGGCCTGAGGCGATGGATATTCGGCTCGGCGTACTCCACAGGTTCACCGATTTTCGATGGGGCGGAGAATTGCAAAACCACCACCGGTCCTGATTTTGTGCGCAAAAACGGATTCTCCACCCCGTTGTTGAACGCGATTTCGGTGTTGGGGTGCGGAGAATTCAGCCCCTGTTGAAAAGTGTAACAATACGCAGCCAACAGTAATGTTCATCTTTGCAGTATGGTCAATGCGATCGGCGGACCTGGTTTATCCTCGCGAAAAATGCCAAGTAACGGTTTAGGGTCGGCATCGATTGTGAAGTGATGGCAATAAACATTGGTGGAATTTTGTGATGGCGTAAATGACTGCCAAACTCTCTTTATCTATTTGAGAATGCTTCCTTTCTGCTTCCGACAAGGTCCTGGAAGCAAAGTTGACAGGCCACTCGACACCATCTTCCATCTTATGGGAAAGTCCAAGACAAGACTCCCGGGCTTTTTCTGAATATTCCCCCATTACCCCATCATGTATATCATTCTCTCTTAAGTAGTCCTCGAAACCCTTTGAAGTGAACTGAGTATCATTGTCACTTACAACCTTATCCGGTGTACCAAATCTTGTGAATATTTCATCTAGTTTTTCAATGGTTCGTTCGATCATCATGGAATTCAGGATAACAGCTTTTGACCATTTAGAGTGCTCCATTGGAACAGCATAATCTATATGCAATCTCTCCATGGCTGTGTTGTCCGTTCCCACATATTTAATGGTTGCAGGGTGGAGTGTTTCTGAGTTTTGCACAGGACTGAATTTGCCCCACTTCTTCAATTTTAGCATCTAATCCTGGCTACCAAAAAAACCTGTGTGCAATTCCATTCATCTTCACCACACCAGGATGTCCCTCATGCAGTTGGTCACGGACTTTACCATGCAAGCACGGAAGAATAATCAGTCAGATTCCCCATAATAAAACTCTATTCTGAACAGTCAGCTCATGTCTTTGTGTGATGTATGGCTTGAGGTCTGGATTTTTATAATGAATATCTGACATTGTTCATTTTTGGACCATGTCCATAACCTTCCCAATCACTGGAATGGTTTCTGTATAAACCTGTGCTTGAGAGGAAGTCACAAGTATATTATCCACGAGTAAGAAATACTGGATGGTGACAAAATGTTTTCCAGGTTCTTGTTTGACTCATAACAGCAAATTTGACAAAGCATCAGCGTTTGCATGCTGCTCTGACTACTAATATTGGATCTTGTATGTGTGTGCCAACAATATCAAAGTCCATCTCTGTAACCTACCAGCTGCTAAAGAAGGAATACCTTTATAGGGCCTAAAGGTTGTCGTCAAGGGTCGATGATCCATCAAAAGAGTAAAATGACATTCATAACCTTCTTACCCTGAAAATGAAGCTCAAAACCTCATTTTCTAGCTGAGTGTAATTTGTTTCATTGCTAGTAGGAGTTTGTGAAGCAAATGCGATCAGTCGTTCCTCTCCCGAAGGTGTTATGTGTGAGACAACTGCACCAATTCCAAGCAAGTTATAACTTCAGCTTGGGACTGTAGCGACCCAACAGCTCTGACTTCTGTAAGACATCTTTCACCTCATTGGATGCACTTTTGCATTCTTCTGACCAGTGCTATACCTGTTTGGCACACAATAAAGTGTGTAAAGGCCTCAATTGTGTTGCTAAATTTAGCATGAATTTACCATAACAATTGATCAATCCTAAAACCGATCTTAGTTAGCATGCCGGTTAGCACATAGGTGCCATGGTAGCACAGTGGTTAGCCCTGCTGCCTCACAGCATCAGGGGCCTGGATTTTATTCCTGCCTTGAGTCACTGTCTATGTGGAGTTTGCGCATCCTCCCCATATCTGCATGTATTTCCACTGGGTGCTCCGATTCCCTCCCACAGACCAAAGATGTACAGGTTAGGTGGATTTGCCATGCTAAAAAATGCCCGTACGGGTGGGGTGCAGGAATAAGGCGAGGGATTGGGCCTAGGTAGGGTGGTCTTTCAAAAGGTTGGTGCAGATTCAATGGGCTGAATGGCTTCCTCCTTTACTGTAGGGATTCTATTCTATAACATCGGGCTCTGATTAGTCGTCTCCCCCAGAGAGCGGGAAAAACGGGTGTGCGAGCCTGCAATGCCTTCAGCAAGACGAGGAGACACGGTCCAACGGCCATTGAGGGGAGCAGTGGGGTGACTCTCGACCACCAGGTCAGGGCTGAGGAGGACGGGCAGACAACCAACCAAAGCGAATAGAGGGCACAAGGCAAAACAGTCGGTAGCAGCAGCCAGGCAGGAGCACACACTGTTGTCGAGACTTGAAGTCCAGCCACCCAAGTGAGAGCAGAGCAGGGCAGCATTTGGGAGGTGCAAAGAAGGCTAAACAAGCTCTGGTGCCCTGCCTCAGGGAATCGGGAAGCAGTGACGAGTGGGAGTGGGGCAACTCGAACAGAGACCAGCGAGGTAGGGCTGAGTGAGCGGGCAGGTCAGCAACCAACATCCTCTTTCTCCTTGTTGTTTCTCTATGTTGAATTTACTGCCTTTTTTAGTGTCAACCATTTCTCTCTCTGATTGATTGCTGTGTCGTTTTGATACCTGACATGCCTTGACCATCCATCAAAAATGATTGGCAGTAGCCAGTTACCCTGGTAGAATTTGGGGTGGGTCATTCGGGATGGGACTTTATGTCATTTGGGGTGGGGCTCAATGTTTTGGGGGCACGTTGCCACATCACCAGGGGGTGGGGCGTGATGTTGGGTTCCTGCAAAGAGGTAGAGCGTGGGGCCCCCAAAAGTGTAAGTCTGCCTTTGGCTATGAGATCTAATTGGAATCTTTCCGCATATGAGTTCCAAGTCTCATAGTCTTCACCAAATGCATCCATGGCGCCCGCTTTTCCCGCTTTTCCAGACCCTGGCTCCTGGGGTCCATAATTCAACCAACTTCCTCCCTTCCAATTCTTTTGGATATCTGGCACAAACAATCCGTTTCTCTCCAATCCAGCTTAGAATTTGTTTCCTTTTTGCCTGACTGTGGTTTGACTTTTTTTCCCTAGTAGTGGTCTGTACAGTGTCAGAAGACTTCTGAATCACCGTTCTCAAAGCTTGTTTAGCTTTGCCACATGTAACCCAGGCTCTACCCCTCCTACGGCAAACAGGTTTTTGAACTGTCATTCTTCTTTACCCACGGTTGTAGTTGATTCCTTTTCTGTAAAAACTTTCAGCATCGGCAGCTTGCTTTGCCTGACATTGGTGTGAGTCTAGTCCCAAGAATCGTCTCCCCTCTCAACGCCGTCTCCACCGATTTTGTCGGCGGTATTTTTTCAGCAATTCCCTTTCCCTGCCTCTATCCTCGTTGCCAGTTTTCTCCTTTGTTATTTCTCTGAGTTTGCCGCAAAGAGAAATGGTGCAGGTGTGCCTTCACTCTTGATTCTGAGAAACACGATGAGAGGTTTTATTAGGGATGTTGCTCATACAATCTAAGATGGAGAACTGAAGCCCGCGCACAGCTGTCGTCACTACAAATCACATATCAGCAGGGATGTATTCTCTGATACATACCAGTATACATACATGATTGTGCAGCTATCATCTGGCAATGCACAGTGCCATTGTTATTATTAAACACTCAGCCAACTCTCCTGGACACTTATTTGAAAAATTATTGTTGTTACATACTGGTTTGGGAATTGCAATGAAAAGACAAGTTTATACATCAAGGAACATTATTCATCTCTGCACAGTCCCTAGCAATAATAACGTGATAAAATTATGCAGAGGACTGCAAGGTACAATCAATTCAAGATATACAATATCAAGGAAATTCCTTTGAGCTCATCAAAATGTGTCATTTTTGAGGACTCTTGCACTCAATTAATTTTATGCTGCTCATATTTCTCTGTGAAAAAAGCATCAATTAAACATAATAATCGATGGGTTGCCTGGATTTTCAAAATGATGAATTCTCTAATTATAGTAATTTTTTTTTTTTTCATTTTAGTACAAATAATGGTTCAAGATTGTTAACACTGAAAAATCCTGGTTTTATAAAATGTTCCTTTAGGCATGATTTGAACAGGCCATAAAGAATACAACACTGATACTAGCTGCTTCAAGTTCCACTATATGAATTGGGTTCCTCTAAAACATGATCAACGAAGGTAATGAAGTCAACCTCATGGGCAGAGATACCTCGACAAATTTATTACGAAACTTACCAAAGCAGATGAGACTGGAGTTTGTTGTAATATAGATGGCCGAATCAACTTTGCTTATGCATACTACACTAAAAGGTACTTATAATAAATTCAATTTGGAATAGTTTGGTGACATTGTCCTTGCTGCAAACTATGCATGATTCACACCAGCAACAAAAAGGAATAGATTCAGATGTCCCTGATGTTCATCTTTTCTGAGCAGAGTCAATTGACAAATTTAACAACACAACATGTACTGCACTGTTAAAGCAGCCAGGAACAATTAATTAAAATAGATAACTTTAGTTCTTCGATGCATATATGATTTATGAGATTTTGTGCTAAAAATCCATTCTGGGATATTTGCAAGTGAAGGTGATACAGTTAACAACCCACGCTCATTATCATTGAAACAGGCAGAAGACAAACATGGTGCTGCTGCCTCATTGACCTGATTGGACCAAAATGTACCCGTGCTGCCAGACTCTGTGCAGGAGTTTGAGCAGTGTTTGCAGAGTGGAAATGGTGCAGGCAGACATCTCCTCTTACAAGCAGACATACCCTCTTAAATAATTGTTGCACTCAGTCGAGGGGAGCTGCTGTAGACTGCCTCTGCTGATGGTATTATAGCAGCAATGAAACACAAGGGAAGAGAGACAGCTCCTAGCTTCATGGATGCAGCACTGGAGGTGGCTGGGAGGAGATGTGCAGGAAATAATTATATTGTAATGTTACAACAAATGATAATTATGCAACCACCAGCCATTCTGTAACAGCAGCTGAGAAGCGGGATTCTCCGTTAGGCCAGCATCGAAATTGGGCAATGCGATTTGGCAGAGAATATCTTCCAATGCCAAAATCGCAGCAGGCAGTGATTTGACGCCAAATCGCGATTCTCCGTGACCTCAAAAACGCCGTCAATGTATTTCACTCCGCACGTAGAGTAGGTACCATTTGCATATCATTAGCGGGTCCAACCCAGTACTCTCCAGAGCCTCCGCGATTCTCCGCCTCTGATGGGCCGAGCTCCCGGCGCCCTGGTTCACTTTTGCTTTTAAAAATCATGAAGCTGGCGTGGCGGCTGCTGAGGGAGTGAGTGCGGGGGTACGGAAAGTGTCCAACATGGCCATAGTGTACTGACAGTTTTGCTGCTCGGTGGCGGGCTTCTGTCAGGGCAGGGGGGAGTAGTTGGGGGGGTGGTGGTGGTGGACAGGAGGTGGGCCGTGGGGTCTGGGTGGATAGGCTTGGAACACCATTGCCGCAGCCGGCAGGGCAGCCATCCAGCTGCACACACCGCTAACAGCCCACTGTGAGCTTAGTGCCACAGGTTGTATAGGTGTCCACCCCCCAGGGCACCGCCCTGGGTGCCCTCTGGCCCCAGCTGACCCATCAGCTGTATGGGCGCGCTCCAGCACACTCAATGCCACTTTTTGGGCTGGGATAAATGTGTGTAGGGAGTGTAATGTATATGTGCGGCTGCAGCTTGTCAGCCTCCCGAGTGTCGATCACGGATGCAGTGTATCCCGCACCATTTTTCAGTGAAATTCAGTGTGTTCCATGCGGCACCAGTTCTAGCCCCTCAACGGTAGGAATTGGTCCAGGTGCGGCGCCGGTTTTTCTGTCATAAAAGTCCACGGATTTGCCATTGATGTCATCACGCAGGGCAGGATTCTCTGATTGCTGACACCAAAATCACATTTGGCAATTGGCCGGAGAATTCGTTTTTATGCCAAAATTGGAGTGGTGCCGTTTTTCGGATGGTCCGCCCCCTCAAAAAGGCGTAATTACTGAGTACGCCACACACCGTTGGGACGGCCTCAGGACGTCACCTGAGGCCCTCCGCCCGATGCTCTGTCCCTGATGGGCCGACTTCTCGATGGTGTCGATCGCGTGTGCTCACAGTTTTCAGGGATCCTGCGTCGCGGCCGCGGACAGCGTCCAGCACCACCACAGTCGGAGGGAAGCTGTTCTGCTGGCCAGGGGCTGGGGGGACTGGTGGAGGGTGGTCCGGGGGTGGTGAGTGGGGTCACAGGGGCGCACTATCTGGCAGGCCGGGTCAGTGCGTGGCCGGCACCATGTTGTACGGTGCAGCCGCCGCAGGCCACCGTCGTGCGCATGTGTCGCCACGGACATGGCAAATCCCCATCCGTATTTGCAGGCAAATGCTTTACGTGGTGTGGCTGCTAGTCCCCCACCGGGCGGAGCATTGGTGCGGGGGTGGCGCCGGCTTTCTCATTGTAAAACTGGACACATGCACCGGACATAGCCTCAAAATCGGAGAATCCAGCCCTTGGTCTCAGAAACGGAGAATCCAGCCTGGGGAATCTCTACTCGAGGGAGTATAATTTCCAATATTCAACCTAAATATTTAATATAGTGCCTCATATTGTAGTATGGGTTGTACTTGATGTGTTGGGTGCTCTGGATCCGTGGAACACATACAGGCCACCAACACTTAAAATAGTACAACACTATTTTATTAAGCTAGAATCTGTTGAACATACTTTCACTGTGGGTTAACACGATGTGAGATTAAACTAAAGACCTATGCCTGTCCTAACCAGTCTATGCACTCAGCACATGGTGAAGATCTGTGCTGTAAGCTGTAAGCTCTGTCCTTCTGAGAGGCTGCATCCCGAATGATTGGGATACCTGATGCCCTCTGTCTTTATAGTGAGTGTGCTCTAACTGGTGATTGGCTGCGGTGTTGTGTGTGTTGATTGGTCTTGCTGTGTGTCCCTCAGTGTGTGTGTATCTGCACCATGACATACTGGTGTATATTATGACAGTACTAATATCCATTCAGAACCTTGATTAAATTCTTTATATATGAAGCTAGGCAATGGGTTGCATCAAATAATTCAGGTGCTACAACTAAACCAAGCCTGAATTTCACACTTAAAGGCAGAAAGACTTGCATTTACATGTCTATCATGGTTTCAGGATATCCCATAATGCTTTGCAGCCAATAAAAATACATTTGACATATCAGTTACTGTTGTAACAATGGAAATGTGGCAACTATTATGCAAAGCTCCCACAAACAGGAATTGTGATAATGACCTCAAAAATAATCTATTTTTATGTTTCTGACCGAGGGCTAAAGATTGTTAATTATGTATAGAAATATAATAGGAGTGCATCATTTTGTAGTTCAGCCTGAAAAATAAACAAGAATTGCTGGACAGGATGGTAAATAGGAACATCATCTTAACAACACTCATGAACAACTCTAAAAATAAAAGACTGAAAACAGGCAAACACAAATAATGATGCCCTTGAGAGTTATTTTGAAGGTCTGAGCTAAAGGGTATTTCTTGAGATTTATGGATCTGATTGTGGAAAACAGTACAACATGAGATGAGGGAAGGTGACTTAAAAGCTCAGTTGATTAAAGTCAGAACATACATAAGGTTTTAGAAGTTCATGGAAGATGGACAACATAAAAGTGGGCTTTAACCCCATTGTTGAAACAAATAATTTGTTGCAGCATGAGACAGTTTATATTAAAAAGGACTTTTACAGGATCCTGTCAATATAACACCATGATCCACTCCTAACAAATGGGGATAAAATATACACTCTTTAAGGAAATTATTGCTATAGGCGATGACGTGTTATGTATCAGGGAGTATATTCCTGCTGGTTTCGCATCACGTGATGTGCAGTGACGTCAGCAGAGTGTTTGTGCGGGCTTTGTACAGGTCACCATCTTTGATTGTATGAGCGACACCCTTAATAAACCTCTCATTGTGTTTTACAATAATTCAAAGTGTGGGTACCTCCATACCTTTTCTCTTTGCAGCAATAAATAAATATAACAGAGTAGAAAACGGCGATGTGGATTGATGCAAGAAAAATCGAGACGAGGATTGAGGCAGGAAAATTGAGAATTTTCCTTTTCATTGGCTAAATAGTGGAGATGGCATCAGCAGCGACAGAGGATTCTCAGAAACTGAGAAACTGCTGAAGGTTAAAAAAAATTGACTGCAACTGCAAGAAGACCCACAGGCAGGCAAAATGTGCTTGTGTCGAAGTGAGTGGGGTCTGGGCTGAAGGGACCGTGCACACGGCAAAGGTAAATGGGCTGTGGGGAATGAGATTTCAAAGTCTGCCTATTCTGCATGGGCCACTACTTGAGGGAAAAGTGGAACTAAGTCAGGCAAAATGGAAAAAATCTTAGTTGCTTGCTAAGGGGATTATTTGTGCCATACTTTCCATTAAAAATTGGAAGGGAGGATGCTGGTTGAAGTGCAGACTATAGGAGTCGGGATTTGAAAATGGCATGACAAATGGGTGCCATGGATGCATTTGATGAAGACTGTGAGACTTGGAATTCGTATGAAGAAAAACTTCAATTATTTTTCACTGCAAATCAGACACCGGAGGACCTAAAGGTACAATATTTCTCAGCTCAATAGGGAGCAACATTTATACTGCTACAGATAATTCACCCAGCAAAACCAGGAGGCAAGTTCTCTATGGAAAATCTGAGAGGGGAATTTCTCTCTTTGAATATTACTGATTGCAGAAAGGTTTCAGTTCCACTGCCATAGTTAGAAAGAAGGTGAAAGCATTCTATAATTTGTAGTGTCTTTAAGAAATCTGGTAAATATTGTGACTTTGGTGCAACTCTTCATGACAGACTGGTGTGTGGACTCCACAGTGAAGCGACTCAAAGGAAATTACTTACTGAAAGTGATTTAACTCTTAATGAGGCTGTGAAAGTTACCACATCCACAGAGCTTGCAACAGGGAAGCGTCACTGATAGGAAATGGAGCAAAGATTCACAAAATGATACCACAAGAAACAAGGCTGCAAGAGTTCAACCATGTCACCAATGCACATAGGTTGGACATTCAATGGGGGAATACTGGAGTAAAACAAATACATGCAAGAACGGTGGAAAGGAGGGCCATATCACCAAGGCATGCTGGCTCGGTAAACTTCCCCTACTCCCAGAATGTAGAAGAAAAAACAAACAGCTAAACAACCTAGTTGTGACTAACAACTAGTGTGCCAATCCACCTCCCCAGAGATGTGCAGGGTAGGTGGATTGGCACACTAAAACTGCCCCTTAAAAAAAAAGACAACATAACTGATCTACTGCAAGAACCAAAGATAAGTGTCTTGTCAATGCAGGGAGATCAACAAGTTTTTGGGCATATCCAAAACTTAAAGGCCATGAAATTAAAATAGAAGTGGGTACAGGGGCAGCAGTATCATTAATACCTGAGATGATTTAGAATCAAAAGCTGAAGCATTTACCTGTACAACCATCAAATATGATCGATGTACACATGAAGCGATCGTACCATTAAAAGGATGAATCACGGTGAAAGGAGAAGCAAAATAGGCAGGCGCCAAAGTTGCCTCCTCACATTGTCCATGGAAACCTTCCTGCTCTTTTTGACAGATCATGGTTGGCTAAGGTTAGGCTTAACTGGGAAATATTAAATCAATTTTGTGGATTCAAAGAGCCACTTGCAACAACTTCTGCTGAAGTTCAGAGCTGTTCAAAGAATAATTAGGTTCTATGACTAGAGTTGAAGAAGACCAAAAAATCAAGCCAGACAGCACACCCAAATGTCTCAAAGCTGGTGCTGTACCATACGTCATCAGGCCTAAGTTGAAGAAGAACTAGAACGACTGGCTCCGTGAGAATTTGAGGATATTATAAAACAGCTTTTTTTTCTTCACTTTTTTTTTACTGGGATGTAGGCGTTGCTGGCTGGGCCAGAATCCATTGCCTATCGCTAAGGGCATTTAAGAGTCAACCACATTGCTGTGGGTCTGGAGTCACATGTAGGCCAGACCAGGCAAGTATGACAGATCTCCTTCTCTAAAGGACATTAGTAAACCAGATGAGTTTTTACAACAATTGACAATAGTTTCTTGGTCATCATTCGACTTTTAACTCTATATTCTTTATCGAATTTAAATTCCACCATCTGCCCTGGATTTACTGTGTTTCTGGATTGCTAAGCCAGTGACGATACCACTACGCCCTGCCACCCCTTAATTTACCCAGCATTGTGCGCAGATCATTATCCACTGCAGTTGATTGAAGATTTGGAGCGTTGAAAATCAGTAAAATTGGTCTTTCACAGGCATATCTGCAGATAAATGTGGTTGCCAAATCACAGCCACTATTCGGCATAGTGATGCATAAAAGTCTGTTTCATTACAGAAGACTTCCTTTTGCACTTATTCAAAGATCCATGGATCAAATTTTAGGGGGGCTGAATACTGTTCTATTATGGGAAATCTGTGTGATTATACCTCGGCGCTTACCTAATATACTGCATAACCAACTACTAGAATGACATCATGATGTGGTGAGGATGAAGGAATTGACACACGGTAATTTTTGGTGTCCAAGATTAGATGGTCAAGGAAAAGTAGGACAATGTCTATCCTGTGCAACTAAGGAATGCCACCATTACACCAGGGGCTGGTTTAGCAAACTTGGCTAAATAGCTGGCTTTTAAAAAGCAGACCAAGGCGGGCCAGCAGCATGGTTCAATTCCCGTACCAGCCTCCCCGAACAGGTGCCGGAATGTGGCGACTAGGGGCTTTTCACAGTAACTTCATTTGAAGCCGACTTATGACAATAAGCGATTTTCATCATTACAACCATATGAATGGCTGACACAGTCATGGCAGAGAAGACATGGTAGGTAATTCTGTCAAATGTTTTATAAGGCCTTGTGAAATACCATAGAGCTGTTGTGAAAACCCTGTGGTAGTCTTGTCCAGGTGTACTGTTCCGTTTGGAAGGTAAAGGTGAACTGCGGTCAAACCTCAGTTGCCAATGGCACTGACCAAAGTCCATTGGCCATATCTATAACTGAGAACCATTTATGGTCTGGTGCTGGAGCATTAAAAATGGTGGAGGGGTCAGCGAATAAACATTCCTTTTGATCAATATACAGTTTGGCCTTCATGTAATCGACGGTCAGGCGCCAAGTCCCATTGGGTTTCCGTACTGGCGATATGGGGCTGTTAGAGGAACTATGTGTTTTGACCAGCACTCCTCGTTCTTCTAGTTGTTGGATGACTGGCAATATCCCAGAAATGGAGATTGGGCTAATGGGGTATTGTTTAGTGCACGATGGGGCAAATCTAGTAAATTATACCAGTTCCATCTGGAGTAGGCCACAATCATTCTTATCTTTGGCCCATATTGGGTGTTCTTTCAACTCCTCCTTCTGCAGGCCATGTTACCTGGCCATCTTCAAAATGCAACTAGGAATTCAATTGAGCCTGGACATCCATGCCCAGAAGGGCTTGGCCCACTGGGCCTACCCAGACTGCTGTGGTCAATTTGTGTGGGCTAAGTCCAATGAGCAGAGGTTGAGTTCTTCTGATTACCATACCATGGCCCCAGCTGCATGGGCAATTTGCACCCTGTCACCTAGAGGTAAAGAGTTTTTATATTGTTGAGGCAAACATGTTAATTCTGCCCCTGTATACAGGAGACAGTCTATATCTTGATCGCCCACCCTCATAGTGATATACAATCTGATGTAGGAGCGGTTTCAAGACCTGTGTATTGAGTCAGCTTCCACGTGGGGTTATTCCCTATGGCTCAGCTCAGTACAGAGAAGAACAAACATGACAACCTGGTCAAAGATGGCTTATTTAATTATGCTTGTTACATGCACACGGAGAACAGACTGCATATCGGCCAAGACCTGTTCTGCCGAACAAAGACCAGAACACAGTACTTATACAACGTTCAAAAATTAATAGCCCACCCCAGTTGGACGGGATCCAATCCCTGAAGCTGCTACTTTTAAACTTATCTAAAAGAATCGCAAGCAGTGTTTAAACTTCACTCAATTGAATGGCACGCAGCGCATGATTGATCCTCAACCTGACAGCTATGTACAATCCCAGCAGCTTACTGACTGTTTGTGAGAAACAGACCAACAGTACCAGCACCATGAATTGTTTCACAAAGACAATATGTCAGAAGTAATGTCCTTTTGGTCAAGTTAGCTATCCTAAATCCCATTTGATTACTTATTACTGCTATTTCCTAAAATACATGTTTAAAGGTTAATAATGATGACTCAGTCCTATAATTCATCTCAATCCTTAATAAAATAACTTATGTAAAACTACTCTAGTGGCATGTTAATGATTCAGTTTTAAGAGGTATCATCGCTGAATCCCCCCCTTCACAATCCATCTCTGTGCTGTTGGATCAGTATCAGGAGAGGTGTCGGGAGAGCGAGGGCAGGCTACTCTAGTGTTTTGTAACCTCCAGTAACTCCTTCGGTTGCTGTGGTGTAAACTGCTTGAATCTTTCTCAGAGGCAGTCGCCATCAGAGGGTGGGCCTGGTTTGTGTGTCGGGTTGTTTCCCTGACGTCCCCTGGCTCATTGTTTTTCTTTACAGCTCCTGGCCCAGTGGCCTTCATTTCTGCAGTGGTAACATTTTCCAGTTCATCTATCTTGTGTGTTGTTAGGATTCTTGGATTTAGATCCTGCCTGCATGGTTCGGAGTTTAGCTCCCATATCCCGGTCTAGTTGGTTACATCGATCCACTAATACTGCGAATTCCTGGTTTTCCTACCCGGGAAGGGTAACCTTCAGCATATTTGACAATTCTGGTTTTAATCCAGCGACGAAGGCAGCTTTCATGGGTCCAAAAGTACTCTCGTCCATATCCTCGGGTCCCTCTTCATTCAGTCCCCAGTGTTCCAACCAGACAGGTCGGAATTGCTCGCCATACTCCAACACTTCCTCTGCCCCTTTTTGCTGGCAAGCCGCGATCTTTCCCCCGTCCATTTTTGCTGGGCTGAAAACCAGTAGCCAGCACTTGATCGCGGCCCATCCGGCCCCTCGTAGGTGTTCATCATCTCCAAAGGCAACTGAACCTCTGCATTTAGTTTCTTCCCTTCTTGTCTAGGTACCATTGCCGTCAGGATCTGTACCCCGTCCCACGGGTGGAGATGGTAAATGCCCTTTAAACGTTCAAGCTGTTCCCATGTCTTCATTCCCCCTTTCTTAGGGTGTGGTAATTCTTTAGATCATCTATCAATTTTTTTACGGTCTACCGGGACACTGAAAATGTGGGCATATTTAGCTGGAATTGTTTTCTTGCCATATTTGTCAGTAGTTTCTTCTGACTTAATTTTAATCCATGTTTTCTTCAGAGGGTTGAGCCGTGCGTTATAGAGTTCCTTTCTCTGCTAGTGTCGCTGGAGAAATCAGAATCAGTTTCTAGACGGCTTCTTGTAACTGCAGTTTTCGGGTTCCTCTTCTATTTCCTCCAGGCAATATAAAGGGGACAATTTAGCCGTGGGGGAATCCAAGTGATCCAAGGGGTGTCCCTGGCCTTTTCGCTTGTGTTACTGGTCCTTCGCGCAATTGTTTCTTAAGTTCTTTATTATCGGACTTTAATTCTTTATTTTTAGACTTACGTTCTTTATTTTCAACTTCTAACTTTTCCGATTTAAGTTTTTCCTTTTTAATTGTTCACGGACTGCCTCAGCTGATCCTTCGCATTGGTCAGTGCGAGATCATGTTGGGATTGACTCATAATTTTGTTTCAATGTCGAAACTGGCCCATGGTGACTCGGGACCATTTGGTTCATTCCTTTCCTTTCATACAGGTCGTTTTTTTCCCCAGATCCTTTTAATATCTCCCAAGGACCATTGTTTTGTGGAAGTACCATACCTTTCCTCAATCTCGGCACAGGTTTTTGGATAAGTCAAACTGCTGCTCTATATAGTCTTTTAATTGTCAAAGGACCTCATCTTCGGAGACGTCTGGTGGGCAATGCCCGGCTTTGATTGTGGTAGGCAACTGTTTCTTCATTTCCTCTGCCATAATACCAATTTTGTTAGGAGATTCAGGTCGCGAGGCATTTTAGCCAGGCCAGTATCTATACTTTATACCACCAAATTCTAAATCTGTGTGAGGGACTTCAGCCGACGATCAAACCGGAGAAGATCGAGGTACTGTAAGAGGGTTACTGAAAGAGATCTACCATGCGGATTTAGTGAGGAGCTCGCGATACTAAAACTCAGTAGAAATTTGAGTTAAAACTTCTCGGGTGCAAATAAGAATCGTTTATTGCCTCTATTTGATTACAATTGAGAGTCACTTAAATCTTATTCTCTCATAAGTCCGGCTAGGAAAAAGGACTTAAAGAGGAGCAACTTGTACACAATTTAACTTTTAAAATAATACAGAAATGGTTTCTTGCTTACGGCAAAACAGCTTGCATTTACTTTAAGAGTTAGATTGGAAATGGGGAAGTATGAAAAACAGAGACAGCGAATAATTTAGATCAAAGTATAGGATGATTCCGGAATAAAGATGGCCGTAAGGACCCTCACGGTTATACAAAATCATATCAGTCTTTAGCCATCTATCTACACCTCTAAGTCATCCTAATTGGTTTGGGTTAGAATCAAATGAGTTTGATTTGACGGTTAGCTGTCAGTCTTTAATGTGCAACATTAGTTTTAAATGTTTCATGTTTGAATACTTGTGCATGTTATGGAATGCAATTCTGTGCCATTATCAAATCCAGTTCAAACTGGACTTCTGCTGACTTCGCTATTATCCACATTGTGGACAATAGTGCCTTAATGTTGTTATGGTGTTGCTATGTCCTTGATCTGATAAATGGTACAGCACAAGTATAGTGTTAAACTGTCTTTGAAATTATATTTGTTAGAACAATGGTTTTCTCATCTTTGCCCAGTAAAAGTGTTGTTTTAATCTCTACTGCTTATGCGTGTCAGGCTTTTTGTGTCTCTGTTGAATTATGTATTTTAATCATGACCTGAGGTGATGACTGCTGAAATCCTCAATTTAAAATGGGTATTTAAAACTGGGGCTTAATATTTATGCTAAATAGCTATCTTTTACCTATCAGGTGTATTAGAAAACAGTTGGTTTCTAAGTTACCGAGCCTGAACAATGACCGAGGATATTTTTAATAAAGTGGTGGCCTTACCACCAGGGCCCAGAGGGGAAAAAGAAAGAGAACAATTAAAAAAGAACAAAAAGAGAACCACGCACACAAAGGTCTTGAACATGCATGTATAATCTATAATCTATCATCTTTTTATTATTGTCATAAGTAGGCTTACATTGACACTGCAATGACGTTACTGTGAAAATCCCCCAGTAGCCACATTCCGGCACCTGTTCGGGTACACAGAGGGAGAATTCAGAATGTCCAAATGACCTAACAGCACGTCTTTCGGGACTTGTGGGAGTAAACCGGCGCATCCGGAGGAAACCTATGCAGACACGGGGAGAACGTGCAGACTCCGCACAGACAGTGACTCAACCCGGGAATCGAACCTGGAACCCTGGGCTAACCACTGTGCTACCCCTTTGCTACCCTTGGCTTACAAATTCTGAATTGTGACTCTTGATTGGCGCTCCATCTCAGTATTTTATACCATTATTTTATACCAGCATTTACACTTGTATCTAACTTACTGGCTTGCTTACATTGTTACATTTCTGGTTTGGATTCTGAAAAGCTGATGTGTTCCCACAGTAAATTTTCACACAGTTACAACATTTTTAATTGAGTTGCAATATTTCCCCACAGGAATCTAAAAAAAAGTAACTGGTGTGGGCAATTTTGAGTATAGCTGACATCATGGTGGAAGAAATAGGGACGTGTTTTCTTCAGAGCTGCACGGAACTCTCATGGAGCTAGCTGGCATGGCATTTAATTCTCTTTCTCTGAAAGAAAAGATGACTAACTCTTAAGGAGTCAGCGACCAAGACAAAGTAGAGATAAAGGTCACAAATATTGCACTCTCCACATTGAAGTGCCTAGACTCTGCAAACAAAATAGATTGCAGAAAGCCTGCTAGTGCTTTGCGTACCCCAGTGGCCTCCATTCAGGGTGACGAGTCAAGGGGAGATGACTGTGGCGATATCATAATTGTAAATACACAAGGGGTTAATGCAAATACACTGGAATTAAATAAACACTAGAGGGAGCACCAGAGACATCATGATACACAAACATTCAACCAATAGGTCAGTAAGATAGGACACAACCAATGGGCAGTCAAGACACACCCAGAGGTGACACTACCACAAGGGGGCTACCCATATAAAAGGACAGGGCACACATGCTCTTTCTCTTTCCACAGGTGACAGTCAGAGAGACAGGGGAAGATCAGGAAGCATCACACCCACCGCATGGATTAGCGCAGACTGGTTAGTTAGATTGAGTTACTATAGCAAGATTAGCAGGAGAGTCGAACTCAAGTAGGAGAATTGTTAACTGTTCAATAAATGTGTTAAACCTATCTCCAAGTCTCAACCTTCCTTTGTCAGAGTATACATCAAGGAAGCAGCTTATGCTACATGAAGAAGCATAACACAGCAATGACATCCTGACATCTTGGGTAATTGTTCTGTATCCCTTGGTCAGAAGGGTTCGAACAATTGATTGACACTGGGTGAGCTACCCGCTCCTGGAAATAAAGTGTATTAATGAGTGCTCAGAGACAGGGAGAAGCCCTTGCCCCGGGACGGTCCTCGTCAGGTGGCAGTCCCCATCAGAAAGCTACATTCTTCAAATGGAAGATGGACCAGGAGGAAGTGAGGAGGATGGGAGCTGAGTTCCCGAAAATGTCGACTAAAAAACAGAATGCTGCTATCACACGGCACTGAGATCAACACATTCTGTGACAAATGTCTGTTTGTACTCTGAGATCATTGAACCACTCTGAAATATACTTTTCTTGTCCATTTAATCAATGCATCATATCTAAACTGTTACTTCTTAATAAACTTAATAAACTACCTTAACATTACTTGCAAATACTTGACAGCCTGTTTTAGATATCTGTGGCTCCTGGACCCAAAGTTTTGGATGTGGATGGGGTTGGTCATGGTGAGTGGGTTTGGGTGTGGGAAGGGAGTTAAAGCCCCAAAAAGTGACATCAGGTCAGAAAGCCAACATGATCATGTCCATTTCCAGAATTCACTCAGCCGATTTTGCAGGTGAGCTGGACATCCCTTTGAAGTTGTTGGGTAATTATGCCAAATATCTAAATCCCCAGTTAACCCATAATCCTGACTTTAAATGCAGTGCAGGGATTTCCAAGTTGTGCAGAACCTGACAAAGTGAAGAAGATAAGAACACAGCAGTGAGAATTTCTTCAGTGAAACTTACGGGTTGGGAGCCTTCAAACAGTGACACTGAATGGCTGCAGCTGTGTAGGTTCATTGGCTATAAGGTTCACAGGAAGGCCAGTATTTGGTCCCCATCCCTAATTGGGGTGACACGGTGGCACATCAGGTCAGCTCAGCACTGCTGTATCACTGCGCCAGGGACCAGGGTTCGATTCCAGCCTTGGGTGACTATATGGAGTTTGCACATTCTTCCCGTGTCTATGTGGGTTTCGTCTGGCTGCTCCGGTTTCCTCCCACAGTACAAAGATGTGCTGGTTAGGTGGATTGGCCATGCTAAATTGCCCCTAAGTGTTGAAAGGTTCGGTGAGGTTACAGAATTTCAGGGGTGTGGGGCTAGGTAGGGTGCTATTTCAAAGGGCTGGTGCAGACTCGATGGGCTGAATGGCCTACTTCTGCACTGTAGGGATTCTATGATTTAAATCTAATCAATCAATTGGCATCTGGCGAATTGAAAATGGAACTGAATAAACATGAACAAAATTGCTATTTCTGACTTTATGATGGACAGAATGTTATTAATAAAGTCGCTGAATATGGTTCAGTCCAGGACATTCCGCTATAGGATTCTTGCAGTGATAATCTGCGGATGAAATGATTTGCTTTCCAACAACCATCTTCCTTTGTTCTACGTCTGACTTTAACCCACGGAAAGTTGTGATCAAATGCTGCCTTGATGTTAAAAGCAGTCACTCGCACCGCTTTAATTCAGCTCTTCTATCCATGTTTGGCCATGAAATCGGGAGCTGGATGGTCCTGGCGATGTTCATAGCATTTATTCTGAGAGTGTGTTCGCACTGATTGGCAAACAATTTCCAAATTCAGTCTTCCAACTTCTTCGTCTATCCAGCACTTCACTTATCTGCATCTGCCTGCTGTCAGCCTTCGCCACAGTATGGGAGTAGCTTCTGCAGCTCTATCTTCGACCTCTGAAGTTGAACATCACCAACAGCAGTGCTGCAGCAAGAACAAAAGCAGCAGCAGCAGCAGATGCTTTCTCCTCAATGATATGCCTTTCCACAGGGTGGAGGAGATGGACACAGTGAGTCAGCCTAAAGGAGGAAAGACCCCAAGACAGAGGGCAGGATTCTCTCAGCCCCCGCCGGTTCGGGGAATCACCGGGCCGGGCGAGATTCGCGCGCCGCCGCCGGCCCCGATTCTCCGCCCAGGATGGGCTGAGTGGCCGCCAAGAAAGCCTGAGTCTCGGCGGCGCCGTTCACATGTGGTTTTACTCGGCGGGACCTCGGCATCCATCCTGCGGGGGCGGCCTGGTGGGGGGGGGATCAGACCTTGGGGGGGCTTCCACCGTGGCCTGGCCCGCGATGGGGGCCAACCGATTGGCAGGCCCGTCTCTCCTAGTGGGGGCCTCTTTTACTCCGCGCTGGCCCCTGTAGCCCTGCACCGTGTTGCGTTGGGGGCTGGCGCGGAGAAGGAAACTATTGTACATGAGCGAGTTCACGCCGGTCGCAGCGCGCATGCACGGACCCGCGGTGCACGTTTTACAGCGGTAGCGGCAGCTGGAGTGCCGTGGGTCGCTCCAGTGCCATGCCAGTCCCCTGTAGGGCAGAGGATCGCTACACTTAGCGGTCTAATTACGCCGTCATTAAACTCTCCGGTTTTTATGACGGCGTCAACACTCTGCCGTCAGAAGGGAGAATCCCGCCTCGGGTCTATGGGCAGAAAGTTAGTGCTCTCATAATGTGCAAGCATTATTGCCTCAGAAGGTTCTCATAGAAAATTGATGCAATCTCCCAGAACAGGTTTACCTTCCTATTAGGCCAGATGGTCATTTCCACTGGCTACCAAGGTATTGTTCACAGGAAGGCACTCTCCCACCTCACAACCTCACCCACTTATCGCCTCTCCCCCACCTCCCACTCTCAATGCCTCCTGCTTCTCTTCCTCTTCTAGGGTGTTGTATTTCCTTGTTTTGCAAAGCAAAGAAGCACAGAGTTGCGAGTGTGAGAAGTGGATTGTGTGAAGAGGAGGGAATGACAACAATTTTGGATGATGACAGTGAGACATGGGGTGGGATGCCATGAAGATGAGAGCGGGTTTGAGTGCTGGCTTTTCAAGTGTGAGGAGCCTAGTGAGAGAGGAATGAGTGGAGCTGCAAGATGTATTGACCTGAGGAGGCTGTGTGAGAATGCTGCTAATGCTGAAATTTAACTCTTGGAGGTATTATGCTGCTCTTCTTTTTTGTCCTCCTGAGGTCCTTGGCAAATCTATTGGAATTCTTTGAGAATGTAACTGGTACAGTTGATGAGAGGGAGCCAGTGGATGCGATACATTTGGACTAACGAAAGGCTTTTGACAAAGTCCCAAATAAGAGACTAGTGTGTGAAATTAAAGTGCATGGGATTCGGGGTAGTGTATTCAGATGGTTAGAAAACTGGTTGCCAAACAGGAAACAAAGAATAGGAATTAATGTTTTTTTTTCAAATTGGCAGGCAGTAACTAGTGGGTTACCACAGGGACCGATGCTAGAACTCCAGCTACTCACAATATTTACTAATGATTTAGGTGAGGGAACAAATTGTAATATCTCCAAATTTGCAGATGACACCAAGTTGTGTGGGAGGGTGAGCTGTGAGGAGGATGCAGAGATCCTTCAGTGTGATTTGACAAGTTGTGAGTGGGCAAATGAATGGCAGATGCAGTATAATTTGGAGAAATGCAAAGTTGTCCACTCTGACAGCAAAAATGAGAAGGCAGAATATTATCTGAATGGTCATAAAAATTAGGATAGGGGAGTGTGCAACGAGACCTGGGTGTCCTCGTGCACCAGTCACTGAAGGTAAACTTGCAGTTATAGCAGGCAGTAAAGAAGGCAAATGGTATGTTGGCCTTCATTGTAAAAGGATTTGGCTACAGGAGCGGGGATGTCTTGCTGCAGCAAATTCAAACAAATACAATCTTAACAGAACTAGACTGGGCGAGACAGGGTAGATGCAGGAAGTATGTTCCAGATGATGGATGTGTCCAGAACCAGGGGTCACAGTCTGAGGATTGGATAGAACATTTAGGACAGAGATGAGAAGAAATGTTTTCACCCAGAGAGTGGTCAGCCTATGGAATTTGTTACCACAGGAAGTAGCTGAGGCCTAAACATTGTATGTTTTCAAGAAGCAGTTAGATATAGCACTTAGGGCGAAGAGGATCAAAGGATATGGGGGGAGAATGGGATTAGGCTATTGTGTTGGTTGATCAGCCATGATCATAATGAATGGCAGAGCAGGCTCGGAGGGCTGAATGGTCTTCTCCTGTCCCTATTCTCTATGATTCTGTGTCCTGAATCTCTGTGATGCACTGTATCCATGTTTCCACAGCACCCATACTCCTGCTATTTCCATTCATGTGGGCTTGGTTTGAGAGGCTGGCCTGTTCTTCCAGCATTCTCACACAGAACTCCTCAGGTCTTGGGAAAAAAAATCTTATTTCAGCCCCCCATGTCCGGACCAGGACCTTCAGGTAAGAATGAAAGATTCAAGGTGAGGATGGAGGGAATAGGCAGGGGCAACCTTTCCAATTCCCGTCTCCATTCCTGTGGCTTTTGTTGTCTTCAGATTCAAACAACAACAAAGAACAAAGAAATGTACAGCACAGGAACAGGCCCTTCGGCCCTCCAAGCCCGTGCCGACCATACTGCCCGACTAAACTACAATCTTCTACACTTCCTGGGTCCGTATCCTTCTATTCCCATCCTATTCATATATTTGTCAAGATGCCCCTTAAATGTCCCTATCGTCCCTGCCTCCACTACCACCTCCGGTAGTGAGTTCCAGGCACCCACTACCCTCTGTGTAAAAAACTTGCCTCGTACATCTACTCTAAACTTTGCCCCTCTCACCTTAAACCTATGCCCCCTAGTAATTGACCCCTCTACCCTGGGGAAAAGCCTCTGACTATCCACTCTGTCTATGCCCCTCATAATTTTGTATACCTCTATCAGGTCGCCCCTCAACCTCCTTCGTTCCAGTGAGAACAAACCGAGTTTATTCAATCGCTCCTCATAGCTTATGCCCTCCATACCAGGCAACATTCTGGTAAATCTCTTCTGCACCCTCTCTAAAGCCTCCACATCCTTCTGGTAGTGTGGCGACCAGAATTGAACACTATACTCCAAGTGTGGCCTAACTAAGGTTCTATACAGCTGCAACATGACTTGCCAATTCTTATACTCAATGCCCCGGCCAATGAAGGCAAGCATGCCGTATGCCTTCTTGACTACCTTCTCCACCTGTGTAGCCCCTTTCAGTGATCTGTGGACCTGTACTCCTAGATCTCTTTGACTTTCAATACTCTTGAGGGTTCTACCATTCACTGTATATTCCCTACCTGCATTAGCCCTTCCAAAATGCATTACCTCACATTTGTCCAGGTTAAACTCCATCTGCCATCTCTCCGCCCAAGTCTCCAGACAATCTAAATCCTGCTGTATCCTCAGACAGTCCTCATCGCTATCCGCAATTCCACCAACCTTTGTGTCGTCTGCAAACTTACTAATCAGACCAGTTACATTTTCCTCCAAATCATTTATATATACTACAAAGAGCAAAGGTCCCAGCACTGATCCCTGTGGAACACCACTGGTCACAGCCCTCCAATTAGAAAAGCATCCCTCCATTGCTACCCTCTGCCTTCTATGGCCTAGCCAGTTCTGTATCCACCTTGCCAGTTCACCCCTGATCCCGTGTGACTTCACCTTTTGTACTAGTCTACCATGAGGGACCTTGTCAAAGGCCTTACTGAAGTCCATATAGACAACATCTACTGCCCTACCTGCATCAATCATCTTAGTGACCTCCTCGAAAAACTCTATCAAGTTAGTGAGACACGACCTCCCCTTCACAAAACCGTGCTGCCTCTCACTAATACGTCCATTTGCTTCCAAATGGGAGTAGATCCTGTCTCGAAGAATTCTCTCCAGTAATTTCCCTACCACTGAAGTAAGGCTCACCGGCCTGTAGTTCCCGGGATTATCCCTGCCACCCTTCTTAAACAGAGGAACAACATTGGCTATTCTCCAGTCCTCCGGGACATCCCCTGAAGACAGCGAGGATCCAAAGATTTCTGTCAAGGCCTCAGCAATTTCCTCTCCAGCCTCCTTCAGTATTCTGGGGTAGATCCCATCCGGCCCTGGGGACTTATCTACCTTAATATTTTTTAAGACACCCAACACCTCGTCTTTTTGGATCACAATGTGACCCAGGCTATCTACACCCCCTTCTCCAGACTCAACATCTACCAATTCCTTCTCTTTGGTGAATACTGATGCAAAGTATTCATTTAGTACCTCGCCCATTTCCTCTGGCTCCACACATAGATTCCCTTGCCTATCCTTCAGTGGGCCAACCCTTTCCCTGGCTACCCTCTTACTTTTTATGTAAGTGTAAAAAGCCTTGGGATTTTCCTTAACCCTATTTGCCAATGCCTTTTCATGACCCCTTCTAGCCCTCCTGACTCCTTGCTTAAGTTCCTTCCTACTTTCCTTATATGCCACACAGGCTTCGTCTGTTCCCAGCCTTTTAGCCCTGACAAATGCCTCCTTTTTCTTTTTGACGAGGCCTACAATATCACTCGTCATCCAAGGTTCGTACAGTTCAGTCAGTCTAGCCCTTAATATGGTTCCTTTGACTAGAAATCCTTCCTTTTGACAGATGTTTATGTTATCCCACATTGTATTGATTTTAAATGGATTTATTATACAGCCTTGTGTAATATTTAAGCCAATGATCCCACCACCCACTGTGATTAGAGTCCTCCAGGTATATAAAATCAGTCTGCTTGACAGGTTTCCTCTGGCGACTAGTTCATCTCAGAATGCTGGCATCTATTCAGAACTTCTCAAATTCTGATCTCCTCATCCCACAATAAATAAAGTTGCGATAGCTGGAAGCAATGTCTGAACTCCGGGAAAATTATTCTAATTCTCCGGGAACATTCTAATATTACAATCCTAGTACAATACAATCCTTGCCGAGGTTTTGCTGGCAATACTGTTTATATCATGGTGGGGCCTCCCTAATAGTGTAGTGCTACCAATGTCATGAATATAATTTTTCACTGAACATACTTTTGAAGTTTCATGCTAACAGTTGCACAGTGTGACCAGCTGTGACACTGAAACAGACTGCTCGCTCTAGAGACCCAACCGAACATTGAAATGCTGTTACATAATTGGAAAAGTATGAATGAAAGTGCAACACAGCATTGACTTATATGCATAGGCTGTTTGCCTTAAACGAAGATGTAAAAATATTGTCAGATTTTATGGTATCTGAAGGGTCATAACCCGGAAAATAGCTGGGGTCCCCTCAGACATATCAATGCAAGGCCTCGGCAGGAATCTCCCGGAAGATTAATCTCTCATTGGTAATTGACCTGCGTCTGGAACCTGCCGGAACTCTCACTTAAAGTCAGAGAGACTTTGGTTCCAACTTACTGTAGCGCACAATGACTTACGAGAGACGAATAGAGATGAAGTCGATGAGGCTTTATTAAGCGTGACTTGTTCCCCGCAGTTCAGCAACAGACTGGAGCTGCGGGGAGAACTCCTGGTTCTTATACTCCGCCTTCAGGGCGGAGCTAGAGATCAACAGCCAACCAGGACCCGGGATTTGTCAGCCAATGGCATCACGGCTTCACAGTCCCACATGACCCCGAATGCATACTACCACATTCACCCCTTGTTAAAAATGAACCCGGCGGGGTGGTGCTTCGCATGGTGGTAGGGGTTTACAAGGCTGGTCCTGGGAGGAAAAAACTTTTTGCATGTCATTACAGTGCCCTACACTTTGCCCTACACTGGGCTATGTACAGGGTTTGTGAACTATTTACAATATTCGTAAGAAGAAAAAGAACATTCTCGTTAAAGTCCACAACATTCTTGTGTTACACCGATGCCACGAGTAGAGCGGGCGGTCTGGTCTTCCTTGTCGATCGCCTCAGCCCCGGTGGTGGTGCAGGTGCTTGTTCCAGCGTTGTCGTCTCCGGGAGCTTTACGGTGTCTGCTTCTGCTTCACTCCTGGTCGGACATGGGAGGAGGACCGATCCTCCCGGGAAGGGGGCGGTCGCGGGGTGCGCCGGTGGCAGGGAGGGGGTGATTGGTGTCGGGGGGGGTGTGCATGTTGCCAGCGGGCGCCAGGTCTCGCAGGGAGACCATGTCCTGTCGGCCGTCGGGGTACTGCGGGTTCGCGTGGAGGAGGTGAACCCTCTCGACCAACGGGTCCGACTTGTGCGCCCGCACATGTTTCCGGAGCAAGATGGGTCCTGGGGCCGCCAGCCAGGTCGGCAGCGACGTTCCAGAGGAGGACTTCCTGGGGAAGACAAGGAGGCGCTCATGAGGCGTTTGATTAGTGGTGGTACACAGCAGCGACCGGATGGAGTGGAGAGCGTCCGGGAGGACCTCCTGCTACCGTGAAACTGGGAGATCCCTGGATCGTAGGGCCAGTAGGACGGTCTTCCAGACCGTGCCGTTCTCCCTCTCTACTTGCCCGTTCCCCCGGGGGTTGTAGCTGGTCGTTCTGCTCGAGGCTATACCCTTGCTGAGCAGGAACTGGCGCAGCTCGTCACTCATGAAGGAGGACCCCCTGTCGCTATGGATATATGCGGGGCAACCGAACAGTGTGAATATGGTGCTAAGGGCTTTAATAACTGTGGCCGCTGTCATTTTGGGGCAGGGGATGTCGAAAGGGAAACGAGAGTACTCGTCCACCACGTTCAGGAAGTATGTGTTGTGGTCGGTGGAGGGGAGGGGCCCTTTGAAATCCAGACTGAGGCGTTCAAAGGGACGGGAAGCCTTGATCAGGTGCGCTCTATCCGGCCTGAAAAAGTGCGGTTTGCACTCTGCGCAGATGTGGCAGTTCCTGGTGACTGTACGGACCTCCTCCATGGAGTAGGGGAGGTTGCGGGACTTTATAAAATGGTAGAACCGAGTGACCCCCGGGTGGCAGAGATCCTCGTGGAGGGTTTGGAGACGGTTTATTTGTGCGTTGGCACATGTGCCGCGGGATAGGGCATCGGACGGCTCGTTCAGCTTTCCGGGACGGTACAAGATCTCGTAGTTGAAGGTGGAGAGCTCGATCCTCCACCTTAAGATCTTGTCATTTTTAATTTTGCCCCGCTGTGCATTATCGAACATGAAAGCTACCGACCGTTGGTCAGTGAGGAGAGTGAATCTCCTGCCGGCCAGGTAATGCCTCCAATGTCGCACCGCTTTCACTATGGCTTGGGCTTCCTTTTCCACTGAGGAGTGGCGGATTTCTGAGGCGTGGAGGGTTCGGGAGAAAAAGGCCACGGGTCTGCCCGCTTGGTTAAGAGTGGCCGCAAGAGCTACGTCGGAGGCGTCGATCTCGACCTGGAAGGGGAGGGACTCGTCGATGGCGCACATCGTGGCCTTTGCGATATCCGCTTTGATGCGGCTGAAGGCCTGGCGAGCCTCTGTCGACAGGGGGAAAGTAGTGGTCTGTATTAGGGGGCGGGCCTTGTCTGCGTACTGGGGGACCCACTGGGCGTAATATGAAAAGAACCCCAGGCAGCGTTTAAGGGCTTTGGAGCAGTGGGGGAGGGGAAATTCCATGAGGGGGCGCATACGTTCGGGGTCGGGGCCTATTATCCCATTGCGCACTACATATCCCAAGATGGCTAGCCGGTTTGTGCTAAACACGCACTTCTCCTCGTTGTATGTGAGGTCCAAGGCTTTAGCGGTCTGGAGGAATTTTTGGAGGTTGGCGTCGTGGTCCTGCTGATTGTGGCCGCAGATGGTTACGTTGTCGAGATACGGGAACGTGGCCTGCAACCCGTGTTGATCAACCATTCGGTCCATCTCCCGTTGGAAGACCGAGACCCCGTTTGTGACGCCAAATGGGACCCTTAGGAAGTGGTATAGTCTCCCATCTGCCTCGAAGGCTGTGTACTTGCGGTCACTTGGGCGGATGGGGAGCTGATGGTAGGCGGACTTGAGGTCCACGGTGGAGAAGACCTTATATTGGGCAATCCGATTGACCATGTCGGATATGCGGGGGAGAGGGTACACATCTAGCTGTGTGTACCTGTTGATGGTCTGGCTATAGTCTATGACCATCCTTTGCTTCTCCCCTGTCTTTACTACTACCACCTGTGCTCTCCAGGGACTATTGCTGGCCTGGATTATGCCTTCCTTCAGCAGCCGCTGGACTTCGGACCGAATAAATGTCCGGTCCTGGGCGCTGTACCGTCTGCTCCTAGTGGCGACGGGTTTGCAATCCGGGGTGAGGTTTGCAAACAAGGATGGGGGTTCAACTTTGAGGGTTGCGAGGCCGCAGATAGTGAGTGGGGGTATTGGGCCGCCGAATTAGAATGTTAGGCTCTGCAGGTTGCACTGGAAGTCTAATCCCAGTAATGTGGGCGCGCAGAGTTGGGGAAGGACGTAGAGCCTGTAGTTTTTAAACTCCCTCCCTTGCACCGTTAGGGTCACTATGCAGAACCCTTTGATCTGTACGGAGTGGGATCCTGCAGCTAGGGAAATCTTTTGCGTACTGGGACGGATGGTCAAAAAACAGCATCTTACCGTGTCGGGGTGGATGAAGCTTTCTGTGCTCCCGGAGTCGACTAGGCATGGTGTCTCGTGTCCGTTGATCAGCACCGTTGAGTCGTCGTCTGGAGCGTCCGGGGCCGTGCTTGGTCCAGCGTCACCGAGGCCAGACGTGCTCGCAGTGTCTCAGCGTCTTCTTCGAACCCCGTGGAGCCGTCGATGCTGGGGTCCATTGTTGTCGTCCAAGATGGCGGCGGGGTGAACAAAATGGCCACCCCCATGCATCGCACATGGCTGGGGGAGTCCCAAGATGGCGGCGGGGGTGGACAAAATGGCCACCCCCATGCATCGCACATGGCTGGGGCGTCACAAGATGGCGGCGCCCATCCTCCCCTCGTGGTGGCCGGGACCCAAACTGGCGGCGCCTGCGGGTCGCACATGGGGCGCTGGGGGGGGGGGGGTTGGGGAGCGTTTGGGATGCGCTGGACTCTTTCTTCTCCGGGGACAGCGGCGACCCCCCGGGACCGGCACACAGCTGCGAAATGGCCCTTTTTGCCGCAGCTCTTGCAAATCACTGCGCGGGCCGGGCAGTGCTGCCGGGGGTGTTTCGCCTATCCGCAGAAATTGCAGCGGGCCACCCCGGGATGACCTGGCGTCTGAACCGCGCAAGCCTGTGGGGGGGGGGGGTTTGTCGCGACGGGGGTCCACGGAGCCCAAGGGACTGCCGCGCGGTCGGGGCCGTACGCGCGGGCGTTTTGTGCGGCCACATCTAGGGAAGCTGCAAGGGCCCGTGCCTCTGAGAGTCCTAGCGACTCTTTTTCTAACAGTCTTTGGCGGATTTGGGGAGAGTTCATACCTGCCACAAACGCATCGCGAATTAACATGTCCGTGTGTTCAGCCGTGTTTACCGGCGGGCAGCTGCAGGCCCGTCCCAAAATTAGCAGTGCGGCGTAGAATTCGTCTAGCGATTCTCCGGGACTTTGCCATCTCGTTGCGAGTTGGTAGCGTGCGTAGACCTGGTTCACTGGGCGAACGTAGATGCTCTTTAGTGCTGTGAACGCCGTCTGGAAATCCTCTGCGTCTTCTATGAGAGGGTAAATTTCCGGGCTTACCCTCGAATGCAGGACCTGCAGTTTCTGGTCTTCTGTGATCCGGCCGGGGGCCGTTCGGAGATGGCCTTCGAAACAAGTCTGCCAGTGTTTAAAAATTGCTGCTGAGTTCACTGCGTGGGGGCTGATCCTCAGGCATTCCGGGACGATCCTGAGCTCCATAGTCCTTTAAGCACGCTTAATAAATTGTAGCGCACAATGACTTACGAGAGACGAATAGAGATGAAGTCGATGAGGCTTTATTAAGCGTGACTTGTTCCCCGCAGTTCAGCAACAGACTGGAGCTGCGGGGAGAACTCCTGGTTCTTATACTCCGCCTTCAGGGCGGAGCTAGAGATCAACAGCCAACCAGGACCCGGGATCTGTCAGCCAATGGCATCACGGCTTCACAGTCCCACATGACCCCTAATGCATACTACCACACTTACTTACCAGACTGGTTAGCCAAGAAAAGTTAGAAAGATTAAAACCAGTTTTACTCCAGGGCAACTATACTTCTGACTCTCCACTTCACCCCTCAACTATGCCTCATCTCTCAACTACCCTCCCAACCCCGTGACTGCCACATACTCGACTACCATCCCAACCCCCTGATGACACCCTCACCCCCAATCACCTCCTAACTCCCCCTGATTATCCTCCAACCACCACACTATCCTTCAGACCCTCCCCGGCATAACCTACTCCTCTCACTCACTTACCTGCCATCCCAGCCCTCACTTACATTACACACATACCTTCAATCCATAGCTTCTCAATGTGGCTTTGGGATGTTTACATTTAGCAGAATGTGACAGCTGGTGCCGTAAATTGGGACATACTTTGGCTTCACCTGATGTTCCTATATTGGAGCAGATACATTCTACATTTCTGAAGAGGCCCTGTTTTTAAAGTTCGGATGAAAAATTTGGGACTCCAGTGCAAGATAACTAAATAGGAGTGGAATGGCAATCGAACAGTGTTGGCCCCTTTTCAGAAGATTTGGCCAGCAGTTTTATTGCTCATCCCCAGTTTCCCTTAACAAGTTGGTGGTGAGCTGTCTTTTTCATCCACTGCAGTCCATTGGGCAGTACGATAGCACAATGGTTAGCACTGCCGCCTCACAACACCAGGGACCCGGGTTCGATTCCGGCCTTGGGCGACTGTCTGTGTGGAGTTTGCACATTCTCCTGTGTCTGCCTGGGTTTCCTCTGGGTGCTATGGTATCTTCCCACAGTCTAAAGATGTGCAGGTCAGATGGATTGGCCATGCTGAATTGCCCCTTAGTGTCCAAGGATGTGCAGGTTAGGTGAGGTTATGGGGATAGAGTGGGCGAGTGGACCTAGATAGCGTACTCTTTCAGAGGGTTGTTGCAAGCTCGATGGGCCAAATGACTGCCTTCTGCACTGTGGGGCTTCTATGTGGTGTAGGTGCACCCATAGTGCTGTTTGGGAGGGAGTTCCAGGATTTCAATGCAGCAAAAGTGAAGGAACAGTGACATTGTTCCAACTCAGGATGGTGTGTGGCTTGGAGGAGAACTTGTCGATGGTGATGTTCACATCTGCTGCCCTTGTCCTTCTAGGTGGTAGAGGTCTCAGGTTTGGAAGATGCTGTTGAAGGAGCCTTGGTGAGTTGATGCAATGAATCTTGTAGATGGCGCACATTGCTACCACAGTACATCATTGGTGGAGGGAGTGGATATTGCTGATTCTAGTGACAGTGCGGATCACCATCATCCACGATCATTAGGCGGTCTAGCTCCCGAATTGTGGTTCGGGGTGATGGCTCCAGTCTCCTGGGGCGTGATTGGCTACACCACCTTCGTTTAGATTGGTGTCGCATTTTGTTGGTTGCGTCCGGCAGACTGGGTGAGGTGCTAGAGAAATTCCCCAGGGTTTTCAGCCTCTAAGCCACATTGGCAGGAGGCAGTACATTCACCAAGCTCGATGGGGGCAATGCCGACCTGCAGCTGCCACTGGACCAATTCTCATGTAAATACATTACCATCAATACACAGTGCAGCCTCTATAATTATACATGGTTGCCTTTTGGGGTTTCGATGGTTTGCCCGATTTTTCAACGTGTGATGCAAGGTATTTTTCATGGCCTACCACAAGTCGCGGTATACCTGGATAGCGTCCTGGTCATGGGCGCAATGGACCGTGAACATTTATGGAATCTGGAGGCCGTGCTCTTGCGGATTTTGGAACTTGGCATCCCCCGTAGCAGAGAAAATGTGTTTTTCACGCTAAAGAGGTTGCCTACCTTGGCTACTGTGTGGACCAAGCTGGGCTGCACCGGATGGTGGACAAAGTGTGTGCCATATAGCTGGTTCCAGCACTGATGGACGCAACTGGGCTCCGCTCCTTTCTCCGTGAATTCACCGACCCGTTTATTGGCACAATGTTCCTATTTTTAGTGGACGCCCATTCTCAATGGTTAGGGGTCCATTGGATGACAGCGATCACCTCTCACACAACAATGGCGAAGATGCATCTCTCTTTCTCCACTGGAATCCCAGAGGTTCCTGTGACACACAACAGGCCATCTTTCATGAGTACAGACTTTTTCAGTTTCTTAGGTCAAATGGCATCCGGCATGTGAGGACAGCCTCCTATCATTTGGCCACCAACAGGTTGGCAGAGAGGGCCATCGAGACCTTCAAGCAGGGACTCTGCAAACAGCAGATGGGATCCTTGGAAATGCTTTTGACCCGGTTCATGTACCAGACCACACCGCATACCGTGACCGTTGTGGCTCCAACTGAACTTAGTGTTGTTACTCTCGGACATCAGGACAGAGGTACGATGTGCCCAAGATCAGCAGGTGCGAGCCCCCTGCCCGATGTCATCCTGCTCGTCATTTTACCCCTTGAGTCAAGGTTTTTATCCAAATTTTCTCCCTTGGTGTCCGTTGGCTATCCAGCACCGTGCTGCAACAGACTGCTCCATTGTCCAAACAGGTTCAGGTAGGGGCCCAGAAGTCCCAACGGCATTTAGATCATCTGTGGGCCCGCCAAATGCCTTTGTGTCCACAACCAGTGCCAAGTCCTGTTCCTGAGCATCCAGGGCCAGGGCCTCAGGAGCCGTGATGCCGTCAGCTACCCGGCCCCTGGACATCCCAATAGCAGTATCCTCTTCGGATTCAAAGATGGAGTCCGAACCACTTGGGAAGTCTGGAGTGGGACTGGAGGTACAGGCCTGCCACTATCCTACCATGGTGTTCTAATTGTAAGAAACATTCTCCGGCATGGCACACTCCACCTGGGGCGCCGCTTCCCCAATCTTCAGAGTTCCTCCATCACCAAAGAAGGTTTGTTGGTCCTCTCCTCCCTCGATCTCGCCTCCCTCCCGTCAACAGCTCATGAAGGGATTTTTGGACTTTTGGGAGGAGGGATGTCATATCCTTGCCCCGACGGCCCTGAGGAGTTGGGGATCTGGTTTCCCAGAAGCCCTCTGAAGTAAAAAACTCACCACTATTCTTAGAAATTCCCCCTATACCAAAAAGGGTCAATAAGACATTCTAAATGGTGATCAGGGATTCTCACTCCCTGACTTCTATGCAGACTTAGGTGGGTGCTATTCGGGTCAATCTATATTTTCAAGTTATCCCCCGGTATAACCTATATCTTCATAGAAGATTTGATCTACTTACCAGTTAGTAGCATCGATCATGGATCCCGCGTTGCTAAGTAAGTAAAGTAGACTTTGTTATAACCACTGTTTCAGGTTAAAACTTTCAGTTATTTTATTATTATATTTTTTCTTTTTCTTTTAACTGTCTTTACAGAAAAGTAAAAAAGATATTTTCTTTGGATCCTCCTGGTCAGTTGTTAGACCTTCAGGTCTGCCTTGACAATCTTTTTTCTTTAGCTTTTGGTTTTCTCCTGATGGATTTGCTGTTCTGCTCGGTTTCTGTGTTCTATCCTTCCCAAGACTTAGGGCAGCTATGAGAGCAGTCTCTTCTGGCTGTTACCGATTTAGGGTTTATATTTCCCTTCTAGCAGTTATTAAGTTTATATGACATTATCGTAAAGTAACTTGGTTTTGCTCTTGACTGTTCAGTGATCCTTTAATCTTAATTACTTTTAACACGACTATGTATTCATGTTGACTTTAGTTCATCAAACTTTGATTACATTTTTTCTTTTGTAATGTTCAAAAGTGCTTTGATCCTAGAGGGGTTCTGGTTCCTGTCACTTCTAAAGGTGCTTTATTACCAAATAGTGCCCTTAGCTTGTCAGAAATCTGACTCCGATTTGGGGTTAACTTGTGCTCTCGTGGACACGTTGTCTCTGGCATCCCATATTCAACTGGTGTCAGCAGGATTTCACACCTAAACATTTGTCACCCAATTCAACTGAAGATCCTGGCAATTCATTTTTAGCTGCTCACTAAAATAATGAACTTCAAAGAAGGTGCGAAATATTGTTTCTCTTCATGTAACTAAAAGTTCAATCTGCTTTAACTTGAAAGACAGGCATCAGTTTTACAGCTTGAGCAGTCACAAGGTGTTTTCTTAATGTCTGTTTGATAAAGGCTATCTGCATTTCAAAACATTCTTTTGTTGCTGCTGTTAACCCTTCGTGGGATTCTTTCTGACATTTTCTCATGTACCCTCAGGTCAGGTTTTGCCAGACTTCCATGTTTCAAATGACATATTTTCCCATTTTTACATTACACCCCCTCTTGGCATTTGATAACTATATCGTTCGGTCAATTATCCCCCCATCCAATTGTACTGACTAACATATATCCTCAATCTTTGTCATTTGTATATCCATGTCGTGATTTTAAATTGTGCACCAAAATCAATCGTAAATTTATCTATATCTCAGACCATTGTCGGTAGTCTCTTTATTCATTCTTTCCTCAAGTCCAATCACTGTGAACCATAGCTGTAGATGCTCAGGAAGGTGTTCCACTACCTCCGAAGCATGTTACTTCCTTGGGATAGCAGCACCATAGAAGCTTCCTCATGTCTCTTAGAAACAGCACACAACTCAGTCCATTAGTAACCAAAAAGGTCTTTTGTCCATCACTGGCTATCTAGTGTCCCATTTTTCCGTCGTCCAAATTGCTTTCCGTTTCTCATTGGAATTGTAAATTATGATATCATGTACAATCCACTGATTCCCTTGCTTCATCAATTTAAAAGGCTCAATCGATCCTGCTTCTATTCCTGACTTCCTCACATTTATGTCTAACACTGTTCTGAACCATGTACATCTGCCAGCCGCTGGTTTACATGAGATAATAACTTTCTGCCAAGTTTCCTTCAAATCCCTTTCTTCCGTTATCATTTCCCTTACCACATGAAGTGTATATTTGACATTAGAACATTTGCAACATAATAAGCCAACAGTAGTCGCAAAACCACCCCTAGGACATCGGTAGGCACATTTAATACATTCAACTTTTGGGGGTACAACCCAATTGAATCCTCTTTCGTCACATCGAACCATCACTTTTTCTTCTTTCAAATAAATTTTGAATTCTCCCTATTGTTAAATACACAGTCAAAAAAAAAGTCTTATCTTAACACATTGCTCATTACCTAACCACACAAATAGTTTGTGTGTTACAACTTTCCATATTTTCAGCAGTTATCACAATTTCAACACTAATGGATAAAGTACAATATCGACACTACCCTTCCTGGCTCTATCCGAGTGCTTTATAAGCCAGCACTTGGGACCAATAGTTATAATATACAAAATATGGCGTGTTAACATCAATATTATTTGTGATGTTGCGTGCAGTTAAATCAAGAAAACACACTAAACTACCCCCATTATACTTTGTTTATTTATCCCATGTTTACCCCCTCTATTAAAACATTAACACGGTTTGGAAAAATCCCTACCCTTGGTGATTGCTAATCAAGTTCCTGAATGGCACACATACCCCCATTATCATACACACTGAAATCCTCCTGCTGGTTCATCTGATGTATGGCTTGCCTTCTTTCTCAATCTCTATTTAACTCTGTCAGATTCTATTCTGCTGCTTTTGGCTAGAAGCTTATCAATTGTATCTGTAGGCCTCACTCTTCTCTTTATCATGAGTTATGGTCCAACATCACCCAATCTATCCTAATTGTTTTATTACTCAACTATCTGCCACCTATTTTAATTTAGTGTGCTTTAAACCTCCCTCTTACTAAAACAAACTACAAAATTCCAGCATTCTTTCCTTATCAATTGGATATCTCTATTGTCATGTGAGAGTACCTTTAAGAAATGGGTGTTTAAGAAATGTACCTTGAAGAAAGCTGCTCATGTTACTGGAGTCATGTCAGAGTGTGGGTGGAGCTGAGCTCTACTTCTGCTTTTTAGTTTCAGTTTGAGAAAAAGCTTGGGTGTGTCTGTGTTTTTTAGTGAGCTGCATCTGGATTAGAGCTGTACTGTTGATCTCTCCATCCAAAGACTATCTATGGATCACTTGGTGAACCCAGAATTGTAAAACGTCTCAGTATCGAATGGAAACCTAATGTGCTCCTGTTTGAAGGTTTGTTTCGTCTTTTGGATGTTAAAAGGACAGCTTACAGGGTTACTTAGTGTTGTAGTCTTTGGGGTTGTATTTGAATTAATGGTTGCTTAGATGTTCACTGTTTGTTTTAAAAAGGTTAACTTGCGTTCATAGAATAAACATTGTTTTGTTTTAAAGAAATACTTGTCCATTTTCTGCTGTACCACACCTGTAGAGTGGGCCGTGTGCTCCCCATACCACAATTTATTAAAAGTTGTGGGTCAGGTGAACTCCATGATACATTTTGGGGTTCTCTAAACCCTGGCCCATAACACTATGCCAAGCCATGTTAAGTCCTTTTCTCATACAAAAATAAGTCTCTAACAATATACATGACATTTCTTACATAACTATTACAATGCAATATTGTTTGCTGCATTGGTTACAAATTTCCCGCCGTGGCATCAAGCTTCAAAACATTTTAAAACTATTGTCATTTAGCGTGTGCGGGTTCCTCGTCAGTCACTGCTATCTGCCGAGACCCTTAATAAATTCACCGCGTAGTACGTGCCCCGTGGAGACCGCAGATCATCCATCAGCTGATGTCCAGGACACAAGTCCAGTCAGAGATGTGTGACCGAAGGCTTCACTGCTCAGTAATAATTTGATATTTTCATTTGTTTCTAACCCGTAAAGTTTCCCTCCGGGCTCTATCATTTAATTCTCTCAAATATATAGCCAATTGCATCTTTTTCGTTCTTTCCGTTGAGTAATTTTATTACAACATTTGCACCGTACGTTTTGACATAATTAAAAAATTTCCAATTTTCAGAGCAATGCAGTGACTATTACTCCCACTTGTGATTTTGTTTTGTAACGCATTTCCTCTCTGAACCTGCCCTTTCTCGGGGTCTCATTGAGTATCATTAGGTTTCCCCGAATACTGTCTAAAAATCTTTAATTTATCTGATAAGTTTAGTACTTATCCCAGGCTGCTTGTCAGTGCTCCCCACATTTTAACGAATCTAGCCTACTCCTAGTCCTAGCTTTTCCATTCCTTCTTCAAACTTGATCCTTATTTTTTTCTGGAATGAAGTCCTCTTTCTTCGTCCAAACAAATAGATCTGTATTATTTTTTCCATCTGTAAAATCAAACAAACAAGGTTGGAGAGGGTCCTATCCTATAATTTTTATTTTCTATTTTTGGATACTCCATAAGTGCCCTCTCCAGGACTTCCGGATTTCTTTTGCCACCATTTCTTTCTTTTTTAACTGGTTTGTTTTCCTGATCATTTATGTACATCATACACTTAAGGCCTGTTCAGCCTCCTCCTTCTGTCATTGCACCCCTGAGTGAGATTCAAAGAACCTCAAACCCCTCCTCTTTTGCTCGCTCAGTGGTCCAATCTGGTCGGAACCTACCCTGATACATTTTGCGTAGTGCTACTAATTTTACTTCAATTTCTTTATTTTTTATTATGATCGAATTTTTATGAAAGGTAAGTTCCAAACATGACATTTTTACTTCATCATCTGTCCTATCAATGCTGCTAACAGGTTTTAATTCACTGTCTTCCCACTCTACTTCATCACATAATACTAGTAAGTGCAGTGATCCCCTGACATAACCAAACATTCCTTTACCTCTAAAGCCTCTCCAACGTCCGGGGTTTTTAATTTATCCACAGAACCCCCTTCCCTGTCTCGGGTTCTATTTTGGTTCATATTTTTTTCCAAATCCATATCCCGGGTCAAAACTACATTCCTTTTTCCCTTGTCCAATTGGTTTGGGGATATGATCTATCCTGTGGCATGGCATCATTGCGGTGATACAGTCTGTAAACACTGTTAGGCTACTTTTACGGCCCCGGATCATCCCAACATCTTTCAAACTATATACTCCCTCACTAATTGGGACTATAGGTTTGTCACTTCTCCACAATCTTGCACATCCTTTCAGAATTGCATCGTTGCCAGCTAGGTTTTCTCTGTAGTAATTACAGTTTGTCATTATATCATCCCATATACAATTACACCTTCCTGGGTCAAAATCTATCTTGTGGTCACAAACTTTAATCATTCGTGTTGCCTGACACTTTACAAAACAATCGTGGCAAAACTGAATTGCCTAAATTTCCCTGGGAGCCACAGCATTTCCCCCATCGGTGTTGTTCCATATGTAGCTTTAAATTGGCTGAATATTCTGTATCTGCCATTCTCCTGGGTTTCATGTGACTACTCCCTGTCCAAACAATTGGGCTACAAAATGTACCACATCCTTGACATGTTGTCTCCTGATGTTCACAATGAATAATTTTAAACTGAGGTCAATTAATAACAACCCTTGATCTATCATCCCATATTCTCAATTCCTTGCTGATTACATTTCTTTGTTTGTTGCCGATAGGTTGTCTATGGATTATCATAATCCCTCTATTATTATTCAATTGGGTCAGATGTATTAGTTCTGATACAACTTCTTTTGCTCCAGACACCATGCTTCTCTAATTCAACTGTATGTTCACCCAAATCTTGAACAATTGTGTCTTTACCTTTTACAGCTTTACTGATTACTTTGCCTGTGGTTTTAGTTGGTAGTTTCACCCAAACTTTCTCTGTGTTATCAATTGGTTTGAATATCCTAAATTTTCCTGCATCTATTGTTATTAAATCTTCCCTTGCCATCAGATTCTTATGTCCTGATACTGCAAGTAATTCTCCTCATCTAACTTCTGGTCCAATATCCTTATTCCCTAAAGCACATTCTACCATGTATGTAACATTCTAAACATCATTTTTCCTGCTGGTGACTTACTTAAAGTCATCGAGCACTAGGACCCTGGTGGAACTGTGCAGTGTCAATTTCAACGCGTTAGTTTCAAAGTAATTTCCCACACAGAGCTCTGACTGCTCCCGAGTTAAACTTCTTTATGTGTTTATACTAAGACCAATTTAGTTCTGAACATACTGATTTGCTGCCTCATAATACTGATCACATTTCTAGCTGCCGTTTATACCTCTAATTGATGTGAAACTCGGTTTTACAAAACACAACATTTTAAAAACTACAAACACCAAAGGAAATTCACAAATCCTTATTAAACACACACACACTCATTCATTCACAGATATCTTGGATCTCTACTACGTAGGGCTTCACAAATCCTTATTAAACACACACACATTCATTTATCCACCAAGATCTTGGATCTCTATTCTATAGGGATTTAGGTACTCTAACAAAAATTGAGACCCCTCCGTTCTGATAAGTCTCTCTTATCCAGGAGTTTTTTTGCGTCTTAATCTTTTACACTCTTGTTCCATTGCTTCATCTCTCTTGACCATGTTTCAGAGCAAGAGGATTACCCTAATTGCCATTTTTTTGCCGGTTAGAAACTTCTAATATCCTAACCATTGTTTGGGAACCAGAAACTTCTAATATTCTAGCCCCCACGTCACTTAACTAGAAACTTCTAATATTCTAGCCTCCACGCTGGGCGCCATGAAGTTAAAAGCTCACCACTATTCTTAGAATTCCCCCTATACCAAAAAGGGTCAATAAGACATTCTAAATGGTGATCAGGGATTCTCACTCCCTGACTTCTATGCAGACTTAGGTGGGTGCTATTCGGGTCAATCTATATTTTCAAATTATCCCCCGGTATAACCTATATCTTCATAGAAGATTTGATCTACTTACCAGTTAGTAACATCGATCATGGATCCCGCGTTGCTAAGTAAGTAAAGTAGACTTTGTTATAACCACTGTTTCAGGTTAAAACTTTCAGTTATTTTATTATTATATTTTTTCTTTTTCTTTTAACTGTCTTTACAGAAAAGTAAAAAAGATATTTTCTTTGGATCCTCCTGGTCAGTTGTTAGACCTTCAGGTCTGCCTTGACAATCTTTTTTCTTTAGCTTTTGGTTTTCTCCTGATGGATTTGCTGTTCTGCTCGGTTTCTGTGTTCTATCCTTCCCAAGACTTAGGGCAGCTATGAGAGCCGACTCTGCTGGCTGTTACCGATTTAGGATTTATATTTCCCTTCTAGCAGTTATTAAGTTTATATGACATTATCGTAAAGTAACTTGGTTTTGCTCTTGACTGTTCAGTGATCCTTTAATCTTAATTACTTTTAACACGACTGTGTATTCATGTTGAGTATGACTTTAGTTCATCGAACTCTGATTACATTTTTTCTTTTGTAATGTTCAAAAGTGCTTTGATTCTAGAGGGGTTCTGGTTCCTGTCACTTCTAAAGTTGATTTATTACCAAATAGTGCCCTTAGCTTGGCAGAACTCTGACTCCGATTTGGGGTTAACTTGTGCTCTCGTGGACACGTCGTCTCTGGCTTCCCATATTCAACTAGTGTCAGCAGGATTTCACACCTAAACATTTGTCACCCAATTCAACTAAAGATCCTGGCAATTCATTTTTAGCTGCTCACTAAAATAATGAACTTCAAAGAAGGTGCAAAATATTGTTTCTCTTCATGTAACTAAAAGTTCAATCTGCTTTAACTTGAAAGACAGGCATCAGTTTTACAGCTTGAGCAGTCACAAGGTGTTTTCTTAATGTCTGTTTGATAAAGGCTATCTGCATTTCAAAACATTCTTTTGTTGCTGCTGTTAACTCTTCTTGGGATTTTTTCCGACATTTTCTCATGTACCCTCAGGTCAGGTTTTGCCAGGCTTTCATGTTTCAAATGACATATTTTCCCATTTTTACTTTACTCCTCGGAGAATACCTCTCCCCCGCTGAAAGGAGTGGTGCTTCCATGGACTGTCAGTCTAAAGCCAGCCGGCTCAGTACCGGCCAGCGCTCACTCAGAGGAGTAGCTTGTACAAGTCTTAATCTCCTGTACATCCTGCAACCCAATGTGGTTTCTTCCTTTTTGGGTGGTTAGAACAGTTACCACCTGTTAGCATCCTGCTCGAGGTCAGTTTGTAGTTAACATCATTTTGGGGTCATTATCCTGGTCCTTTCTAAACACCTGCATAAATAGGTGTTACTAACAGCGAAGGAATGTCAACATAGCAGCCTGAACTAAGATGGCTTATAGGTAAAAATGTCAAAATGTTTGGTATCTTCTTTCTTGAGAGAAGCAATTCTGTTTAATAAATCCTATATTATGCAGAAAATACTTGTTTATTCGAGATTTCAATTTCTTACATCATGAATACATGAGCTTTCAATCAGATGACAATCAATCTGAATGCTGTCCAGGGATATGCTGCTAAGCCCATACCATGTTATCCAGAAAGCAGGCTCGATTCAACGGGAGAACGGCACTTTGCCGTTTGTTTTTGGTCTCGGCGAGGAACGCCACATTGAGGCCGCATCTTCATCATTTCCTGCACTGGCGAGCTGAACAGTACTCGGGGATCTTTAGATCCCCCTCAATGATCCCACCGTGGCCTCCAGACCCCCCACAGTGCCAAACTTACCTCTTCCGGGGTTCTTGAGCTCCCCCCCTCACCCCCACCCCACCTCACCCCACGGCTTAAGGGCAAAGTTCCCCGGGCCTGATCCTTGGCACGTGCAACCTCGCACTCCGGAACATTCTCACTGCCAGCCCTGCACCCTGGTAGTTCAAAGGGTGGCAATCTGTGGGTGCCCAGGTGGCAGTGTCAATGTGCTTGGCTGGCAGTGCCAATGTGCCTTGGTGCCAGCAGAGGTGCCAATGTACCACCCTCCCCATATCCTGATCACCTGGGGATCTCCAATGGTCTGGGAGACCCCCTCCCCCCAGATGCCGCTACAACTGGTCCACATTTGTGTGCACCACTACTAAACGACACTCAGTCGGGGCCTCGCTGGGAAGGCTGCTAGTTCTAGGGCCCTGGGAGACTATGGTGCAGACATATTTAAATTAGTCTGATGGCTGTCCATGCCCTGGTTTGAGGCTCAAACTTTGGCTGCACCAGATGACACATTTCAATGGCAAGCTGTTTGTTAAAGCAAAACTGCCTGATACATGTTATTGAAGGTGCAGTGGGAGAATTCCCTAGATGCACCTGATGCAAGATTGATCTCCAAGTGCAATGTTCCCCTTATCCGTTTTGAGCCTACTGATCCTGTTCTCAGTCTTCTTATCATATTGCCTAGTTCTCCTAAAGAAAAATCAGGTCATATCTCTAATGGGTGTCCAAACACAATGCCAGAATTGTACTCTTAGCAGCAAGTCAACACTTGCCCTCAATGCCAGTCGCAATGCAGTGTTTCTTCAGTACTGCACTGAAATGTCAGCTTAGGTCATATACACAAAGCCTTAGCAAGGCTTCAGCATACAGACTAGCAACTCAGATGAGACTGCTATTGACAAGACCAAGATGACCAAGTTCTAATATAACTTGAGAATGAGGTGACAAGTAATAGGTAGATAATTGAAATTGAAAGTATTTCACTTTGGCCATCCGTGTTAAGGGAGAAGCATCTTTGGTAAGATTGTTGTGATAGAAATTCACGAGTACTTACATAGGCTTCAGTGAAGTTACTGTGAAAAGCCCCTAGTCGCCACATTCCGGCGCCTGTTCGGGGAGGCCGGCATGGAAATTGAACCCGCGCTGCTGCCTTGTTCTACATTACAATCCCACTGTGCTAACCAGCCCCAGAACTAAACTAATTTTAAATATATATATGTTTAACTCTCTGGTTAGCCTATCTGTAGCCAGCTACTAATAGATCAGATGATTTGAGATCAAGGAAGGAAGTTCAGGCTGGAAGATAATAAGAACATAAGAACTCGGAGCAGGAGTAGGCCATCTGGCCCCTCGAGCCTGCTCCACCATTCAATGAGATCATGGCTGATCTTTTGTGGACGCAGCTCCACTTTCCGGCCCGAACACCATAACCCTTAATCCCTTTATTCTTCAAAAAACTATCTATCTTTATCTTAAAAACATTTAATGAAGGAGCCTCTACTGCTTCACTGGGCAAGGAATTCCATAGATTCACAATCTTTTGGGTGAAGAAGTTCCTCCTAAACTCAGTCCTAAATCTACTTCCCCTTATTTTGAGGCTATGCCCCCGTTCTGCTTTCACCCGCCAGTGGAAACAACCTGCCCGCATCTATCCTATCTATTCCCTTCATAATCTTATATGTTTCTATAAGATCCCCCCTCATCCTTCTAAATTCCAACGAGTACAGTCCCAGTCTACTCAACCTCTCCTCGTAATCCAGCCCCTTCAGTCTGGGATTCATTGCCACAGAGGGCGGTGGAGGCCAGGACGTTGAGTGTCTTTAAGACAGAAGTTGATAAATTCTTGATTTCTCGAGGAATTAAGGGCTATGGAGAGAGAGCGGGTAAATGGAGTTGAAATCAGCCATGATTGAATGGTGGAGTGGACTCGATGGGCCGAATGGCCTTACTTCCGCTCCTATGTCTTATGGTCTTATGGTCTTATTAACCTAGTGAATCTCCCCTGCACAGCTCTGGGATTAACCTAGTTAATCTCGTCTGCACAATTCCACTAAATTAGTTCGGCACGACCTGCCCTTTATGAACCCATGCTGCGTCTGCCCAATGGGACAATTTCCATCCAGATGCCTCGCTATTTCATTCCTTGATGATAGATTTCAGCATCTTCCCTACTACCGAAGTTAAGCTCACTGGCCCATAATTACCCGCTTTCTGCCTATCTCCTTTTTTAAACAGTGGTGTCACGTTTTCTAATTTCCAATCCGCCGGGACCACCCCAGAGTCTAGTGAAATTTGGTGAATTATCACTAGTGCATTTGCAATTTCCCTAGCCATCTCTTTTAGCACTCTGGGATGCATTCCATCAGGTCCAGGAGACTTGTTTACCTTTAGCCCCATTAGCTTGCCCATCACTACTTCCTTGGTGATAACAATCCTCTCAAGGTCCTCACCTGTCATAGCCTAATTTCCATCAGTCACTGGCATGTTATTTGTGTCTTCCACTGTGAAGACCGACCCAAAAAACCTGTTCAGTTCCTCAGCCATTTCCTCATCTCCCATTATCAAATCTCCCTTCTCATCCTCTAAAGGACCAATATTTACCTTAGCCACTCTTTTTTGTTTTATATATTTGTCAAAACATTTACTATCTGTTTTTATATTCTGAGCAAGTTTACTCTCATAATCTATCTTACTCTTCTTTATAGCTTTTTTAGTAGCTTTCTGTTGCCCCCTAAAGATTTCCCAGTCCTCGAGTCTCCCACTGATCTTTGCTACTTTGTATTTTTTTTCCTTCAATATGATACTCTCCCTTATTTCCTTAGATATCCACGGTCAATTTTCCCTCTTTTTACCGTCCTTCCTTTTTGTTGGTATGAACCTTTGCTGAGCACTGTGAAAAATCACTTGGAAGGTTCTCCACTGGTCCTCAACTGTTTCACCATAAAGTCTTTGCTCCCAGTCTACCTTAGCTAGTTCTTCTCTCATCCCATTATAATCTCTTTTGTTTAAGCACAAAACACTAGTGCTTGATTTTACCTTCTCACCCTCCATCTGTATTTTAAATTCCCCCATATTGTGATTGCTCCTTCCGAGAGGATCCCTAACTATGAGATCCTGAATCAATCCTGTCTCATTACACAGGACCAGATCTAGGACTGCTTGTTCCCGAGTAGGTTCCATTACATACTGTTCAAGGAAACTATCGCGGATACGTTCTATAAACTCCTCCTCAAGGCTGCCTTGACCGACCTGGCTAAACCAATCGATATGTAGATTAAAATCCCCCATGATAACTGCAGTACCATTTCTACATGCATCAGTTATTTCTTTGTTTATTGCCTGCCCCACCATAATGTTACTATTTGGTGGCCTATAGACTACTCCTATCAGTGACTTTTCGCCTGACTATTCCTGATTTCCACCCAAATGGATTCAACCTTATCCGCCATAGCACCGATGTCATTCCTTACTGTTGCCCGGATGTCATCCATAAATAACATGATGTACGTTCATGCCAAATATAATAATGTGTACTCTGCATCACACTGAATATTTATAGGGAAAGTGTATAATTTGAAAAGATAGATTTTGTCTCAGTTTGACATTGTGTGTTTGCAATCAAGTACAAAGCCTTTGTCAAACAGTCATGGAGATCTTGCCCCTCTTAAGATGCACTTCATTAAATAAAATGGCTTGATTATTCTTTTTGATTACAGCTTCACATTGAATTAAAAATTGAAGAAAGGTCAATAATTACAGCCATTTTTCAACCTCTGCTAATAAACACCACTATGTATATATTTAAATTCATTATAATAAACTTATTCAGCTTAGACTTTTTATGAAATTGCTCCACCACTTGACTTGCAAACCTTTCATTATAAGTGCATTTTGCACCAGAAGAAGTATTTTGCTTCATCTTTCAAGAAACAGCATGCCGCAAAAGAGCTACCTTATGGCTGCGGTTTGGATTGGAAATTGATCCTTCTATTGCAAATTTTAGTTTGATCAGAAGAACTGAAACCTATCTCAACTGTGTAGGTCTTCTCAATTATTTACCTATTACTTGTCACCTCACTCTCAAGTTATATGATGATTAGAACTTGATCATCTTGGTCTTGTCAATCTATTCTCAACCTATCTCAAAACAAAAACTGGGCTAAAAATTCATTCTGTTATATAATGATATATTATACATAGGGAGGAATGCAACCAAACCATTTCTGTGGGCGCGATCTTTCCAAAAGAGAACAAAGTCCCCAGACGAGCGCGTTTAGCCATGTGTTTCCCGGCACTCGTAGTGCGGAGAAACACATGGCTATTCAATGCGACTCGCATTGATTAAGGGGCCTAAATGGGGAACGCGTGGCCGAGGTCACGCATAGCCCCGTTTTTTACAATGGAGAGCTCCGCTCACCAGAACTCCTCATTGTAGTGAGAGATCGGGATGCCATTTTTAAATGGCGTCCCAATACCTGAGGCCCCGAAAAGAACACCTGATCTACTCCGAGCCCGAAAGCAATATGGGAGGATTCCCTGGCACCCCCCCCCCACACCAGGATGGCACTGCCAGGGTGCCAGGCTGGCAGTGCCAGGGTCCCCAGGTGGCATCAACAGTGCCAGGGTACCACCCTGCCCAAAGGGCATGCAACTGGGGGCCTCGGATCGATCCCCACAAGTGTTGTTCTATCTGGTCTCCAATTGTGGGGACCAGCACTAAATGGCACTCGCCCCAGGTCCCCGAGGCAAAGGGATTGAATCCCAAAGCCTCAGGTACCTCGTGAATCTGCACATTAGAGTAAGGCTCGCTCTAATATGCAGATTTGCTAAAATATGATTCTGCCCATTGTATGCGGGATTCACCTTGCAACGTCTCGCGAGATTGTGTTGAATCTCCTGGCTTTCATTGAGCTGCTTTTCCAGTGCAGAATGGCCGGAGGATCACGCCTTACGTGTCATTTTGGGCAACTTTGGCAGGGTGTTTCCCGTCGGTGTTTTGGGTGAGATCCACACCCATATTCACCCATACGTAGAACCTTTCCCGTTAAATTGCACCGAAGTGATGTTTCAGGTGCGACTTCCTGGATGCTTCCTGACCGCCGAGCCGGCATAACTGTAATCCATATTTAACAGCACTTAGTGCCGGAAACGATCCCCCGCGTGTTTCATGGCAGAAATGGCTGTACTGCCAGCTGATTCACCTGGACCGTGCCAGGTAGCTCCCTGCTAACAAGGGAGAGCTGTTCATAAACACTCTCTCCGAACACACTCAAGACAGCAAACAGCCATGCCATCACGTAGACCTACTCAACGTTTCAGAGATGCTGACCTGGCCAGGCTGCTGGACGCTGTGGAGGTGAGATGGGAAACCCTATTTTCCCAAGGGGGCCATACCACCAGTCATATTGCCATCAATGCCACCTGGGAGGCAGTGGCAGCGGCCGTCAGTTAGGGAAGTGTGACCAGGTGGAATGAAGACCAGTGCAGACGACCTCTACTGGGCCTCAAGGGTAAGTTAACATCGGCCCGCTGGCATCAGTCCCGGCTGCTACCACCCTGATCCCTGCACCACTCCCTCTGGGATGTGCAGTCTAGCTGGGCCGCCACCCCTCCTCTCCTGCAGTATCGGTTTTCGACCATCCATCACCATCCTGTCTGAGGACCCAGACTCGATGGGCCGAATGGCCTCCTTCTGCACTGTAAATTCTATGATATCATGGTTGTGTTGTAATTCGTTGACTGTCCACCAGGAGTCTCATTAGTATATCAGTGAATGTTAGAGTCAGGTGACCCCCTCACACTGACTGGAGAGCTGGGAGAGAGAGGTTGCTTGTGCATGATTATACTGTTATTCATCTGTTGTTTTGTATATAGTTGACCCAGAGTTAATGTTAATAAATTGTTTATAGCTTCAGCTACAAGTGTTCTTATGATACAAATCAGGCCATCCAACAAGAACATTACACTCTCCTTGCTGCACTCCAGATAAAAGAGACCGCAAGGCTACTACTTTCTTTCCTCCTTCTCTTCATCCAGAAAGCAGCAAGTAAGTCCAAGGGGAAGAGGCAGGAGGCAGCAGAAAAGGCAGCACTAAACAGCTAAGGGGCGGCATGGTAACACAGTCGTTAGCACTGCTTCTTCACAGAGCCAGGGTCCCAGGTTTGATTCCCGGCTTCGGTCATTGTCTGTGCCGAGTCTACATGTTCACCCCATATCCGTGTGGGTTTCCTCCCGGTGCTCCGGTTTCCTCCCACAAGTCCCAAAAGATGTGCTTGTTAGATGAATTGAACTGTTTCCTCAATGTATCCGAACAGACGGCGGAGTGTGGTGACTAGGGGACTAGTGTGTACAAGGGGACAGTTCCCAATGGCCAGCTTCAGAGGGTGGGGCTCAATGGTGTGGGGGGGAGGGAGGATTTGTGGTGAGGTGGGCTTGGGGGTGGGGTGTGTTGGTGTTGTGGGGGTTTGGGGGTGAGGGAGGGTTGGGGTGAGGGGGGTTTCTGATGAGGGGATGTTGTGCGTGAGGGGATTAGGGTGAGGGGGTGTTGAGGGTGAGGGGGTGTTGAGGGTGAGGGGAGGTTTAGGGTGAGGGGCCATTGGGAGTAAGGGAGGGGATCGGGGGTTGGTGGCCTCCTCCAGGATGGAGGTTGTGGCTTGAATGGGTTGCCCTGAAGCCTGCAGGCTGTGTATTTTTAAATATTTTCAGAGCGCTGTGTCAGTCTGCAGGAAATGTAAATGAGAGCTGATTTACTAAGCTATTTTTGGCATGGGGACATTGGATGTCTCCGGGTGCAGGGCTCATGAGGTGAGGAGAAGGGTTTGATGATACTGAGGGAGGCCAGTCGAAGGGGCTAGTTGGATGAAACCCGATAGAGAAGGCAGGACGGTGCTCAGCCTGATGGGGAGGGGAGGGGAGCTGGGAGCAGCAGTGTGCAAGCATTTAACATTCATTGAGGTGTTGTCCAGGAGTCTTAAGCGCAAAGGTCTGACACAATGAGATCTTGGAATGATGCAGCCTGAGTAAGAACGGTGCCTATTAATCTTGCCTGTCCCTGATTCGAAGAGTAATTGTGCCCTCTAACATTCCTGAGATTCAAACTCATCAAAATAATTGGCTATCAGGAATTAACCCTGTCAGCTGCCCACATTCTCAATGTCAAGGATATGGTTTAAAACTCATGTTTCAAGGATAAATGCTTGGGTGCAGGAGATCGAGAGGCAATGCTTAAACATAACTGTCAGATCCCAGAGCCTGCCATAGAGGATCCATTAGACCTCAAGATGTACAGAAGCGTCCAGTTGACCCAGCTCATGAGGGATGGCTGACCAATGAAGCAGCCTTCAGAATCCCCAGTGATGTATATATCAAGGGAGGGGACAACTGTCGGTGGGCGACTCTGAAGGGGCAAGTCAAGTAATGAAGTTGGAAGTGCACCATGTACGCGGGTAACCGCTAGCTGCTGGATAAGTCTAGAAACCAAGAGGCCATAGGGTTAGGAAAGTCTCAGTCGCTCTCTCTCTGCCTGTCTCTGTCTCTGTCTCTGTCTCTCTCTCTATCTCTCTCATCCTTCACAGCTTTCTGAGAGATCTCAAGATGGAGAAAGTGGAGCTGGCAATTCTGCTTATAACAGTATAATTGCACTGGAGGAGCACAGGCATCAGCAGCAATGATTAGCAGCACACAGGGACCACACAGTGCTAGGAGACCAGGGGGCCACAGGGCAGGCTCAAGGGCCAGAGGCATTAGCAGCCGAACAGGGGACACAAAGGTGAAGAAGGAAACTGAGGGTATACAGGACCTGTGTGTCCTTCATGAAGCCTTCGGACAACATATGCCACAGGAGACTCCGCCTTACCAGGAGTACAGTACCTGTGCCACATTCTGTCCAACGTGTGTGGAATTTTGCAGTCATCTGTCTATAAATGCATCCATGAGGTCACAGATGTACTGTATGCGAGGGCATTGGACTTCATCCATTTTGACCTGGACCAGGCCCAGCAGTATGAGGGGTCTGTGGGATTCATCACCATAGCTGGTCTGCCGCAGGTGCAGGAGGCGATCGACTGCACTCACGTTGCTCTACATGTACCGTGGCATCAGGGAGACCCGCTCATCAACAGGAAGGGGTTCCATTCCCTTAACGTTCAGCTAATGTATGGACCCTGATGAGATTCATGCAAGTGTGTGCACGTTTTCCAAGGAGCATGCATGATAGCTAAATCGTGGAGCAATTGAAAATCCCTGGAATATTCGAGGGTCAACCAAGGCTGCCGCTGAGGTCTTGGCTGGTGATGCCAGTGCGTAGGCCTGAGACAGAAGCAGAGACCCGACACAAGGCTCACAGTGCGACCTTTCTGTGATAGAGCGGCTGGCGCATCGGTCTCCTTAAAATGTACTTCCGCTGCTTTGACAGGCCCGGTGGGCCGAAAGTACAGTTCCCAGAGGATCTTCTGCATCATGATGGTCTGGTGTGCCCGACATTACTTGACACAGCAGTGGGACGATTACCATACTGATGAAGACCTGGCGGAGCGGAACATCTCATCAGATGAGGAACAAGAGAGGGAAGGAATGGAGGAAGAGGTCGGAGAGGAACCGGAGGATGGGGGACAGACAGGAGCGAGTGTTCACAAGGACAGAAGGACCAGGGCTGCCCTCATCATTTCTCGCTTCACAATCCAGGAACAACATGTGTTCCAAGAAGACCCATGCCACAAAGACTGTGCCAATCGCTCAGCGAGCATAGAAGGAAGGTCATAGAAAAACTTAGTCATCAGTTTGCAGGGCCTGGGGAGTCCTCGTGCCTGCTGGTCCGAAAATGCGAAAAGAGTGAGGAAAGCTTTGTGATGCACCTCAGCTATTGTTTATGTCTGACTTCAGTCTGTCTGTTGCCAGCACACTGATCCCCCCCTCGTGTACCTTAGATCCCTTTGTCGCATACCATAGCACTAGAGGGGGATTTGGAGTGAGGGTCTATTGCCGACTGATTAATGCGCAAGTCCTATCAGGAATTATATTATTTTCACGATGAGTGGGTCTAATCGTTTGCCTGACTTTGAGAGCCTGTGAGAAGAGCTCTAGCCAGATGGGGTGAAATGCTATCCCACTGGGAGGTGGGTTAACAATAATGAGACCTTAATGTTGTGAAGAGCAAGAGGTTTCAATGTAGTAACATGCGTATTTGTGACATTTGATAAAGATCTCCAGATACGTGTGTTTAACTTCATCTGTGCCCCACAATTCCTTCGCCTTGCAAACGCTCCTGCTACAGCTAGATGTATTCCCAGGGTGCACATCACAATTGGAGGTGGCCTGCTGCCATCCAGCATTCCTGTGAGAGCCCCGTCGGTGAATAGTGGGACTAGCGTCTGGGCTGCCATCCTCTTGGCTTGACTGTGAGCAACTGTTGTGGAGCCATTTAAATGCAGTGTCCCCTTGATTGAAGTGCTCAGATTACCCCTGGGGTGGATGAATCAGACACTTCTCACATTAGGGGTGGCATTTTTCAAATAAAGAAATAACCGAGAATCATAAAATTTACAGTGCAGAAGGAGACCATTCAACCCATTGAGTCTGCACCACCTCTTGGAAAGAGCACTCTACCTCAGCCCAAAACCTCCACCCTATCCCCGTAACCTAACATTTTTTAGACACTAAGGGCAATTTAGCATGGCCAATCCACCTAACCTGCACATCTTTGGACTGTGGGAGGAAACCGGAGCACCCGGAGGAAACCCACGCAGCCACGGGGAGAATGGGCAGACACCACACAGCAGTGACCCAAGCCGGGAATTGAACCTGGGACCCTGGAGCTGTGAAACAACTGTGCTAACCACTGTCCTACCGTGACAAATTGTCTAAAAATTACAATCTGCATCATGCCGTTGGAGCCGACGGGAATCACAATGATGTTCTCTGAAAAAATGACCATTTTGGGGGGAAATTCCACCCACTGTGCTTTTCAACTAGATGGGCACAGGGAGAACACAAGGGTCACACTATGTCTATGTGTGAATCTCATTCGATATCTGCAACAATACAATTGGACGGCTAGTCTTGCAGTGACTTTTCATTTGGTTTCTATCTGTATGGCACAGTGAGCACACACTTGCCTTAAAGCGATGTGCCTGGAGGCATGGTGAGTGTTTTGGCTTCCTTGTTTTTCATCGAATCACAGAATACTTACAAGTAGGAGACCAGTTGGCCCATTTAGTCTGCACTGACCCTCTGAAAGAGCACACCACCCAGGCCACTTCCCCGCCCCATCCCCTTAACCCTACCTAACCTTTGGACACTAAGGGGCAATTTAGCATGGCCAGTCCATCTAACCTGCACATCTTTCAGAGAATTTCATAGAATTTACAGTGCAGAAGGAGGCCATTCGGCCCATCGAGTCTGCACCGGCTCTTGGAAAGAGCACCGTGCCCAAGGTCCACACCTCCACCCTATCAGCATAACCCAGTAACCCCACCCAACACTAAGGGCAATATTGGACACTAAGGGCAATTTTGGACACTAAGGGCAATTTATCATGGCCAGTCCACCTAACCTGCACATCTTTGGACTGTGGGAGGAAACCGGAGCACCCGGAGGAAACCCACGCACACACGGGGAGAACGTGCAGACTCCGCACAGACAGTGACCCAAGCCGGAATCGAACCTGGGACCCTGGAGCTGTGAAGCAATTGTGCTATCCATAATGCTACCGTGCTGCCCTTTGACTGGGAGGAAACCGGAACACCCAGAGGAAACCCACGCAGACATGGGGAAAAAGTGCAAGCTCGAACGGAATCGAACCTGGGTCCCTGGCACCGTGAGGCAGCAGTGCTAACCACTGTGCCACCGTGCCATCCTTTGCTTTAATTTTGTTTCCTTTTGTTACTTCTGTTTAAATATTGTTTTACTGTTCAGTTTTTCTAGTTTATTTTCACTTGCACTCTTTTTATGATTTATTAGTATTTGATGATTTATTTGCATTTGCAGCAGTCCCTGCTGGTCGTATAAATATTTTTTTCAAATTCCACTTGCCTTCTCGGAGGTAAAGGATCAGGATGGTTTCTATGGATTCTCCAAAGGTAGATCTACCTATAATTGAGACAGATGATACAGCCACATTTAATAATATAGTGCTCAAACTCCTGTGTTCATAGTCTCGCTTGTTTATAGGAATGCCATCTAAGCATTACATATATGTTTTTAATGAGATTTAAAAAAGGAACTGTGTTACTAAATTAGGGCAAGAATTATGTTTTGTGGTAACATTATTGGCTATTAATTGCTGCAGCTGTGTAGCTAATTTAGCAACAATCTGAGCAAGCAATAATTATGGCAAATTTGCATTTTCCTCATTGAACAAAACATGGATATAATAAATAATCATGCAATGACGAAAACGTTAATTAAAAGAATAATTAAAGAAACTGTACCCATAATTTAAAAATTCTAAAAATGCTAATAATTTACTGGCAGGCCGGATTAACAATGAAACACACCATGGCTAGGCACAGGGCCACGAATGATGGGCAGGGGTGAGGCCTGGAACATTCAGCTGGTCTGACTGATTTTTTTTTAATAAGTATATTTATTAGGATTTTACATTTTAGAAATTGAGGCAACAAAGTTACAAAACAATACCATGCATAAAAATGAGACAAAACGGAACAGGGAATCAGTATTCAACCCTCGCACCCAACGTCTCGGGCAGCATCACGTGACACACCAATGAGGAGGAGAGCCAGCCACCAGTCACTAAGGGGGAATCATAGCTACTCCAGGGAACACAAACAGGTGGCTGGATTCTCCGTTCCTGAGACTAAGTGTTGACACCAGGGCAGGATTACAGGGGTTCTACGACTGCAAAACTGGTGCCACATCTGGGCCAATTCACCGACCTCTGAGGGGCTCCCTCCCACCACCTCCCCCGTGCCGTCCCAACTACCCTGTTCCACCCTCCCAAGGTCTGTGTAATGTCACTTCAGGGAGATGGGCCTGTGACAGCACTGTCAGCAGGTCGATAAACAAGGCAGGAGAGTGATGCTAACTCGTTGTGAGCTAAGCTCTGGTGCTCTTCAGTTTATGCCAAAGTCCGACTCCTGTCTTTCTGTCAATGCCCGCACTGACAGCTGTTGCCACTGCCTCCAAGGTGGTATTGGTGGCTCTGCTGCTGTTCCTTCGACCCCTTGGGTGAACAGGATGCCATCGACAACGTCGGGAAGCCTGGCCAGGTTGGTATCACCGAAGCGAGGAGCAGGTCTGCGCATTGCCATGTATGTGTGTTGACTGGGAGTGAGTGGTGAGGGAGCATTTTAAAGCAACAAGACGCTGAGGCAGGCGTCTGGCAAATCAGATGGCGAGACAACCAGTAATGGTGAGAAACTTGTGGGGGCTCATTTCCAGCACTAAGTGCCGTGAAATATGGGCCGCGATCGCGCCACCATCGAGAAACACCCTGCCAATTGTGCCCAAAATGTCACTTCCAAATTCTTCTGTTAAATCGCTCCCAACATCTCCATGGGCAGCCATCATCCGATGCACACAGCACTGCCAAGGTGAAACCCCACCCAACAGCAACTGCGCCACTGCAAGTAGGGCTCCACCCCGACCCACTCCAACTGCCACAAACAAATGAGGATTTTAACATTTTATCTCCTTCTCGCAAAGACACCGACCAAACACTCAATGAGACATAGTACAACCATGTAACCCAAGAAAAGATAGATAGGAAATGTGCACTAGGATGAAAAAAACAGATTGAATGATGAACAGAAGAGAGATGGTGAAAACAATGCCACTCCTGCACTTGCATCACGTGTCCCCCCGACTGATATTTCAAAAAATTGGTGAAGCTGCTCATCCAATCGCAAGTTGATTTCTCCCGGCATTTGCTACTGATCGGGAAAGAGGACCGATCGGGGAAGAACAATGAGCACAGGAAGATCACCAAGCACCAAACATCCAACGGGGAAACGCACTGAGACGAGGAGATGTGGCTGCAGATGGACCCAGGTGGGCATGGGTGAGGCATGCAGCAGGACAGCGAGGCCCCAAGGCGAGGGGGAAGCAGCATCGGCGAGCACCAGTTATGGGTGAGGTAGAGGAGCACAGCTGAGACAGCTGACAGGTTTGAGGCTGCAGAGCAGAAGGAGGACCCCACAGGTGAGGCAGCAGAATGAATGGAAGGCCCCAGAGGTGAGGGAGTTGGGCAGAACAATGACCCCAAGCGAGGCAACGGAATAGAGGGACAAGCTCAGAGGCGGGGTAACAGAGTGGAAGGAGGACTCCAGAGGCAAGTGAGGTGAGAGTAGAAGCTTGTGAGGGGGTAGGGTGAAGGAAAGTATGTGAGGGAATGAAGGGTGGGGGGTATGGCTGTGGTAAATGCGAGTCTTGTAGGAAATACAAGAGGTAAGCTTGGATTTCAGCAAAGTAATTATTCATGTAGGCATGTTTTTACAGGTGAAGAACCAGTGATCAGCAGGTGTATTTTTGTGGCTTTCGTCTTGGTGTTCATGATGTGGGGGGGGGGATGGCGGTCAAAAGTAAAGATTAGCATCGGGCCCGACACTGTAGATCTGCCTCTGTTTATAATAAAAATCTTTAATGTCACAAGTAGGCTTACATTAACATTGCAATGAAGTTACAGTGAAAAGCCCCTCGGCGCCACATTCCGGCTCCTGTCCGGGTTCACTGAGGGAGAATTCAGAATGTCCAAATAACTAACAGCACGTCTTTCAGGACTTGTGGGAGGAAACCGGTGAACCCGGAGGAAACCCACGCAGACACGGGGAGAACGTGCAGACTCCGCTCAGACAGTAATCCAAACTGGGAATCGAACCTGGGATCCTGGTGCTGTGAAGCAACAGTGCTAACCACTGTGCTACCATGCTGGATGTTCCAGAAAGAAAAGACACAGTTCATGCTTGATATTTTGGGTACAATCGCACAGCCACACTGCATCCAAAAAACAGCTTGCCGTGGCGCGACGTGGCTGATAGAAGCCGGGAGACCTACTCCCGGCTTGCAATGCTTTGCGCGGTCTAACAAGATGTTGCGCTATGAATACTGTCCAAATCTGCATATTAGAGTGAGACAACTAGTCTCACTTTAATATGCAGTTTTCTGAGACACCTGAGGCCTTGGGATCTATCCCCTTTGTCTCGGAGACCTCGTGCAAGTGACATTCAGTATGGTTTACACAAACGACACTAGTAGGAATCTCCCAGGGGATGGGAGGTCCTCAGCTGTATGCCCTTTGGGCAGAGTGACACCCTGACTGTGGATGCAACCCAAGCACTGCCAGCCTGGTACTGCCAAGGTGCCTGGGTGGCACTGCCATGGTGCCAGGTTGGCACTGCCAAGATGCCAAGCTGGCATTCTTCACAGAGGGGATCGGTCCAGGGGCGCCTACGGGTGTTGGGGGGGAGAACCAACCCCCCTCCCCCAAGGGACCCCCTCATACTGAGTTAGGACTTGAAGGGGTCGGGGATCGCTTTGGGGATTTCAGAGATGGGGCGGCATTTTTAAATGGCATCCCGGTCTCTCACTACGCTGAGGTGTTCCGGTGAGCGGAGCTCCTCAGTGAAGAAAACGGGGCTATGTGAGGTTTCGGCCACGCGTTCCCTGCTGAGGCCCCCTATCTAACCCGAGTGATGTTTGATAGCGTTATTTTCTCTCTGTACTACCGGGGCCAGGAAGCACGCTGTTAAAGGCACTTGCTATGGGTCTTTGTTTCCAATTAGTTAAACCGCGCCCTTGTCTTTTTTATGAGATGTAGACAAATCAGTTACTTCTAATTCTAGAAACATTCTCATCTCAATCTCTTCACCAGTTTACGACTATTGCTTGAGTCAGACACTTCTGTTCAATTATTGCAATATGAACTCAAGAAAATCATCATGTTTTCCCATACATGGAATATGATCTGAAGCAAAGAACAGGCAATTAAAGATTTATAAGATCAAAGTAAATCATTAACCGTTCATGTTCAGCTTATTGTCATTGGTGTCTTGTAATGTACAACCAAGTAGCAAGACACGCAAAATTGTTTCAGATACATCAAATTTATTGGTGGTTTTAGGCTCATATTAGAAATTAGTTTGCTACTTACAGCTTTCTTTGGGCATAAACCGGTGTTGCTTTATGGTGCCTCTGCTGATAGCCATGTAAAGAACATTGTAATGTAAGACAGCCTCCATTAATTACAAATATTGTTGTGGTTACAAACAGGTGTGCTCATGAAGTTTAGAACCTGTCTCGGTGTGCCATCTATATTGCATTTTTAATCTGTTTATTTGTGTCCAAGGATTGAGTAGACTTACCATTTTGGAAGAATAGGTGCTCTTTCAGAGGGTCGGTGCAGACTTGATGGGCCGAATGGCCTCCTTCTGCGCTGTAGGGAGTCTATGGTCTAATGTTCTGTAGTCCTTTCAGAGAATGCAGCTTAATTCAACTAAACTAATAGCGAAGAGCATTGTAACCAATTGAGAAGGACTGGGATCACACAATTTCGTTAAAAATGTGGCAGCATCATGGGTAAACAGGACTTGTCCACTGTTTTGCATCTAAAACAAGATTTAGATTAGCACAGGCCATAGGAGAAAAGGCATGTCAAATCACACAGTTTTAAACACATACTTCCAAACTTACAGCCTGAATAAAGCATAGTTGACTATTATTTAAAAAAGAACACTTAGGCATTATTATGTTAAACCTGACCCCCCATTGCCACCTCATGAATCTTGTGCTCCTTGATTATAGCTCATGAAACGATGTCTAAAATTACACTATAATAGAATATTAATATCAGGAGCAGTTTCATTACTGCAGTCTATTTATATCATTTCTTTCAGCATATGGAAAAGTGAAATGCCTATGAGGCACAATGCATTCTGATTCATTAAAGTTTGCCAGGAACCAATCAAACTAATATACTTCTCAAAAAAGTTATTTCCAAGTTATTAACTTTGGCTGAGAAATTATCCAAAGTGGATGTCCCCATTTTTTTGTTATGTAACTGAGAATGGCACAGCTCACAGCAAAAAGTAACTTTTGAAAATGCAGCCAGATAATTGTTCCTTCAAGAAGTGGACTAAAGAGAAATTGAGCTGTTTGGCACTGGAAGCCTGGACTAATAATCCAGAAAAATATGAGTTCAAATTCTAACACAGCAGCCTGCTAATTTAAATACAGTTTACAAAATAGAAATAAGAAAAATGTTGTTATCAGTGAAGCTTATTGTGACAATATGTGATTGTCCAAGGTAACCAAGAGTCCAATTCTGTGGTCAGTGGTGAACAAATAGTGGCAGCTATTCATTTCACTTCTCGTCGTCCGCAGAGTTTCTGAGGTTTAGCATTGGAATTTGCTGTGATTGGAAAACAATTTTGGTGGCGCACCCTCTACAGGGATCTGTGATCTGTATGGACAGGGCAAATAACTGTGGCCCAGATTTCACAGTCAGAGGCGAACAGAGGTTGTTCACGGTTCACTATGTTTACCGCTGTTCAGAGACTTTTTGTGGGCTTTTGCGAGGCAAATTACTATAATTAGAGATCCATTTATGTGCGCACCCTTTCTGCAGGGTGCCTCGGATCTGTATGACCAGGACATGCAACAATGTGTCTCCTTAATCACCCAGATTAACAAATCCTTGTTGAGCCCCATGGAACCTAAATCAGGAAATCTAAATTTGAATATTAATTGTAATGTAAAATCAAATGAAGAAAGTGTAATACAGATAAGGAAAGAAAGATGGCATTTAGAGATGAAAATGACAGAACTATAAAAGTAAAAATAAACAATAACTGAAATCTGCAGAAATGAGACTCCACATTTGTAGAAGTAAAGAATGGTTGTTTAGCAATAATTACGGTTTATCAAACTATTAAAAATTCACTTCCACTTGAATGAAATAACATTAATATTTTCTGGTGTGTTTATTGGGTATCTAATGAGTAAATGCTGCAACTTCAAGCCCTTCTAAGGGGATCAGGGATTATGGGGAGAAGGCAGGAGAATGGGGATGAGAAAATATCAGCCATGATTGAATGGCAGAGCAGACTCGATGGGCCGAGTGGCCTAATTCTGCTCCTATGTCTTATGGTCTTATAGTCTTCTTGTGTTTTAATATTGAACCTCTTAGCAAGTTACCTGTAGAGCAAAGCTTCTGGAGGGACAGAAAAACTCTGTCACCAATTTCTTGGTTTCTGTGTTTAAATGTATTTGTTTGGTTCATTTTTCTCCATAATAACAGCTAGTCTCATTGTTATTTTTGTTGCAAAGCCTTGGCCATTGCCTATCTCCTCAACCAATCAATTAGCCAAATTGTTACTGCCATGAAGTGGCTGAACAAGAAGGCCTAAGTGTGTATATTTAAATGTACGAAAGAGATAGAGAAAAAGGTGATAAGTATATATTTTATATTCATTTTAAATCTCCAACAATAATTAAAACCTGAAGGAATGAGATTGCAGACCTGTAAAAGTTTATTTTTAGTCAGAGAGATTGTCAGGCAGTAATAAAGGCTTATCGCATTGCTTTAAGAAAGCATACTGGAATTGAAAAGTCTTGGAATTTTTTATGGTGGGTATCTATAATATGAGCACAATAACCTCATGCCCTTCCATATACTTCAATGCTAAGTCTCTCAGTGAAATGTCAATACATTTTCTAATCTTATAAACAAGTCCTGGCGGAATAGTTTAACTCAGGCAAAAAAATTCTTGATTGTCTAACTTACACTTTAATAATGAGGAATGCTATGGCTTCACTTTGAAATCCGAAACTACAAAAATGATCAGAAGGATCTCTTAAGGGATGGCTTGTGTGAGCTCGTCTCAGATGGACATTGTGGATACCAAATGCAGCTGAAGTTTTAAAATCGCTCTGAAAATTTGGACACCTATTACTATCTGTCATCTCCGTTGCAGCTGGGGCTGTCTGGTGATAAGGAATTGAGGTTATTTGAGTTCTACTTTCTCCCTTATTCCCCACCCCAACCCTCCAATGTATAGTAGCTGCTGACTCTTACTGACTTAACTTGGAAATGGATGAGATAAAGAAGCTGCCACTTAGCTCCAGTCCCAGTATAGATATTTAGATAGGATGGAAGTAAATGTACAACATAGCACATTAGCCCAGAACACCCATCTCCAGATCGTTGGAGACCAGGGGTGAGATTCTCCGACCCCCCGCCGGGTCGGAGAATCGCCGGGGGCTGGCGTGAGTCCCGCCCCTGCCGGTTGCCGAAGTCTCCGGCACCGGAGATTCGGCAGGGGCGGGAATCGTGCCGCGCCGGTTGGCGGGCCCCCCCGCTCGATTCTCCGGCCTGGATGGGCTGAAGTCCCGCCGCTAAAATGCCTGTCCCGCCGGCGTAAATTAAACCACCTACCTTACCGGCGGGACAAGGCGGCGCGGGCGGGCTCCGGGGTCCTGGGGGGGGGGGGCGCGGGGCGATCTGGCCCTGGGGTGTGCCCCCACGGTGGCCTGGCCCGCGATCGGGGCCCAACAATCCGCGGGCGGGCCTGTGCCGTAGGGGCACTCTTTCCCTTCCGCCTCCGGCACGGTCTCCACCATGGCGGAGGCAGAAGAGACTCCCTCCACTGCGCATGCGTGGGAAGCTGTCAGCGGCCGCTGTCATTTCCGCGCCAGCTGGCGGGGCACCAAAGACCTTTTCCGCCAGCTGGCGGGGCGGAAATTCGTCCGGCGCCGGCCTAGCCCCTCAAGGTTGGGACTCGGCCCCCAAAGATGCGGAGCATTCCGCACCTTTGGGGCGGCGCGATGCCCGTCTGATTTGCGCCGTTTTGGGCGCCAGTCGGCGGACATCGCGCCGTTTCCGGAGAATTTCGGCCCAGATGTATAACACAAGATACACTTTTGGACGACGTGGAAGTTTGATGCAAGGTCTCTGTGTGAATTGCTCGGGAAGCTTGGACTTCCAGTAGACAATTGCCCTGGTCCATGAACTCTCTAAAAACATCTGATTTTGTGTTAGAGTCAGAGACTTTGGACAGTCCTGACTTACTTCCCTTAATAGTTACCCCAAAATATTGGATAGAGAAATCCAAGTCCAGCTCCTGGGTAACTGTACCTCTCAACTCCCACCCCCACACCGCTGCACTCATTCATGCTGACCCCTCAGATTACCACCTCGACCATGGGACTACCCCATTACTCACCGGCAAACCGGCTGACTGCCTGACTCCTCCTTTTCCACCTACTCGCCTACCAATTCACTCACCCTACCCATCTCACCTGCCCTACTAACCTTCCACTGTCCCTCCCTTCCACTCTACCTACCTTCCACCCTGCCCACCTTCCACCGTACCCATCTGTGGTAAACCACTGTATTCCTATATTAAGGTTTGTACGGTAGAACCTGCACATACAGGTTCACGTGGGCCCCTGCATGCTAACTCCGCCCAGGAGCCGGGTTATAAATCTGCGTGGCCTTCAGCTCGCAGCCATTTTGTCAGCTGCTGTGGGAGGCCACACTTCAGATACTAATCAAGCCTCAGTTTGAATACAACTTCGTCTCCAGCCAAATTGATCGTGCCTCAATTTATTAGTATCTGATTCAGAAGATGGACCTCCGGATTAAACCAGATCGACTGCAGCTGGATCCACACGCAAGCGACGCCAGAAAGGACTTCCAGCACTGGCTAGCTTGTTTTGAAGCGTATATCAACGCGGCGCCGACCCCTGTTCCAGAGGCTCAGAAGATTCAAATCTTGTACTCCAGACTCAACTCTAAAATCTTGATTGATGACTTCGGCAACCGGCAGGGGCGGGATTCATCATCTTAATGATGCGCCCAATTACGCTGACATTATGACTCAACTCAAAGAGAGTTATGAGCAGAAGGCGAACACGCTCTTCGCCAGACACGCGCTCGCAACGCGTACTCAACTACCTGGTGAGTCAATCGAGGACTTCTGGAGGGCCCTGTTCACACTAGCTCGGGACTGTGACTGCCAGGACGTTACAGCTAAGGAGCACTCAGATCTCCTTATGAGGGACGCTTTTGTAACTGGCATTGGGTCCGATGTTATCAGGCAGCGGCTCCTAGAAGGGGCCACGCGCGACCTCGCAGACACTAAAGCACTAGCGCTTTCCATGACGGGCAGCACGGTAGCATTGTGGATAGCACAATTGCTTCACAGCTCCAGGGTCTCAGGTTCGATTCCGGCTTGGGTCACTGTCTGTGTGGAGTCTGCACATCCTCCCCGTGTGTGCGTGGGTTTCCTCCGGGTGCTCCGGTTTCCTCCCACAGTCCAAAGATGTGCAGGTTAGGAGGATTGGCCATGATAAATTGCCCTTAGTGTCCAAAATTGCCCTTAGAGTTGGGTGGGGTTACTGGGTTATGGGGATAGGGTGGAGGGGTTGACCTTGGGTAGGGTGCTCTTTCCAAGAGCCGGTGCAGACTCGATGGGCCGAATGGCCTCCTTCTGCACTGTACATTCTATGATTCTATGATGGCGGTCGCCCTGCGCAATGTACAGTCCTACGCCCCCAACCGCGAGGCCCACTCCTCCTACGCTTCACGGGCCCCACAGGCAGCCGCCCCAGCGGGGGCGCTACCCACCCAGTACGCCTGCGCTACGTGCCAGCCGGTGATCTCCGGGGGGCCCCGATGCTATTTTTGTAGCCAACAAAGACACCCCCGCCAACGCTGCCTGGCCCGCGCTGCCCTTTCTAAGGCCTGTGGGAAGAGGGGCCACTACGCAGTGGTGTGTCAGGCCCGCTCAGCGGCAGCGGTCGCCCCCAGCCCCCCCGGTCACGGACAATGGGCGCTGCTATCCTCCCCTCCTCCCCAGGCCATGTGCGAGCAATGGGCACCACCATCTTCTCCCCCACACAACACGTGCGTTTCATGGGCGCCGCCATCTTGCTCCACCCCTGCAACGTGCGTTCCAGGGGCGCCGCCATTTTGTGACCCCCAGGACCTCCGGACGCCACCATCTTGCCCACCCCGCAGCACACGGAGACCAACAGCGTTTCAGGACCCGACGCAGTGGTCGCCTCACTATCCGACGATCAACCACGACTCGCATCCATGGTAATCGACCAGTCCAGACCACACACTCTGACCAACGCATCCACCAGTGTGAAAGTCAACGGCCACGTGACCTCCTGCCTACTGGACTCCGGGAGCACCGAGAGCTTTGTACATCCAAATACGGTAAGGCGCTGCTCCCTTAAGGTACACCCTACCAATCAAAGTATCTCCCTGGCCTCTGGATCCCATCGCGTAGTGATCCTGGGGTACTGCACGGTCACGCTCACAGTCCAAGGCATAGAGTTCCACGGTTTTCGCCTCTACGTCCTCCCTTACCTCTGCGCTGCACTTATCCTTGGCCTGGATTTTCAGTGCAATCTCCAGAGCCTGACCCTAAAATTCGGCGGACCCTTACCACCCCTCACTGTGTGTGGCCTCGCGACCCTAAAGGTCGATCCTCCTTCCCTGTTTGCCAATCTAACTCCAGATTGCAAACCCGTCGCCACCAGGAGCAGACGGATAAACAGCACCCAGGATAAGGCCTTCATCAGGTCCGAGGTCCAGTGGTTGCTTCAGGAGGGAGTCATCGAGGCCAGCAACAGCCCCTGGAGAGCTCAAGTGGTAGTGGTTAAATCTGGGGAGAGAAATCAAATGGTCATGGACTACAGCCAGACCATCAACAGGTACACGCAACTTGACGCGTACCCCCTCCCACGCATATCTGACATAGCTAACCAGATTGCACAGTACCGGGTCTTCTCAACGGTGGACCTGAAATCCGCTTACCACCAGCTCCCCATCTGTAAATCGGACCGGCCATACACCGCCTTCGAGGAAGACGGCTGGCTATATCACTTCCTTAGGGTCCCCTTCGGCGTCACCAATGGGTTTTCGGTCTTCCAAAGGGAGATGGACCGAATGGTCGACTGGTACGGCTTGCGGGTCATGTTTCTGTACCTAGACAATGTGACCATCTGCGGCCATGATCAGCAGGACCACGACGCTAACCTCGCTAAATTTCTCCGCACCGCCACTCTCCTCAACTTCACGTACAAGAAGGAGAAGTGTGTGTTCCGTACAAACCGCTTAGCCATCCTTGGCTACGTGGTCCAGAACAGAGTTCTGGGGCCCGATCCCGACCGCATGCGCCCCCTCATGGAGCTTCCCCTCCCCCACTGCCCCAAGGCCCTCAAACGCTGCCTGGAGTTATTCTCATATTACGCTCAGTGGGTCCCAAACTATGCGGACAAGGCCCGCCCACTCATACAGTGCACTCATTTCCCCCTGACGGCAGAGGCCGAACAGGCCTTCGCCCGGATCAGAGCTGATATTGCCAAGGCCACAGTGCACGCTGTAGACAAAACACTTCCTTTCCAAGTAGAAAGCGACGCATCGGACGTCGCCCTTGCCGCCACCCTAAACCAGGCAGGCAGACCCGTGGCATTCGTTTCCCGCACCCTCCATGCCTCCAAAATTCGGCACTCATCCGTCGAAAAGGAGGCCCAGGCTATCGTTGAGGCTGTGCGACATTGGAGGCATTACCTGGCCGGCAGGAGATTCACTCTCCTCACTGACCAACGGTCGGTAACCTTCATGTTCAACAACACGCAGCGGGGCAAGATCAAAAATGACAAAATCTTGCGGTGGAGAATCGAGCTCTCCACCTATAACTACGAGATTAAGTATCGCCCTGGCAAACTCAACGAGCCCCCAGACGCCCAATCCCGAGGTACATGTGCCAGTGCACAGGTAGACCGAATCCGGAGTCTGCACGACAGCCTTTGTCACCCAGGGGTCACTCAGTTGTACCACTTCATTAAGGCACAAAATTTGCCCTACTCCGTCGAGGAAGTCAGGACAATCACCAGGGACTGCCAGGTCTGTGCGAAGTGCAAACCGCACTTCTACCGGCCGGACCACACGCACCTGGTGAAGGCCTCCCGCCCCTTTGAACGCCTCAGCGTGGATTTCAAAGGCCCCCTCCCCTCCTCCGACCGACACACGTATTTCCTCAGTGTGATCGATGAATACTCCCGTTTTCCCTTTGCCATACCATGCCCTGACATGACGTCTGCCACCGTTATTAAAGCCCTTAATTCTATCTTCACTCTGTTCGGCTTCCCCGCCTACATCCACAGTGACAGGGGATCCTCATTCATGAGTGATGAGCTACGCCAGTTCCTGCTCAGCAGGGGTATCGCCTCCAGCAGAACGACGAGCCACAACCACCGGGGAAATGGACAGGTAGAAAGAGAGAATGCGTATGGAGGGCCGTCCAGCTGGCCCTACGGTCCAGAAATCTCCCGGCCTCCCGCTGGCAAGAGGTCCTCCCTGATGCACTACATTCCATTCACTCATTACTCTGCGTTACTTCTAACAGTACACCGCATGAACGCCTTTTTGCCTTCCCCAGGAAGTCCACATCTGGGGTATCACTCCCAACTTGGCTCACAGCTCCGGGAACCGTGCTTCTCCGTAAACATGTGCGGCTCCACAAGGCGGACCCGTTGGTGGAAAGGGTGCACCTGCTCCACCCAAACCCACAGTACGCCTACGTGGCGTTCCCCGATGGCCGCCAGGATACCATCTCCCTCAGGGACCTGGCACCAGCAGGTTCTGCCCCCACACCTCCCCCGGTGCCACCCTCCCCTCCCGCGCCACCCCCATCACCCCCCCTAGGACTGTCCGTCCTCCCCCTGCCCACCCTCGTTGATGAAGAGGATTTCGACACGCTCCCGGAGTCAACTTCGACCACGACAGCACCAACATCGCCGGCTCCATTTCGCGATCCCGGAGGACGATCAAGGCGCCGGATCGGCTGAACCTCTGACCGGCCCACCGGATGACCAGAGACATTTTTTTTTCACTGTTTTGTAAATATTAAAGATTGCGAATTGTATATAGTTATCCGCCACCCCCGGCGGACTCAATTTTAAAGGGGGTGAATGTGGTAAACCACTGTGTTCCTATATTAAGGGTTGTACGGTAGAACCTGCACTACAGGTTCACCTGGGCCCCTGCATGCTAGCTCCGCACAGGAGCCGGGTTATAAATATGCGTGGCCTTCAGCTCGCAGCCATTTCGTCAGCTGCTGTGGGAGGCCACACATCTGATACTAATAAAGCCTCAGTTTGAATTCAACTTCGTCTCCAGCCAAATTTATCGTGCCTCACCATCTGCCACCCTAATTTTGTAGGCGCAACAAAAAGTCCACGCTGAGTAGGTTGAAACAAAAACTTACTTTATTTTACAATAACAAGTATTTACAGCTCCAGTAGCTCCCTACTGGGTCTTCTCTAGTTGGTGCATTGCTGACTGACTCTATTTATACAAAGCCAGACATTCTTAAGGGCCCCATAACCCTTATTATGAGAGCTAGTATTCTGCAAGACCCACGGGGTAATAAATCATCCCTACCCCATAAAACCCATGTGGGTTATAACACCTACCCACCTGCCATCCTACCCACCCAGCTGCCACCCTGCCCTGTTGCCACCTTACCTAGCTGGCATCTGCCACACTCACCCTCTGACCTAACCTACCATCTCACTTACACACCTACACACTCACTCATTCACTCGCCATTCAATCATGTATTAAATCACTCACATACTGAGAAGCTTGGAGGTCTAGTGCCATAAAAAGGGGACATGGCTTCTGCATGGGTTCCCATCACTGCTCTCTTGCACTGAGGGAGTTTTTCTGCATTGTGGGTCCAAATTCAGAGCCTTTTCAACATTTCAATAGTTTTCTGTTGGATACGGGGTACTGACTTTGATGGGCGGTTTTGCGGTATTCTTGATTTTTAAATAAATAAATTTTTGCGGGATGTGAGCTTCACTAACTAGGCCAGCATTTATTTTCCATCCCTAATTGCCTTTGAGAAGGTGGTAGTGAGCTGCCTTCTTAAACTGCTGCAGTCCATGTGGTATAGGCACACCCATTGTGCTATTAGGGAGGGAGTTCCAGGATTTTGACCCATCAACAGTGAAGGAGCGGTGGTATATTCCCAAGTCAGGATGGTGAGTGACTTGGAGGGGAATCTCCAGGTGGTGATGAGCCCATGTATCTGCTGCCCTTGCCCTTCTAGATGGTATTGGATGTGGGTTGGGAAGGAGCTGCCCAAGTACCTTGGTGAGTTCCTTCAGTGTACCTTGTAGATAGTACACATGGCTGCTACTGTGCATTGTTAGTGGAGGGAGTGAATGCTTGTGGAAGAGAAGCTAATCAAGCAGGCTGCTTTGTCCTGGATGGTGTTGAGCTTTTTAAAAATAAATTTAGAGTACCCAATTATTATTTTTTTACAATTAAGGGGCAATTTAGCGTGGCCAATCCACCTAACCTGCACACTTTGGGTTGTGGGGGTGAATCCCACGCAGACATGGGGAGAATGTGCAAACTCCACATGGACAATGACCCAGGGCCGGGATTTGAACCCAAGTCCTCAGCGCTGCAGTCCCAGTGCTATCCACTGTGCCACATGCCGCCCTTTGTGTTGAGCTTCTTGAGTTTATGGAGCTGCACTCATCCAGGCAAGTGGATATATTCCATCATGCTCCTGACTTGTGCCTCATAGATGGTGGACAGGCTTTGGGGAGTCAGAAGGTGAGTTATTCGCTGCAGGATTCCTAGTTTCTGACCTGCTCTTGTCACCACAGTATTTATATGGCTAGTTCAGTTCAGTCTCTGGCCAATGGTAAGCCCCAGAAGTTTGATCATGGAGGATTCAATGATGATAATGCCATTGAATGTCAAGAGGAGATGGTTCGATTCTGTCTTATTGGAGATGGTCATTGCCTGGCACTTGTGTGGTGCGAATGTTACTTGTCACTCACTTGTCAGCCCAACCTTGGATATTGTCCAGGTCTTTCTGCATTTGCACATGGACTGCTTCAGTGTCTGAGGAGTCGCAAATGGTGCTGAACATTATGCAATCATCAGCAAGCAACACCATTTCTGACCTTATGATGGAAAGAAGATCATTGATGAAGCAGCTGAAGATGGTTGGGCTGAGGGCACTACCCTGAGGAACTCCTGCAGTAATGTCTTGGAGCTGAGATAATTGACCTCCAACTACCGCAGCCATCTTCCTTTCTTCCTTTGTGCCAGGTATGACTCCAACCAGCGGAGGGTTCCCCCCCTCCCCCACCCCCGATTCCCATTGACTCCAATTTTGCTAGGGATTTTGATGTCATACTCGGTCAAATGCTACCTTGATGTCAAGGGCAGTCACTCCCACCTCAACTCTGGCATTCAGCTATTTTGTCCACGTTTGAACCAAGGCTGTAATGATGCCAGGAGCTGAGTGACGCTAGAGGAACCCAAACTGAGCAGCAGTAAGCAGGTTATTGCTAAGTAAGTGCCACTTGATAGCACGATTGCTGACCCCTTCCCTCACTTCACTGACGAATTACGATATGAAATGTGTGATTGTTTACCTCGTATCCAGACCACAAGCTGGATCATTATTTGCCACGGACATTTTACTGCCATGACACCATAAAATTGCTCATGAAACAGAAATTTCTTGGACCAGTTAGGATTCAATACTAGATCAGTGAGAAACAATTTAATGCAAGGAAAAAATTCATTCACCTGCAGCCCACAGTCATTCAATCATCAAATGCTCATTAATTATCTCTCCTCTCTGACAGCTCCTTTAACTCTCTACTCAGTCACACTCTGCTATTCAAATCTTTACTTCACATTATTCCCGACACAGATTTGGCCTTCCACATGGCATTTTCCATCCAACAATCCATTCCAGCACCTTCCAAGGTTTTGATCTTCATCCAGATGACAAATATGTTCTGGGCCATGTACCCTTCTCACTGCAATTTGCTTTGTTATTATTTTAAACTCTATCACTCTGTTATTCTAGCCAATAACCACACTTCTCCTTGGGCAGTGTGTTACAAAATATCTGACCTCAAATGCTATGACTTAAACAGGATAACACAGGTCTCAATACTCTACAGATGTTAACAGTGCTTTTCATACACCATGATATGTTCCCCATTTTTCAGACTAACTAGTAGTGCCAGTTGCCAGTACCAATGAGAGCTTCACTCTCCCTCTTCTGCCCCCATTGGGCAAAGTGTCAAGAATTTTACCAGCTCCAAATGGTGGAGCTGGGGGAGGGCTGCTAAAATGCTCAGGTGCTGCATGTGGATGGTTTCTTGGCACAGTCCGCTGCTCGGGAATGGCAAGCAGCAGGAAAGGCAATGGATCGGCTGCCAGCTGACCAGTGGCAGGCAGCCAATTTGGACAATTCATGGCTTAAACAAGGACCAATTTTTCCCAGGAACTGCCCCTTTCCGCATGAAGAGATCACTGGGCGCAAGGAGGCTGCCTCCCTATGTCTTCCTGGGAATGGGTGGTGACATCAGAACGAGAGGCTCCATGACCGAAGTAGGAGCAAAAGTTGCCCCCACAGCCCCAAATATGCTGCTAGAGAGGTTTCCTTTCCAATTGCTAGGGCCGGCCTGCTTGGCCCCAGAAAAATCTCTGCCAAAATTGATGTGCTGTGTTGTTTTTCTCGCAGCATCAGAAGCAGTTGCCTATCTTAGTGTCACTGCAAAGGCAGTACAGCTACAGCCCTCTGATTGGGGCAGTAGTGCTGAAGGCTTCCTTAATTTGCCATTTCCCTAGCCTGTCAGCTCTTGATTGCTTCCTCTTTGCAAATGGAGGAAGTCTCACCTCTCACTCAAGCATGTTGACTTCCTCTCTCTTCTGGGAAGCTCTTGCCCATTGGTACAGAACTTCAAAAGATGTTTCCCAAACACTGCTGTAGCTCTGCCTGAAAGCTTGGGAAAAACATGCAAACTATCCCTGCCACTGTTTCTCTCGCGTTTCTGTCAATCTTCTGTTAAATTTATGAAGGAAAATGAGAAAAAACGCTAAAAAAGTTAGAACATAAGCACTGGGAGCAGGAGGAGGCCATCTGGCCCCTCGAGTCTACTCTGCCATTCAATAAGAACATGGCTAATCTTTTTGTGGACCCAGCTCCACTTACCTGCCCGCTCACCATAACCCTTAATTCCTTTAATGTTGAAAAATCTACCTATCTTTGCCTTAAAAACATTCAACAAGGTAGCCTTAACTGCTTCACTGGGCAGGGAATTCAACAGATTCTCAACCCTTTGGATGAAGAAGTTCCTCCTCAACTTAGTCCTAAATCTGCTCCCACTTATTTTGAAGCTGTGCCCCCTAGTTCTAGTTTCACCCGTCAGTGGAAACAACCTCCCTGCTTCTACCTTATCTATTCCCTTCATAACTTTATATGTTTCTCTAAGACCCCCCCTCATTCTTCTAAATTCCAATGAGTATGGTCCAAGTCTGTTCAGTCTCTCCTCATAAGTCAATCCTCTCAACTCCGGAATCAACCGTGTGAATCTTCTCTGCACCCCCTCCAGTGCCAATATATCCTTTCTCAAGTAAGGAGACCAGAACTGTACACAGTACTCCAGATGTGGCCTAATCAGCACCCTGTACAACTGCAACATAACCTCCCTGCTTTTAAACTCCATCCCTCTAGCAATGAAGGACAAAAGTCCTTCTTAATTACCTGCTGCACCTACAAACCAACTTTTTGCAATACGTGCATAAGGACACACAGGTCCCTCTGCCCAGCAGCATGCTGCAGTTTTTTTTACCATTTAGATAATAGTCCATTTTGCTGTTCTTCCTACCAAAATGGATGACCTCACATTTACCAACATTGTACTCCATCTGTCAGATCCTTGCACACTCACTTAAACTATCTATATCCCTCTGCAGACTTTCAGTGTCCCAGGCACACTTGGCTCTACCATTCATCTTAGTGTCATCTGTGAACTTCGACACATTATGCTTGGTCCCTAACTCCAAATCATCAATGTAATTTGTAAACAAGTGTGGTCCCAACATTGATCTCTGAGGCACACCACTAGCCACTGATTGCCAACCAGAGAAACACCCATTTATCCTCACTCTTTGCTTTCTGTTAGTTAACCAATCCTCAATGCATTACCCGTAACGGCATACACTTTTATCTTATGCAGCAACCTTTTGTGCAGCACCTTGTTAAATGCCTTCTGGAAATCCAGATACACCACATCCACCGGTTCCTCATTGTCCACCTCGCTTGTAATGTCCTCAAAGAATTCCAGTACATTAGTTAAACGTGACCTGTCTTTCATGAATCCATGTTGCGTCTGCCCGATGGAACAATTTCTATCCAGATGTCTCGTTATTTCTTCCTTGATGATAGATTGAAGCATTTTCCCCACTACAGAAGTGAAGCTAACTGGCCTATGGTAACCCGCCTTTTGTCCACCTCCTTTTTTAAACCACTAGTTTTCGGAGCACTGCTCCTCCCTCAGGTGAATCTGAGGAAGGAGCAGTACTCCGAAAGCTAGTGATTTGAAACAAACCTGTTGGACTTTAATCTGGTGTTGTAAGACTTCTTACTGTGCTCGCCCCAGTCCAACGCTGGCATCTCCACATCATCCTTTATTAAACAGTAGTGTCACATTTGCTGTTTTCCAATCTGCCGGAAGCACCCCAGAGTCCAAGAGCACATTTGCTATTTCTCCCACCATCTCTTTTAGTACCATGGAATGCTTTTCCATCAAGACCTTTAGCCCCATTAGCTTGCCCAGCACTACCTCCTCAGTGATAATGATCGTTTCTAGGTCCTCACCTGTCATGACTTGCCATGAATTATTGGAACAGTATTTGTGTCTTCACTGTGAAGACCAACACAAAATACCTGCTCAATGCCTTGGCCAATTTCTCATTTCCCATTGATAATTCCCCCTTCTCATCCTCTAAAAGACCAATGCTTACCTAAGCCACTCTTTTTCATTTTATATTTTTGTAGAAACTATTGCTATCTGTTTTTATATTCTAAGTTAGTTTACTCTCATAATCTATCTTCCTTTTCTTTATAGATTTTTTCGTGGCATTCTGTTGCCCTTTACATATTCCCCAATCCTCTAGTTCCCCACTAATCTTTGACACTTTGTATGTATTTTCTTTCAATTTGATACCTTCCTTTATTTCCTTAGCCATCCATGGCTGATTTCCCTTTTCCTGTAGTCCTTCCTTTTCCTGGTATTTCCGTCTGCTGAGCACTGTGAAAAATTGCTTTGAAAGTCCTCTACTGTTCCTCAATTGTCCTACCATGAAGTCTTTGCTCCCAGTCTATCTTAGCCAACTCCTCCCTCATCCCATTGTAGTCTCATTTGTTTAAGCACAAGACACTGGTATTGGATTTTACCTTCTCACCCTCCATCTGTATTTTAAATTCAACCATACTGCGATCACTCCTTCCACGAGAAAGGCTTTAGCTTGTCAGTCGTATGAAACTGGCCATTCCTTCACCTTTGCTGCGCACTTTCTTATCTTCCCTCGGGCACCTGAGCTGAATAATCTTAATCTTTGGAAATCAATGAATGGGTTCCCATAGCCTACGCATTCAGATCCATGACTGCGACTGAGTGTAGATATGCCCAGATTGAAAAAGATTGTCTAGGTCTTGTGACTGGAATTTTCAAGTTCCACGAGTATGTTTATGGTTTACCCAGGTTTACTGTAGAGACAGACCATCATCCACTTGTCCACATCATTGAAAGGAATTTAAATGAGATGACACCACGACTACAAAGATTAATGATGAAATTGCGCAGATATGATTTCAATCTGACATATACTCCAGGCAAAGATTTAGTCATAGCTGACACTATGTCCAGATCCATCAACACTGATATTCTTCAGGAAGAATCAATCAATGACATTGATTCTCACCTACAACCTTTCAGAGAGTTACTTCCAGTCTCTGATTCAAAGCTTCAACAAATTCGAGCAGAAACACAGGAAGATGCTGCTTTGACCAAAGTTATACATCATTTACAAAATGAATGGCCCAAAGGTCATTGTCCACAATACCAGAGCATACAGTCTGAACTGACTATCTTGGATGGTATTTTGCTGACACAAGATCGAATTGCCAAACCAGACAGCATGAAGTCAGAAATGGTTACTCGACTTCACGAAGATCATCTAGGCATAGAGAAATGTAAATGCCGAACCAGACAATCAATATATTGGCCAGGTAGAACAAAGATATATCTGACATGATATCATCATGTTCAACGTGACAAACACATCAGAATCAACAATGCAAGGCACCATTACAACAACATGACATTGCTGCATCACCATGAATGAATGTGGGTATCAATCTCTTTCATTCATTGGGTAAGGATTTTATCTTAGTTGTTGACAATATTTCTAATTTTCTTGAACTCATGAAGTTGAATGATTTTACATCCAATACTGTAATCAAAGCATGCAGAGAAATATTTACCAGGCATGGTATTCCTCATACCTTCATGTCTCACAATGGCCCATAGTTTTCAAGTTATGAGTGGAAAGAACTTTCAACAATTTTGAAAATATCACTTCAAGTCCTCATTTCCCTCCGTCCAATGGGAAGGTTGAGAAAGGCATCCACATAATTAAACAGTTACTGAGCAAATCAAAAGATTCACAATCTGATTTCTATTTAGCACTACTTAATTACAGAGCATCACCTTCATCGTCAGGATTATCTCCAGCTCAGATGTTATTTAACAGGAACATAAGAACAACTCTATTACCTCAGCTACATATTCCTGATCCGGGACAACATCTTACTGTGAAGAAACTTGAGCAACAGAGACTGAAACAAAAACGGTATTTTGATCTACATGCAAAAGATTTGTCAATTCTAACAGAAAATGATACTGTTCGATTCAGACTTCCTGAAGGAGGTTGGTCTGACATTGCTCATATCATTAGGCAATTCTCTCCCAGATCTTATCTGATTAAAACTTCAGATGGCAACATCTATAGATGAAATCATCGTGATCTTCTTCTAGTCAAAGATCAAACACAGATTTTTCCTCATCTTGACTTACATCACACTATTTCAAAGCAAGTTGATCATCAACTAAATTCCAATCTGACAAGTAACAAGAACATGAAAACTTCTTCATCACCTTTGAAATTAAGAAGATCAACAAGGAGAAGAGGAAGACCAAATCGACTGAATTTGTGAACTTTTACATACTTCTAGTAATTGCTGCACTATGTAACCACTGCATTTCACATGTAAATTTTTTTTTGATTATTTGCAAGAAAATGTTAAAAAAAGGGGGGGATGTAGTTTATCAATATACATGATCAAGATATATAATGCTAGTACAGGCAATTGAACACTAGAGGTCTCACTATATGGACCTTTATTAATGGTTTTCCCACTCTTCCTGATGAGAGTGTGTATCAGGAGTGCAGAGAGAAGAGACATAGTGAAGCTGGAGAGAGAAGTTATTTGTGATCAAAGCATTGTATTGTATAATTGAATTAGTTATCTCTACAATTGTTTCTTTGTTTTACTCATTGAGTATTAAATAAAAGAACTCACTAAATGTATTTATATTACTCAATAAATTAGTTTATCTTTACAAGAAGATACTGCTCATTTCAACAACTCGGCAGGTTCAAAAGAGTAATATTTGTATTATGTAAGGTAGTATAACAGCCCCCAGTCCCAAATGAGGCCCCCCTGCCCTCCGATCGCCCCTCCCCCGACTGTGGTGGCCCCAGACTGAGTCCACAGCCGCCACATGGGAATCACGGACAGTGGGACCATGAGTGGTCTACGCCATCGGGAATTCGGCCGGTCAGGGATGGAGAATAGCGGGGCGGGCCTCAGGCAATGGCCTGAGGTGGTGGATAATCGGCGGTGGAGTGCGCCGCTTTTTGGGGGCGGCGAATCACAGAACCGGCCACCCGGGCCCGATTTCGTGCAGGAAACTGGATTCTCCGCCCCGTCGCCGAATGTGATTTCGGCGTCTGGGTGCGGAGAATCCAGCCCCAGGTGTTGAGTTCCTTAAAAACCCAGCTTCTTACTAAGCCAGCAGCCAATGAACCAGCAAGACATTTCATGCCATCTATATATTTAGGCAATCTCACCTAGCACCCCCAACATCACTGCTTCTACGACCTGATTGTGTAGCTTAAAACCAAACCATGCAATTATTTTACCCACTGAGAAACTGGTTGTGTTATGTATTTGTATGTGATCAAAGCATGGCTAAAAACTAGCCGTGGCAAAAAGGAAACTATCAACTATTGCATTAACACCCATTTTCATTTATTTATTTTCACAGGGTGGCACGGCGGCACAGTGGTTAGTACTGTTGCTTCAAAGCACCAGGGTCCCAGGTTCGATTCCCGGCTTGGGTCACTGTCTGTGCAGAGTCTGCACGTTCTCCCTGTATCTGCATGGGGTTCCTCGGGGTGCTCCGGTTTCCTCCCACAAGTCCCGAAAGACGTGCTTGTTGGGTGAATTAGACATTCTGAATTCTCCCTCAGTGCACCCGAACAGGCGCCGGAATGTGGCAACTAGGGGCTTTTCATAGTAACTTCATTGGAGTGTTAATGTAAGCCTACTTGTGACAATAATAAAGATTATGTGGTTCAGCATGGTAAAGCTAATCATCACTCACTCATGTGTGACAAAAAGCTTCAGCCAATTATTTATTCATATTACGATAGTACCCGAAGAAGTAAAAAAAGTAAATATTTTCAATACTGAAAATACATCTAAGTCCTAGATGTTAAGAAAAGATGTGCATATATTTGAACAGTCGGAAAAAAGGAGAACTCAAAACTAATTTATGAGGATAACATGGACATAAAATGAATAGATGAGCAATGGGAAGATTGACTAGAAAAGTATGGTATTATTGGCTAAATTACAGCATAAATGACTAAGTCAAACTGAATTTAACTTTCCCAAGTCGTAGCATTGTCCAAGGTGTTTAGCACTAGTCGCTTTGAAATTGTGGGAACCAGCACAAGATCAATCTAAGCCCTTTGTGAAGGATAAATATCCAGATGCTATAAATGATTACCTTTAAAAAGTTCTCACTTCTAGTCATCAGTAGAAAAAAAGACTAAAAATTATGCAAGGAACTAAAGGCCTATGGTAAACATTAGACTGGATACTCCGATCACCCATCCGGGTGTTTCTTGGCAGCGTGCCAGTCGCTGACAGTGGGAATTTCTACTTCCACCACTTGTCAATGGGATTTCCCACTGAAGCCATCCCATGCTTCCGGGAAACCTTCAGGCGGGGTTGTGCTGCCGGCGGGAACAGAGAATTCCAATGGCCAGATTCCAATGTGGGCGGCAGGGTGGCACAATGGTTAGCACTGCCACCTTACCGTGTCGGGGACCTGGGTTCAATTCTAGTCTTGGTCATGTTATAACCTGCCTGCTTACCATTGGCTGGGGACTAATGGCAATCCCACAATCCTAAGGGACTATGAGCTTCCACAATGAGGGGGACGGAGAAATCATTAGCAGGTCCCTGCATAACTAAAGCTGGCCAGTATGGAACCAGCTAGAGAGGAGTGAGCAGCAAGGGAGTTACTACTGCTGTTGCATATATATATGTATGTTATTGTAAATAACGTTTTATTTCTGTTCTACAAACTCGTGCTGGATTCTTCGTGGCCCTCACAAAGCTGGCAACAAGGGTTAAAGTGGATAGCTGTCTACGCTGCTGAAGCCACCTCCCTTGATTTTTGTTGGATCCAGGTTGGAAGTTGTTTTCTATTATACCATGCCTCTGTATGGACGTTTGGATGTCTTTGATGCTGCGCTGGAGAGTTGGAACCAGTATGCACAACGGATGCGTTACTATTTCCGGGCAAACAACATCACCAAAAATGAGCGCCAGATGGTCATTTTTCCCACTGCCTGCGGCCGGCATACGTTTGGGGTGATTAGGAGCCTTACGTACCCAGCTGCGCCGGACACCAAGACGTTTGATGAAATTGTGACCTTAGTGGGGCAACATTTTAAACCAACCCCATCCACGATAGTCCAGCGTTACTGGTTTAATACCGCTGAGAGGACCCCAGGAGAATCCCTTGCAGAGTTTCTATCCAGGCCACGTAGGATTGCGGTGTACTGTGACTTTGGTGAGACCTTGTCAGAAATGGTACGCGACCGTTTGGTTTGCGGTATTAACAATGCGTCCACCCAGAGAAAATTGTTAGCTGAGCCAACATTGACTTTTCAACAGGCCATTCAGATAATATTGTCCCAAGAGAGCGCAGAACGGGGAGTGCAGGAGCTACAGGGAATGGAGGCGCATGCCTTGGGGCACAACCCCTTCTGTCCAAAAGCGTCTCCCCACACTCCTGCGGTACCTTGGACAGGGCGGCGCCCGGATCAACGCCAGTGGCCGCCGGACGTTCCTCCCCGAAGGGAGCCTTCTCCAGAACTGATGGATGAGCCATGTCAGTGTCGGACTTGTGGACGCCGACCCCATCGCAGATGCCGGTCCTGGGGCGCCAGAGACACTGTCATTCCGACAGAAACTGGGGCCAGCCCAGGGGCCGTACCTTCCATTTGGATGAACCTGCGGGGATTACTCCCGAGGACGTGGAGACGACTGCCTGCGGCTGCATTGTGTAGCAGCTCCCCGTGTGGCCCCCATTAAGGTGACAGTACGGGTCAATGGTCACCCGCTTGAGATGGAGTTGGACACTGGTGCAGCGGTCTCCGTGATCACCCAGAGGACATTCGACCACATCAAGCAGGGGATACAGACTCTTACATTAACCGATACACAGGCCAGGTTGGCCACCGACACGGGGAAACCATTAGACATTGCAGGAACTACAATGACCCCTGTTGTCTATGGACGGCAGGAGGGGCGTTTCCCACTTATCGTGGTGCGCAGCCATGGACCCAGCCTGTTGGGGTCAGGACTGGTTGCACTATTTGCGGCTGCAGTGGCAGCACATCCTTCAAACAGGTTCTGGAGGGTTGACGGAGGTACTAGGACGGTACCCAGATGTATTCCAGCCCAGTTTGGGGAAGATAAATGGGTAGCCTGTATCCAAGTCGAACCAGGAGCCACGCCGCGCTATTTCCGGGCATACGCCTTACGCCTCACGCCTTGCTCGAGAAGGTAGAAGGAGCGCTCACTCGTTTGGAGTCCTTGGGTATTATCAGGCCCATCCGTTTCGCTACTGGGCAGCGCCAACTGTACCTGTAATGAAGCCAGAAGCCACAGTTGGCTTGTGCGCAACTATAAACTTACAGTGAATATGGCTTGCCGCCTCGACCGATATCCAATGCCTCGCATAGAGGATCTCTATGCGAAGCTTGCAGGCGGACTCTCGTTCACAAAATTAGATATGAGTCACGCCTACCTACAGTTGGAGCTGGACCCTGCCTCCAGCCCATATGTAACGATTAATACACACCGGGGCCTGTATGAATATACACGGTTGCCCTTTGGGGTATCTTCTGCCTGCGCTATCTTTCAATGCGTCAAGGAGGGCATCTTGCGAGGTTTACCGCGTTTCGCTGTCTACTTAGATGACGTTTTGATTACAGGGACGCGGAGCAGGAATATTTGGAAAATTTGGAGGCTGTCCTTAGATGCTTCTCAGAGGCTGGAGTACGCTTACGGCGAAGGAAGTGGTCTACCTGGGTTATCGGGTGAACCGCAAAGGTTTGCACCCCATCACAGTGAAGGTGCGCGCAATTCAACAGTCCCCCGCCCGGACTGACACTTCGTATCTTTGTTCTTTTCTCCACTTCGTGAATTATTACGGGAAGTTCCTCCCCAATTTGGCAACGCTGGCCCAGTTGCACTTTCTGCTAAGAAGAATCACACCTGGGTTTGGGGTCAGCCGCAAGAAAACGTTTTCCGGCAGGTAAAACAGCAATTGTCACTGTTGGGGTTACTAACCCACGATGATCCTGGAAAGCCTTTGCTCATCACGTGTGATGCATCCCCGTATGGTATTGGGGCCGTCCTGTCCCACAAGATGGAGAACGGAGCCGAGCGGCCGATAGCTTTCGCCTCCCGCACAATGACTGCAGCGGAAAAGAAGTACGCGCAGATCGAGAAGGAGGTGTTGGCGGTGGTCTTTGCGGTGAAACGCATCCATCAGTATGTGCATGGCCGCCATTTCACTATTGTGACTGATCATTCCAAGAGGATAAGCCAATACCGCCCATTGCTTTTGCACGGATCCAGCGCTGGGCTTTGTTGCTCGCTGCATACGAGTATTCTCTGGACCATAAACCAGGGACCCAGATAGCAAATACCAACGCACTGAGCCGATTGCAAACTCCTCACTTGTGAAAGGGCGGCCTTGGGCGCGCTTGCATGCGGATTTCGCCGGCCCTTTTCAAGGACCCATGTTCCTTCTATTAATTGATGCCCAGTCTAAATGGCTAGTGGTGCATAAGATGGTCGGCACAATGTCCTGCGCAATGATCGAGAAAATGCGTTTGTCTTTCAGTACGCATGGCCTCCCCAAGGTGCTCATCACGTACAACGCCACTCCTTTCACAAGTGAGGAGTTTGCGAGGTTCATGAAGATAAATGGCATACGCCATATCCGCCGCAGACATTCAAACGGGGCCTAAAGAAGCAGTCTTCTGGGTCTATGGACACGAGACTGGCTCGTTTTTTGTTTTCAGATAGGACCACTCCACATGCGGTGACTGGGGTAGCTCCCGCGGAAGTCCTAATGGGCCGGAGCCTTGGCACCCGCCTTAGCATGGTTTTCCCGGATATTGGTGCAAATGTATGCCGCACTCAAGAAAGGCAGGGGCAGGGTTTTTTTCGGCATCGGCCGATTCAGCAGTTTGCGCCTGGTGACCCGGTGTTCATTAGAAATTTTGCTGGTGGTGCCCAGTGTGTCCCTGGCGTTATCTTTCAACGAACGGGCCCGATCTCTTACTAGGTGCAAGCCCAGGAGCGTCTCCAGCGCAAGCTTGTAGACCACATTCAGTCCAGAAGGCCGTCTCTTCCAAAGATTCCATGCCTCCGGAGCTCACTTCTACAGCCGCAGAGGCCAGACACAGAGGAGGGTGTTCCTCATGATCTTCCTCTGGCGCCGCACTCAAAGCCGCCACAGGTCGTTGCAGAACCACTGGAAATAGGGACGCCAAGATGACAGAGGCTTTGGATTCCAACTCGGAGATGGAGACACAGGATGCCTCAGAAGGGGAGTCCTCAGTCCCACAGGCCGTGGATGTACAACCGTTACGCCATTCATCACAGAAGCTCCATTCTCCGTCTCGTTACACGCCGCCCGATCCAGCGCCTTGTACAAATGGTTTCCGGCCTGTGGCAAAACGAGTCCAACTCCCTCCTTCTTCCTTGGACTTTGGGGGGGGGAGGGATGTTATAACCTGCCTGCTTACCACTGGCTGGGGACTAATGGCAATCCCACAATCCTTAGAGAATTCCCTAATGAGGGGGGCGAAGAAATCATTAGCAGGTCCCTGCATAAATAAAGCTGGCCAGTGTGGAACCAGCTAGAGAGGAGTGAGCAGCAAAGGAGTTACTGCTGCTGTTGTAAATACAGTTTTCTTTCTGTTCCACAAACTTGTGCTGGATTCCTCGTGGCCCTCACAAAAGGTCACTGTCTGTGTGGAGTTTTCACTTTCTCCCCGTGAAGCGTGGGTTTCCTCCAGGTGCTCCGGTTTCCTCCCACAGTCCAAAGATGTGCAGGTTAGGTGGACTGGCCATGATAAATTGCCCTTAGCGTCCAAAAGATTAGGTGGGATTACAGGTTTGTGCAGGAGTGGGCCTGGGTAGGGTGATCTTTCAGACGGTCAGTGCAGACTTGATGGGCTGAATGGCCTCCTTCTGCACTTTATGGATTCTGTGATAGAATTCCAGAATTCTGGCCAGCGTTTTAATCATGGACTGGATCAGAAAAGAGAACTGAATGTACTTCGAACAATTGAAGCTTTTTAAAAAGAGGATTGGCTCATTTTGAGGAAGAATGTTGATATATTCCACATGTGTTGATCTTAGACTTTTAAGATCTTGACGGTGGTACACCTCTTTATTGTTTCTCATGTGGTGAGTGGAAACATATCTAGGGAATTTCAGAGAGCAAATGCTCCCAATTTCTGTCTGAACATAAGAGGAATTTAAAAAGAGCCATGTGGTTTTCTGTCCTGTATCCATCAGTGGTCAAAGTTAACTGAATGAATTATGTGTTTGCGCTTAAAATGCTTTCCCTCATGAAGATTTAGTTGCATTGCTTTGTGTTTAATGTTCATATTTCCATCTGCTGTGGTTAATGCATCATAATATGTACCTGTTGAGTGCATGTTTTTGTGTCATAGAAATTGCTAGAATCCACTGTGCTGAAGAAGCAGAATAGTTATTCTGACCGGGAATTTACATTTGTGATCTGGCTTGGTGATGTCGGACCACAAACCCAACATCAACACGTTGCTTTCCCATAATGCCGTAGGTGCCACAATCGACAACCCACTGGCCATTTTAAAAGATATAGGGCACAATTTAATGGAAAAGTTTCTAAGTGAGATAGCGAGCGGGAATTGCCGCAAGCTTGCTGACGCTCGGCCCGGCCTGGCCGTCACCACTATAAAACGTTAATTGGACCACTTAACGAGGTCTCACGGGCATCATTCCGCAAATGACTGTCATGCCGACTGATTCACCGGGAATTCGCTCGGCAGCCCCCTGCTAAAAAGGGGGAGCAGCACTTTAACCGCTGCTGCTCAGCCAACCCCACACAGCTCGCAGCCATGCCACCAATGAGACCAGCCCCATGCTTCGACGACGACTTAACTAGACAGTTGGACATGGTAGAGATCATACGGGGTGCCCTATTCCTACAAGGTTCTCGGCGGGTCAGCTGAAGGGCAGCCAATGCCACCTGGGAGGAAGTGGCAGCAGCCGGCAGCTCATGGACCGTCACCAGGAGGACTGGCGCCCAATGCCTCCACCAGGCCGCACAAGTTGGGTTGACACTGGCCCCGTACCCCACTGCCCTCCCACCACAAGAATGCATCTGGCACCGCCCCCGCCCAGCCCAGCACCATTCCATGCTCCGGCCCACCCATGTCCACCAATGCTGCCCACACCTCAATGCCCCATACTCACCATTTCCCCCCCCCCAATACTCCAGATTCCCCCCTCAAATTCCCCCCACTATTCCCCAGCCCCCACTACTCCCCATCCCCCCCATATTCCCCATTCCCTCCCATACTCCCCACCCCCATACTCCCATCCCACATACACTCACCCCACCATACGTCCCATCTCCCCTACCCCCACCAAAACCACCTGCCGATGAACGACACGTGCAGCTCACGATGCCCTGAGTCCCTACAGGAGAGGTTGGCCCACAACAGACGGGAGAGGGCCCAGATGGACATCAGAATGCTCGCCACCTGTGGTAAACCACGCATTATATGTATTGTATTGTATTGTGCATGCTTGTGCATGCCTGGGCTTGTCCAGGCTGGCTCCGCATGTGGCTCCTCCCCTCGGGCTTATGTATAAAGCTGGTAAGTCTCCGCCTCCGACCCAGTTCGGGTCCAGAGGCAGGAGGCTTGCTGTTTCGTGTATTAAAGCCTCAGTTACGTTCATCACTCGTCGTGTGTTATCGTCGGTGTATCAATTTAATACACTAAACTCCTAAAACTGAACTCACCACTTAAGCCTGATCTCTTGGAGCTGGACTATAGAAATATTTGGACACTGGCTAAGCTGCTTCGAGGCGTACCTCACATCCTTCAATGAAGACCTCACAGACCTCCAGAAGAAGCAGATCCTCCACGCACTGGTGAGCCCAGGAGTCTTTCCCCTCATCAGGGACGTCCCCTCGTACGCGGAGGCAGTAACGCTGCTAAAAAGACAATACGTGAAATCCATTAACCAGGTATATGCTGGGCACCTCCTCGCCGCGAGATGGCAATGTCCTGGGGAATCACTCGCAGAATTCCTGCGTGCCTTGCGCATCCTCTGCTAGAACTGTGACTGTCGGGCGATATCGGCTACCCAGCACGTGGAGCTGCTGATCAGGGACGCTTATGTCGCGGGCAAGAACTCTAACTATATCAGCCAGCGATTACTAGAAAGGGGGACATTGGCCTCCCAGAGGCAGTACAACTCTCCAACGCACTGGAGGTGGCCTCCCAGAACATGGTACCTACACCTCCGACCGCGCGGCAGTCTCGTGGGCCTCGTGGACGCAGCCATCAACCAACCAGGTGCGACACAAGCCTGTGCGTGCAACGGCCCGCCAACGCCGGAGGCCTGAGATGCTGCCCGGCACGGAGCGCAACTTGTAACGGCTGTGGGAAGAAGGGCCACTTCACAAAAGCCTGCCGGGGCCGCCCCCAGCTGCTGCGCCACCCGCCATGTGCGACCCGTGGGCGTCGCCATCTTTAATTTCGGCCGATATGTGCGACCTACAGGGGCCACCATCTTGGAAGCCATCGCCGCTGGCACCCACCACGCGCGATCCATGGGGGCCACCATCTTGGACGCCATCGCAGATGCCACCCGCCACGCGCGACTCATGGGGGCCGCCATCTTGGGACCACTCCACAGCCTCACGGGAGCCCAGCTCACCCGACCGTATGCTGGCCGCCGCTACCTCCGACCGGCCTACCGACCACCTTCCGACACTCGCTTCCGTCATACTCGACCAGTCCCGGCCGCACCACCTCGCGAAGTCCACGATGATCGTCCGGATCAACGAGCACGAGACGGCCTGCCTTTTCGACTCCGGGCGCACAGACAGCTTCATACACCCAGATACAGTAAGGCGCTGCTCCCTCCCCATCCTACCCGCGACCCAGAAAATCTCCCTTGCTTCCGGATCCCACGCAGTAGAAATCCGGCGATACTGTGTCACGATCCTTACTGTACAAGGCATAGAGTACACTAACTTTAGGCTCGACGTCCACCCCCACCTCTGCGCTGCCCTATTACTGGGGCTCAACTTCCAGTGCCATCTCCAAAGCCTTACCTTAAAGTTCGACGGACTCCTACCTCCCCCTCATCGTCTGTAGCCTCGCGACCCTTAAGGTCGCCCCACCCTCCCTCTTCGCAAATCTCAGCCCGGACTGTAAGCACATCGCTACCAGAAGCAGACGCTACAGTGCCCAGGACAGGGCCTTTAACAGGTCGGAGGTCCAGCGACTCCTGCGAGAGGCGATCATTGAGGCGAATAACAGCCCCTGGAGAACCCAAGTGGTGGTCATCAAGACTGGGGAGAAGCAACGGATGGTCATCGATTACAGCCAGACCATTAACCGGTACACGCAGCTCGATGCGTACCCCCTCCCCCACATATCTGACATGGTCAATCAGATTGCGCAATATCGAGTCTTCTCTACAGTCGACTTGAAGTCCATATACCACCAGCTCCCTATCCGCCCGGAAGACCGCCAATGCACTGCCTTCGAGGCAGATGGCCGCCTCTACCACTTCCTCAGGGTCCCCTTCGGCGTCACCAACGGGGTCTCGGTCTTCCAAAGGGAAATGGACTGAATGGTTGACCAGTACGGGCTGCGGGCCACGTTCTCGTACCTAGACAACATCACCATCTGCGGCCATGAACAGCAGGACCATGACGAGAACCTTCGGCGCTTCCTCCATGCTGCTAAACTCCTGAACATTACATATAATAGAGAGAAATAAGTCTTCCGCACAACCCGCCTAGCCATCCTCGGCTACGTCGTGGAACACGGAGTTCTAGGGCCCGACCCCGACCGCATGCGCCCCCTCCTGGAACTCCCCCTTCCCCACTGCCCCAAGGCCCTGAAGAGATGCCTGGGGTTCTTCTCGTACTATGCCCAGTGGGTCCCCAACTATGCGGACAAGGCCCGTCCACTGATCAAATCCTCCATTATTCCCCTGACGGCTGAGGCCCGACTAGCCTTCAACCGCATCAAGGCAGATATTGCCAAAGCCGCGATACACGCTGTGGACGAGTCCATCCCATTCAAAGTGGAGAGAGATGCGTCAGACTTTGCTCTGGCCGCTACACTTAACCAGGCGTGCAGAACCGTGGCTATCTTCTCCCGTGCCCTCCATGCCTCCGAAATGTGACACTCCTCCATTGAAAAGGAAGCCCAAGCCATCGTAGAAGCTGTGACACATTGGAGGCATTACCTGGCCGGCAGGCGATTCACTCTCCTCACTGACCAACGGTCGGTTGCCTTCATGTTCAATAAGACCCAGCGGGGCAAGATCAAGAATGACAAGATTCTGAGGTGGAGGATTGAGCTATCCACCCACAGCTATGATATCTTGTATCATCCCGGGAAGCTCAATGAGCACCCAGATGCCTTCTCCCATGGTACATGTGCCAGCGCACAAGTAGACCGACTCCAGGCCCTCCACAACGACCTCTGTCACCCGGGGGCCACCCGTTTTTTCCACTTCATCAAGGTTCGGAACCTGCCTTACTCCATCGAGGAGGTCAGGTCCAAGACCAGGGACTGCCAGGCCTGCGCGGAGTGTAAACCGCACCTCTATCGACCAGACAGAGCACATCTGGTAAACGTTATTATTGTGGAGCGGATTTTTAAAAATTAGTTAGTTTGCAGATGGTAACATCATATAGCAATATTTATTTCAATTGTTGATTGTTTAAGTCATGATGAGCATTGGCATAATTTTCCATCAGTCTGATGCTAAATTTGACTGTATCTGGGGCAGAGAAGACAGAAAATTGCCAGATAAATTAACAGATAAATTGCAATGTCCCAATCAGATGTTGTGTCAATCATTTTCATTGAAAAATACCATTATTGTCCTCCAACAACCACACCTATCTTCCTCTTTTGAGTCATAGCTAGCACAAAATAAGGTGATTGTGGATGTTGGAGGTCAATCATTTCAGTTCCAGGACATAGCTGCAGAAGTTCCTCAGGGTGATGTCCTAGGCCCAACCATCTTCAGCTGCTTCATCAATGATCTTCCCTCCATCAGGATGTTTGCTGTTAATTGCACAGTGCAGTGTGCATCATTTGTGATTCCTCAGATACTGAAACAGTCCATGTCCATATTTAGAAAGACCTTGACAACATTCAGTCTTGGGCAGACAAATGGCAAGAAATATTTTTCCATACAACTGCCAGATAATGACTATCTCCAACAAGAGAGAATCTGACCATCTTATGTTGACATTCAATTACATTACGATTGCTGAATTTCTCACCATCAGCATCTGGGAAATCTGTGCTGTGTAACTCACTTCCTCATTCTCATAGGTCTGTCCACCATCTACAAAGGACAGGCCAGGAGTGTGATGGAATATTGTCCACATAGGTCAGTCCTGCCATACCAGTTTGGTAAGCCTTTGTTGCACTCCCTTTATCGCAACAACATTCTTCCTCAGAAAAAGAGACCAAAACTGCGCACAATATTCTATGTGTGGCCTGATCAAGACCCTGTTAAACTTCAGCAAGATATCCCTGCTCATGTTCCTGAATCCGCTCACTATGAAAGCCAATATACCATTTGCCTTCTTTACTGCCTGCTGTGTCTGCATGCTCACTTTCCCCGACTGGTAAACAAGGACACCCAGGTCTTGTTGCACATTCCCCTCTTTCAATCTGTAGCCATTCAGTTTTTGCTACCAAAGTGGCTAAACTCACATTTATCCACATGTGCCATGTATTTGCCTGTCCAAATCACACTGAAGCATCTCTGCATACTCCTCACAGATCACCCTCCCACCCAGCTGTGGATCATCTGCAAATTTGGAGATATTGGGCAGGATTCTCCATCCCGGGACGGCTGGAATGCGTTCCCGACAGGATGGAGAATCGGGTGTCTGTGGAATATGGGGATCGGCGCCCACTGCAAAGTTCCGACCCTCCATTGGCAGCAGGAATGAGGTCCACTCACACCAGCCGGAGCATGTAAATAAATGCAAATATGTCTGAATGACCAATCTAATGAGTGTGCCCAGGACCCTATGCTCCGGCCTCCTATAATTCTCCAGCTCCTGCAGCCAAGAATCACAAGGGCGTGGATCACATAGTCTCTACCAGTGTGGCCCTGGTGTGGTAGATCTCGCGGTGGGCCAAGGGGGCAACCGTTGCCCCCTTGACCCACAGTAAGATCCACCATGCCAGGGCCATGCTGGTAGAGACCATCCGAGCCCATCAGAGAGCCACTGCACTGCCCCCCCCCCCGCAACACTGCACTGCCTGCCGATGCCTCCTCTACCAGAGCCCCTCCCCCCCTCCTCCACGTCCCCTCCAGGGACCCCTGCAATAGGGAGAAAGCCCCGCCCGCTGCAGGGACCACAATAATAGGCAGATGCCAAAGGGACCCCTGTAATAGGGTGACCCTGACAGGGACCCCTGCGATAGGGGGACCCTCCACAGTGACCCCCGCCTAAAGGGACCCCCACACACAGACCCCCGACCCAGAAATGAGACCCCTGTCTGGAAGGAAGCTTGAGAGCAGTCCAGACAGGGGCAGTGTGAAGAATAATGGCCGTACGACATGCAGCACCACGTGTTCATTCCTGGAAGGAGAGCAGCTGGGACCTGTGTCTGATTCCCTCGGATGCATTAGCTACAATTCATTCATAGCTTTCTAGTAGTGGTCTGTGATTGGCAGCTTCTACAAACCACCTACAGCTTTGATTCATTCATCTCCCTTCACGGTTCAGTGGCCTAAGTGGTGAAACCCCAAATTTTGTAAACATTGACCACATGAAAGAGATGTAAGTGCATTCCAATTACCATTTTAAAACTGTATATAGCCCCTGTCTGAACTCCCAAAATGAAACTAAGCATATCCAGCACTTCTGACCATTTTCTGACAAATTATGAATACCTGCACTTTCTCAATGAACAGTTAATTCTTTGTCTCTAATTCCAAACTGGTTGGATGGAAATAAATGCAATATATATCTTTATTTAAGATGGCAAACCCCCCTAGATGGAACTAAATATATCCTTGACTAAATCGTGTAACTAAAGTAGAGTGTTTCATAACCTTGGACCTTTCCTCTATTTACTTTTGCAAAGACGTGCCCTCCTGAAAAAAAGTCACGAAAGTCTGAACCAAATGGAACAATTTATTCTGACTTGGTTCAGTTAATTGAAATATTCTGGAACTTGTTTTTTCAGGTAGCGTGTTCATCGTAATAAAGAATTATTATAGATGTATTACTTATTAATAACTATTAAATATTTGAATGTTTTCTATCAACTTATTATAATTTTTTTCATCATATCTCCAAGGGTAAAACCAAAAGAAAACCAAACAAAGAATATGGCGAGTACATCTACACTACATATTCAAATGAACATATTGCAGATTGGTCTCAAACCTGAAAACAATAAATTATCAGCTTAACAACTTTACAAGCATTTCCTCCAGTGAGAATACACATATTTTATCCATATTACTTTTCCAGGCAAGTAGTTATTCTGGTCATACAGTCTACAATCAAGAAACAGATTGCAGACCACAGAAGCAAAATCATGGTGAATGTTTTTCCAGTTCCATGGAACCTTATAGCTAATTTGCAGAAGTGCACTAAAAGAATGCACAGGTTTATATTTATATCGCAATTTTTGACTGAATAACTCCGGTACTGAAGTCATACATTGGACAGTGTATTTAAACTGTACTTAAGCTGCACTGCACAACCTAACTCATCCAATGTGTCTCACATGTATTCAATCTCGTCAAAGTGATTCATGGAAAAAGGAATAAGGGTGGTTTTAACTCAAAAGTTCAAGATTTGTAGCATCGCAGCTTCCTTCTCAAAGAAAAACATCTGGGATTTAGATTTGAATCAAAGTCAAGCAGATGGGATCAAAGGAGCTTAACTGAAATGGGTTAAGGAAAATTCAGCCCAATCCTGATTGAGACAGATCCATAGGGGGATATTACATTAAATGATCTGATGGGGTGCAGACAGAAATAACTGTGAGAACAATAGTTGTCTTACAAATTGAACATACAGGGCGGGATTCTTCAGTCTGCATTTTCCTGCACCCCATGGTGGAGACCGTGGCGGAGGCGGAAGGGAAAGAGTGCCCCCACGGCACAGGCCCTCCCGCGGATCGGTGGGCCCCGATCGCGGGCCCCGATCGCCCCGTGCCCCCCCCAGGACCCCAGAGCCCGCACGCGCCGCCTTGTCCCGCCGGTAAGGTAGGTGGTTTAATTTATGCCGGCGGGACAGGCATTTTAGCGGCCGGACTTCGGCCCATCCGGGCCGGAGAATCGAGGGGGGGGGCCCGCCAACCGGCGTGGCGCGATACCCGCCCCCGCCGAATCTCCGGTGCCGGAAACTTTGGCAACCGGCGGGGGCGGGATTCACGCCAGCCCCCGGCGATTCTCCGACCCGGCGGGGGGTCGGAGAATCTCGCCCATTGTGTTTAATGTTCTACAGAGAAGCGTGAAGTAGCCGAGAAGAGAGTGGTGTGTGAAACTTAGTCACTGAAATCCTGTCAAGGCTCTTTTACACTACCTTGAGGTGGAATTGAAGCAGCTGTTACCTTCCTGTCATAAACACAGATTTTTCTGTCGGTGCTGACAATTATTGTAGTACTAATCAAGTCAAGATCTTGCAGGGGAAACCTTGACATCTATCATTCAATGTTTTTGAGGCTAGATTGTGAAATGTAATACACTACCCATCACGTTCAGCAAATGGTGACTGTGGATTGTAATGAGCAATCGGAGCGGGAGATAGGTTTCTCTGGAAACTGCCGAATATGTATCATCTTTTGTGAATACTGAAGTTCTCTACAGTGACAGCTAGGGTCCAATTATGTTGACAGATATTAGCTCTAACTCGCCATCTGACTCAGCTACAATAATTTGGGCAGTCTCACAATACCGCAGTAATAAACACTTTTAGTGGTATAGCTGCAGCACAATGTTAGATCAGTGTATGAATAATGGGCTGTAAAGTGTCACTAACATTTTCAAAATTCAGCTTGGCTTTGTGGGGAAGATGATGAAAAATATTCCATTTGTTTCGCACTGTTATTCCTTGCTTCAAGAAGTACATTATGAAATAAATAGCATAAAATGAATCTGAAGAAGGAATGGATAAGACAGATGGCACACACTTTGGCTTGTTATATTAAATGTCTTTACCTTTCTTGTCCAAACTAATACTGTACCTCAGGGCAAGGAGGACACTTGTCATAGAGTCCAAGAGTAGAGAGAGGGGGAGAGAAAAAGAAAGGAGGAAAGAAAGAATAATACTAATAATCTTTATTAGAGTCGCAAGTAGGCTTACATTAACACTGCAATGAAGTTACTGCGAAAAGCGCCTAGTTGCCACACTCCGGCGCCTGTTCGGGTACATTGCGGGAGAATTCAGAATGTCCAATTCACCTAACAAGCAAGTCTTTCGGGACTTGTGGGAGGAAACCGGAGCACCCGGAGGAAACCCAGGGAGAATGTGCAGACTCCGCACAGATAGTGACCCAAGCTGGGAATCGAACCTGGACCTTGGCACTGTGAAGCAACAGTGCTAACCAGTGTGCTACCATGCCCAGCAGGAGATTGCAAGAGATAGGGTTGAAGTCAGTGCCAGCTAAAGGAGGTGGAAAAAGGGAAATAAAAGGCAAAGGAAGGGAAACATAAATTTATACTCCAAAATCTACATCGGCAGTCAGTCATCAGTTGGCCAGTCCATGGTGGATGAGGGGTTACGCACCTCCACAAGCTTCTTTCTTGCTCTCACAACATCAGCTGTCAGCACCTGCTTCAAAATCAGCTGTACCTTCGTGAAGCAGGGGTCACTATCATGCATGATCTAGTGCACCTTTCCAGCTGTTGAGGTCAAAGCTAGTCTTCTTCAAATAGGCTTTCAGGATATCTTTGAAACATTTCTACTGGCTGCCCTATTACTTTTGGCCAGTCGTGAGCTGGGAGTAGAGACCCATGCTTTCAAGCATTTGCGTTCATGGAAGTTTTTTTGGAACTCGATTATCTTCAGATAGGTGAGTATTTTTAAAATATATATTTTGTTTTCTTTTTATTTACTAGGTAATTGGATTTCTGAAACTTTTATGTCATTTTCATTCAGGTCGAACAGTTTTCAGACCAATGTCAGAACAAGATATTCCCTGTACTGCAATAATGTGATCTTAATTGTCTTGCTGTAATGAGGTCAATAGCTCCTGACAACTTCAACCTTAGATTTTCACATGTTATTTCATTGGCAAGGGTTTGGAAGGTTTTATGCATTTTGAAGTGTAAACTGGAAGTAAAATTATATTCATTCATGCAATGTGGAAATTAATAATGTTATGCATTGTTACTGTAGTAAATCTAATAATTCACAACCACCAGTTAGCTAACTAACAAAATATATACAGAGTGTTATAATCAATGTCTTCATTCCCAGCACTCGGTTCACAAAACTGGCTGCAAAAGCTCGCGCTCTGTACCGAGGTCCCCGCGTTCGTACTCCATTGGATGATTGGGTCACATGATCCTTTCGATCTATGCCCGCTTAAAGGGGCTAGTTACTACATCCTTTTTCCTTTGAGTCCCTTATTACAGAGTACATTGATAAATTATACAAATTTCAAAACATTAGCAATAATGAACAATTTTCCGAAACGCTGTCTGTCAGGAAATCTTTCTCTTTCTCTGGGATCGACGTAGCTCAATTGGTTGAGGTTCCACTCTTCGGGTCTCACTCGCCAACAAGTATAATTGTCCACCTAAGATACTCCGTGTTACTGGTCATGGGTTCTGTGGGTTCTTAATTGGTTGATGAGCCCGATCCTAGTGCTGCAGCTTCAGCTGCATCCTCCTTGCCAAATTTGGGACTACCAGGCTCAAGCTGGTTCTCAGGCATCGACCCATCAGGAGTTCAGGTGGGGCTATGTCAATGGTGGCATGTGGGGTGGATCTGTAGGCTAACAGCAACCATGCTAATTTGGTTCCTCATGATGGAGTTGACTGCTTTTTGAGACCAGCCTTGAGTGTCTGAACTACATGTTCAGCGAACCCATTTAATCAGGGTGATATGATGCAGTCCGATTATGCTTTATTTTATTAAATGCCATTAACTTCTGGAATTCTGCACCTGCTGATGCCTTTCGATTGTTCGAGACAAGTACTTCAGGTGCCCCATGGGTGGAAAGACATTGGCACAGTTTCTCAGCTGTGGTGTATGAATGTTGACTTCATTTCAAATACCACCATACATTTTGGATGGGTGTCTAAGAGCAAAAGGACCATGAATGGGCCAACATAATATACGTGACTTTCAGCAATGGTCAACCCGGCTATTCCCAGGGGTGCAAGGTAGCAGCAGCAGGCAATTTCTGGTGTAACTGGTAAGCCAGAACATCAAACATAGCTTCGTGCTAGCATTTTCACCTTTGACCAGCCCGAATGGGTGCAATGCAATTCTTCAAACAATAATTCTCTCCCTGATATGGGGATGACTACATTCAATCTCTGAAGGATGACCTATCCTTACAAATAAGCTAATCTTTCTTGAGCTGATGTGGCTTCATTTTGTACGAAACTTTCTCATCCCACCATCCATCTAGTATCATGGGCTGGATTCTCTGGTCGCCGAAATCGCCCCGTCCCCTCAAAGTGCTGCGCCACGTATCGACGGCCTCAGGACATTGCCTGAGGCCTGCCCCATGTGGTCTCATCCATCGGGAACTCGGCATGGCGGCTGCGGACTCAGTCTAGCGCCGCCACAGTCAGGGGAGGGCCGATCCGTGGGCGGAGGGGACTTTATTTGGGGCTGGGGCTCTGTGGGGGGGTGGTCTGGGGCACACAAGCCGGTCAAAGGGGGGGCACTATTTCGCGGGCCGGGCCTCCGCCATGTAGCACGGTGCTGTCGCTGCAGGCCGCCGCCATGCATGTGCGCGGCCACGGACCCAGCAATTTTCCAGAGCGTATCGGCAGCTAGAACCGGGTGCTCTAAGCTGCCGGCATGCTAGCCCCCAGCAAAACAAGGAATCGGCGGCTGTTTCATACCATTTTTCCTGGCATCCAGCCCCATATGTTTAATTTTCGATAACAATGGGTCTCTATTAGTACAGTATTTAAGTTGATGTGCTGTTACAGATAAAGAGTCCAGAAAATTTAAGGTCATAACAATCTCTTATGGTACAAAAGAGAGTCGAATGCTTTCTGGTAATGGAAGGTGACTGTTATAGCTCCACAAAGACCATGGAGGACGGTTGATTGATCTCCCTGTGTGCTTCGTGGTGTGCGAGTTCCAGTATTGAGCGGGCGGAGGCTCACCCAATAGAGACTTGCCATTGGGACTCTAAATTCCATGTCCCTGACTCGGACCGGCCTTCCCGATGATCCTGGACTGGGACACTAGCTTTGTATGCCACAGCTGCAGCTTTATTTCTGTTCAAAAATATACCTTTATTTCATTTAGCCTGGCTTCCGCTGAAATTATTACATTTGTGACGAGGATCAAGCAGGGGATTCCAAGCAGCCTTTAAAACACAGAAAGCAGCTCCGGTAAGAGAAAAAGAATGGAAATGCCTTTCTTTGGCAAATTTGAGCCATACAACACAAATGTAGAAGACTGGGCCCAGTATGCTGAGTACATGTGCTATTACTTTGGTAAATGGTAAAGAATGGTAAAGAAGGGAATGATAAACAGAAGGTGATCCTCCTGACTGCATGCAGGTCCCTAATGTTTAGAATCACAAAAGCCTAACTAACTCAGTGACCCCTGACGCTAAAACCTTCGACCGGCTCATGGATCTGATGCAGAACCATTATGACCCAAAGCGGTCAATCACCCTCCAGCGTTACTGTTTTAACATGGCTGGGAGATGGCTGGTCAGGGGAACCTGTAACAGAATTCCTTAGTAAATTGGAAAGTTGGCAGACTACTAAGAATTTAGCCCACCCCTGACCGAGATGCTAAAGCGATAGTCTGGTGTGTGGGATTAGCAACATCACAACCCAAAAGAAATTGCGACAGAGCCCAATTTAGACCTGAAACAGGGCTGAACCACCCATCATCCAATGGCCTGGAAGAAAGGGTGGTGCAGACTTTGAAAAACAGAATAAAGAAACAGCCGACTGGATCGATGGAGCCAAGGTTAGCTCGATTCCTGTTCGACAACCGAACCATGTCACACAACATGATGAGAGTCGCCCTGACGGAACTATTAATGTGATAGTGAATTCACACCAGGCTGAGCATGCTATTTCCCAATTTGGTGGGGAATAAAAGCTGGTTTAGCTCAGTGGGCTAGACAGCTGGTTTGTGATGCAGAACAAGGCCAGCAGCGCGGGTTGAATTCCCGGAACAGCTGAGAATTCTGAATTCTCCCTCTATGTACCGGAATGTGGTGACTAGGGGATTTTCACAGTAACTTTATTGCAGTGTTAATGTAAACCTACTTGTGTCAATAAAGATTATTTATTTTATTTTTAAGGTGAAGTTCAGGTAGCAGAGCCAAAATAAATATTTTGACACCAGTAAACCCTGAGAGAGCATTTAAGACAGGGGACACCATATAGGTATGAAACTTTGGGGACTGCTCCAATTGGATCTGTATTGGAGAAGACAAGTAATGTCTCCTGTAAGGTTAAGGGCCCACAAAGGCAGTGTGGTGATGTGCATCAATGTAAATACATGTAGGCTAGCTAGACACTCGAGAGAGCACCAAGACAGCACACACACTCAACCAATAGATCAGTTAGATAGGACGCGACCAATAGACATTCACGATACACAAGGAGGTGACATGACCACAGGGGGGCATTACACCAACCCATATATAATGGACACCACACACATGATCTGCCTCTTTCCAGTGGAGACAGTACAGACACAGGGTTGATTCAATATTACACCCACCACGTGGATTGCAGCAGCTGGTTAGTCAGTCTGGGTAGCTATAGTAGGGTTAGCAGTAGTGTCGAACCCGAGTAATAGAAGTGTAAATTGTTCAATAAACATGTTGAAGTTATCTTCATGTCTGAACCTTCCTTTGTCAAGTGCACCACAAGGAAGCCACTTATGTTACACCTACAACATAACAAATCATGGTACCAGGAGTGAACTGTTTCAATCCACATAGCAATACCTCAGCGTACAGTGACAACCAGCAACAATACCCAGGCAAGAGGTTCGAGATCCGGGTTCCACAGCAAAAACTGGCGGGTATTCCGGCAAAAGTTTGAAATCTTCCTGGTGGCAGCCGAACTAGAAGATTTGGCCGATCCTGAAAAAACAGAGCTTCTCCTCACCATCGCCGGTGCCAGAGCAGAAGAAATCTTTAAAAATTCAAGTTTTCCAAGGGGCAAAACAGGAGCGACTTCCAGGTAGTCCTGGACAAATTCGGCAAATACTGTGAAGAAAACACTCCAACCAGCAAGAAAAGGTAAGAGAAGCGCCAGTACTCACCACGAGGCCGAAATCCCGGAGTAGAGAACAGTTTTGGTCGGCGGCCATCTTTCTACAGGGACTCACTTGCACAGTTGCGTGAGAAGCGTGCAGAACGGGAAGGTCCGTTTGCACATGCGCAAGACGCCGCGCATGCGCAATCACGAAAACGGCCATCAATAAAGGAACAGCGATCTGCGCATGCATAATCGCTTCCTACGCGCTACGTCACATGCGTCATGACATCAGAGGCCCCAGACCACGCCCATTTAAAGAGGAAACATCCCAAATCAACAAAAAAATCTTTTAAAGCAGGAAAACAACCTTCCTGCACCTGGAATGACTGCAAAATGCCTCAAATTGAACCAGGAAATGAAATTAACCTCCGAAGAACCCTGCAACAAGCAGTTACCTATGCCCAAACCGATGATTCCGACCTTGAATACTTCGATACCGACCTTTACATTTTCTCTGGACCTCGCGAGCCCAATGCCAGCTCCGACGCAAACAGTGATGATATGGTCCTAGAAGACTACGACTCGGATGAACCTTTCACCTTGGGAGGCTACCCCAGTACCAAATCCGAACCGCAACTAGACGTGTTGCACATTGGCGACCCCCGTATTGAAATGAAAAAAAAATGAAAATCGCTTATTGTCACAAGGAGGCTTCAAATGAAGTTACTGTGAAAAGCGCCTAGTCGCCACATTCCGGCGCCTGTTCAGGGAGGCTGGTACGGGAATACGATGCAGACGCGGATTCGTTCTTCGGATTTGAGGATCTTCAGCCCAGCAGATATAACATCCCAACTCGTGAGTGCAGGATGAAGCTGCAGTCTGAAACCAAGAGACAGAGAGCGGTACAAGCCCACAGAAAGCAGCCTGCTGCCACACAGAGCGTGGTCCACGCACCGCTCAGGGTTCCCGGCTCTGAGAAAGAAGACACGCAAGACTCCACACCGCAGTTCTTGCATGAACAAGAAGTGACTCCAGTGTCACAAGCCTCCACAGAGAGCTCGTGGCCAACCTCCACGATAGAGGCAACGCAAGACTCCGACGCGCAGTCCTTGCAGGAACAAAATCATGAGGCTCTAGCAACCTCCTCTGACCAACTAGCGGCAGACGATGCAAGTCTGCCATGCTCAAGGATACAGCAAGAAGACTATGCCAGTCTACCACGCTCCAGTGCACAGCAGGACGACCATGGCAGTCTATCATGCTACAGTGTAGAACAAAGCGACGATGACAGTCCAAGCCCAAATGAAGGACAACAGCAAGACAATGACAGTCCACCCACATTGCTTGCGCCACTAGTTGAAGACTCTGACAGTTTACCCAACCCAAGTGAACAACGACAGCTACTGAGGATCCACCCACGGTATGTGAGACGAGTGACAATAGCATCCCACTTCCCATGCAAGATGTGCAAAGTGACAGACCTCAGCTAGTGTGTACAGAGGCACTCGACGATCACTGTGAGACCACTAGTGACTCCAGTGATACCACGATACTTCCACCCTCATTCGCTCGAACCTCTCCACTAGTCAATGCATTCCTGCATGTTCCAGACGTGCAGCTTCAAGAAATCTCAGCTGACTCCAGTGAACCTGCTAAGACTCCGGACGGGGAGCATTAACAAACTAACACTGACTCAGTTAAAACAGACCAGACTCCAGATGGGGAGTAACCAAACACCGACTCTGATTCACATAAGCCAGACTTTATTCCAACCTCAGTGATGGCACGCTCAGGGTGGCGGCAGATGCCACAACGACATGAGATGGATCATTTAACAATTACACTGGGTGAGTAATAACAAGCAGCGGCTACAGTCCAAGAGGAATACACCAATATTCACCACAGCTATATCCACACATTTTTTCCACACCAGCAGTGCAGCCAATGACAGCTCATGCTGGACAAACCCAGTATTCAGGATTGCAACAGCCAGCAGTCTATGCAGCATATTCTCAATCAAGCCAGCACTGCGGATTGCCCACTAATGGACTCAAGACCGAAGGAGGACGAGCGCAAGCGCAATCTACACTCCAGACTGGATGCCTTAGTTACAGCCCAGGATTTGCTGCACCCCAGCCTGGCCAGATAGCATATTCCTATCAGATGCACGTTCTAGTTTCACACCATCACCAGGTATTTATGCGAGCAGCAATTCTGTTTCCAATTCGACAAGCTTCAACGGTTCTCAGCAGGATCACCTTTGCTGCACAGCATGTGGCCAGAACCAGTATGTACAGTCTTATCCAACTTCAACATATGGCACATCCATGACCTTGAATGATACAGTTGATGGTACCTCTTCAATGTCAACACCTTATCAGCTACAAGATGCCATCCGACAGCATCATCACAAACATCGAAAAAAGAAAGGAACTCCAAATCAGACAGCGAAGTGATTTGACCACTTCTTGGTTCCTGTGGCACAGGGACATTGATGGCGTTCATAACCAAGAGAGACATTTGACCATGATGATTGATGGTTTATGGACACACACAAATGATTTGGACTTATTGTTTAATCACTTTTCCCATGACTTGTATACACCTCAACGTATCGACCTGTTTTGTGTTCAATTTTTTTAAAGTGTACAGAAAATATGTAACATATAAAAAGGGGGGGATGTGGTGATGTGCATCAATGTAAATACATGTAGGCTAGCTAGACACTAGAGGGAGCACCAAAGACATCACACACATACACTCAACCAATAGATCAGTTAGATAGGACGCAACCAATAGACATTCACGATACACAAGGAGGTGACATGACCACAGGGGGGCATTACACCAACCCATATATAAAGGACACCACACACATGATCTGCCTCTTTCCAGTGGAAACAGTCAGTGAGTACAGACACAGGGTTGATTCAATATTACACCCACCACGTGGATTGCAGCAGCTGGTTAGTCAGTCTGGGTAGCTATAGTAGGATTAGCAGTAGTGTCGAACCCGAGTAATAGAAGTGTAAATAGTTTAATAAACGTGTTGAAGTTATCTCCACTTATGAACCTTCCTTTGTCAAGTGCACCACAAGGAAGCCGCTTATGTTACACCTACAACACAACAAATCAGGTAGAACAGTGGTGCAGTGGTTAGCACTGGTTCAGTCCCGGCACCAGGACAATGTCCGCATGGAGGTTGCATATTCGCTCTGTGCCTGCGTGGGTCTCGCCCCCTCAAGATGCGCAGGGTAGGTGGATTGACCATGCTAAATTGACGTTTAATTGGATAAAAATAATTTGGTACTCTAAATTTATTTTAAAAACGTTAATGGCTAAGAAACAGTCTTTATAAAGCATTTGGACTACCTCAGGAATAGGACCTTGATCCTGTCAAAACTGTGGGTGTAAACCTCATGATGCCGCAAACAAAAACCGCGATCGGGCAGAGAATCGGATGTCTGGCCAATATCGAAGTCCATGCCCGGACCTGATTCGGGCGCCATGCTCCAGTCCTTTGCTGGTGGTGGTAACGAAGTTTCCGCCCTCTGCTGGCGGCAACATGCGTAAATGATATTTGTATGCATTTAAATGTGATTAGCGGGTTGGACATGGTATGCTCCGCCCTTCCACGATGCTCCCCTCCTCTCAGGCAGAAATCTCACGGACATGAATTACGACAAGTATTTAAAAACGTGGACTGGGCGCCATGGCTGGGGAGCGGGAAGCTAAGAAAATACTGAAAAAACATTGAAAACTGTTTAGCTTGCAGGTGGATATCTACCCGGGCCGGGGGGAAATAGCAGTCTGTGGACTTGGGGGCCTCCTTCAAGATTAGAGTGGCCTGGCTCAGACCACCATTGCTGCACTCTGTCTTTAAAATGCATTTCTTTGGTGCTCGTGGCTTTTGGCTTCTCACACTGCTGTGTACTGACTGTGTTCTTTAAATGCTCAGTAGGTCTCTGGTCATCTGGGAGCCCACCCACACTGCCCCACTGGATAACCTCATACCCCACCTCGATCATCAAGGCCCAAGCTCAATCAGGAACCCATCTGTGTTGGCATTCCTCAGAAGCACTGCCCCATTGCAGAGGAAGCAGAGGATTAGCAGAGCTCCCCCTAACCAGAGGACAGCTGAACCGTGGCCTTTGGAACTCTGCCTCTCTCAGGGCGGATAACTCACCAGTGATCCCCACCCCTCAGGATCACCAGCTGTCTCCTCCTGGTGAGACTGGCAGTGATGACTGCCTCTGGCACCACCTCCCAGGCAGCGTTGAGGAGGGCAGGCTTGAGCCTGCAGCCCACCCTTGGGAAGAAGGTGTGCCTCTACTCCTCACCGGCATGTAGCTGTGGGTCAATCTCGGGCTCCCAACCTGGGGGGAGGGTGGTCAGGTCTTCTCTGAGTCATGTTGGTGGCTGCAGTGAGTGTGTGGTAAGTGAAGTGCTTAAAAATATCTCCAGCTGCCAGGCTCTTTGGCACTAACTCTGGCCTCAGCAGTTAGGATGCCCACTGGGTCAGTAATTGCTGGTTCATTAGTATATCCTGAATTGCCTCCTGAATGGTGCCCCCAATGGGAGTAAGAAATTTATCCCCATGTTTCCAATTCAGATCACGGCCGCCTCTGATGCCAGACTCCAGCCCGTGGGAGATCCTATGGTCACTTACCCCGACAGTGAAGACTTTGGGTCTGATATGGAGGTTGAAGAGATTCCAGTACGGAGGATGAACCTGCATTAGTGACCCTCAGGTGCTTCTTGAGGAGGAGAAGATCACCTCTCTGCTTAACATCCCTCGATCCGGCTCCCCCGGTCATGGAACTGAGGCTGAGCACTAAAAGACGGAAGAGGCTCCATCTTCACGGGAGCAACGGAGATGAAAAGACTTGAGGGGGAGGGTTGTTATAGCCCCCATGAAGACCACAGGGATCAGTGTTTGATCGTTGAATGTTCTCCCCGTGAAATGAAATGAAAATGAAATGAAAATCGCTTATTGTCACAAGTAGGCTTCAAATGAAGTTACTGTGAAAAGCCCCTAGTCGCCACATTCCGGCGCCTGTTCGGGAAGCCTGTTACGGACTTTGTGGAGTACGCGTTCCCACATTGAGCGGGCGGAGACTCGCCCAATAAAGTCCCACTCGCTAGTAGGAATTTAAATTCTGTGTCGCAGACCCAGACTGGCATTACCGATGGTCCAGCCTGGGATGCTGGCTTTGTTTGCCATGGCTGCGGCTTCATTTCTCTGAAAAAAGAAACCTTTATTTAATTTAACCTGGCGTCTGCTGGAATTATTACAGCGACTTAAGGCATATGCATTAGTTCTGTGAGCCCCTGGTTGATGTTCAAAGAAATATTCCGAGGCCAATAAGAGCAGCGTCCAACATCGTACCCTAGCAGAGGAAATTGGTAGAATCGCTTTGTCTTCCTTGAAGAGCCCTAAAAGTGACCTGTGGTCAATGATGATGGTAAAATGCCTCATGTACATGTAATGATGGAACTTCCTGCGCCGTAGATCATGGCCAGGCCTTTATCGATTTGAGAGTATCCTCTTTCCTCATCTGTTAGTGTTCTATTGTGTGGGATAACACAGCCCCTACCCCATATGGCAATACATTGCATATAAGTAGCATCTTTTTATGGGGGTCAAAATGTACCACTAAGCATGAAAACTGCAGTGCCTGCTTAACTCGATTAAAAGATGGGCAGCACGGTGGTGCAGTGGTTAGCACTGCTGCCGAGGTCCCAGGTTCGATCCCAGCTCTGGGTCACTGTCTGTGTGGAGTTTACACATTCTCCACGTGTGTGCGTGGGTTTCGCCCCCACAACCTAAAGATGTACAGGGTAGGTGGATTGGCCACGCTACATTGCCCCTGTAGCACACAATGACTTACGAGAGAGACAAGTAGAGATGAAGTCGATGAGGCTTTATTAAGCGAGACTTGTCCCCAGAAGTTCAGCAACAGAATGGAGCAGCGGGGAGAAGCTCGGGTTCTTATACTCCACCTTCAGTACGGAGCCAGGAGTCAACAGCCAACCAGGACCCGGGATCTGTCAGCCAATAGCATTACGGCTTCACAGTCCCACATGACCCCTAATACATACTACCACATTCACCCCTTGTTAAAAAATGAACCCGGCGGGGTGGTGGTTCGCATGGTGGTAGGGGTTTACAAGGCTGGTCCTGGGAGGAAAATTTTGGGCATGTCATTACAGTTTTAGCCCTACACTGGGCTATGTACAAGGTTTGTGAAACTATTTACAATATTAGTAAGAAAAAAAAATTTTGTTACAGTCCAACAACATTCTTGGTGTCACGCCGATGCCACGAGTCGAGCGGGCGGTCTGGTCTTCCTCGTCGATCGCCTCAGCCCCGGTAGTGGTGCAGGTGCTTGTTCCGGCGTTGTCGTCTCCAGCAGCATTTCGGTGTTTGTTCCTGTTTCACTCCTGGGCGGACACGGGAGGAGGACCGATCCTCCAGGGAAGGGGGCGGTCGCGGGGTGCGCCGGTGGCAGGGAGGGGATGATCGGTGTCGGGGGGGGTGTGTGTGTTGCCGGCGGGCGCCAGGTCTCGCAGGGAGACCGTGTCCTGTCGGCCGTCGGGGTACGCCACGTAGGCGTACTGCGGGTTCGCGTGGAGGAGGTGAACCCTCTCGACCAACGGGTCCGACTTGTGCACCCGCACATGTTTCCGGAGCAAGATGGGTCCTGGGGCCGCCAGCCAGGTCGGCAGTGACGTTCCGGAGGAGGACTTCCTGGGGAAGACAAGGAGGCGCTCATGAGGCATTTGGTTAGGGTGGTACATAGCAGCGACCGGATGGAGTGGAGAGCGTCCGGGAGGACCTCCTGCCACCGGGAAACTGGGAGATCCCTGGACCGTAGGGCCAGTAGGACGGTCTTCCAGACCGTGCCGTTCTCCCTCTCTACTTGCCCGTTCCCCCGGGGGTTGTAGCTGGTCGTCCTGCTCGAGGCTATGCCCTTGCTGAGCAGGAACTGGCGCAGCTCGTCACTCATGAACTCGTCACCCCCTGTCGCTATGGATACATGCGGGGCAACCGAACAGTGTGAATATGGTGCCAAGGGCTTTAATGACTGTGGCCGCTGTCATGTCGGGGCAGGGGATGGCGAAGGGGAAACGGGAGTACTCGTCCACCACGTTCAGGAAGTATGTGTTGCGGTCGGTGGAGGGGAGGGGCCCATTGAAATCCAGACTGAGGCGTTCAAAGGGGCGGGAAGCCTTGATCAGGTGCGCTCTCTCCGGCCTGAAAAAGTGCGGTTTTCACTCCGCGCAGATGTGGCAGTTCCTGGTGACTGTACGGACCTCCTCCACAGAGTGGGGGAGGTTGCGGGACTTCATAAAATGGTAGAACCGAGTGAGCCCCGGGTGGCAGAGGTCCCCGTGGAGGGCTTGGAGACGGTCTATTTGTGCGTTGGCACATGTGCCGCATCGGACGGCTCGTTCAGCTTTCCGGGACGGTACAAGATCTCGTAGTTGAAGGTGGAGAGCTCGATCCTCCACCTTAAGATCTTGTCATTTTTAATTTTGCCCCGCTGTGCATTATCGAACATGAAGGCTACCGACCGTTGGTCGGTGAGGAGAGTGAATCTCCTGCCGGCCAGGTAATGCCTCCAATGTCGCACAGCTTCCACTATGGCTTGGGCTTCCTTTTCCACTGAGGAGTGGCGGATTTCTGAGGCGTGGAGGGTTCGGGAGAAAAAGGCCTCGGGTCTGCCCGCTTGGTTAAGGGTGGCCGCTAGAGCTACGTCGGAGGCACCGCTCTCGACCTGGAAGGGGAGTGACTCGTCGATGGCGTGCATCGTGGCCTTTGCGATATCCGCTTTGATGCGGCTGAAGGCCTGGCGAGCCTCTGTCGACAGGGGGAAGGTAGTGGTCTGTATTAGTGGGCAGGCCTTGTCTGCATTCTGGGGGACCCACTGGGCGTAATATGAAAAGAACCCCAGGCAACGTTTCAGGGCTTTGGAGCAGTGGGGGAGGGGAAATTCCATGAGGGGGCGCATGAGTTCGGGGTCGGGGCCTATTATCCCATTGCGCACTACGTATCCCAGGATGGCCAGCCGGTTTGTGCTAAAAACACACTTTTCCTCGTTGTATGTGAGGTTCAAGGCGTTAGCGGTCTGGAGGAATTTTTGGAGGTTGGCGTCGTGGTCCTGCTGATCGTGGCCGCAGATGGTTACGTTGTCGAGATACGGGAACGTGGCCTGCAACCCGTGCTGGTCAACCATTCGGTCCATCTCCCGTTGGAAGACCGAGACCCCGTTCGTGACACCAAATGGGACCCTTAGGAAGTGGTATAGACGCCCGTCTGCCTCGAAGGCTGTGTACTTGCGGTCACCTGGGCGGATGGGGAGCTGGTGGTAGGCGGACTTGAGGTCCACGGTGGAGAAAACCTTATACTGGGCAATCCGATTTACCATGTCGGATATGCGGGGGAGAGGGTACACATCTAGCTGTGTGTACCTGTTGATGGTCTGGCTATAGTCTATGACCATCCTTTGCTTTTCCCCGGTCTTTACTACTACCACCTGGGCTCTCCAGGGACTATTGCTGGCCTGGATTATGCCTTCCTTCAGCAACCGCTGGACTTCAGACCGAATAAATATCCGGTCCTGGGCGCTGTACCAGCAACAGAATGGAGCGGCGGGGCGAAGCTCGGGTTCTTATACTCCGCCTTCAGGGCAGAGCCAGGAGTCAACAGCCAACCAGGACCCGGGATAGAACATAGAACATAGAACATAGAAAATACAGCACAGAACAGGCCCTTCGGCCCACGATATTGTGCCGAACCTTTGTCCTAGATTAATCATAGATTATCATTGAATTTACAGTGCAGAAGGAGGCCATTCGGCCCCCTGAGTCTGCACCGGCTCTTGGAAAGAGCACCCCACCCAAACTCAACACCTCCACCCAACACCAAGGGCAATTTTGGACACCAAGGGCAATTTATCATGGCCAATCCACCGACCCTGTACATCTTTGGACTGTGGGAGGAAACCGGAGCACCCGAAGGAAACCCACGCAGACACGGGGAGGACGTGCAGACTCCGCACAGACAGTGACCCAAGCCGGAATCGAACCTGGGACCCTGGAGCTGTGAAGCAATTGTGCTATCCACAATGCTACCGTGCTGCCCTTAAAAACAAATAAATCTACACCATATCATTTTACCGTAATCCATGTACCTATCCAATAGCTGCTTGAAGGTCCCTAATGTTTCCGATTCAACTACTTCCACAGGCAGTGCATTCCATGCCCCCACTACTCTCTGGGTAAAGAACCTACCTCTGATATCCCTCCTATATCTTCCACCTTTCACCTTAAATTTATGTCCCCTTGTAATGGTTTGTTCCACCCGGGGAAAAAGTCTCTGACTGTCTACTCTATCTATTCCCCTGATCATCTTATGAACCTCTATCAAGTCGCCCCTCGTCCTTCTCCGTTCTAATGAGAAAAGGCCTAGCACCCTCAACCTTTCCTTGTAAGACCTACTCTCCATTCCAGGTAACATCCTGGTAAATCTTCTTTGCACCTTTTCCAAAGCTTCCACATCCTTCCTAAAATGAGGTGACCAGAACTGTACACAGTTACCAAATGTGGCCTTACCAAAGTTTTGTACAGCTGCATCATCACCTCACGGCTCTTAAATTCAATCCCTCTGTTCATGAACGCGAGCACACCATAGGCCTTCTTCACAGCTCTATCCACTTGAGTGGCAACTTTCAAAGATGTATGAACATAGACCCCAAGATCTCTCTGCTCCTCCACATTGCCAAGAACTCTACCGTTAACCCTGTATTCCGCATTCATATTTGTCCTTCCAAAATGGACAACCACACACTTTTCAGTGTTAAACTCCATCTGCCACTTCTCAGCCCAGCTCTGCATCCTATCTATGTCTCTTTGCAGCCGACAACAGCCCTCCTTGCTATCCACAACTGCACCAATCTTTGTATCGTCTGCAAATTTACTGACCCACCCTTCAACTCCCTCATCCAAGTCATTAATGAAAATCACAAACAGCAGAGGACCCAGAACTGATCCCTCCGGTACACCACTGGTAACTGGGATCCAGGCTGAATATTTGCCATCCACCATCACTCTCTGACTTCTATCGGTTAGCCAGTTCGTTATCCAACTGGCCAAATTTCCCACTATCCCATGCCTCCTTACTTTCTGCAGAAGCCGACCATGGGGAACCTTATCAAATGCCTTACTAAAATCCATGTACACTACATCCACTGCTTTACCTTCATCCACATGCTTGGTCACCTCCTCAAAGAATTCAATAAGATTTGTAAGGCAAGACCTACCCCTCACAAATCCGTGCTGCCTATCCCTAATCAAGCAGTGTCTTTCCAGATGCTCAGAAATCCTATCCTTCAGTACCCTTTCCATTACTTTGCCTCCCACCGAAGTAAGACTAACTGGCCTGTAATTCCCAGGGTTATCCCTAGTCCCTTTTTTGAACAGGGGCACGACATTCGCCACTCTCCAATCCCCTGGTACCACCCCTGTTGACAGTGAGGACGAAAAGATCATTGCCAACGGCTCTGCAATTTCATCTCTTGCTTCCCATAGAATCCTTGGATATATCCCGTCAGGCCCGGGGGACTTGTCTATCCTCATGTTTTTCAAAATTCCCAACACATCTTCCTTCCTAACAAGTATTTCCTCGAGCTTACCAATCTGTTTCACACTGTCCTCTCCAACAATATCGCCCCTCTCATTTGTAAGAGGCGCCAATAGCATTTGTAAGACTCTTTGTAAGAGTCAGCCAATCGCATCACGGCTTCACAGTCCCACATCACGGCTTCACAGTCCCACATGACCCCTAATACATACTACCACAGCCCCTTAATTGGAAAAATGAATTGGGTACTCTAAATTAATTTTTTTTAAACTTGGCTAAAAGCCTCTTTCTGTTGTGCCTTCCAACCCCATGACTGGTGCTTCTTTAACAGCACATGCAGAGGTGTTAGCAACGTTGACTGATTTTGGAGGAGCCTATAATAGTCGACCATCCCCAGGCAAGTTCTGAGTTCAGACGTTTCTCCTTAAATGTTCTCACTTTGTCCTCCACGGGTATAACTCCTGAGCACCCAGCCAATATCCGAGATAACCATGTCATTTGCTTGGAAGGTACACTACTCTATTTTTAAGCACCCACCTCCTGAAATCTCTTCAAAACTTTGACTGAATTGGTTTCTCTCCATTGTTAAAATGTCAGCCAAATAAACAACAACCTTGGGCAAACCCTGCAGCAAACCTTTTGGGAGATGGCGCAAGCAGATGAAACGTTATCCAGTCATAACTGTTGGTAAGCGTGGCACATATCCAACTTGGTATATGTCAAACCCCCAGCCAACTTGGCATATAGATCCTCTATTTTGAGGATGGAGTACCTGTCTAGTCTTCCAACTTGTAAACTCCCCAGATACGGATGGTCTTGCCTGGTTTGACTACCGGCACAATATCTGCTGCCGACTCTGCAAATTGTTCAGGCCTAATCATGCTCAAGTCTTCCAGTCATTTTACTTCTGCCTCTATCTTCTCTACTAATGCTTAGTGCAGTGCACAGATGTTGCTTTCGTGTCCACATGGATGTCTGCCTGCCATCGTCTTGATCTTTCCCATTCTTCCTGGGGCACATCCTGTTTTTTTTTAAGATTTCATGTAGAACTCCCTCTTTCAATTTAAACATTTCCAGCTAGTTTAACTTGATCTCTTGGAGCCTGTCACGCCCCATTAAACTCAATCCTTAGCCTGACACCACTATCAGTAGTAGCTGTGCAGACATAGAAACTTAGAAAATAGGAGCAGGAGGAGGTCATTCAGCACTTCAAACCTGCTCTGCCATTCATTGTGATCATGGCTGATCATCCAACTCAATAGCCTTATCCTGCTTTCCCCACCCCCGATATCCTTTGATCCCTTCGCTCCAAGCGCTATATTTGACTGCTTCTTCAAAACCTACAATGTTTTGGTCTCAAGTACTTCCTGTGGTAAGGAATTCTACAGGCTGACCACTCCCTGGCTGAAAACATTTCTCCTCATCTCTGTCCTAAATTGTCTACCCCGTATCATCAGACTGTGACCCCTGGTTCTGGACACCCCTACCATTGGGAACATCATTCCTGCATCTATCCTGTCTAGTCCTGTCGAATCTTACAGGTTTCTAGTAGATCCCACCTCATTCTTACCAACACCAGTGAATACAATCCTAACCGACTCATTCTCCCCTTCATAAATCTATGCTGACTCTGTCCGACCCTGCCATTGTTTTCAAAGTGCTTTGCTATAAAATCTTTGAAAATGGGTTCCAGAATTTTCCCCACTACTGACGTCAGGTTTACTGGTCTATAATTCCCTGATTTCTCTCAACCTCCCTTTTTAAATAGTAGAGTTACATTATCTACCCTCCAACCTGCAGGAACTGTAACAGAGTCTCTAGGCTCCAGGAAGATGACCACCAGTGCATCCACTATTTCTAGAGCCACTTCCTTATGTACTCTGGGATGCAGATTATCAGGTCCTGGGACTTCAATCCCACCAATTTCCCCAACACCATTTCTCTACTAATATTGATCATCTTCATTTCCTCCCGCTCACTAAACCTAGCATTCCCCAATATTTCTGGTATCTTATTTGTGTCCTCATTTGTGAAGACAGAACCAAAATATGAATTTAGTTGCTCAGCCATTTTTATGTCCCCGATTATACATTCCCCTGTTTCTGACTGTAAGGGACTTGCATTTGTCTTCACCGATCTTTTTCTCTTCATGTAATTATAGAATCTTTAACGGTCAGTTTTTATGTTCCCTGCAAGCTTATTTTCCCCTTCTTAATAAATCCTTTGATCCTTCTTTGCTAAACTGCTCCCAATACTCAGACCTGTTGTATTTCTTGGCCAATTTGTATGCTTCTTCCTTGGATTGAATATTATCTCCAATTTCCCTTCAGAGCCATGGATTTAGCCATCTTTCCCATTTTACTTTTGTGCCAGACTGGAATAAAGAATTGTTGCAGTTCCTCCATGCGCTCCTTGAATGTTTGCCATTGCCTATCCACTGTCATCCCTTTAAGTAACATTCCCCAATCGATCATAGGCAACTCACACCTCATCGTAGTTTCCTTTCTGAAGATTCAGGAGCCTAGTCTCAGAATCAACTACTTCACTCTCCACCTTGATGAAAAATTCTATCGTATTATGGTTGCTCATCCCCAAGGGGTCTCGCACAATGATTCCGTTCTCATTACACCGTATCCAGTCTAGGATGGCCTGTTCTCTAGTTCATTTCTCAACATATTGGCCCAGAAAACAGCTGTCTATATCTCAACGGAGTCATGGTCACCCGTACAATTTTTATAGCCCTTCCGTGTAGCCCGCCTAGCTGCAATACTCTTCAGCCTCAGGGTTGAACCCATTCTTGGAGCTACCAGTAGGTCTGTTCACTCACAACAGTAACTGACGGCCCTGTGAGTACTTTGATCTTCAGTGACCGGCCATTCACTGAGATGGGAGCTACCTTGCCCACTCTCATATTATCCAGTGTTAAAACGTTCCATTCACCCCTTGGCAATCCTTTCCTTTATTCATTCATGGGATGTGAGCGTCGCTGGGCCAGTATTTATTGCCCACCCCTGAGGGAATTTAAGAGTCAACCACATTGCTGTGGATCTGGAGTCATATGTAGGCCAGACCAGGTAAGGATGACAGATTTCCTTCCATAAAGGGACAAGAATGAACCAGATGGGCTTTTTCGACAATCAACAATGGTTTCATTGTGAGGGCCATGAAGAATCCGGCACGAGTTTGTATAATTGAAAAGAAATAACTTTATTTACAATTACACATATACATCAGCAGTACTCCACCACTGCTCTCTTCTCTAGCTGGTTCCACACTGGCCAGCTCTATTTATGCAGGTGACTCTGCTAATGATTTCTCCGCCCTCCTCATCGAGGGAGCTCATTCTCACTGGGGCTATTGAAGTGGGTGCAGCTGCTCTCTCTGTCTCTGTTGCTGCTATTGTTTCCAGTGTTGAGTTGCATGGAGGAAGGTGTGAGGAGAGGAGGAGGGGGAGCTGGAGCGGATTTGTTGTTGGAAATGGCAGACCGGGGTAGAGTTCAGGCCAAGGACGGATGGAAACCTCACTAAACCAGGTAGGTTTGCAGTTCCCGGTTAGCCAAGTGAATCGCCTGTTCAAGAGGAGAGGCACGGGGCTGGGGCGGTGGTTTACTTAGCGGCTGCACTGTAATACCTGATGGCCGAGAACCACAAAGTTTGGATCACGCCCTGCCACCTGCAGCCCGTGGTGAGAAATAATAGGGAGCTGCTGTTGCTCCTGGGAGACGTCGCTATCCCGGAGGGGGGGGGGGTGGGGGGGGGTTGCTGCCGAATATCCAGACTACCTGCCAGAGGGAACAACAGCCAAGCATGTGGGGAGAGCTCCGGGGTTTGGCCCTTTGGAATGTTGACATGAGACTTCGGGATTCTGACATCCTTTACTGACTTTCTTTTCAGAGAGGATATCTGGGGTACTCCCCGGACATTGCCATATCTCCAAGTGGTCACTTTCTGGATTGTTGGTGAACATTTCAAGCTGAACCGAGTTTCAAGTTGGACACTGATTTGTTGCTTTTGAATCAACTTTTTGGACTTTTGGGATTGTTCTGTTACTGTTGTTCTGATAATGTTGTTAAACTGCACTACTTACTAATAGCCCCCAGCCAGTTGGGCAGGTTGGAACAGTTCTGAGGAGGGAGTTCTCTCTCTCTTCTGCCATGTCCTGAATCGGTTGCCCTTTTCCGGTGTGTCTGCGCTACTCATTTGGGTGCCTTTTCCACCGATGTGGGGCTGCCGTTGGAGCAGGGTGTCGGCGTGTCCTTTTCTCGTGGTCCGTGCTGCTCATTTGGGTGTCTTTCTACCGATGTGGAGCCACCGGGCGGCGGGAAGGGGGGTGAGTGGCCTTCTGCTGGCTTTGTAGCTAGTGGCCTGGAACTGTTATTTGACTATGCTGTTTCTGCATGTTCTTGTATTGTTAAATTGTTGATGGACTAAAAATATTTTGTTAGCGGAGATCCCTCTCTCTTCTGCCATGTCCTGTATCGGTGTTCCTTCTCCGGTGGTTTCCACCAATGTGGGGCAACCATTGGGGCAGGGCGTCGGTGTGCCCTTTTCTCGTGGTCTGTGCTGCTCATTTGGGTGCTTTTCCACCGATGTGGGGCCACCATTGGGGGGTGGGGGAGTGGTGGTGGTGGTGGGGGGGGGGGGGGGGGGGGGGATTGGCCGTATGCTGGCTTTGAAGCTGGTGGCCTGTTTAAAGGAACTTTTGTTTTGGATTGAACTGTGGCCCCTTCGTGGGCGAGGAAAGGTTTTCTCTCTCTCTCACACTGTGCCCTATATCGGTGTGCCCTTTTCCAGTGGTCTGTGCTGCTCGTTGGGCACAGATCCGCCGTTGTGGGGCTGCCATTGGGGACAGGTGGTGGTTGTGTTTGTGTGCTGGAGGTTTTTGTATCTTGCCTTTGGTATGTTAATGTTCTTTTTTTTGACTATGCTGTTTCTGCATGTTGCTGTATTGTTGAGTAGTCAATAAATTAAAATATATTGCCATTAGTCCCAAGCCAATAATAATTTGGCAGGTTATAACAGTAACTATTAGACTTTTAATTCCAGATATTTATTTGAATTTAAATTTCACCATCTGCCGTAGCAGGATTTGAACCCGGGTCCCCGAGCGTGGCTCTGTCTCTCTGGATTACTAGCCCAGCGATGATACAACTACGCTACTGCCTCCCCATACTATGCATGGGTGCTGGATTATTAACTCTGCTGATATTGGGCAGGTCCTACTTGTTTTAACACCTCTGCCTCAAATGTCATTTTTAAAAACACATGTAGCACGCTGTTTTCCTAAATCTACATGTTTCTGGGGAGTGATTTCCCCCGGAGTGTTAGCACTCTATTAATCCTAGACTGTTCTTCAAATCTTCTACACTTTGTGGCTCTTCAAGCTTCTGCCTTATTCTCTCCTTAAACCAGTGCCTTCACCCCTGGCACCACTACTGCTCGCAGCTTCCCACCCTAATTGGTGGATTTCATTGCTCTGTGCACTTTGTAGCTCGTGGGCACCTGATGGATCTGTCCTTTGTTAATATATTTATGTTTCTCCGCACTATATATTAATCGACAGAACTTGAGACTGAGCTTCTTGGGCGAAGTAAAGTATAGCTTTATTTGTGTCAGTTTTAAAGTCTACTGATCAAGTCAAATTTTATGCGAGTACAGAATTTAGAAAGTTTGTTTGTCCAAAGCAAATACAGATGGTTGAGTTGAATTCATAATACAATTCAGTTCGTGGCAATTTCTTCAGATCAAAATGCACAATACAAAAATAAAACAAAAGGAAATAGCGGCTTGTAAAGCAAAGTAAAAGAATAGGTTTCAAAGGTTAGGTTAAAGATGATTTCGGAGAGAGCAAAAAAAGGTTCTCTCCCAGTCTCCTAAGGAAATCATAATCTTTTAAGGTCCTGTTCCCTTTCTGACTGTGAGTGAGTTTAAATAATTATAATTCATCTAATTCGTCCAAAATGTCTGTCTATCAAGTTTTAAGAGATAATATGGCATGAGAGAATATCTGTGTGTTTCCATAACATGGTGTGATCAAACCACTTGTTTCCCACCATGTTTTCTAGAACTAGGATCTTTGCCCAGTAATGATAACAATGAGTTTATTCTGCAGCGTGGCCTTGTAGTGTAAAGTCAGTTTTCAAATTGACTTCCTTATCTGATCCTTTCCCATGCTCTCAGCATTCTCTGCTGTCATGGTTAATATATGACTTTTAATAGTATAATGTCACTAAATCATTTCTTCCTTTAAATTTTCTTACCTATAAGAAAAGTAGATTTCTATCAGGCTCCCCTTTGATTATTCAAAAGATTAAATGAGATGAATCAAGATAAAATAGAAATTAAGTATGAAATGCAATAGGAAAAGAGATAAGCATGGAGAGGAACGCATTTACATTGTCTTTAATGGTTCACTTGTTTGAGAACAGCCTTCAACAATGGAGCGGGCAAAGCTTTGCAAAACGTGACAAACATTCTGGTAATATTTCATGTAGACAAATAAAATAATTACACAGTCAAATAACAAATCATTAATAATTGATGTTGAGTAAATTATTTCATAATAATTGGTAAAATTATTATTAAAATTGATTTTATAATTCAGTAATAAAATGATTAATAATGCAATAAATAATAGTTCAACAGAAACTGTTCATTTCATAGTTATTGGCTGGTGGTGGTTGTGGATCACTATGTACCACTCGGATTTTTGGGGGGCAGCCATACATTGGCATGCGCATTTGGCCAGCAAGATCACTATGTAAAGAATAAATCCAACTACGCAAAATAAGAGGAGTCCCTGAATGATGGACATTACTGTGCCACCCAATCATCCGGAAAGCCAACCCCAAATAGTGTAATCAGAGGGTTGGTAAAGCTTCTTAACTTCGTCTTGAATGTGTATTGCCAAGTCTTTGACATCTTCTGAATTATCTGGGATGTAGGTGCAACACGCTGCACCAATCAGGGCACAGGTGCCACCCTTTTCGGCTAGCAACTAGCCAAGTGCCATCTGATTCTGTAAAGCAACAGTTCGAATAGCTAACACTTCGTCAGAAATCTTAACTAGGGCAGTAGAGGTATCATTAGCTACTTATTCTATTATGTCTGTTATTTAATTTAATTCGTCGGCTAATTTTCCATTCCAATAAAAAGGAACAAGATAGGCAAGAATTCTATCTTGTACCGTGAGGACATGCTTATTTCTTTGAACTGGTGATCTTGAAAGAGAAGGAAGATGACGGATGGGAGGTATTACGTATGCCAAATAGCAAGATCCTGACCAAAGTTTTGGAAGCCAGGGATTTGTTTTTCTGTTACAGATAAAATAAGTTCCATTATAGGGAGTGAAATGGGTAATTTCCTCTAAGTGCCATCGATCTGAAAATGTTGCAGTAGCAGTGAAATTCTGTAGGTCTGTTAATACTGAGGAATGAATAACTCTCTGCCAGGTATTGGGTACATCTGTAAATTCTGCTTACATTAAAATAATGAATACAGTTACTATATCCCATCTTCATCCCTGTAGGATGATAACTTACTAAGCATATTGAGCCTTCCAGATTAAGAGTAGATGGGAGGTCGATTTGGGAAAGATTTGGGTTTCTGTCATAGTTATGTTGAAACCATCCTGAAAAAGTGTTTAATGGATAACCTGCAGATTTCCAATATTGAATTTTATTATTCAAATTAACCTGCCATTTGGTTTTCCAACATGTGTCTGCTCCTTCACGGATCTGTGAAGAGCGGGTGGCACTCTGAAAATATACCATTCTGCTGTTTCTGAAGTGTTAAAAGGAATAGGTAAGAAAGGGATACCTCCTTCCGAATGGGTGGGAATTGCAGTACATACCCAACAACCGGAGATGTTAAACTTTTCAGCATAAACCTTAGACATTTGAAGCAAGGTATTGCCATGTAACTGTTTAGTAAGGCCTGCTTACATTGTGGCAAACATTTTTACGGATTATAATTTTGATGCGTGTACTTCACATGCGACACGTGAATCCAGGTTTTCTTTCCTTGGAGCTTCACGGCCGACTGTGTAGTCAGAAGAATCAGGTAGGGGCCCTCCCACTTGGTCCCGAGGTTTTTTTTTGTACTTTTTTTAAATAGACTGCTTCGCCAGGTATCAAGTCGTGATCTCCTTCAGGTGGGTTTCCCCAGGCCGCTAAAACCTGTTGAGCAGCAGAACTAACAGCATTTGTTAGATTTTGACAATAACTAAGTAAAGCATCACTCATTAAATGACAGTCTGCCTTTCGTAAGTCAATAGTTCCTGGCAGAGACATGGGTCTGCCAGTGATGACCTCAAATGGACTTGGGCCTGTGGCTCTATTTGGGGTTGCTCTGATACTGCACAACACTAGTGGCAAGGCTTGAATCCAATTCATGCCTTCTTGGTTGTATTTGGACAGTCATTCTTTTAAAGTCCGGTTCATGCATTCCACTAGTCCTGATGATTCTGGATGATAAGGGCAGTGTAGATTCCAATCAATGTCCAGTAAGCTGTACACCTCCTGGCATACAGCACCAGTAAAGTGGGTTCCATTGTCAGAGTCAATGCTAGCTGGAATATAGTCTTTGCATGGACTTAGGCTACAGCCACCCATACAGCCATTCTGGCTGGAGCAGCTTCTACCCATCAAGAAAATGTATCTACTATCACAAGGATTTCAATGTATCTTTGGCAGGGGGGAAGGGTGATGTAATCGACCTGCCTGTCCTGAAATGGTCCTGCAGGGGCAGGGTTTTTTAGCTGAGGCATTTTTGTTATAGGTCCTAAGCTGTTCTTTTGACATGTTGCGCAGTGGTCCGATACCAATTGTGCATGTTTTTTAAATCCTTTGCCACACCAACTTCTCTGGAATCGATCCAGCATCTGTTGAGGGGCCAAATGTCCTCATGGATGGATCTATTGTGCCAGAAATGGCATCAGTGCCTGTGGTGCCACTGGTTTATCAGTCTGAACTTGTCTCCAAATATCATCACCACACACCTCATTACCTGAGTCTAGCCATGACCATTTTTCTTCTTTTGGAGAGTTATGTTGCATTTCAAGTAGATCTTGTAATAACTTGGTCACTCCCAATTTGTAGTTGTGTCTTGGTTCTGCTGAAAAATGCCACTGGGAGACAGCTTCCTTTGCTGCTTAGTCTGCAAGGGCATTTCCTTTTGATTCCATAGTGTTTTCTTGAGTATGGGCCTTATACTGTAGAATCAAAAGGAAATGCCCTTCCGGCACCCTTCTTGAAATTTTCTATCACTGACACCATTTCCAGTGCCTTTTTAAAAGTTAACTCTGATTCAGTTAACCATTTTCCATATAGCTGCATTGTTTACACCATATACCAATTGGACGTTTAACATGTCATTCAACGCTGACCCAAAATCACAATTCTCAGCGATTTGTCTTAATTTTGCTACGAAGACTGCATCTCACTTAGTTTCTCCCTGTAGAGTAAAATTTGTACTTTTGCAACATTACTGAGGGATTAGGGTGGTAATGCCCCTTTGCTAGCTCAATGAGCTCTGCAAATGTCTTTGTGTCGGGATAATCTAGGGACATTAAACTTAAGATCGAGTTATATGTCCGGATCTGACATGCAGTCAGCAATATAAATTTCTTCTCATCCTTCATTATTTCATTAACACAGAAAAATATTCCAAACATTCCACATATTGTATTCCGTCTTCTGCAGCAGTATCGAAAGTTTCAAATTTTCCAAAGAGAGGCTTGACTTCTTTTTGTTCTTTTGCAGGCGAGACTCTACAGGACTTATTCTTTGAACTTTCCTTTAAAATTGTTTCTTCATTGAAATCTGAGTCGCTGTTGTTTTCCTCATCGCCAATGTAGTAAATCCAATAATTGGCAACCACCAGTTAGCTAACTAACGACACGTTTATTATCAGTACAAACTATATGCAGAGCACTGTGATCGATATCTTCATTCTCAGCATTAGGAACACAAACTGGCTGCAAAACCTGCACTCTGCAGCAAGCTCCCCATACTCATTCCACATTGGACAATCGGGTCACATCATCCTTCCGATGCTTGCCGCCCCCCCCCCCCCCCCCCCCAACCCTGTGGTGCTTATGGGTGGTCACTCGCAAAACTGAGTTAAAAATATTGACCCAAATCTTGGCTGTGTGGTGCCCAGTTTTTCAGCTCTGTCTCCCAAATTGTGCCTATGCTGCATGTGCACACATCTGGGGCGAAATTCTCCATTATCGGCGCAAAGTCCGCCGATTGGCGCCAAAACGGCGCAAATCCGACTTGCGTCACGTCGGAAAAATGGGTCAAAAGTCTTGGGCCCGAAATGGGCTAGCAGCGATGTGACAGGATCCGCGCTTGCGCACGTGGTTCACGCCGTGCAGCGTCATACACGCCGCACGGCGTGACAGCTCATAAGGTCGCGCTGCTCCCCCCCACCCGACCGGAACACCAGACTGGAACACCCGACTGGATGGCTGGTCGCGACGTGTCGAGGCGCTCCTGGACGCAGTGGAGCAGAGGAGGGATGCCCTGTATCCCGGGCACGGCCGCAGATTTGCCCCACGCCACAGCCGGCGTCTGTGGAGGGAGGTGGCAGAGGCCGTCACCGCTGCGGCCCTGACACCACGGACAGGCACCCAGTGCCACAAGAAGGTGAACAATCTCGTCAGAGCAGCCAGGGTGAGCCTCCCCCCCACCCCTGCCCGATATCCATATCCCCCATATCCCCCCTCCCCATATCCCCCATATCCCCCTCCCCATATCCCCCCCTCCCCCATATCCCCCCTCCCCCATATCCCCCCTCCCCCATATCCCCCCTCCCCATATCCCCTCTCCCCCATATCCCCCCTCCCCATATCCCCCCTCCCCCATATTGCCCCTCCCCCATATCCCCCCTCCCCCATATCCCCACTCCCCCACTCCCCCATATCCCCTCTCCCCCATAACCCCCCTCCTCCATAACCCCCTCCCCATATCCCCCCTCCCCCATATTCCCCCTCCCCATATTACCCCATATTCCCCCTCCCCTATATCCCCCCTCCCCGATATCCCCCTCCCCATATCCCCCCTCCCCATATCCCCCCTCCCCCATATCCCCCCTCCCCATATCCCCCTCCCCATATCCCCCTCCCCCATATCCCCCCTCCCCCATATCCCCCCTCCCCCATATCCCCCCCTCCCGCATATCCCCCTCCCCATATCCCCCATATCCCCCTCCCCATATCCCCCCTCCCCCATATCCCCCCCTCCCCCATATCCCCCATATCCCCAAGTGAATCCAGCCCTAACCTTAACCTCTGCAATGCATGCGCAACCGATGGCGTGCATTCATATACCTGCCTAACACTGTTGCCTTTTACCCCTGCCACCACCCCCACCCACCCCCCCGCCACAGAAGACGCACGGACACAACAATAGGGAGCATGTGAGGACTGGAGGAGGATCCGCTGATGAGAGGCCACTGACCGAACACGAGGAAAGGGCCCTGGAACTGGCTGGCGGACCTGAGGACCGGGAGGTTGCTGATGCAGAGGTCGGGGGCGTACTAGCAAGTGAGCCACCGACAGCCCGTCCCCATATCCCCCCTCCCCATATCCCCCCTCCCCCATATCCCCCCTCCCCCATATCCCCCCTCCCCCATATCCCCCCTCCCCCACTCCCCCATATCCCCCCCCTTAACCCCCTCCTCCATAACCCCCTCCCCCATATCCCCCCTCCCCCATATTCCCCCTCCCCATATTCCCCCCATATTCCCCCCTCCCCTATGTCCCCCCTCCCCCATATCCCCCCTCCCCCATATCCCCCCTCCCCCATATCCCCCTCCCCATATCCCCCCTCCCCCATATCCCCCTCCCCCATATCCCCCTCCCCCATATCCCCCCTCCCCCATATCCCCCTCCCTATATCCCCCATATCCCCCTCCCCATATCCCCCCTCCCCCATATCCCCCCCCTTCCCCATATCCCCCATATCCCCAAGTTAATCCAGCCCTAACCTTAACCTCTGCAAAAGGGCCCTGGAACTGGCTGGCGGACCTGAGGACCGGGAGGTTGCTGATGCAGAGGTCGGGGGCGTACTAGCAAGTGAGCCACCGACAGCCCGTCCCCATATCCCCCCCTCCCCCATATCCCCTCTCCCCCCATATCACCTGATCACTGCCTGATGTCTAACCATGCATGCTTCATTGTGTATCGCAGGAGCAAACGTCGAGGCACCAATCCCCGCAGATGCAGATCGCCCGCAGGATGCCCCTCGGAGGCCACGGGAGACGGAGAGACCCAGACCCTCCGGCATGCGATGCCCGCAGGATGCCCTTTGCACACCACGGGAGACGGAGAGACCCGGACGCTCCGGCATGCGACGCCCGCAGGATGCCCCTCGCACACCACGGGAGACGGAGAGACCCGGACCCTCCGGCATGCGATGCCCGCAGGATGCCCTCGCACACCACGGGAGACGGGGAAACCTGGAGACGACACCCCTGTCACGTGCGTGAGCGACGAGGCAGGCGTGTGCCACCCAGCGACGAGGGGGGCAGCCACAGGCCCCCGTCACATCCGAGCCAGGACACCACTACCCAGGACACCACTACCCAGGACACCACTACCCAGGAAGACGAAATACCGGACAGTGACTCAGAGTGGATGGGTGGAGACGAACCCCCACCCCAAAGTGCCATGGACTCAGAGTGGGACAAAGAGCACGACACAATGCCACTGCTGTCACCAACACCCTCCACCATCGCAGAAACACTCACCTCGGTTGGGCACTTTAGTGTTGAGGCGTCTGGTACACTCACTGGTGCGCACAACACAGCCGTCCCGGTACAGCAGGTGGAGGTAGCAGCAGCAGAGGGGCCGGGCGGTCGGAGGGCAGCCTCGCCCAAGCGAACATCTGCCGCCCAGATGGATCCCGGGTTCCTGGAGTTTCCACACCCACACATAGATCCGATGCAACCACCGACCCGGAGACGAGCGAAGAGGGTGACGGCTGGCTTGCGGCGGCTGCAGTCGCAGGTGAAGGAGTCCACCCGCGTCCAGGAGCTGGGAGTGGTGCCGGTCATGCGTGCCACCCAAGCTGACACCGCACGGGTGGCGTCCGCGGTGGAGGCAATGGGCGCGACGGTGTCAGACATGGGGAACGGTTTGCGAGACCTGGGGCTTTCCGTGCAGGCGGCATCTGTGGCCCAGGACATGGCTGCCCTCTCACAGGAGGCCATGAGCCAGTGCCAGCGCCAGATGGCAGAGGCGCTCAACACCATAGCCCAGTCTCAGCAGGCCATGGCCCAGTCTCAGCAGGCCATGGCCCAGTCTCTGCAGGCCATCGCTGAGGGCATCGGCGCCAGTGGCCATGTGCGAGCCGGCATCGCAATGTCACAGACAGGGTTTGCCAACCTCCTGGGCTCCATGGCTGCAAACCTGCAGACCCCTGTCGATACCAGCACGGGCCTCAAGGACTGGCAGCACCAGATGTCGGGGGGGCGTCGGATGGCCAGTCCGTTCGCATCCCCCACCCAAGTAGAGACCTGGGGGCCATCGGGCACCCCGAGGGAGGAGGAGGTGGTGTAGTCCGTCCCGGCTCCCCCTGTAGGGGAGGTCCCGGTACACCGCGACACCTCGGACTCCCCCCCTTCCGTCCCAGGTGCATCGGGTGGGCAATGGGCAGGACAGGCTGGCAGCTCGCCATCCCAGTCGCCCGGGCCGCAGCCTGGCCCATCTAGGGCCAGGACGCCCCAGGAAACGGCCGGCAAAAGGGATCCAGTGTCAGAGGGCAGGAATCACAGGAGTCCACCTCCAGTTCTGCTGTACCGTCTGGGGAACCACGTAGACGTAGTCAAAGGGCCCGTAAGGTCAAACAATTAGACACTGAGTAAGTTGGCATGGGTGCAGGGCACAGATGAGTTTTAGGGCTAGGGCACGTGCATGAACTCCTTTGGTTATTAAAGATAATGTTACACCTACAGAAGCCGCCTTTGTGCTCTGTCCAAAGCGTGCGGGGGTGTCATGTACGTTGAGCGCAAGTGTGTGTGTGAGGGGTGGTCTTACCTCAGCCCCAGGTGAGTCTGCCCCCTTCCCCCTGGGCCGCCATCAACATCCCCCCGGGCAGAGGACGGGACCGTGCGCTGCAGTGTCAACAGCCGCATGCAGGGATGGTGCGGGTGGATGGTGGTACTGTGGCCATGGGTCAGACATAGTCCAACGACGTGGAGCTAGGAGCTCACCGCAGGGCGGGTTGTCATCATCCTCCATGGCCTGCAATAGAGACGCGTCTACCCGCAACTGTGTGAGCCCGGCCGTTGTGCCGCAGGTGGATCGGCAATGGGGGGGGGTGTGCATGCGGGTGGGGTGGGGTGGGGTTGGGGAGGGGGGTGAGGGTGCTGGGTGGGTGGGTGGGTGGGGGGTGTGGGTGGTCAGCTGTTGCCATGGTGAGCGGTCTGTGGCCATACTACCCGATTCCCACGCCCATCTAGTCAGTGAAGCGGGCGGCTATCAGTCTGTCCCGTGCCCGCTGGGCCAGCCGGTAACGGTGGACAGCCACCCGCCTGTGGCTCGCCCGTCTGCCCTGACCATTGCCCCCATCCCCCTCATCTGGGGAGGACTGCGCCTCTTCCTGCTGCTCCTCCACTCCGCCCTCCTCTGCCTGCGGCACATCGCCCCTCTGTTGGGCTATGTTGTGCAGGACGCAGCACACCACAATGATGCGGCCGACCCTATCTGACCGATACTGGACGGCGCCCCCAGAGAGGTCCAGGCACATGAAACGCATCTTCAGCATGCCAAAGCACCTCTCTATCACTCCCCTTGTTGCTACATGGGCATCATTGTAGCGGTTCTCCGCCTCATTGCGTGGCCTCCGTACAGGCGTCATCAGCCACGATCGCAATGGGTAGCCCCTGTCGTCCAGCAACCAGCCCCTCAGCCGGGGATGGCGTCCCTCGTACATGCCGGGGATGGATGACCGCGACAACACGTATGAGTCGTGTACACTGCCTGGGTAACGGGCGCAGACTTGCAGGATCATCATGCGGTGGTCGCAGACCACCTGTATGTTCATCGAATAGGTCCCCTTCCTATTGGTGAACACGGCCCTGTTATCTGCAGGTGGCCGCACGGCGAAGTGCATCCCATCAATCGCGCCCTGGACCATGGGGAACCCGGCCACAGCAGAGAAGCCCACGGCCCGGGCATCTTGGCTGGCCCGGTCCACAGGGAAGCAGATGTAGCGGTGCGCCATGGCATAAAGGGCATCTGTCACTGCCCGGATGCACCGATGCACCGATGTCTGCGATATGCCGGACAGGTCCCCACTCGGTGCCTGGAATGACCCCGTTGCATAAAAGTTCAGGGCAACCGTAACCTTGACGGACACGGGGAGAGGGTGTCCCCCGCCAGTGCCACGCGGTGACAGGTGTGCCAGCAGGTGGCAGATGTGTGCCACGGTTTCCCGACTCATCCGGAGTGTCCTCCTGCATTCCCGGTCCGTGAGGTCCTGGTATGACTGCCGGGGCGCCCTCGGGTGCCTCCGTTGCCGTGGGGCCGCGACGTCATCCTCCCCCTCCTCGTCCTGTCGGTCAGATGTCTCTCCAGCCTGTGCGGCTGCCGCCTGCCCCTCTGCGGCAGCCTGCGCCGCCTCTCTGGCACGCTCCTCCTCCTCCTCATCCAGGGCAACATGGACATTAGCGGCTGCCGCCACGGCGGCCAACATCGCTGGATGATCGGAAAACATGACAGCCTGGTTGGGGGGGGGGGGTGAACGACGACATGTCATCATTGCCCACATCCCCTCCTCCCCCCAGCCAGGTGGCATGGACTGCATGGGTCCAACTGTTGGAGGCTGGCACCTGGCCAGGTGGACCAACTCACTTGCTCCTCCATCCCCCTCCCCGGCACGGGCCCCCCCCATCCTCCTCCCTGGCATGCCCCCCCCCCCCATCCACCTCTCCGGCATGGACCCCCCCCAACCTCCTTCCCGGCACGGACCCCCCATCCCCCTCCCCCGGCACGGACACCCCCCCCATCCCCCTCCCCGGCACGGACCCCCACCCCATCCCCCTCCCCGGCACGGGCCCCCCCCCCATCCTCCTCCCCGGCACGGACCCCCCATCCTCCTCCCCGGCACGGACCCCCCCATCCTCCTCCCCGGCACGGGCCCCCCCCCATCCCCCTCCCCGGCACGGACCCCCCATCCCCCTCCCCGGCACGGACCCCCCATCCTCCTCCCCGGCACGGACCTCCCCAACCTCCTCCCCGCACGGACCCCAACCTCCTCCCCGGCATGGACCCCAACCTCCTCCCCGGCACGGGTCCACCCCCATCCTCCTCCCCGGCACGGACCCCCCATCCCCCTCCCCGACACGGACCCCCCATCCTCCTCCCCGGCACGGACCTCCCCATCCTCCTCCCCGGCACGGACCCTCCTCCCGGCACTCCCCCGGAGCCCAGCCCACTCTAACCATGCCCCCCCGCCGCACACACACACACACAACCCGAGCCACACCTCTCCCCACACATTCAGACTGCGGCCACGCCATCGCCTGCCCAGCGGCCAACTCCCCAGGCCGTCACTCACCTCCACGCTGGTCGGCGTGAACCTGGAGCACAGGTTCACGCCGATGAAAAGGAGGTTTGATTTACGTCGACGTGAACGGTCATCACGTCGACGGGACTTTGGCCCATCCGGAAGGGAGAATATCGGCAGGCCGAAAATCGGCTGCCTTGCGCAGGCCCATGCCATTCTCCGACGTCAGCGGCGCCATTAACGCCCCGCCGACTTTTCTCCCTTAGGACACTTCGGCAACCGGCGGGGGCGGGATTCACGGCGGCCAACGGCCATTCTCCGACCTGCTGGGAGGCCGGAGAATGACGCCCCTGATACTTGCTGTCCGAGACAGTGTTTTGGTGAAGACATTTGCATGCAGGGATTGCCCACCAGGAATATGCAGAATAGGCAAAATGGGGAGGTCAGGATATATATAACCTATAAAGTTAAACTCTTTGATTAATCTTTTCCAATTAAAGATTGCCTCTGGTTTCTTCCATCAGCAATTGGCTAACATGATTATTATATAGATGACAAAATTCCGCATTGCGTCAATGTACCAGCTCAGCCATTGTCTGACTAAGGAAAAAGGTATTTGAGCATAGGATCTCAAACCCAAGATTAATATTGAAGTGCATGTGATTGGGTGTAGTCTGTTGAGAGTGATAGAAAACTGGTTCACAAGACAGGAACAAAGAGTAGGAATAAACAAACCATTTTCTGAATGGTCAGGCAGTGACCAATGGGGTGAGGTATAGCTGAATTCACCATAGTCCCGATGACCAGAGGCTGCTTCCCCCTGTGAGGGGGCGAGCTGACTGGTATTGATTTAACCAGAGGATCACCACACGTCAGGCGAGGGGAAATCATGAATAACCTCAGCTGATACTGGAATTGAACCAGCGCTGCTGTCGTCACAAGCCAGCTGTCTTACTAAACCGGCCCCCAAGACCAGTGGGTATGACAGGGATAATTGCTGGGACCCCAGCTATTCAAAATATATATTAATGATTTAGATGAGGGAACGAAATGTAATATCTTCAAGTTTGTAGATGTCACAAAGCTGCGTGGGAGAGTGACCTGTGAGGAGGATGCAGAGATTCTTCAATGTCATTTGGACAAGTTGAGAAAGTGGGCAAATGTGTGGCAGATGCAGTACAATGTGAGTAAATGTGAGGTTATCTACTTTGATTGCAAAAACAGGAAGGCAGATTATTTTCTGAATGGCTATAAATTGAGAGAGGAGAATTTGCAATGAGACCTCGGTATCCTCGTACACCAGTCGCTCATATGCAGGTGCAGCAGATGGCAAAGAAGGTAAATAGTATGTTAGCCTTTATTGCAAGAGGATTCGAGTACAGGAGCAGGGGTGTCTTGTTGCAATTATACAGCACCTTGGTGAGGCCACATCTTGAATATTGTGTGCAGTTAGGTCTCATTATCCGAGGAAGGATGTTGGTGCTAGAGAGGGAGTGCAGTAGACGTTTACCAGACTGATTCCTGGGATAGTGAGACTGACGTTTGAGGCGAGATTGAGTCAGCAAGTATTAAATTCGCTGCCATTCAGGAGAATGAAGGGGCGTCTCAGAAAAACCTATAAAATTCTAACAGGACTGGACAGGGTAGATGCAGGAAGAATGATCCCAATGATGGGGGAGCCCAGACCAGGGATCACATTCTGAGGGTACGGAGTGGACCATTTAGGACTGCGATGAGGTGAAGTTTCTTCATCCCGAGAGTGGTGAGTCTGTATAATTCACTACCTCAGAAAGTAGTTGAGGCCAAAACATGTATGGTTCAAGGAGTTAGAATTAGCCTTTGTGGCAAAAGGGATCAAAGGATATGTGGGGAAGGCAGGAACAGGCTATTGAGTTTGTTGATCAGCCATGAATGGTGGAGCAGGTTTGAAGGCCTACTCCAGCCCCTATTTTCTGTGTTTCTATGGGTGGCTTTACCAGGCAGCAGTGAGCCTTGTGTTTCAGAGTCTTGGAAAACTTACAGCAGGCAACTCATAGGACTGCAGAACTACCAAAGACACCTTCGCAATGCCCTCTAAATTTGGTGGCAAGTAAGGGAGCCCAACGACAGTATCAATTACCAAGCCAACATGCTGAGTATCAAGGCACTGATCAGTCAAAACCAACTGAGTTGGGCGGGACATGTTGTTCATACACCCCACACTAAATTCCCAAAACATCTGCCCTAATCTGAACTTGGTTGTGGCAGGAAACTCCCAAGGGAACAGCAGAAACACTTTACGGATGTCATCAAAGCACCCATGAAGAGATTAAACAATGGAGAAGGTTCATTCAGAAAGGCACCGAATACATCAAGAGACATCATCGGGAACACACAAAGGTGAAATCAAGGTATTGGAGAGAGGACACAAACTTCCAAGCAACCCACCTTCTGATCCTTCAAACACCACCAGCCCCACATGTGACAGATTTTTTAGATTGCACCTTGGTCTTATCAGCTATCGCAGAACCCATCAAACCAGACCGGAAGCAAGTCAATCATGAGGGACAGACTAAGATGAAGAGATGTAACAGCTGGAATTTTTGATGTTTAAATTTCCTTTGTGAGATGCATAACACAATGCTGGGAGCATTTTCAAGTTACAAGCTGTGGCACCATTGCTAATGCAAAATAAGTTAGCAATTTAAATTGTTCTTAAGGATCTGATAACAAAAATTAGATGAAATTTATTCCAAGTTATATATTTTCAATATTGGGAGGTACTGTAGTTTTATTTGAGCATTTTACTAATTTAAGCAGTAAATAAGTAAAAAAGAAAGTTATCCATATGATTCCCACTAACAGATCTTACATATCAAAGGTTGATAGACTAATGTGGTTCATCTAACAAAAGTAAGCCTAACAGGAGATTTCAACAATTACTTGAAGTAACTAAAAGAGTTAATTCGAAATTTTAAAAAGGCAGGTGTGCTTTGGAAAGAGATGGTTCTGAAATTCTACAAAACTGAACAGCCCAATAAAAATCTCAGCTGATGCATCACAAGCAGAAATACAGGCGATGTTGCTCTCAGAGTGTGATGAACAGTGCCAACCTATTGCATATTTATCACGCACTCTTAGTGAGGTGGGAAAAAGAAATGTAAAATCAGGAGGAACTGTTAAGTTTAATATTTGCTTGTGAAAGGGTTTATCAATTTGCAAGTGCCTGCACCACTCATCTCAAAATGGACCACAAGCTGACAATTGCTTTTGTTATGAAAATTGTTCTCTACAAATGCAAAGAACACTGATGAGAAGTATGATCTGAGGGAGTTACATTCAATAGGTGCATTTATGTGAAAAGGTATTGGACCAGAATTCAACAGAGGAGGAGAGAAAAAATGATTTGGACATTCAAGAATGTCTCTGCCAGTGCCTCACGAGAGGAGAAAGTTAATCAGAATGGGAACAGAGAAACATGAGGGAGCAGAATATCACTGCCATTCAGGTAGTGCTGGGAGGAGTGCCAGGAAGGGTCAAAATCTAGTTTGGGACCAAGTATTCTTAGGTTTTAGTTTTGCCCTTAATATTTGAAGGAGTTGGACACAGGAATGGATGGGAATTTGCTTGACCCAAGCCTGAGAACCCAAGTCATAGCATTTGTAAAAAACCAGGCCTAGGCATACTGACCCAGGAAATAACAAAAGCTGGTCCATCTATGGCTCCAGGCTCGGATTATGGCCAAGTCCTGCAAAGAGCTTTATAATTCAAGAAATAAGTCTCAATCCCAGAACAAATAGCAGGAGGATGAAGGGAGTGGGGGTGTTGACTTTATGTGGCGGTCTAACAGACTCCATTGAAATAATACAGGATGGTTCTGGCCTGCGCTGACGTCTCTCCATATTTTTCTTTTGGTCAGAGCCCCATCTGCCCATCAGGGTGAGTTATACCTCCCTGGCAAAATATAGATAAGGTGCAAGATTGAAATGATCAGGCCTCCTCATCTTGTTTACAGTTACCCAAAAGTGAAAATTGTACACCACACTCTCGCCTGCCCTATCTTGTATACAAACATCAACCCCTGCCCCGGCTTGTATACAAACATCAAATAAAGTACTTGTAAAGCAATTTTATTGTAAGTCCCTTAAACCTATTTCTGTTATTTACAAATTACTTTTATTTCCTGACCTGAAATCTAAAATGACAGAGACAATATCCTACACCACTGCTTTGAGTCAGTGGACTGGTCCATTTTCAAGAACTCAGCGGCCAAACTAAACAAGTATGCCACCGCCACCACATATTTCATCAGTAAGTGTGTGGAAGATTGCGTGCCGAAGAAGGTGGTACGTGTGTTCCCCAACCAGAAACCATGGTTTAACAGGAGATTCACTCCCGACTGAAGTCCAGGTCTGAGGCGTTCAAGATAGGCGACCCTAACTTATATAAGAAATCTAGGTACGACCTCCGCAAAGCCATCAGGGACGCCAAGAGACAACACCAAACTAAGCTGTCACAGACTAATGACATGGACTCTCATCGGTTGTGGCAAGGTGTAAACAAGATAACGGGTTACAAAGCAAAGCTGAGTAGAATCTCCAGCAAAAGAGCACCTCTCCCTGATGATCTTAATGCATTCTATACTCTTTTCAAGCAGGAAATCAACAAACTGTTGTCAACTGCCCCAGCAGCCTCGGACACACCCATACCTAACATCACAGCTTCCAAAGTCAAATCGGCCTTCTTGAAAGTGAACCCTCGGAAAGCAACGGGCCCTGACAGAGTCCCTGATTGTGCAATCAGATCCTGTATGGACCAACTGGCGGGCGTGTTCGTGAACATCTTCAACCTCTCCCTACTCCGTTCTGAAGTTCCCACCTGCTTCCTGAAGACCACATCATACTGGTGCCAAAGAAGAACCAGGCAACGTGCCTCAATGCCTACCGTCTGGTGGTCATGACATCTATTATTATGAAGTGCTTCGAGAGTTTGGTCATGAGACAAGTCCAGGCCATTAAGATGTATGAATTTCTAATGTATGGTACATTGTTATAAAATATATCCATGATACTTGAACTCTGTAAGACTTCCCCTGTTCCCCAAACAAATTGAATAACCAGCTATAGTTACCACACAATACAGGGATGACACTCAAATGTGGGAATCGTCTATGTCCTGATTCAGCTGAGATATTTTAAAACTGCTTTATGAAGGTTCTCTGCACTACTTTAGCTCTAAGGTTAAGAATTGTGTTTGCTGTAAACTTGGTTTTCAGGTTTTGTGGCTGGAAACTGGTCTGTACGCTTTCTGAGAATACTCGATGGTAACTTTGTACCTGGCTTTTCATGACCCAGAAATTACACCTTTTTGTTCTTTGAATATGCCTTCTGTGTATTCGCCTGTCTGCCCCAACAACTTCCTTGACAATGCACTAACATATGAATATCTCAGGGACTTCCCCAGTCATCTAGAATCTGTTTCTCCTCCATATGCTATTCATACTTACTATTATCTGAACTGTCATTCTACACAGGAGAGAAGCATACTGTAGTGATCTCTATGTGTGCATGTACACAAGGGGTTGATGTGTCATCAGTAGCACCACATGATGTAGCCACCTAAATTGGCCAACTCCTGATTTAAAATGGCGAACGGCAAAGGCTGATGGGAAAGTCAGCCAATAAGACAGAAACCGGCAGGTGCAGGTTTGCTGTGTATTAAAATTCTGCAAAAGGCCAGACAACATCGATACCAGCGACCATCAGCATAACAATGTAGCAGCCATCTGCATACTGATGAGCAATCCCCGGGAACAATAAGTAACATTTTGGACACACGAAGCAAAGCCAGACTCGTCGGCACCAGCAGGAGCCAACACAAAGGAGGTGAACGAGCACCTCAAGATCGCCCATCGATCAGGGAACCGCTCCAGTATTGGAGAAATCGAACCGAGCGATTGGGACAAAGTCCAATCACTTGGGACCAGGTACAGGGTCCGCCCCGAAAGGCGGGAAGCCCCTGGGGGCTATAAGAGTTAAGCCCCAAGTTTAAATCGCTCTCTCTTCACCTCTGCGTCCTGCCCGGGTCACCCAGCATCACAAACCAACATTGACCGTGACCGGTGCAGTGACCCCCGAACAAAGTAAGTCTTAATTCAAAGCTCGCTACGAGATAGGCGCTCCTAGCTACCAATCCGTACCAACTTCGAATCCCGCAGACTCAGAACCCGAACGAAAGGCAATTTGTTCCCCTGACCTGGTGGGCCAGTCCGAAGTTAAGAATAGGTCTGTTAGTTGTAGAAGTAGCTTAGACGTAGAATTTGTGCATGAGTAGCGATTACTGTGTATAATAAATGTGCTTTGATTTGAATCTTACTAATCGGTGTATTGGGTTATTGATCATTACTCGGACTTGAACCTTGTGGCGGTATCATAAAGATACCTGGTGACTCGAGAGCAAAGGTAATAAAACCGAGCAATTGAACCAAGGAGAAAGTTAGCAACAATGATCACTAGAGGGCCGGACCAACAGGGGTATAAAAGGCAGCCACATTGGGGCTCTCTCTCTTTCTTGGGTGCACTGTGATCAAAGCAACAGCAGACTAGTTTAGATGGACAGTGGAGTTACGTATAGTTACCATAGTTAGATCTTATTAACCTTATCACTAGTATTAAAGTTAAAGTAGAGAACTCATGTAAATATTGTTGTAATTACTCAATAAACGTTTTGTTACTACTGGAAGAGTTCGAATCTTCTTCATCGGGATTCAGAATACCTCATCACTAACCAAGGATTGAGTAGCACATGCTATCTACCACACAGGTGACAAAACACATACCATTTGAGGCCCTTTGAATACTGTCTAGTACTGTCTCCCAGTAGATTCATGGAGAAGCAGTGATGGCTTTAATTTAAATAAAAAACAATGCCCTGCCCCAACTAGAATTTAATTGGAAGATATTTGGATAAAATTATATCACTTGCAATATGACATAACATGGTGGAACCTTCACACTTTCATCCCTCCAGCAATGCAGGATCATTTGGAAGACAGCAACTGAATTGTGTGGACTGTCATTGCGTTTTACCATAGAAAATTAATTATCAGGGCAGCACGGTGGCGCAGTGGGATAGCCCTGCTGTCTCACGGCGCCGAGGTCCCAGGTTCAAGTCCAGCTCTGGGTCACTGTCTGTGTGGAGTTTGCACATTCTCCCCGTTTGCGTGGGTTTCGTCCCCACAACCCAAAGGTGTGCAGGCTAGGTGGATTGGCCACGCTAAATTGCCCCTTATTTGGAAAAAATGAATTGGGTACTCTAAATTTATTTTAAAAAAGAAAATTAATTATCCTTCCACCTCCAGGCTCCCTGACCAATTAGGAAGGGTGGGTGAAATGATGTACTGATTTTATCAAAGGTTGGATCTCTAATTAAAGGGACCATGAGTTCCGCAATGCTTCACAGCACTTAAACTTTTAATGTTGGAGTAAGCACAGGAATGGACAGGATATCTGGGAAGTTTGCTGCCCCTTAGGTCTTTCACTGTTACCTTGAGGTCCTGTTGAAGGATAGAAATGTAATGAACTGAACTCTCCCAAGGGATCTGGCGGCAAAGTTCCGGATAAGTTTATGAAGGGTTGAGGATTGCAAGCTAAGTAGGTGGGCATTGAAACTGTCAGTCTGGAGGTAACAAAGGTCACTGGATATCAATTTGTTATCTACAAAGTCAGGGGTCTAAGACCTCAGATTACATATTTGTTATAGAATTGAGAAAGATATTCTCATGGCTAATTTATGGCGTTTTAAAAAACTGGACCAAAAAAAACTTGTAAAATGGCTGAATCTATGTCTATCTGTGACTCCTGAATAAAAGGAGCTACCGTGGCAGTATCTCAGAAACGCGTGCCTAGTTATCTCTGAAAAGACACTAATCACCCGATGTGGGCTGCAGAGACCAAACATAAAGAGAACTATATAAAGGCAATCTGCATTTCGTAACCCAGGTTGGCCGATTGTCTGCTAGGATAAAGGGCCTTTCCACATTTCTTTCAATTCGTAATGATTGAGACATTTAACTATCTTGGGAACCCAGACAAGGGATATACACCCTTTACCTGAGACAATATGGTGTGGAGAGGTGCTAGTTATGTGACATTAACCTATAGCTCGTGGAACCAGTTATATTGCCTTGCAGTACTGAAGAAAACATAATCTGCCAATTTACCATCTACAAACAGCAGCAAAAAAAAGGGGCTCTGTCAAATTGACTACCAAGCTGCAGCTTCACTGTTTCTGTTGGAAATTCTGTATCATCACCTACAAGACTGATTCATCTTTGCATGCCCATCACCTCGTTGAGACGTCAACTCCACTGGAAAGGTGAATTATACAGCATTGCTGTATAATTCTGATAAGCTGCTGATCTCCATGAAGGAATACCTAATTGGATTTTGATTCTGGACTCTGGGGACACATGAAACAAGTTATTTTCTCTTTGGACTTTGTACTGCAAATCTTTCTTTTCTCTATCCCTCTTTTACTGTACGAGTGCACAGGGGGCTGGCAACATAGCGACTCCCCCCACCCCCCCTCCTCCCCCTCCACCTTTTGAGTTTGTGAAAATAAAAGTTCACCCTATCATGAGTTTGCTCTGGGCTTATTAATGGAAAATTGGATCACACCAAAACTGAGTGGTTAGGAAATGGGGCATGAAGACTGCTTAGAATCAAAAATAAAATACCTTTCTGGGTACAAATGAGTGGTGAGAGGAGAAATCAGGGCTGTTTCAATTCACCCCCTCACCCCCGAATCTAACAACAATAACATCATGGATGGCAAGTGAACATACTCTAAAATTTAAATACAGATGGGGAGCAGAAACAAAAATTGATGCAAATATGAGGAAGTTCGGGCATCTTCTCTGGAGAGAAGCGTAGAGAAAGCATTGCAACCAGGGGGTGGGGGAAGCAGAAGGAAACATTCCGACAATGGGCTATTATGGGGTTGAAGAGGGGAAGGACGATGGCATACAGAGGGCAGAATGAGGGAGGGGTGAAGCTGGACCCTGACATGGAAAACTACAAGATAGACATAGAAAGGTGTGGATGGGAATCAAACTGTCTGAATGGTAGGGCGTCGATGCAGATTCAGGGTCGGTTGGGGGGTTGTGTTAGGGTCGCTCAAAAGGAACAGGTTGCAGAGAATCAGAGTGGGCATCGGAGGTTTCTGCAGGGATGCTGTGTTGTCATTAGTAAAGATCGAACTGGAGAGCTCACTGAAAGATAGTGCATCTAGTCTTGGGTCAAGAGGTCAGGGTGAGAGATTAAAGGTAGTCTTGGGGCTTTGTGGGCCATGTTACAGGGTTACGCATGGCATGCATATTGCAGTCCCATTCTAGGGAGAGGCACGGTCTGTGTCTTCAACTAGGATAAGGCACAGCTTGGAGTGATCTTGGCCATGGTGATGGAGTTGTCTGGCTCGACACTGGGCTTCAGATTGGATGATCATGGTTAGGTGAAACATCTTCAGCCTGTAAGTGAATAAAACATAATGAATAAAGAATGAGCATCCAAAGCTCTATGAGGCGGTGGGGGGGTGGGGTGGCAGGGGTGGGGGGGGGGGGGGGGGGGGCTCCGTGATTGTGCACGGGGGGGGCCCTCCGTGATTGTGCACACAGCCTTGAAATTGGGAGAGGTGACGTTCACACGGAGCATGGAGACATCAACAGTGCTGGGTTTAGGTGGGATGGCTGGACCGCCGATTCGAATTACAATGGTATCTAGGGTTACTGGGGAAGACTGGAAAATAAGCAGAGGGAGCTCTAGTCGTGGACCATGAGGTTCTGGGAAGATTGAGAGGCATGAACACTGGCAGGATGGGTGCAGGGGCGGTGGCCGGGGGGAGGTGGGGTAGGGAGGTAAGGTGGGGTACCGGGGGGGGTGGGGGGGGCAGAGAGGTCAAAGCTCGTCTCAAAATTAAAATGCAGCAGCACCATCTTGAAAGCCTGAAGTTTTTTTCCGGTTTGAAATCGTAACTGAAAAAGAATGTGCAAGGGAGGTGTCAGAGACAGTGTGGGAGGAACCCAGGACTGGACTCGGGGACCCTTTCAGGGGGAACCCTCAAAGTGCTTGGAGTCACAATAGTGAAATAGAGTCAGAGCTGAGGGAAAAGAGGAAGACTTCTTTGACAAGGTGTGTGGTAGTCAGTACTAGAGGTATTACAGTACTCTGTAATGCCGGAAGACCATTGGTGTAGAAGGTACTCTGTTCTCATTGGTTAAGCCTGTCTGCTGGCTCCGCCAAGCAAGGCAGGGGATAAGAGCCCGTGTCGCCCCAGCAGCTGCCTTCTGTACCTGCGCTGCTGGGGGAAACATCTAGTGTAATAAAGCCTTCAATCGTCTCCAATCTTGCTTTTAGAGTTATTGATCGAGCATCAATTTATTACACTAGATTTTAAAGAATAGAGCTCCGAATCAAGCCGGAGTATCTGCAACTCAGCCCCCACGCGGCAAACTCAGTGGCAACCTTCATGCACTGGCTGGCGTGCTTCAACGGATATCTCGGGACGGCCGAAAACACACCCACGGAAGACCAGAAACTAAAAACTCTGCACTCGAGGGAGAGCCCAGAGATCTACATCCTAATTGAGGATGCGGACGACTTCGAGGCCGCAATGGATCTGCTGAAAGGACATTATATTCGCCCTGTAAACCAGGTCTATGCCCGACATTTACTAACGACGAGGCGCCAAATCTCCGGGGAATGGCTGGAGGAATTCTACTGTGCGCTCCTGGTGTTTGGGAGAAACCGCAGCTGCCCGCAAGTTTCGGCAGGCGACCACACAGAAGTTTTGATCCGGGACGCTTTCGTTGCAGGTATGCTGTCCTCCCAAATCCGCCAGCTGGAGTAAGAGACACTAGACCTCAAGGAGGCACGGGCCCTTGCCAGCTTCCTGGATGTGGCCTCCCAAAACGCCCGCGGCCGACCCCGATGCATCTCCCATCCTCCCACAAGCTTGTGCTGCGAGATGGCCTGGCAACCCTGGGGGGCCCTTCTGCTATTTTTGCGTGCAAGCCAAGCATCCCCGACAGCGCTGTCGGGCCGATCATCCTTCTGCAAAGGATGCAGCAAAAAGGGCCACTTTGTGTCGGTATGCCAGGCCCGGGCGGTTGCTGCGGTCCCAGGACGAGAATACGGACTGCCACCACAACCCTCTCCACGGGCCCCGTGCGGCCAGCGGGCGCCGCCATCTTCCTCTTCCAGGGCCACCTGCGGCCTCTGGGCACTGCTATCATGTCTCTCGGACACCACATGCGATGGATGGGCGCCGCCATCTTTTACACCCCCAGTCATGTGTGACCAGTGGGCGCCGCCATCTTAGCTGGACTCTCAGGACCCCAATTCGGATGACCACACACCACCTGAAGAGAACATCCAACTGCTGCCACGACAAGCCTCGGTGACCCTGGACCAGTCGCGGCCCCGAACATTCTCGACTGCAACGACGATGGTGCTTATCAATGGGCACAAGACGTCCTGTCTGATCGACTCTGGGAGCACGGAGAGCTTCATACACCCCGACACGGTAAGGTGCTGTTCTCTCCCCGTTCACCCCATTAACCAAAAAATCTCCTTGGCCTCCGGGTCTCATTCAGTAGAAATCAAGGGGTTTTGCGTTGTGAATCTCAACGTCCAGGGAAGGGAGTTTAAAAACTACCGGCTCTACGTCCTTCCCCACCTCTGCGCTGCCACACTGCTAGGGTTAGATTTTCAGTGCAACCTCCAAAGCCTAACTTTCAAATTCAGCGGACCTATACCCCCCCTCACTGTCTGCGGCCTCGCGACCCTCAAGGTCGATCCGCCTTCCCTGTTTGCGAACCTCACCCCGGATTGCAAACCCGTCGCCACCAGGAGCAGACGGTACAGTGCCCAGGATCGGACCTTTATTAGGTTGGAGGTGCAGCGATTACCGAGGGAAGGTATTATTGAGGCTAGTAACAGCTCCTGGAGAGCTCAAGTAGTGGTTGTTAAGATCGGGGAGAAGCATAGGATTGTCATAGACTATAGCCAGACCATCAACACATATACGCAGCTTGACGCGTACCCTCTCCCCCGCATATCCGACCTGGTCAATAGGTTTGCGCAATACAAGGTCTTTTCCATGGTGGATCTAAAGTCCACCTACCACCAGCTCCCCATCCGACCGAGCGACCGCAAATACACTGCTTTTGAAGCAGATGGGCGGCTCTACCACTTCCTAAGGGTTCCCTTCGGTGTCACTAATGGAGTCTCGGTCTTCCAACGAGAGATGGACCGAATGGTTGACCGGTACGGTTTGTCGGCCACATTCCCATACCTTCATAATGTCACCATCTGCGGCCACGACCAGCAGGACCACGACGCCAACCTCCAAAAATTCCTCCATACCGCAAATATTCTTTACTTAACATATAACAAGGATAAATGCGTGTTTAGCACCGACCGCCTAGCCATCCTCGGCTACGTAGTGCATAATAGAGTTATAGGCCCAGACCCTGAACGCATGAGCCCCCTTATGGAATTCCCCCTCCCTCACTGCTCTAAGGCCCTGAAACGCTGCCTAGGGTTTTTCTCTTATTATGCCCAGTGTGTCCCCAACTATGCGGACAAGGCCTGCCCGCTGATCCAATCAACGGTTTTCCCCCTGTCGACAGAGGCTCGCCAGGCCTTCAGCTGCATCAAAGCAGACATTGCAAAGGCCACGATAAATGCCATTGATGTGTCCCTCCCCTTCCAGGTCGAAAGCGACGTGTCTCACGTAGCTCTGGCGGCCACCCTCAACTAAGCGGGCAGACCCGTGGCCTTCTTCTCACGCACCATCCACGCGTCAGAAATCCGCCGTTCCTCAGTTGAAAAGGAGGCCAAAACCATAGTAGAAGCTGTGTGACATTGGAGGCATTACCTGGCGGGCAGGAGATTCACTCTCCTCACTGACCAACGGTCGGTGGCCTTCATGTACGATAATGCACAGCGGAGCAAGATAAAGAACGACAAGATCTTACGGTGGAGGATCGAACTCTCCACCTACAACTATGAGATCTTATATCGTTCCGGGAAGCTAAACGAGCCTCCTGATGCCCTATCCTGCGGCACAGGTGCCAACGCACAAGTGGACCGCCTCCGAGCCCTCCACGAGGACCTCTGCCACCCGGGGGTCACTCGATTCTTCCATTTAATTAAAACCCGCAACCTGCCATACTCCATGGAGGAGGTCAGGACAGCCACCAGGACCTGCCAAATCTGCGCGGAGTGCAAGCCGCACTTCTACAGACCAGAGAAAGCGCACCTGATAAAGTCTCCCCGTCCCTTTGAACGCCTCAGTATGGACTTCAAAGGGCCCCTCCCCTCCGCCGACTGCAACACGTACTTCCTGAACGTGTTTGATGAGTACTCCCGGTTCCCATTCGCCATTCCCTGCCCCGACTTGACCGCAGCCACCGTCATAAAAGCCCTCCACAGTATCTTTACGCTGTTCGGTTTCCCTGCCTTAAACACAGCGATGGGGGTCCTCCTTTTTGGGCGACGAACTGCGTCAATTCCTGCTCAGCAAGGGCATTGCCTCGAGCAGGACGACCAGTTACAACCCCCGGGGAAATGGACAGGTAGAGAGGGAGAACGGAACGGTCTGTACGGTCCAGGAATCTCCCAGTCTCCCGCTGGCAGGAGGTCCTCCCGGATGCCATCCACTCTATCCGGTCACTGCTGTGTACCACGACCAACCAAAAACCTCACGAGCGTCTCCTTGTCTTCCCTAGGAAGCCCTCCTCTGGGACCTCGCTCCCGACCTGGCTGGCAGCTCCTGGACCTATCCTGCTCCGCAAATATGTGCGGGCGCACAAATCTGACCCATTGGTCGAGAGGGTCCATCTCCTCCACGCTAACCCTCAGTACACCTGGCGTACCCCGACGGCCGACAGGATACGGTCTCCCTACGGGACCTGGCGCCCGCTGGACCTCCACACACGCCCCCACCACCAGTCCCACCATCCCTCCCACCGGCGCACCCCACAGCCGCCCCCTTCCCAGGTTGATCGGTTCTCCCACCGGTCTCGTCGAGGGGTGATGAAGCAGCTGCCGAAGAAGCGAAGCCACGCTCCCGGAGCCACTGACGCCCGAGCCGCCGCCTGCATCGCCACCAAAGCTACAACTATCGCAGAGGATGGCCAGGGCCCCCGATTGACTAATTGCTTCATTCTGAAATGTAAATAAATTTTGTAAATAGATGCGATGTAACGAGGCGAAACACTGTATGGAGGTATACCAGGTACCTTCATAACCTTAACTTCTACCACTTTGTAATGCGAGGCCACCACCCCCACCGGAGCCACCACCCCCGCCTGACTCTTTTTTAAACAGGGGGTGAATGTTGTAGTCAGTATTAGAGGTATTACGGTACTCTGTAATGCCAGAAGACCATTGGTGTAGAAGGTACTCTGTTCTTATTGGTTAAGCCTGTCTGCTGGCTCCGCCCAGCAAGGCGGGGTATAAGAGCCCGTGTCGCCCCAGCAGCTGCCTTCTGTACCTGCGCGGCTGGGGGAAACATCTAGTGTAATAAAGCTTTCAATTGTCTCCAATCTTGCTTCTGGAGTTATTGATCGAGCATCAAGGCGTCATTGGAGCCACTGCCTTTTGGTAAGCGTCAAAGAAAGTCTGCAAGAATCATTGGCTTCACAAAACAGACACTCCATTTGAGATTTAACAGAGAACTATATGCGAATGGAAAATGCAGGCAACCATTAAGGAAGCACAGCTTCTGCATAATCTGCCAGATCAATGCCAAACTCTCTTCTCTTTTCTCCAGTTGGCATGGGTCATGGGCCAAAGGGCATCCATCATTGCTGAAGTGCAGCTTGAGCTTGATCCGCATACAGGATCAGAGATTGCAGAGTCCCTTTGGTAAGGTTGCATCTTTCATCATGAGTGTCCAAATCACTTCCAGCCACTGTGGGATTGAGGTGTCAGGTATCAGGGTTGGCATCGTGTTCACCGAAACCTGTCATTGTGCACCTCAGCTTCAAGGCTGTGTCAGCGAAAAGGACATGACATTGACTTTCTGTTTATGAGTGGAAGGCACACTATTTTTGCCCAGTATTCAGTAATCTATTGCATCGATCAGTCTACAGGGAGAAGGAGGATTGAATAATGAAACCTGTGTATAATGCTGCATTAGTGATAGGAGTAATACTGTTATGCAAGGGCAGTATTAGGAAATTAGGTCCAGAAATGATATCAAAGATATAGAAGGCAATTTAGTGGTTAAACCAACTGAAGGAAAATACTGCTATATGGAGTCAGAGGGATTCGCCCAACCTGGCCGAGTTACAATGTCCCAGTCAGACTTAAACACGTTAGTGAGAATACACATGCCTCAGATTCAATGGGCTGGATTCTCCGATTTTGAGGTTATGTTTGGAAGTGTCTAGTTTCACGATGAAAAAAAAGGGGCTGTTTAGCACACTGGGCTAAATCGCTGGCTTTGAAAGCAGGCCAAGGCAGGCCAGCAGCACAGTTCAATTCCCGTAACAGCCTCCCCGAACAGGTGCCGGAATGTGGCTTTTCACAGTAACTTCATTGAAGCCTACTTGTGACAATAAGCGATTTTCATTTCATTTTTCATTCATTTCTGCTGCTAACCACACAGTTTTAACCCTCTGCTCTTCCACATGAGTTCTCACTACATCAGAAATTGAATTTTTAAACTCCTCCAAAAGTACAATTTCTCTGAGAGCTTCATACGTTTGATCTATTTTCAAAGCCCTTATCCATCTATCAAAATTACACTGTTCGAGCCTTTCAAACTCCATGTATGTTTGACCAAATTCTTTCCTTAAATTTCTAAACCTTTGTCTGTAGGCTTCAAGCACTAGTTCATTTGCACCTAAGATGGATTTTTTCACCTCCTCATGCGTCCCTGATACCTCCTCCGGTAGTGATGCAAAGACTTCACTAGCTCTACCTACTAGCTTTGTTTGAATCAGTAATACACACATGTCCTGTAGCCATTTCATTTGTTTAGCTATCTTCTCAAATTAAATGAAAAAGGCTTCTACCACCTCCTCGTCAAACCTTCGCAATGCTTGGACATATTTAAATAGATTCCCACCAAGCCTTCTACTATGACGCTCTTTCTCACTATCCTCATTACTATCATCCAACTGTACTTTTTCCTTTGCATCTGCCAATTTTAACTGACTGTCAGGTTTCATGGCCATTTTCTGAAGTTCAAACTCCCTCTCTTTATCTTTTTCCCTGATCTGTATCGCCCTTTCTTTTTCTTCTGCTAGGGCTATTCTTTCTTTTCTCCTTTCTTCTCTTTCCTTTTCTTTTTCCGCTCTCCCTCTTTCTTTTTCCACTCTCTCTCTTTCTTTTTCCGCTCTCTCTCTTTCTTTTTCCGCTCTCTCAAATTTCTTTTTCCGCTCTCTCTCTTTCTTTTTCCGCTCTCTCTCTTTTTTTCCGCTCTCTCTCTTTCTTTTTCCCCTCTCTCTCTTTCTTTTTCCGCTCTCTCTTTCTTTTTCCGCTCTCTCTCATTTTTTTTCCGCTCTCTCTCTTTCTTTTTCCGCTCTCTCTCTTTCTTTTTCAACTCTCTCTCTTTCTTTTTCCGCTCTCTCTTTCTTTTTCCGCTCTCTCTCGTTCTTTTTCCGCTCTCTCTCTTTCTTTTTCCGCTCTCTCTCTTTCTTTTTACGCTCTCTCTCTTTCTTTTTACGCTCTCTCTCTTTCGTATTCAAGCTGCTTTAAGTCTTTCTCATGTTCCATTTGTTTAATTTGTAACTGAATTTTTGCCATTTCCAATGAGTCAAACTGTATCTCAGGCAACTTTAAAAGCTTAACCACCGCCATAATTACCTCACCTTTTCGCATTTTGTCAGGTAATGTTAACTGCAATGTTTTTGCCAAATCTAACAGTCTGCTTTTAGTCTCTGTCCGCAAGGTATTGCGTGTGACTGTCTCCACCGCCAGAAACTTCTGAGCCTCTGAAAGAGCCATTGTCCACAACACACTCCCCACTTAAACTAAAATACCACACCTGAAAAGCAACCACAATATGCTCACCCCTCACTGTCTTTAAGTGCACTAAGCCAATCCAATAGATAGACTTTTATCCCCCTCAAGCCCCCAATTGTTATGGGTCCGGGTTTACAGAACCCCAAAGTGTTTCATGGAGTTCAACCGACCCACTACGTTTAATAGATTGTGGTGTGGGAAGCACACGGCGTACTCTCCAGGTGTGATACAGCAATTATGGACAAATGTTTTTTAAAACAAAACAATGTTTATTCTATGAACTCAATGTAACCTTTAAAACAAACATTGAATATCTTAACACCCATTACTTCAAAGATAACCCCAAAAGACTACAATACTAAATAATTCTTCAAACTGTTCCTTTAAACATCCAAAATACTTCAACTTGCAAATACAGACATGACCTAACATTCAATATATTTATAGTCTTTGGATTTGTAGACATCAACAGACCAGCTCTGTTTCTTCCTGCAGCTCTCAGCAAAACACACAGACACTCCCAGCTTTCTCCTCAAACTGAAACCAAAAGCAGAAGTGAGCTCAGCTCCCCCCACCCTCTGACATCACTTCAGTCATATGATCAGCTCCATTTCTTAAAGGTACATTGCTTAAATATCCATTTCTTAAAGGTACTCTCACATGACAACGCTTAACTCTGCGCTGTCTTGCATGAAGTAGGGGTTATTAATGCATTTTGAAGACTCTTCCAGTAAAGAGTTGACACATCGCCCTGAGATAAAACAAGGGTCAGTAACTATCATGGCTCAGCTGCTCATCACATGAATGTTAAACTCAAACGGACACAACCATTGAGTGACAACATGGCCCACCCTCGCAATAAAAGGGAACACAGAAGCATATGAGCAATTCATCCACATGACAGGAACATTCTCATGAACAGCAAATGTATACGTTTACAAAGGTGGATGACACAGAGTGTAATTGAACACTGTAGTCCAGAAATGATGTTAACGTGTTATCATTTTTATAATCTTAGATTCATAGAATTAAAGAATTTACAGTGCAGAAGGAAGCCATTCAGCCCATTGGGTCTGCACCAGCCCTTGGAAAGAGCACTTTACTTAAACCCATGCCTCCACCCTATCCCAGTAACCCAGTAACCCGACCTAACGTTTTGGACACAAAGGGGAAATTTATCATGGTCAATCCACCTAACCTGAAATGAAATGAAATGAAAATCGCTTATTGTCACAAGTAGGCTTCAATGAAGTTACTGTGAAAAGCCCCTAGTCACCACATTCTGGCGCCTGTTCGGGGAGGCTGTTACGGGAATTGAACGGTGCTGCTGGCCTGCCTTGGTCTGCTTTCAAAGCCAGCGATTTAGCCCTGTGCTAAATAGCCCCTTTGGACATCTTTGGGCTGTGGGAGGAAACTAGAGCACCCGGAGGAAACCCACGCAGACACAGGGGGAAAATGCAGACTCTGTACTGACAGTGACCCAAGTGGAATTGAACCTAGGTCCCTGGGGCTGTGAGGCAGAAGTGCTAATCACTGTGCCACCATGTTGCCCAATGCCCTTACTGCTACATCTTGGTGCATACTCAACATCCACAGCATAGGTGGAGGCAGCCTGCTAGCCATTAGGTCCTGCTGTCTTTGACAACTTTGGCAGGCCTAGAGGGCCAAGACCAGGAGTGCCCTGGCCTGTTTTGGGTGTCCTGCTGTGGGACAGTTGAATCATCCTTGGCCTTCCTTGTACGGCTGGAGCTGATGGGGTCACAGGTAGAGGAGATTGGAACTGGCTCTCGGAGTCAAATGGGCGGATGGCCCCGGGGTATCCAGCTGCTGCCTGACTCCCTGACCAGAAGGGACCTATGAGGGCGGTTGAGGTGCCTTACCCACCTCTCATCTAGCAACCAACGGATCCTATTCAGACGGAGGCTGAGGGAGACCTGATTGAGGTCTATAAAATGATGAGAGGCATAGACTGGGTGGATAGTCAGAGTTAGAGGGTGGAAGTGTCAATTATAAGGGGGCACAGGTTCAAGGTGAGAGGGGGAAAGTTTAAGGAAGATGTACGGGGTACATGTTTACACAGAGTTGTGGATGCTTGGAATGCACTGCCAGAGAATGTGGTGGAAGCTGGCACATCAGCAACATTTAAGAGGCATCTGGATGGGTACATGAATAGGAAGGAAATAGAGGGATAGGGACCGAATAGGGGCAGAAGGTTTTGTTTTTAGTTGGGGCATCATGATCGGCACAGGCTAGGAGGGCCGAAGGACCTGTTTCAGTGCTGTACATTTCTTTGTTCTTATAGTGATGAACAACTGTACATTTCTTTGTTCTTATAGCATATTCCTGTTCTCCAGCAGTCCTCCGAGTGCCAGGGACTATCCCTGCCTCTGACTTTTGTGGAGATGTGTCAGTGAGGTGTTCCACAGATGTGAACTGAAGTCTAATCTAGAACTATGGCCCATACATCTCTGCACTGGTGGAGGGTGTTGGTGAAAGCTGTGAGGTATGTTCCTCAAATGAATCCTCATCATCCTCCTCTGAAGTGGGCTGGGGCTTATGGTAGCTCTGCTGGTCTGTCTAGACCTGCTGCTGCCTGTAAGAGAGAGAACAGATAGATTTAGTTCAAAACAGGCTGAATACAACATTGTACGTCACTCACTGAGAATGTCAGGATGCAATCAACTCATGGAGGAGTCATCGATATTGGCTTGCTGGGAGAGGCCGATCTCACCTTCACCACAAGAGTGATCTCTGTCCTCTCCTGCCACCTCAGTGGCATCCTCCTTCAGTTTGGGGTGCTCCTATATGTCAGCCACCCCTTATCCAGTCTGGGATACCTCTCTATAGTTGTGGGCAAGTTTGCCCTGCATGAAGATAAAGGGATGGGAGGTGATGAGAAGAGATGGTGGAGAGGTTCGCCACCATTCAAGCCTGCCATCTGTGCTGAGCCTTCCCCTGTAAGGGCTGAGAGTGGAGTTTGTGCAGACTGATAGGTGAGATGCTAGTGATGTTAAAGTAACTGTGGGACAATCTGTGGTGATATCTGCCCTACTAATGTTGTGAAAAATCCCTCAGCAGTGTAGCCCCTTGAGTGCATGTACCTTTATGAAATTGTGAGCTGAAAGTTGACTTACCTTGGTGGAGTGGATGAGATCATTCATGCTTTTCCTGCACAGGATTGTGTTCCTCGGGCGGGTTCCCGACAAGCTGACTTCCCTTGCAATCACCTCCCATCGAGGCGAGGCTGGTTGGCCATCCCTGGGGTAGAGGACATTCTGTTGTCAGTCTCCACAGATGAGGGCCTCAAAGGAATTATTGCCGAACCTTAGTTTCGCATTTTACTTGGGCACAGCCACATCAAAATGTTTCCTCCTCACAACTGGACTGGAGAGGGTGAATGTGTGTGTTTGGGGTGGCATTTAAATATGACGCCAGGCTTTTGACCCCATTAAGCAAAGGCCGAAAAAATTAATCAATTTCCGCCCCATCATGCGATTCGGAGAGCTTCTTGCACCTGCATTAATTAAACTTCCGAGCGTGAAATCGGGTGCGTGTTCCTGCCATGTGGGAAAAGTACTATTAAACCCAGCCACCACTGCATTTAGTCTTAAAAATTGAAAATTCCACCCAATATCTCAGATGCTGTCTAACCTGCTTCGTATTTCCAAAATTTTTGTTTCTATTTCCGATTTCCAGAATCTGCAATATTTTGCTTTTGCGTGGATAGAGGCTGTTGTTTGTTGAACTGCTGGCAGAATTTAAGCAAGGAGAGGTAGGTAGGATGACCAGAAGAGGAAGGAGATTGACCCCCAACAGAAATGCTGGGCAGAAAGTTAAATGAGAGAGGAGGAGGTGACAGTGGGATCGCTGTTCGTATCAAGACCTGAGGATCTGTCAATGAGCCCTTCAGAAAACAGGGAGAATGACACAGATGGAAGCCTTAGGGTTATTCGAGTGGGTTCTAGTTTTGGATTATGGCAGCAGCATAGAAAGGCAGAGGAGTTAAGAGGGACTGGCACAAGGATTATTGATGAAAGAAGGTAGAAAATGAATATTGGGATGGTTGGGTAACAGGAAGGGGCAGGGAGAGTTTATCTGAGAGAGAAAACATTGGTTGAGCTCATGGACTTGTGCATGGAGCAGTAGTCAAGTCTGCTGTAAGACACACTGTTACTAGCTCAAAGGCTGCAGTCTTTCTAGCGTAATGTTCTGGAGCTGAATTCTCTTGCCCTGCCCACTGCAGAACGGCACGGGCGAGCCACATACAATGGAGAACTCCATTGACCTCGGGCGGGATTCTCCGGTTGCCCAGAATTGAACTGAAAGTAATATAGAGACTTAGTATTGTCTCAATAACCAAACACCCTGGGCGGGATTCTCCCTTCCAGGGACTAAGACCCCACGCCCGCCGGAAAACGTGCGAGAATCACTCCGGACTTTTTCCACGAATGTCCGGGGTGATTCTTCATTTTCAAGGGAGCTAGCAGGGCCCCGGCGTGCGTCCCGCAGCCCCGGCTGCCAGCGGGGCCCTGCAGTTATGCCCGCGCGGCCACGCATGCGCACGGCACCCGCTGCAGGTCCGCGCATGCACACGGCGGCCGTCTTCGCGCCGGACGAACATAGCCCCCCCCGGACTGAGTGTGTCCGCTGATCGGTAGCTCCCGATCGTGGACTTGGCCACCATGGAGGTCCCCCCGGAGTTGGATCCCCCCCGCCCCACCAGGACGGCCCCCGCAGCAAGAACGTCGAGGTCCTGCTGGGTTGGGACCACATGTGAACCATGCCGGTGGAACTCGGCCCGTCGAGTGCAGAGAATCGCCGTGGGGGCCGCTTTCAATGGCCCTCGACCGGCGCTGTGCTGCCCGCGCGTGCCTGGCGGGTCCGCAGAAGCACCGTCGCGCCAGGTTTCCGGCATGAATGGCTATTCTCCACCCCTGCGCTGGCTGCGGTTCCGGCGTGGAGGGTCGGAGAATCCCACCCTGTGTATCACATTGGCGACCACATCTTGCTATTACTCTTGAGCACCTCATGTGTAACCCTCTCATCTGGTGCGCTTGGACTATGAGAAAGTGAGGGACCATCTAGCCAACATCACTCGAAGGAAACCTGGTGCAATTCTGAATGCTGACAAAAATAGATTTTGCGTTTAAATTGAGGATGACCCCCAAAATATAGCAGGATCAACATAATAATTATCCTGATAGTTACGCACACCACACCATCTGCCCATGTTAGATGGAAAAAAACAAAAATTTGATGTGTATTTGAAACACATTGGACGGGATTCTCCGACCACCCCCCTACGGGTCGGAGAATCGCCGGGAGGCGGCGTGAATCCCGCCTCGCTGCTCTGACGTCGGCTGCCGAATTCTCCGGCGCCGGTTTTCGGGCGGGGACGGGGATCACGCCGCTCTGGTCGAGGGCCGTTGGCAGCGCCCCCCCCCCAGCAATTCTCCGGGCTCCGATGGGCCGAGCAGCCGTGCGTTCCTGGCCAGTCCCGCCGGCATGAAATGGACATGGTCCACCCCGTCGGGAACTGGCTTGGAGGGCGGCCTGTGGAGTCCTCGGGGGGGGGGGGGGGGGGGGGGGGGGGGGGGGGAGATGGGGGGGGCGGGAGCGGCGGGAGCGGCGGGAGCGGCGGCTCCGGCCCCAGGGGTGGCCTCCACGGTGGCCTGGCCCGCAATCGGGGCCCACCAATCAGTGGGCGGGCCTGTGCCGTGGGGGCACTCTTTCCCTCCGTGCCATCCTCTGTAAGGCTCCATGGCCAGCGTGGAGAAGAACCCCCATGCGCATGCGCAGGAACACGCCGGTGATTCTGCGCATACACGGAACCACGCCGGTGGTTCTGCGCATGTGCCAACCTGCACCGGCGCTTTGCCGCCGGTTGGCTCGGCGCCAACCCCGCCACCGCCGGCCTAACCCCCGGAAGTGCGGAGCATTCCGCATCTTCTGTGCGGCCTGACGCCGGAGTGGTTTGCGCCGCTCTTGGCTCTGGCATCAGGCCGTCCCGCCAATTACGGGAAAATCCCGGCCATTTACTTGTTTCAATGCAAAACTAAAGTAAGAATTCGGTGAAAGCGGATTATCATATGATTTGCCACTTTGACATAATTCCTAACATATGAATTTAATATTAAGTTGGGTATCCTGGAGTGGAATGGTGGTGATTCAAGGATATAAATTGCAATAGCAATAATGCCATCTCCAAAGTGATCATCCATTATCAGACATCAATAAAGAGAAGCATGCAGCCTGAATTGTGTTGGTGCTAAGCTTGCTGTCTGATTGTTCCTTTTATTCTAAACAAAAGAAACACATTATTTGCTGCTGACAGCTTCCAGTCAGTGAACTTATACTATTAATGGCGGAATCATCCAGTTGCTGCTGAAGGGGCAGATTATAGTAATCAAGATGGGAATTACCAAACTACTTCCTGATCTTTCATTTTTAAGTGTCAGTGGAAATAAGGTTAATGAGAACAATCAATCTCTGTGTTCAGATAGCATTCGAGTTGCAGGATATAACAACATTTGTTTGCTGTTAGCTGCCTTCTCTCCATTTAACCTCCGATAATGAACATATTTTTCACTTTTACGACCAGAAATCCAGCTACCGGTCAACAGAGCATTCTAATTACCAGCATTGTGAAAAATAGCCCTAATGCAGGGAGGAAAATTCACTATTAACTTAAACCTTGTAAACATTGCCATTTGCACGGATTTCAAAGGTGACACTTATCTTCTAAAAACATAAATTGAATTTAGAGCCAGTGGCTCTATCCATGCTGTGGGAGATCTTCCAATATTTTTTTTTTAACTTCAGTGTCACCCTGCAGGGAAACCATCTAAGCAGCTAATTTTCTCCATAGATTTCAAGGGGTTGCGTGGTGGCACAGTGGTTAGCACTGCTGCCTCAAAGGGCCAGGGATCGAGTTCAATTCCAACCTTGGGTGACTGTCTCTGTGGAGTTTGCCCATTCTCCTCTGTGTCTGCGTGGGTTTCCTCCGGATGCTCCGGTTTCTTCCCACAGTCCAAAGATATGCAGGTTAGGTGAATTGGCCATGCTAAATTTCCCCTAGTGTCCGAAGATGTGTAGATTAGTCTACGTGGATACGAGGGTGGGATGGGGGAGTAGGCCTAGATCGAGTGCGCTTTCAGAGAATTGGTGCAGAATGGATGGGCCAAATGGCCTGCTTCTTCACTGCAAGGATTCTACAATTCACAAAATATTCCACCAAACGATATAAGGGCAGATCGGGACATCCAGAGAAATACAAGGCCCGAGTTTTTAATGTACCTGTATGCAGAGGGAATCTATTTTGATGAACTTTCTAATGTTTTAACACATGACCTGTGACACACTTATTAATATTACAGTAATAATGCCCAATAGGATTTCAAGGTAATATTCTTCAATCAGCAATTGTCCATCATAGAACAAAGAACAAAGAAAAGTACAGCACAGGAACAGGCCCTTCGGCCCTCCAAGCCTGTGCCGACCAGGCTGCCTGTCTAAACTAAAATCTTCTGCACTTCCGGGGTCCTTATCCCTCTATTCCCATCCTATTCATGTATTTGTCAAGATGCCCCTTAAATGTCACTATCGCCTCTGCTTCCACCACCTCCTCCAGTAGCGAGTTCCAGGCATCCACTACCCTCTGTGTAAAAAACTTGCCTCGTACATCTCCTCTAAACCTTGCCCCTCGCACCTTAAGCCTATGCCCCCTAGTAATTGACCCCTCTACCCTGGGAAAAAGCCTCTGACTATCCACTCTGTCTATGCCCCTCATAATTTTGTAGACCTCTATCAGGTCGCCCCTCAACCTCCATCGTTCCAGTGAGAACAAACCGAGTTTATTCAACCTCTCCTCATGCCTCTCAAATGGATATTTTGTGACAGTATTGCACATCAATGGCGTCATAATTAACAGAGCATCCTTTTCAATTTACAAGGTTGACAATAATGGTTCCAGGGATGAGAAAGTTCGATTATGAGGATAGATTGGAGAGATTGGGATTGTTCTCCTTGGAGAGAAGGCTAAGAGAAGATTTGATTAAGATGTTCAAAGCGGCGTGGTAGCACAGTGGTTAGCACTGCTGCCTCACAGCTCCAGGGGCCCGGGTTCAATTCCGGCCTTGGGTGACTGTGTGGAGTTTGCACCTTCTCCCACTGTCTGCGTGGTTTTCTTTGGTTGTCCGGTTTCCTGCCACAGTCCAAAGATGGATAGTCCACATGCTAAGTTGACCCTTAAGAGTCCAAAAGTTTTAAAACATAGAAACGTAGAAAATAGGTGCAGGAGTAGGACATTTTGCCCTTCGAGCCTGCATCACCATTCAATATGATCATGGCTGATCATGCAAATTCAGCAACCCACTCCTGCTCTCTCTCCATACCCCTTGAACCCTTTAGCCGCAAGGGCCACGTCCAGCTCCCTCTTGAATATATCCAATGAACTGGTCCCAACTGCTTTCTGTGGTAGAGAATTCCACAAGTTCACAACTATCTGAGAGAAGAGGTCGTTCCTCATCTCAGTCCTGAATGGCTTACCCCTTATTCTTAGGCTGTGACCCCTAGTTCTGGATGTCCTGCACATCGGGAGCATTCTTCCCACATCTTGTCTGTCCAGTCCCATCAGGATTTTATATGTTTCTATGAGGTGGGGTTTAATGTGTTACAGGGATAGGGTGGGCCTAGGTAGGATGCTCTTTCCGAGGGTCGATGATGACCCAATGGGCCGAATAGCCTCCTTCTGCACTGCATGAAAATTATGAGAGGGCTGAACAGAGTAGATAGAGAGAAACAGTTTCCGCTCATAAAAAGATCGAGAAAGAGAGGGCACAGATTTAAAGTGGTTTGCAAAATAGGCAAACGTGATGTGAGAAACCACTTTTTCAAATGGTGGTTTGTGTCCGAAATGCACTGCTTGGAAATGTGGTAGAGGCAGGTTCAATCGACTCATTCAAGAGTGCATTGGCTGATTACTTGAATAGAAACAACATGCAAGGAGTGTGGGAAAAAGGCAGGGGAATGGCACTCGTCATGATGCTCATTTGGAGAGCTGGTGCAGACATGATGGGTCGAATGGCCTCCTTCTGCACTGTAATAATTCTGGGATTCTGTGGACATATTACATACTTCGGCTAAAAGTAGTGATTAACTGAAACAAAGGATTATATGTTAAATTATTGATCAAATATTTGACCTGAAGATGTGGGGTTTGATTCATAGTTAAACCCCACCTCATAAAAACATATAAAATTCAGGTGACACTATGGATGCTACTTTGGCCTCACCACATTTGGCTGAAAGAAACAAAAATCGCCACGGCTTCCAGCAATGGACCATTATCGAGTGCGGATTAATGAAATCTGCATGTGGAAGTCAAAGGTTATGAATTACCTGCAGTTTCAATGGAATAGCTAAGTACCAATCCCTCACCAAATGTTCATGCCTTTAAATCTTGCAGCAGTACATTAGTTCTTACTGCTGCCCAGTGCAAAGTGAGCTTTATTTATTCATGCGAGAGTTGTGGGCATTGCTGATGAGGCAAGTATTTATCGTCCATTCCAAATTGCCCTTGAGAAGATGGTAGCGAGCTTCCTTCTTGAACTGCTGCAATCCATGTTGTGAAGATGCTGCTATTAGGCAGGAAATTTCAGCATTTTGACCATGCAACAATGAAGGAATGGTAGGGTGTGTGTGAGATTTGGAGGGGAACTTACAGATGGTATTGTTTCTTACTGCCTTGTCCTTCTAGGTGGCACAGGCCATTGGTTTTGGTTGTGCTGTTGGTGAAGATTGCTGCAGTGTTCTTGTGAGTGGTATATACCGCAGCACTGATGTTGGAGGGAATTAATATTGAAGGCGGTGGGAGTGCAAATGATCGGGGCTGCTTTGACTTGGATGGTCTTGAGCCTCTTGAGTGTTGTTGGAGCTGCATTCATTCAGGCAAGTAGGCAGTTTCCCATCACATTCCTGACTGGACTGGAAAAGCAACGGAGACAGGATCATGGATTCTTAGTTAGAAACCCTGAGAAATAGCCTAAAATTAAAGTGAAGCCAGGACTAAAGAGGGGCACATGAGAAAGAGGCAGAGGCCAGTAGTGGGAGAGCAGGAGGCCAGTGGGGCAGAGCATAGGAGAGATGCCAGCAGGGGGGTGCTGGAGACTGGGAAGGGAGGAGGGAAGCATGCGAGACCAGGAGGCCACGGGAGGAGGTGAATATAGTGCCAATCGCTGTTTCAGAGAACACTTAACAATAATAATCTTTATTATTGTCACAAGTAGGCTTACATGAACACTTCAATGAAGTTACTGTGAAAATCCCCTAGTCGCCACATTCTGGTGCCTGTTCGGGTAAACTGAGGGAGAATTCCGTCAGGGTCCCAGGTTCGATTCCTGCTTGGATCACTTGTGGGTCAAGTGCATTTTTAGAACTGAATTCAAAAAAGCAATGGAATACAAGGGAATGATAGAGACAATGATGGTCTTTGTCAAAGTAGAGGAAGCATTTAAGGGACCCATGGAACCATCTTCAATGCCTGAAGACACACATGACAATATCATGAGGGCAGGACATTATATTTCATGTCATATTTATTGGTCATAAATCTAGTTTGATTCCCCAGAAGCACACTATTCTAAGAAATCCAATGAGGATCACATCTTCAACAAGAGTACCTGTAAGATTACTCACTTTTTTATGTGTAATGCTAGATTTTCAACAATACATTTAATGAATGTTGATCAACTGTAATGGCAGGAAATAATGATATTGTGGTGCTGAGTGAAACTTGATGCCAATCAATTCCACCACCTGACTATTTTCCCATTTCAAATTGCATTGTTTTGCCAAAATCAAGGGTTCATCGCTTTAAAGATGGAGTTGCATTGTATTTGAGTAAGAAGAGGATTGTAACATTTGTAAATTAAATTTAAGTTACGGAGCACCTTGAACGTTTCTTAGATTAAAGTGAGACCTGTGCGATTTCCTCAAACTATTTCAGTTGCCTTCATAGTGGTAGTTTATTATCTCCAGTCAGACAATGCCATTGCGGAACTATTTTTAAAAAATTATTTTAATTCAACGGGTTTACATATAGACATAAAAATACCAAAAAACATCAAACATGATTGGAAACCACATGCTCCCCACCTCCCCTGATACCAACACCCCACTGCACTCCGCCTTCCTAACTTTATCCCCCTTATCCCTCTGTCCCCCAGCCCCCCAACACCCCCCCCCAACCCCCTCTAAACCCTCAATCCACCTTGAAGAAATCAATAAACGGCTTCCCCCTCCGGGTGAACCCCTCCTCCAATCCCTGCAAAGTGAACACGACCTTCTCCAACTGTAGGAATTCTGCCAGGTCGTTCACCCAAACCCCGCCTTCGGCGACTCCAACTCCCGCCAACACAAGATGATCCATCTCCAGCCAAAGGCCAATATATAAGCTTCTCTCCCCACCTGGACTCCCGGATCTTCAACGCACAGAATATCACCACCTTCGGACTGGGGGCCATCTCCACACCTAGAGTCTTGGTCATAACATCCGAGAACACCCGCCAGAAACCCTCAGCTTTGACATGCCCAAAATATGTGGACGTGATTCAGTGCCCGCTTCTCCCCGCACATTGTCCACACCTATCCTCCGCCCCTCCAAAGAACCGGCTCATCCTGAGAACCGTCATGTGGGTTCTGTGCAGCAGATTAAACTGGATGAGGCTTAACCTCGCACACAACGAGGATGCATTCGCCCTCCGCACGGCTTCCTTCCACGTCCTCGGCCTTGCCTCCCCTCCTTTCATTTGTGCTTAATCTCCTCCACTTTTGGCCCTCCCTTTCCATCAGTTCTCTGTAGATATCTGACACCTTCCCTTCCCAATATCACCCTCCGACAGCAACTTGTCCTGCAACATCGGAAGTGGCAGCCCTGGGAAGGACGGCACCTCCCTCCTTACAAAATCCCTCACCTACACGTATCTGAAACAATTCCCTTTGCGCAGCTCATACATTTACTCCAACTCCTCCAGATCTACTCCTCCAGATCTATGAACTTGCCCCCGATAAACAAGTCCCTAAAGTATTCTATCCCCACCTTCTGCCATCCCCGGCACCTCCCATCCAGCCCCGCCAGCACAAACCTGTGATTGTCACATATCGGCACCCACAACAAAATGCTCTCCAACCCGAAATGCTGCCTACACCGGCTCCACACTCGGAATGAAAAATCCACCACTAGGCTCATGGAATACCTGACCAGCAAGAATGAATGGATGCCAACAGCAGTGCCTTCAAACCCCTCCCCCTACACAATGCCGCCTCCACACTGACCCCTCCACCACAGTCCATTTCCTCACTATTGAGATGTTGCCGCCCAGAAATAATTCATCAAATTTGACAATACTAGACCCTTGCCCCGCCCCCTCTCCAGGAACACCGCCTCACCCACGGGGACTTCCCCGTCCAAACAAACCCCAGAATTATCCCATTTACCTTTCTAAAAAAGGACTTGGGGTTAAAGATGGAGAGCCCTCGATGCCCTAAGTGCCATAGCTAATGGGCTGGATTCTCTGCATCCCGATGCCGAAATTGTGGCCGGCGCCAGGGCGGAGAATCCAGGTTGACAGCGTAATCAGGACCGGCACCGGTTAAGCGATTCACTGGGCACCAAAAATTGACGTCACCGGGAAGTATGCCGTGCCATGGAGTATGAAGAGCAAAAGCTGCAAGATTTACTCCGGGTCCCTGCTAGCCCCCTGCATGGCTATGAATTAGTTTCACTTTTTTCCAGGATTTTCAGGAATAAAAGTCCAGCGTTTTGACGCCAGTGTGTGAACATAGTCTCAATAATGGAGAATCCAACCCAATGGTTTCATCGCCAAGGTGAAAAGCAACAGGGAAAGTGGGCACCCCTACCTCGTCCCCCAATGTGGCCCGAAGTACCCCGATCTTGTCCTGTTCGAACAGGCACTAGCCATCGGCACCCTGTACAGTTGCGAACCCAGCCCACGAACCACTGACCAAACCCAAACCGACACAACAAATATGCCCACTCCACCCGATCAAAGGCCTTCTCCGCATCCATTGCCACTACAACTTCTGCCTCCTGCCCCTCTGAGGCATCATAATAACAGTAAGAAGCCTGCACACATTCGCCGACAACTGCCTTTCCTTTACAAATCCTATCTGGTCCTCCCCTGTCACTCTGGACACACAGACCTCTATCTGCAATGGCAACACCTTCACCAACAGCTTTACATCAACATTAAGCAGCGTTATTGGGCGGTACGACCCAGGCTGCTCTGGGTCCCTTCCTTTCTTCAAAATCAGGGAGATGGATGACTGCGACAGTGTGGAGGAAACTCCTCCGTACCCCTCACCACATTGTACGTCCTCACTAACAGAAGTGCCAGCTCCGCACCAAATGTCCTATAAAACCCCACTGGGAACCCATCCATCCCCCGGGTCCTTCCCTGCCTGCAACGCACCCACACCATCCGTCACCTCCCTCAGCCCGATCAGGGCTCCCAGTCCCTGCACCCTCTCCTCCTCTACCCTGGGGAATTCCAACCCATCAAGGAACCGTCTCATCCCCTCCTCCCCAGGCAGGGGCTCGGACTCATACAGCTTCGACAGAAGGCCTCACCCTACTGATGTCTCTTGCCGCTGCCTGCTTCCCCAGCTGGTGGGTCCGCATCCTACTCGCCTTTTCCCCAGCTGAAGCCTCTGCCTCTCCTTTAACAATCCCTCCTCTGGCGCTACTGCGTACTTCCGATCCACCCGCAGAATCTCATCTATCAGCCTTGCTCTCTCCTCTCGCTCCACCCTCTCCCTATGCCCCTGAATCAAAATAAATTCTCCCCTAACTACCACCTTGTGTTCCTCCCACAGTGTAGAAGCCATGACCTCCCCATATCATTCAACTCCACATAGCCCTGAATGGCGGCCCTCACCTGCTCACATACCCGCTCATCCACCAACAGCCCCACATCTAACCTCCACTGCGGTCGTTGGGCCTCCCCCTGAACCATCCGTAAATTCACCCAGTGCAGCACGTGGTAGGAGACCGCAATCGCCAAGTACTCCGAGTCGGCCATCTCCCGCCAACAGCGCCTTATCCATCACCCGCCAGAAGCACCTTATCCATCAGCCATTGCAGAAGTATTGATTGATCGCATTCCATCAACAATGAACAAATCTATTTCCCAGCACCCAGATTTTCATAATTGGAGAGCTTAACATTGATCAAATTCTAAACGACTCACATTTTTTTACAGCTTGCAAATAACCCAACCAGTGAAGAGTGCATTTTTGATGAGATCATTGCAAACAAAGCTATGACCTGTCTCCACTCAGGAACAGCGATCGCACCAATGCCTCCCAATCAGACTCACACATGCGTAACACACCTGACAAAAGACAATGACATGTGAGGATTCAGCAAATGGATCTAAACTTAGAATGGGTTTGAGATTGCCCATGATGAAGATGTCAAACAACAGTGCCACGTATTCTACCAATCTTAAACTGTACCATCATCGGTAGCCATGATGTGGAGATGCCGGCGTTGGACTGGGGTGAGCACAGTAAGAAGTCTTACAACACCAGATTAAAGTCCAATAGTTTTTTTTCCATAGATTTGAAATAAACCTGTTGGACTTTAACCTGGTGTTGTAAGACTTCTTACTGTACCATCATCAACCATTCTCTGATGGAAAAATCAAAGCATTATGGATCGAATGAGCATGAGATGATTCACAAGTCCAAAACTGCCTGTCACCATAACATCAGTCTGTATAGACACTGGAAAAGCAAGGTGAACCATATGATTATTGATAAGAAGTGCAATTTTTATGCTGAGTGAATCCTTTCTCACACTATTACCAGCTTACAGACCACCCTCAAAAGCCTTCCCAATAATGCAGCCATGGCAAGTGTATCACGGCTAAAATACATGAACATATTAAGAGCCTCAAGACCTGATGGCATCCTTTTGTGCATGAAAAGAGAATTTGCTGTTGAACTCAGTGGGAGAATTCTCCCATGGCCCAGCTGGTGGTATCAATGGCAGACGGGAGTGATTGGGGGGCGGGGAAGAGTGGGGGAATAATCCGGCAGGAATTCAAAGAACTGATTCATATTGACATGCATTTCCCACATTATCTTCCGCTGGTGCCCACCATGACAGATCTGGAAACCCGCTGGAGGCCGTCATGAAACTGATTTGCATCCAGCTAATGGGATGCGGATTAAGGCTCGACTGGATTCTTTTACCTATGCCCGATTGTCCACGACACCAGTGGGAAAACACACTGGTCCAAAACACGTCTGGAATAATTTGCTGTGTAGATGTAGGGACTTACCTGAATACTGCCTGGGGGCTGCCTCCAGAGTTTGGAATGGAGGCCTGTAGCAATCCTGGACCCTAGAACACAACAATAATGGGTAGGAGGAGCATCGACAGACAGATCGTTCTGATTGATTGTCATTGAGGATATCTATCCTCCAGCCTCAGAGTGTTCCAGAGATCCATCTTCTTTATCAGGAGTCCATCTTCCTTCTTCGGTAGTGCGTCAGTGATGCAGGGTTCCTTTTCAATATGGCGCCCAGATATAACTTCTCTCCCATGAAATACAGTGCAAAACCTTCTTTTGTGTAATTAATGAGGTTAGGGCCAGAATACGACGTGGTTTCCTGCCAGCCTTTGCAGTGTGAATCACGCCACGTCCCACCATCACCACGGGACTTAGTCCCAGATGGGAGAATTCTACTCAATGTATCACTGACAGATATTCTCAACAAATCATATCGCATTAGCAGGGTTCTCTGTCAGTGAAAATGGGCAATAATGCCAAAGTCCAACCCCAGTCACTGTTGAAATGTGAGGCCACCACTTTCATCGATCATTTTGCGAAATTAGCTGAAAGCTTCATTTTGAAGTGGACAATCAGTGATATGACAAAATATTTAGACCATCAACAGTTTGGTAATAGGAAGAAATTATCCACAGTCCATTGAGGGGATCCACAAGAAAATTAGTTGTATCGTAATGCTGACAAACAGATCATCAATAGTATAGCTAATTAACTTTAACAAAGCATTTGGCCATGTAGGTCATAACATTATAATCCGAAATCTTCTTAAATCAGGAGTCAGCGTATCAGGTGCATACTGCACCTTGGACATTGCACAATGGACAATTATGAATCGAGTACTTCCCATTAGCTAATGGCTTGTAGGATGCCACAAGGAACCAAATTAGGCCCCATTATATTTTTAAGACATCATAGACAATGACTATCTATTGCAATAAATATGCAGATAACTTATCCTCTTGGAATGTCACAAACAATACCACCCATCTCACATATAAGAGGCAATCAATTAGGGCAGCACGGTAGCATTGTGGATAGCACAATTGCTTCACAGCTCCAGGGTCCCAGGTTCGATTCCGGCTTGGGTCACTGTCTGTGCGGAGTCTGCACATCCTCCCCGTGTGTGCGTGGGTTTCCTCCGGGTGCTCCGGTTTCCTCCCACAGTCCAAAGATGCGCAGGTTAGGTGGATTGGCCATGATAAATTGCCCTTAGTGTCCAAAATTGCCCTTAGTGTTGGGTGGGGTTACTGGGTTATGGGGATAGGGTGTAGGTGTTGACCTTGGGTAGGGTGTTCTTTCCAAGAGCCGGTGCAGACTCAATGGGTCGAATGGCCTCCTTCTGCACTGTAAATTCTATGATAATTGAATGAATGGACAATAGCAAATCACACGGGGCTGAAATCGTAAAAATGCAATGATATGGAATTGTGTTTAATGCACAAACGCCCTCATATCCCTCTCATCAGCTTCAACAATGCTGAGATTATGCAACAAGTGTGCGTTAAACTATTAGGAATTTACATTGAAAGTGATCTCAAATGCAATTATGAAATGCTTAAGAGAGAAAATGGAAGACTTCACCAGCTATAGCTTCATAAACATCCCAATATATCTCAAACTGGCTTCTTCACTGTGATTAACAGTTACGCAAGACCCATTGTTGAATGCTTAGTGCTGGTTTGGAATGCTGGACTTAGCAAACAGCAAGTGAACATGCTCAAAAGTGTTCAGAAAGAAGCACTGAAATTAATCCTTGCATATCAAAACAACTCTAACACAATCAACAACTGAATAAGTGCACCCTTGCTGAAAGGTGGAAAAGCTCTGAGTGGATTTTGCCAGAAAGAATCTTTTGAATCACATCTCCCATTGTCAGCAACTTTTGCCAGATCTACACAAAAGTGGAATGAAGGAGAAAAGGCACCATTCTGCAAGGAAGATTAGAGTGGATGGATGACAAGAAAGCCCAATCGGCTACTTTAGAAAACTTATAAATAGTATGTAAATGACTGAGAGATTAATGAATTCAATCTGACAATGTATGATCTATGGAAGAAGCAGAGGGCATTAGACCTTTCATTTTCATTCTGCAAATGAAGGAGGCCTGCATTTTACAACACATTGTAACTATTTTTATACTGAAATGTTTATAATTGTGCAATCCTTTTATTATTTTATATTTATATTTTAATGATTGTCTAGTTTTTGTTTTTATTTGTATCATTATCATAATTTGAAAGCTGCTGCTAAGGATTTTTCAAAGAATCTATCATCACGGAGAGAATGTCATTGATACAGCAGCTGCAAATGATTGACCCTCAGGCACTGCTCTGAGGAAATCCAGTGGAGATGCCCCGGGACAGAAATGATTTACTTCTAATAACCATCTTCTTCTGTATTAGGTATCTCTCCAACCAATGGAGCATTTTCATCAAATCCCTATTATCTTCAATTTTACATAGGCTTATTGATGCTTCACTTGACCATCTACTGGTTTGGCATCAAGTGCAATAATTCTTGCCTCACCTCTGCAAGTAACATTGGTGCCACAAATGAGCCAGGCAATGATCATACTCAACACGAGAGAATCTAGCCATCTGCACTTGACATTACCATTTCTGAGTCACTCCTATCAACAGCCTGGAGGCCAACATTGACCAGAAACTGAGCTGGACCAGAACAAGTCAGATGCTGGGAATTCTGCAACAAGTAACTCACCTCATGACTCCCCAAAGTCTGTCCACGAGCTATACTGCACAAGTCAGGAGTATGTTGGAATACTCTTCACTTGTCTGAATGAGTGCAGCTCCAACAACACTCAAGAAGCTCAACAAAGCAGCCGCTTGATTGGCACCCCATCCACCAACTTAAACATTTACTTCCTCCACCACCGATACACAGTGGCAGCATTGCGTAATCTGCAAGGTGCTCTGCAACTCATCCAGTCTCCTTCGACAACATCTGCTAAACCCATGCCCTTTGCCACCTAGAAGAGAAAAGGCAGCAGATGCATGAGAACACCACCAGCTTCAAGTTCCCTCCAATCCACACACCATCCTGGCTCATTTACCTCACTGTTACTTCACTGTCACTGCGTCAAAACCCTAGAACTCCCTTCCTAATATCACTGTGGGCATTCCTACAACATAAGGAATGCAGTTCAAGAAGACGCTCGCCGCCATTTTCTCAAGGACAATAGGAATGAGCAATAAATGTTGACCACGTCCGATTAGCAAATAAATAAATACATTAAAAAATTCATCTCTTGTGCCCATGTTTGGGCAGAGGCTGTAATGATGTCAGAAGCTGAATGGTGTTCATGAATCTCAGCCTGAGCTTTGATGAGCGGTTGTGGGTGTGTGTAAGTGCTGCTTAATCGTGTTGTGATATGCCTTTAAGGAATATTAGCACGACATCCCAAGAAGGAAGAGTGTCATGTGGTCCAGTTTTGCTTTCAGCAGAGTGTACACATGGACAGTTTGGCTGCTCCTGTCTCCAAGCTTTTACCTTTACTTTTAACTTTAATTTACTAATTAATTGACGCAATGTCAGTTAGAGGGGTGCAGTGCTCTGGCTGTGAGATGTGGCAGGTCCGGGAGGCTTCCAGCGTCCAGGATGGCTTCATCTGCAGAAAGTGTACCCAACTGGAGCTCCTCACAGACCGCATGGTTCGGTTGGAGCAGCAGTTGAATGCACTTAGGAGCATGCAGGTGGCGGAAAGCGTCATAGATCGCAGTTATATAAATGTGGTCACACCCAAGGTGCAGGCAGAGGAATGGGTGACCACCAGAAAGGGCAGGCAGTCAGTGCAGGAATCCCCTGTGGTTGTCCCCCTCTCGAACAGGTATACCATTTTGGATACTGTCGGGGGGGGGGGGGGGGGGGGGGGGGGGATAACCTATCAGGGGAAAACAGCAGCAGCCAGAGCAGTGGCACCACGGCTGGCTCTGATGTTCAGAAGGGAGGGTCAAAGCGCAGAAGAGCAATAGTCATAGGGGACTCTAAAGTCAGGGGCACAGATAGGCGCTTCTGTGGACGTGAAAGAGACTCCAGGATGGTATGTTGCCTCCCTGCTGCCAGGGTCCAGGATGTCTCCGAACGGGTAGAGGGCATCCTGAAGGGGGAGGGCAAACAGGCAGTGGTCGTTGTACATATTGGTACTAACGACATAAGCAGGAAGGGGCATGAGGTGCTGCAGCAGGAGTTCAGGGAGCTAGGCAGAAAGTTAAAAGACAGGACCTCGAGGGTTGTAATCTCAGGATTACTCCCTGTGCCACGTGCCAGTGAGGCTAGAAGTAGGAAGATAGAGCAGCTAAACACGTGGCTAAACAGCTGGTGTAGGAGGGAGGGTTTCTGTTATCTGGGCCACTGGGAGTTCTTCCGGGGCAGGTGTGGCCTATATAAGAAGGACGGGTTGCATCTAAACTGGAGAGGCATAAATATCCTGGCCGCGAGGTTTGCTAGTGTCACACGGGAGGGTTTAAACTAGTATGGCAGGGGGGTGGGCACGGGAGCAATAGGTCAGAAGGTGAGAGCATTGAGGGAGAACTAGGGAATAGGGACAGTATGGCTCTGAGGCAGAGCCGACAGGGTGAAGTTGCTGAACATAGCGGGTCTGGTGGCCTGAAGTGCATATGTTTTAATGCAAGAAGTATTATGGGTAAGGCATAGAACTTAGAACTTGGATTAGTACTTAGAACTATGATGTTGTTGCCATTACAGAGACCTGGTTGAGGGAAGGGCAGGATTTGCAGCTAAACGTTCCAGGATTTAGATGTTTCAGGCGGGATGGAGGGGGATGTAAAAGGGATGGCGGAGTTGCGCTACTGGTTAGGGAGGATATCACAGCTGTACTACGGGAGGACACCTCAGAGGGCAGTGAGGCTATATGGGTAGAGCTCAGGAATAAGAAGGGTGCAGTCACAATGTTGGGGGTTTACTACAGGCCTCCCAACAGCCAGCAGGAGATCGAGGAGCAGATAGGTAGACAGATTTTGGAAAATAGTAAAAACAACAGGGTTGTGGTGATGGGAGACTTCAACTTCCCCAATATTGACTGGGACTCACTTAGTGCCAGGGGCTTAGACGGGGCAGAGTTTGTAAGGAGCATCCAGGAGGGCTTCTTAAAACAATATGTAGACAGTCCAACTAGGGAAAGGGCTGTACTGGACCTGGTATTGGGGAATGAGCCCGGCCAGGTGGTAGAAGTTTCAGTAGGGGAGCATTTCGGGAACAGTGACCACAATTCAGTAAGTTTTTAAGTGCTGGTGGACAAGGAAATGAGTGATCCGAGGGTGAATGTGCGAAATTGGGGGAAGGCTAATTATAACAATATTAGGCGGGAACTGAAGAACCTAGATTGAGGGCGGATGTTTGAGGGCAAATCAATATCTGACATGTGGGAGGCTTTCAAGTGTCAGTTGAAAGGAATTCAGGACTGGCATGTTCCTGTGAGGAAAAAGGATAAATATGGCAAATTTCGGGAACCTTGGTGAACGAGAGATATTGTAGGCCTCGTCAAAAAGAAAAAGGAGGCATTTGTCAGTGCTAAAAGGCTGGGAACAGATGAAGCCTGTGTGGAATATAAGGAAAGTAGGAAGGAACTTAAGCAAGGAGTCAGGAGGGCTAGAAGGGGTCACGAAAAGTCATTGGCAAATAGGGTTAAGGAAAATCCCAAGGCTTTTTACACGTACATAAAAAGCAAGAGAGTAGCCAGGGAAAGGGTTGGCCCACTGAAGGATAGGCAAGGGAATCTATGTGTGGAGCCAGAGGAAATGGGCGAGGTACTAAATGAATACTTTGCATCAGCATTCACCAAAGAGAAGGAATTGGTAGATGTTGAGTCTGGAGAAGGGTGTGTAGATAGCCTGGGTCACATTGAGATCCAAAAAGACGAGGTGTTGGGCGTCTTGAAAAATATTAAGGTAGATAAGTCCCCAGATGGGATCTACCCCAGAATGCTGATGGGATCTACCCCAGAATGCTGAAGGAGGCTAGAGAGGAAATTGCTGAGGCCTTGACAGATATCTTTGGATCCTCACTGTCTTCAGGTGATGTCCCGGAGGACTGGAGAATAGCCAATGTTGTTCCTCTGTTTAAGAAGGTTTTGAAAGGGCCACGAAGATTCTAGCACGAGTTTTAAGGATACAAAGTAATAACATTTATTTCCAATAACATATATATATAACAGCAGCAGCAACTTCACTTGCTGCACACTCCTTCCTGCTGGTTCCAAACTGGCCAGCTTTATTTATACATGGAGTTTACTAATGGTTTCTCCACCCCCCCTCATTGGGGAAGCTCATACTCCCACAGGATTGTGGGATTGTCATTAATCCCCAGCCAATGGTAAGCAGGCAGGTTATAACATCCCTCCCCCCCCAAAGTCCAAGGAATCCACCGAAGACCCTGGCGAAGGAGGGCGTCGGACTCATTTTGCCGCAGGCCGGACACCATTTGCACACGGCCCTGGATCAGGCGGCGTGTAACGAGATGGAGACCGGCGCTTCCGTGATGAACGGCGTAACGGTTGTACATCCACGGCCCGTGGACCCGAGGATTCCCCCTCTGATGCGTCCTGTGTCTCCATTTCGGAGTCAGAGTCTGCTGCCTCTGTCCTGTCAGCGTCTCTATCTCCATTCGGTTCTGTAACGACCTGTGCAGGCTTTGAGTGAGGCACCAGAGGAAGATAGCGAGGACTACCTTCCGTTGTCTCTGGTCTCTGCGACTGTAGAAATGAGCTCCAGGGGCGGGAATCTTTGGAGGGGATAGTCCTCTGGACCGAACGTGGTCTACATGTTTGCGCTGGAGACGACCCTGGGCTTGTACCTGGTAAGATATAGGGCCCGTTTGGTGGAAGATTACACCAGGAAGCCACTGGGCACCACCAGCAAAATTTCTAACGAACACTGGGTCACCAGGCGCAAACTGCCGAATCGGCCGATGCTGAGAAAATCCCTGTCCCTGCCATTCTTGTGTGCAGCGTACTTTTGCGCCAATGTCCGGGAAAACCATACTAAGGCAGGTGCGAAGTCTCCGGCCCATTAGGAGTTCTGCGGGAGCTACCCCAGTCACCACATGGGGGGTGGTCCTATACGTAAACAAAAAGCAAGCCAGTCTCGTGTCCATTGATCCGGAAGACTGCTTCTTTAGGCCTCTTTTGAATGTCTGCACTGCACGCTCTGCCAACCCATTTGAAGCCGGGTGGTAAGGGGCAGTGCGGATATGGCGTATGCCGTTCATCTTTATGAACCTCGCAAACTCCTCACTCGTGAATGGAGTGCCGTTATCCGTGACCAGCACCTCTGGGAGGCCATGCATACTAAAAGACAAACGCATCTTTTCAATTGTTGCGCAGGACGTAGTCCCCTGCATCTTATGCACCTCTAGCCATTTAGACTGGGCGTTGATTAATAGAAGGAACATGGATCCTTGAAAAGGGCCTGCGAAATCTGCATGCAAGCGCGCCCAAGGCCGCCCTGGCCATTCCCAGTGATGCCGGTGGAAGCTTCTGATGCTCCTGGCAAATGGAGCAGTTTTGGGCCACCTTTTCAATGTCGGTGTCGAGGCCTGGCCACCAGACATAACTCCGGGCCAACATTTTCATTTTGGTCACACCTGGATGCCCATTGTGAAAGTCTCTTAGTATCAGCTCCTGTCCTTTTTCCGGGACAGTCACACGCGTCCCCCACAAGAGGATGCCGTCTTCCACGCTGAATTCTGACAGCTTGGAGGAAAATGCCCGCATCTCGCCTGGGAGCTGTCTATGCTGCCCACCATACAGGACTATGTGCCGAACCTTTGACAGGACTGGCTCCGTCTGGGTCCACTCACGGATCTGTGATGCCGTGACAGGCAAGGTGTCCATAAAATGTAGGGTTGCAACCACCTCACCGGTCGTGGGGGACGACATGGGGCCGGTCGATAAAGGCAATCGGCTCAGTGCGTCGGCATTTGCTATCTGCGTTCCTGGTTTGTGTTCCAGAGAATACTCGTAGGCAGCGAGCAACAAAGCCCAGCGCTGTATCCGTGCGGAAGCAATGGGCGGTATTGGCTTATCCTCTCGGAAATGTCCCAACAGAGGCTTATGATCAGTCACAATAGTGAAATGGTGGCCATACACGTACTGGTGGAAGCGTTTCACCGCAAAAACCACTGCCAGGCCCTCCTTCTTGATCTAGGCATACTTTTTCTCTGCTGCAGTCAATGTGCGGGAGGCGAAAGCTATCGGTCGCTCAGCCCCATTCTCCATCTTGTGGGACAGGACGGCCCTAATACCATACGGGGATGCATCACATGTGACGAGCAAAGGCTTTCCAGGATCATAGTGGGTAAGTAACCCAGAAGACGACAATTGTTGCTTTACCCGCCGGAAAGCGGTTTCTTGTGGCAGACCCCAAATCCAGGTGTGATTTTTCTTTAGCAGAAGGTGCAACGGGGCCAGCGTAGTTGCCAGATTGGGGAGGAACTTCCCGTAATAATTTACGAGACCGAGAAAAGAATGAAGATGCAATGTGTCATTCGGGGTGGGGGCCTGTTGAATCGCACGCACCTTCTCTGCGACGGGATGCAAACCTTCGCGGTCCACCCGATAACCTAGGTAGACTACTTCCTTTGCCTGAAATACGCACTTTGTGCGACGTAAACGGACTCCAGCCTCCAAAAAGCGTCTAAGGACAGCCTCCAGATTTTCCAAATGTTCCTGCTCCGACGTCCCTGTAATCAAAACGTCATCTAAGTAGACACGTGGTAAACCTCTCAAAATGCCCTGCATAACACATTGAAAAATAGCGCAGGCAGAGGATACTCCAAAGGGCAACCGTGTATATTCATACAGGCCCCGGTGTGTATTAATCGTTACATATGGTCGGGAGGCAAGGTCCAGCTCCAACTATAGGTAGGCGTGACTCATATCTAATTTTGTGAACGAGAGTCCACCTGCAAGCTTCGCGTAGAGATCCTCTATGCGAGGCATTGGATATCGGTCGAGTCGGGAAGCCGTATTCACTGTAAGTTTATGGTCGCCACACAAGCGAACTGTGGCATCTGGCTTCATTACAGGTACAATTGGTGCTGCCCAGTCAGCAAAATGGACGGGCCTGATAATACCCAAACTTTCCAAACGAGTGAGCTCCCCTTCTACCTTCTCGAGCAAAGCGTAAGGCACCGGGCGCGCCCGGAAATAGTGCGACGTGGCTCCTGGTTCGACTTGGATACAGGCTACGGCCCCTTTTCTTTTCCCCAAACCAGGCTGGAATATATCTGGGTATCGTCCTAGCACCTCAGTCAACCCTCCAGAAACTGTTTGGAGGATGTGCTGCCATTGCAACTGCAAATGGCGCAACCAGTCCCGACCCAACAGGCTGGGCCCCTGGCCGCGCACCGCGATAAGTGGGAAACGCCCCTCCTGGCGTCCATAAACAACAGGGGTCATTGTAGTTCCCGCAATGTCCAGTGGTTCCGGTTAATGTAAGGGTCTGTATACACTGGTTGATGCAGTCGAATGTCTTCTGGGCGATCACAGAGACCGCTGCGCCAGTGTCCAACTCCATCTCAAGCGGGTGACCATTGACCCGTACTGTCACCTTAATGGGGGCCACACGGGGAGCTGCCACACAATGCAGCTGCAGGCAGTCGTCCTCCGTCTCCACGTCCTCAGGAATAGTTTCCGCAGTTTCATCCACATGGAAGGTACAGCCCCTGGGCTGGTCCCAGTTTCAGTCGGAACGACGGCACCTCTGGCGCCCCCAGGACCGGCGTCCGCGACGGGGTCGGCGCCTACACGTCTGACACGGGCATGGCTGCTAATCCATTGTGCTGTGCATGCGTGGGTTCGCATCCCATCCTCGTCGCCAGTTTTGTAAGGGCCACGAAGAATCCAGCACGCGTTTTAAGGATACAAAGTAATAACATTTATTCACAATAACATAAAAAAATAACAGCAGCAGCAACTTCCCTTACCGCACACTCCTTCCTGCTGGTTCCAAACTGGCCAGCTTTATTTATACATGGAGTTTACTAATGGTTTCTCTGCCCCCCTCATTGGGGAAACTCATACTCCCACAGGATTGTGGGATTGTCATTAGTCCCCAGCCAATGGTAAGCAGGCAGGTTATAACAGAAGGGTACCAAGGATAATCCAGGGAACTTCAGGCCGGTGAGCCTTACGTCAGTGGTAGGGAAATTACTGGGGAGAATTCTTCGAGACAGGATCTACTCCCATTTGGACGTATTAGTGAGAGGCAGCATGGTTTTGTGAAGGGGAGGTCGTGTCTCACACACTTGATAGAGTTTTTCGAGGAGGTCACAAAGATGATTGATGCAGGTAGGGCAGTGGATGTTGTCTATGTAGACTTCAGTAAGGCCTTTGACAAGGTCCCTCATGGTAGACTAGTCCAAAAGGTGAAGTCACACTGGATCAGGGGTGAGCTGGCAAGGTGGATACAGAGCTGGCTAGGTCATAGAAGGCAGAGAGTAGCAATGGAAGAATGCTTTTCTAATTGGAGGGCTGTGACTAGTGGTGTTCCGCAGGGATCAGTGCTGGGACCTTTGCTGGTTGTAGTATATATAAATGATTTGGAGGAAAATGTAACTGGTCTGATTATTAAGTTTGCAGACGACACAAAGGTTGGTGGAATTGCGGATAGTGATGAGGACTGTCAGAGGATACAGCAGGATTTAGATTGTTTCGAGACTTGGGCGGAGAGATGGCAGATGGAGTTTAATCCGGACAAATGTGAGGTAATGCATTTTGGAAGGTCTAATGCAGGTAGGGAATATACCGTGAATGGTAGAACCCTCAAGAGTATTGAAAGCCAGAGAGATCTAGGTGTACAGGTCCACAGGTCACTGAAAATGGCAACACAGGTGGAGAATGTAGTCAAGAAGGCATACGGCATGCTTGCCTTCATTGGCTGGGGCATTGAGTATAAGAATTGGCAAGTCATGTTGCAGCTGTATAGAACCTTAGTTAGGCTACACTTGGAGTATAGTGTTCAATTCTGGTCACCACACAACCAGAAGGATGTGGAGGCTTTAGAGAGGGTGCAGAAGAGATTTACCAGAATGTTGCCTGGTATGGAGGGCATTAGCTATGAGGAGCGGTTGAATAAACTCGGTTTGTTCTCACTGGAACGACGGAGGTTGAGGGGCGACCTGATAGAGGTCTACAAAATTATGAGGGGCATAGACACAGTGGATAGTCAGAGGCTTTTCCCCAGGGTAGAGGGGTCAATTACTAGCAGGCATAGGTTTAAGGTGCGAGGGGCAAGGTTTAGAGTAGATGTACGAGGCAAGTCTTTTACACAGAGGGTAGTGGGTGCCTGGAATTCGCTACCGGAGGAGGTGGTGGAAGCAGGGACGATAGTGACATTTAAGGGGCATCTTGACAAATACAGGAATAGGATGGGAATAGAGGGATACGGACCCAGGAAGTGTAGAAGATTGTAGTTTAGTCGGGCAGCATATTCGGCATGGGCTTGGAGGGCCGAAGGGCCTGTTCCTGTGCTGTACTTTTCTTTGTTCTTTCTGTCCATGTACATCTGCTCACTTGTAACTAGACTGAATAAATTAACCCACAACTTATTTGCTCAATCCCTTCTGAGTGATTGCTGCTTTCAAATCATTACAAAAACAGGACAAATAGCAGTTTCACCAACCCCTTTGTTGACTATTGGGACTGGCTGATGGGTTGAAACTGGTCAGATTGCATGAGTCTTGTTTTTTGTGGTCTGGGCATACCTGTGCAATTTTCCACTTTAAATCATCCAATGTACCAGGAGCTCACCGTCAATATTAGAGCTAGGCTGATGTGAAATGTTGTGATAGATGTGGATCTTCCATTTAGGGTTTTGTCTCAACAGAAAATCTAAATTACAGGCTACTTGGCTGCATCAACAAGCAGCAGTAATGTCTCCTGTTCGTGGAATTCTCAGTTAGATTTCTAGCTGATTTACAGTAGGAAAGGGAGAACAAAGGAAGGAGAAGGAACATCTGCGGGATGAGGGAATGTTGTTCCAGAAGAGTTTACCAGAAATAAATCAACTATGTGTTTTTTTGTGCCGTTTTGCTTCAATAGAGTGATACAGACATCACTCAACTAGTAGCAGCTGCAGACAGATCCAAAACAACAGTTGTTGATAATCAGTGTGTTCACCATAGCTACTAAGATTGCAGGAGTGCAGAATTGTCACACCATTGGAGTCTTCTGGTCATTGATGGAGAATTATGCAGACAAAGAACAAAGAAAAGTACAGCACAGGAACAGCCTCTTCGGCCCTCCAAGCCTGCGCCGACCATGCTGCCCATCTAAACTAAACTCTTCTACATTCCCAGGATCCGTATCCCTCTATCCCCATCCTATTCATGTATTTGTCAAGATGCCCCTTAAACGTCACTATCGTCCCTGCTTCCACCACCTCCTCCGGTAGCGAGTTCCAGGCACCCACTACCCTCTGTGTAAAAAGACTTGCCTCGTACATCTCCTCTAAACCTTGCCCCTCACACCTTAAACCTATGCCCCCTAGTAATTGATCCCTCTATCCTGGGAAAATGTCTCTGACTATCCACCCTGTCTATGCCCCTCATAATTTTGTAGACCTCTATCAGGTCACCCCTAAACCTCCGTCGTTCCAGTGAGAACAAACCAAGTTTATCCAACCTCTTCTCATAGCTGATGCCCTCCATACCAGGCAACATCCTGGTAAATCTCTTCTGCACCCTCTCTAAAGCCTCCACATCTTTCTGGTAGTGTGGCGACCAGAATTGAACACTGTACTCCAAGTGTGGCCTCACTAAGATTCTATACAGCTGCAACATGACTTGCCAATTTTTATACTCAATGCCCCAGCCAATGTAGGCAAGCATGCCGTATGCCTTCTTGACTACCTTGTCCACCTGTGTTGCCCCTTTCAGTGACCTGTGGACCTGTACACCTAGATCTCTCTGACTGTCAATACTCTTGAGGGTTCTACCATTCACTCTATATTCCCTACATGTATTAGGCCTTCCAAAATGCATTACCTCACATTTGTCCGGATTAAACTCCATCTCCCATCTCTCCGCCCAAGTCTCCAAACAATCTAAATCCTATGTATCCTCTGACAGTCCTCATCGCTATCCGCAATTCCACCAACCTCTGTGTCGTCCGCAAACTTACTAATCAGAGCAGTTACATTACATTTTCCTCCAAATCATTTATATATACTACGAACAGCAAAGGTCCCAGCACAGATCCCTGTGGATCACCACAAGTCACAGCCCTCCAATCAGAAAAGTATACTTCTTTGCTACTCTCTGCCTTCTATGCAGGGGCTGTTTAGCACAGGGCTAAATCACTGGCTTTGAAAGCAGACCAAGGCAAGCCAGCACTACGGTTCAATTCCCGTAACAGGCTCTCCGAACAGGTGCCGGAATGTGGCGACTAGGGGCTTTTCGCAGTAACTTCATTGAAGCCTACTTGTGACAATAAGTGATTTCCATTTTCATGACCAAGCCAGTTCTGTATCCATCTTGCCAGCTCACCCCTGATCCCGTGTGACTTCACCTTTTGCACCAGTCTGCTATGAGGGACCTTGTCAAAGACCTGACTGAAGTCCATATAGACAACATCCACTGCCCTACCTGCATCAATCATCTTTGTGACCTCCTCGAAAAACTCTATCAAGTTAGTGAGACACGACCTCCCCTTCACAAAACCGTGCAGCCTCTCGCTAATACATCCACTTGCTTCTAAATGGGAGTAGATCCTGTCTCGAAGAATTATCTCCAGTAATTTCCCTGTCACTGACGTAAGGCTCACCGGCCTGTAGTTTCCTGGATTATCCTTGCTACCCTTCTTAAACAAAGGAACAACATTGGCTTTTCTCCAGACATTTTAATCCCGTACATGATGATAATCAGGGCTGCGCCAAGCCAGACAGAAATATCATTATAAAAGACAGGAAGACACATTAACCAATGTGGGCAAGTGTCAGACCATGATCACTTCCACCAATGCAATGGGAGCACGGCAATCAGGGATAACAACATATCCTAAATTTTAATGGTACTGCATAATCTCAGTTCATCTAGATGTGCAGAAATATGACAGCATTTCATCCTAAAGTGCACTCAAGCAGATGTAGTTAGCTCTGTGACTGTTGTGCTCACTGTACTGCAGCTCTTTGCCTTACAGCTCATGAGTGTTGCTGTTCACTGGTTATGCATGCTAATTTTTCAAGAAAAAGAGCTGGGTCAATTATAACCTGTAAAAGCCTATATAAAACTGTTGAAGTTAACAATTATGAAATGCAGGGAGGTATTTGGAGTTGGGTCACAATCATAATTTCACTGCATAGCCGAAAAGACTCGAGGGGCTAAATGGCCTATTTCTGTTTTATAGTCGCTCATGTGATCTCTCAAAATTATTCATATTTTACAGCAAGAATCTGTTTATTATTGGTGACCACTCAAAGTCTCGAGAAAACACTAACTGCTACAAATTCACAAATCAGGAAATCTGCTTGGTATTTATGTAGATATTTTAAGATGCTACACTGCAATATCAACACTGAATGTTTCACCCACTTTTACCTGGAGGAATATCAAATTCTAATTATTAGAATGTGCCTTTGCTTGAGATGGCTGAAACAAAATGACTCACAACCAAATCGGTAAATGGAGACCATAAAAGATGCGAATTTCAGTACATTTTTCACCAACCTTTCCAGAAGCATTCCTATCATCCCACTGATCTGTGGCTTGGGAGTTTGCACATTCTCCCCGTGTTTGCGTGGGTTTCACCCCCACAACCCAAAGATGTGCAGGGTAGGTGGATTGGCCACACTAAATTGCCCCTTAATTGGAAAACATTAATTGAGTACTCTAAATTTTAAAAAAAAATCGCGATTGGGCAGAGAATATGGCGTCAGTCGAAAATTAAGGTTGGCGTCGAGCGCTCAACAGAACGCCATACTTCGCGCTCGATAGCAACGTGAATGCGTACCACGCAGCATGTTAGTGTGAGCATACAGAATGTACAGTAGCATGCATTAACGTCTCATTCACGGCCCGACCCAGTAGTCTCCGGCCTCCCACAATGCTCCACCTCTGCCGGGCAGAAGTGATGATGACGCGGTTCACTTGTAGTATTTCAAATCGGGAAACAGACACCCTGGCTGCTGAGGGAGCGAGGGGAGGTCAGAAATATTTCCAAAAGCGCAACGGTGGGTGGCAGATGTGCCGCTAGCTGGGGGGCGTCTGCCATGGCCGAGCAGAGTAGCGGAGAGCCGGGGACGGGGGGGGAGACCAGGGGATGGGCCGTGGGGTCTTGGGCAGCCCCCTGGGGTGTCCAGGAATGGACCGCCAGTGCTGCAGCCTGCAAGGCAGCCATCTGGCTGTGCACCCCACTGACTGCCCACTGTGGCCCTTAGATACACAGATCATCACCAACTGTATGGGTGCCCCCGCCCTATCCCAGGCGAACCCCCCTAGGACCTCACAAACCCCAGCCGACTCATCAACGGTCCAGCGCAGCCCACGGCCCACCAGGTGTTGGCATACCCCTGTGTACACATCCGGGGTGCTGACCTACTGCAGGGGCAGCAGGGGAGCCTAGAGCGCACTTGGACCAGCAGATGCATTCATCGTGGCCATCGGCATCTACCCTGGCACACTGCCCTTCGCAGGCATATATGCCCCACCAGTGGCACCATGAGCTAGCTCACCCCGCAGGACCTTGGTTGTCACTAAGTCCTGCCTGCCGACTGTGCCCCCTTCCACCCTGCCCCCAGACAAGTATGTACATCCAGTGCAATGCACAAAGCACCCACAGCACACCGCAGCTACAGTCCCAACAGGTGCGCAGCCCCCTTCCGAGCCCCACCTGTGGGCTTTGGCCGCACACATGCCACCAAGCATGGCGCAGGTTGGCGGGGCATTGCGCCCACCTCCCCATAAGCCTGGGGTCACACTGCTGCCAGGGTATCATATGGCCCACTGAAGGAAAACTCCAACAGCAGACCCCACAGAAGGGAGCAGGACAAGGGCAGCAGAGTGCATCGCTGTCATGGATAGTGCCAGCCACCAGTAACTGTACCTGCAGGGACAGGTGGCGAGGTTAGTAGCCCCCCTGGTGCCAGGAACTGACAGTGTTAGGGGTGCCGTGCGGGGGGCAAAGTGTTAGAGGGGACGTCTTGGGGTGGGAATAGGTGGCCTGTGGGGGGAACATGAGGGGGGAAGGGGCTGCAGTGCAAGTCAGTGCCACCGTGTAGCCAGTTGGACCTGTTTGGGCACCCGAGTACTCACCGTGCTAACATGTCTGCCCTTCACACCCTGCAGACAATGGAGTTATCTAACCAATAATGGTGGCATCTGCCTGGCCGCCATAGTCCTTCTGGATGAACTGCTGGTGCACGAGCTTGGGGAAGGGCCAGCAGAACCAGAGTCTTCCCTAGAGGAACAGGAGCCAGCTGGTACAGACGGAAATCTGGTGGCGCAACAGACCAAGGAGGAGCTGGGGTGGAGGCATCGCATCAGGCCTCATGTATACCTGCAACTTCTGTCGTTCGAGGACCTGCTGGACTGAGCGTGTCACTGAAGACTCCGGCTAACCAGGAAGATGGGACAGCATATCTGCCGGATCATTGAATCAGAATTTACAGTGCAGAAGGAGGCCATTCGCCCCATCGAGCCTGCACCGCCCCTTGGAAAGAGCACTCTACTTAAGCCCACGCTTCCACCCTATTCCCGTAACCCAGAAACCCCAACTAACCTTTTGGACATGTGGCAATTTAGCATGACCAATCCACCTAACCTGCACATCTTTGGACTGTGGGAGGAAACCGGAGCACCCGGAGGAAACTCACGTAGGCACGGGTAGACAGTCCTAATTCCACACAGACAATCACTCGAGGCTGGAATTGAACCCGGTGATGTGTTAAGTAAGTTGGTTTAACGTTGACTACAACTGGATGCAGTGAAACTAGAAACAGGCTTCTGACACAGGAGATGGTCCAACACTGTTTTATTGAACTTCCTGATTGCTGTACATAGTCTGCTGTGAGTTGACACTCTATCAATCTAACTGATAACCTGCTTCTGGCTTGACCAGACTAACTCTCTACCTCATGGTGATAGTGCTCACTGGCTTGTGCACTCTTACTACCTCAGTAGCTGTGTCCTGTAGAGAGAGGGAGAGTCTTAATGCCCTGTGTGCTTTACAGTGGTGGTGTCCTGTCTGGTGATTGGTTGTTATGTGTCGTGTGTGTTCATTGGTTATCCTGTGTGTCAATCACTGCCATTTCTGCATCTCATTATATACATGAGTGGATATTATGACACCCGGGACCCTGGAGCTGTGAGACAGTGCTAACCAATTGTGCCACCGTGCCGCCCCTCATAATTTGGGCACACTGGCGTTTCTTTTTTTAAAATAAATTTAAAGTACCCAATTCTTTTTTTCTAATTAAGGGGCAATTTAGTGAGACCAATCCACCTAGCCTGCACATCTTTGAGCCATGGGGATGAGACCTACACAGGCACAGGGAGAATGTGCAAACTCCACAAGGACAGTGACCTGGGATCTGAGATTGAACTCGGGTCCTTCTTGGCGCTGTAAGGCAGCAATGTTAACCACTGTTCCACCATGCTACTTATGGTGCACCTGGAACTGCAGGCGTATGGGGGAGGGCACCCGCTCCCGGTGGCAGTCAAGGTCATGGCCGCCCAGAACGTTTATTCCACGGAGTCCTTCCAGGCGCCGAGTGTGGACCTGTCTGGGATCTCCCAGACCTCCCATGCATAGGTGCATCCATGCCATCGGGAAGGACCTATGTGCCTGGGCGGCACAATAAATCAACATGAATATGGACCGAGCCCACCATGTTGCCTGGACAGTGGTATTCGCCGCCATCACTGGGATGCCTCAGATCCAGGGTGTGAATGATGGGACGCATGTTCCCCCTGTGAGCACCGCTGCATGAGGGTCGATTTCGGCGGGAGAACAGCTGGTGAGTCAGTTTCAGCGGGAGCAGTGCGGAAGTGGTTGCTGGGAGGTAAGTCTGTCCTTTAAAAGCACTTGTCTTTGCAGGGGCAGGCCAGTCGATTTCGGTGGGAGAACAGCTGGTTAGTCAGTTTCAGCGGGAGCAGTGCGGAAGTGGCTGCTGGGAGGTAAGTCTGTCCTTTAAAAGCACTTGTCTTTGCAGGGGCAGGCCAGTCGATTTCGGCGTGAGAACAGCTGGTGAGTCAGTTTCAGCGGGAGCAGTGCGTAAGTGGTTGCTGGGAGGTAAGTCTGTCCTTTAAAAGCACTTGTCTTTGCTGGGGCAGGCCAGTCGATTTCGGCGTGAGAACAGCTGGTGAGTCAGTTTCAGCGGGAGCAGTGTGGAAGTGGCTGCTGGGAGGTAAGTCTGTCCTTTAAAAGCACTTGTCTTTGCAGGGGCAGGCCAGTCGATTTCGGCGGGAGAACAGCTGGTGAGTCAGTTTCAGCGGGAGCAGTGCGGAAGTGGTTGCTGGGAGGTAAGTCTGTCCTTTAAAAGCACTTGTCTTTGCAGGGGCAGGCCAGTCAATTTCGGCGGGAGTGGAGCTGGATGGTTAGTCAATTTCAGCAGGAGCTGAGAATTTTTTTTAAAAATTAGTGTTTTAGGCGGGAACAGGAAGTCGACCCGCGGACGTCTGGGAAGACCCTCACCAATAAATTCTGGTGGAGAGTAAACCCGAGACACTACACGTGTAGTGTCTCCCACCCGCCCTCCTCCTCTAACCTAATAATAAAACCCATTGGTCTGAGGTAAGTACCATATTTTATTATATTATTATTATTTTTTATTAAAAAATGTAATTTAGTTGTTAGCCAGATCTTGGTAGAAAGTTAGAGGAATGGCAGGGAAGGGAGTGCAATGTTCCTCCTGCAGGATGTTTGAGGTGAGGGATGCAGTTAGTGTCCCTGCTGATTTTACCTGCAGGAAGTGCTGCCCTCTCCAGCTCCTCCAAGACCGAGTTAGGGAACTGGAGCTGGAGTTGGAAGAACTTCGGATCATTCGGGAGGCAGAAGGGGTCATAGATAGCAGCTTCAGGGAATTAGTTACACCAAAGATTGGAGATAGGTGGGTAACTGTAAGAGGGACTGGGAAAAAGCAATCAGTGCAGGGATCCCCTGCGGTCGTTCCGCTGAGAAACAAGTATACCGCTTTGGATACTTGTGGGGGGGGGGACTTACCAGGGGTAAGCCATGGGGTACGGGCCTCTGGCACGGAGTCTGTCCCTATTGCTCAGAAGGGAAGGGGGGAGAGGAGCAGAGCATTAGTAATTGGGGACTCTATAGTCAGGGGCACAGATAGGAGATTTTGTGGGAGCGTGAGAGACTCACGTTTGGTATGTTGCCTCCCAGGTGCAAGGGTACGTGATGTCTCGGCTCGTGTTTTCCGGGTCCTTAGGGGGAGGGGGAGCAGCCCCAAGTCGTGGTCCACATTGGCACTAACGACATAGGTAGGAAAGGGGACAAGGATGTCAGGCAGGCTTTCAGGGAGCTAGGATGGAAGCTCAGAACTAGAACAAACAGAGTTGTTATCTCTGGGTTGTTGCCCGTGCCACGTGATAGTGAGATGAGAAATAGGGAGAGAGAGCATTTAAACACGTGGCTACAGGGATGGTGCAGGCGGGAGGGATTCAGATTTCTGGATAACTGGGGCTCTTTCTGGGGAAGGTGGGACCTCTACAGACAGGATGGTCGACATCTGAACCTGAGGGGCACAAATATCCTGGGGGGGAGATTTGTTAGTGCTTTTTGGGGGGGTTTAAACTAATGCAGCAGAGGCATGGGAACCTGGATTGTAGTTTTAGGGTAAGGGAGAATGAGAGTATAGAGGTCAGGAGCACAGATTTGACGTCGCAGGAGGGGGCCAGTGTTCAGGTAGGTGGTTTGAAGTGTGTCTACTTCAATGCCAGGAGTATACGAAACAAGGTAGGGGAACTGGCAGCATGGGTTGGTACCTGGGACTTCGATGTTGTGGCCATTTCGGAGACATGGGTAGAGCAGGGACAGGAATGGATGTTGCAGGTTCCGGGGTTTAGGTGTTTTAGTAAGCTCAGAGAAGGAGGCAAAAGAGGGGGAGGTGTGGCGCTGCTAGTCAAGAGCAGTATTACGGTGGCGGAGAGGATGCTAGATGGGGACTCTTCTTCCGAGGTAGTATGGGCTGAAGTTAGAAACAGGAAAGGAGAGGTCACCCTGTTGGGAGTTTTTTATAGGCCTCCTAATAGTTCTAGGGATGTAGAGGAAAGGATGGCGAAGATTATTCTGGATAAGAGCGAAAGTAACAGGGTAGTTATTATGGGAGACTTTAACTTTCCAAATATTGACTGGAAAAGATATAGTTCGAGTACAATAGATGGGTCGTTTTTTGTACAGTGTGTGCAGGAGGGTTTCCTGAAACAATATGTTGACAGGCCAACAAGAGGCGAGGCCACGTTGGATTTGGTTTTGGGTAATGAACCAGGCCAGGTGTTGGATTTGGAGGTAGGAGAGCACTTTGGGGACAGTGACCACAATTCGGTGACGTTTACGTTAATGATGGAAAGGGATAAGTATACACCACAGGGCAAGAGTTATAGCTGGGGGAAGGGTAATTATGATGCCATTAGACATGACTTGGGGGGGATAAGGTGGAGAAGTAGGCTGCAAGTGTTGGGCACACTGGATAAGTGGGGCTTGTTCAAGGATCAGCTACTGCGTGTTCTTGATAAGTATGTACCGGTCAGGCAGGGAGGAAGGCGTCGAGCGAGGGAACCGTGGTTTACCAAGGAAGTGGAATCTCTTGTTAAGAGGAAGAAGGAGGCCTATGTGAAGATGAGGTGTGAAGTTTCGGTTGGGGCGATGGATAGTTACAAGGTAGCGAGGAAGGATCTAAAGAGAGAGCTAAGACGAGCAAGGAGGGGACATGAGAAGTATTTGGCAGGAAGGATCAAGGAAAACCCAAAAGCTTTCTATAGGTATGTCAGGAATAAGCGAATGACTAGGGAAAGAGTAGGACCAGTCAAGGACAGGGATGGGAAATTGTGTGTGGAGTCTGAAGTGATAGGCGAGATACTGAATGAATATTTTTCGTCAGTATTCACTCAGGAAAAAGATAATGTTGTGGAGGAGAATGCTGAGCCCCAGGCTAATAGAATAGATGGCATTGAGGTACGTAGGGAAGAGGTGTTGGCAATTCTGGACAGGCTGAAAATAGATAAGTCCCCGGGACCTGATGGGATTTATCCTAGGATTCTCTGGGAGGCCAGGGAAGAGATTGCTGGACCTTTGGCTTTGATTTTTATGTCATCATTGGCTACAGGAATAGTGCCAGAGGACTGGAGGACAGCAAATGTAGTCCCTTTGTTCAAAAAGGGGAGCAGAAACAACCCCGGCAACTATAGACCGGTGAGCCTCACGTCTGTAGTGGGTAAAGTCTTGGAGGGGATTATAAGAGACAAGATTTATAATCATCTAGATAGGAATAATATGATCAGGGATAGTCAGCATGGCTTTGTGAAGGGTAGGTCATGCCTCACAAACCTTATTGAGTTCTTTGAGAAGGTGACTGAACAGGTAGACGAGGGTAGAGCAGTTGATGTGGTGTATATGGATTTCAGCAAAGCGTTTGATAAGGTTCCCCACGGTAGGCTATTGCAGAAAATACGGAGGCTGGGGATTGAGGGTGATTTAGAGATGTGGATCAGAAATTGGCTAGCTGAAAGAAGACAGAGGGTGGTGGTTGATGGGAAATGTTCAGAATGGAGTACAGTCACAAGTGGAGTACCACAAGGATCTGTTCTGGGGCCGTTGCTGTTTGTCATTTTTATCAATGACCTAGAGGAAGGCGCAGAAGGGTGGGTGAGTAAATTTGCAGACGATACTAAAGTCGGTGGTGTTGTCGATAGTGTGGAAGGATGTAGCAGGTTACAGAGGGATATAGATAAGCTGCAGAGCTGGGCTGAGAGGTGGCAAATGGAGTTTGATGTAGAGAAGTGTGAGGTGATTCACTTTGGAAGGAATAACAGGAATGCGGAATATTTGGCTAATGGTAAAGTTCTTGAAAGTGTGGATGAGCAGAGGGATCTAGGTGTCCATGTACATAGATCCCTGAAAGTTGCCACCCAGGTTGATAGGGTTGTGAAGAAGGCCTATGGAGTGTTGGCCTTTATTGGTAGAGGGATTGAGTTCCGGAGTCGGGAGGTCATGTTGCAGCTGTACAGAACTCTGGTACGGCCGCATTTGGAGTATTGCGTACAGTTCTGGTCACCACATTATAGGAAGGACGTGACAGCTTTGGAGCGGGTGCAGAGGAGATTTACCAGGATGTTGCCTGGTATGGAGGGAAAATCTTATGAGGAAAGGCTGATGGACTTGAGGTTGTTTTCGTTAGAGAGAAGGTTAAGAGGAGACTTAATAGAGGCATACAAAATGATCAGGGGGTTAGATAGGGTGGACAGTGAGAGCCTTCTCCCGCGGATGGATATGGCTGGCACGAGGGGACATAACTTTAAACTGAGGGGTAATAGATATAGGACAGAGGTCAGAGGTAGGTTCTTTACGCAAAGAGTAGTGAGGCCATGGAACGCCCTACCTGCGACAGTAGTGAACTCGCCAACATTGAGGGCATTTAAAAGTTTATTGGATAAACATATGGATGATAATGGCATAGTGTAGGTTAGATGGCTTTTGTTTCGGTGCAACATCGTGGGACGAAGGGCTTGTACTGCGCTGTATTGTTCTATGTTCTATGTTCTAGGGATACCCTTCACAAACCAAAAGGGTTCCATCCCTCAAAGTCAGGTTGGTCTGTGACCACCAGCTGCACATCATGCACGCCTGCACCCAATACCCAGACAGCATGCACGACGCCTTCATCTTGCCACACTCAACGGTTCCCGACACCTTCAAGGCGCTCCCTCAGGCAAGGGTTTGGCTCCTGGGGTGTGGGGCAGGAGGGAAATCCTTTTGAAAACCTCAACGTGAGGCCAAAGCGCTTTTTATTACTGAAGCTCATGAACCATTTGGCACAGCTCTCTCCTGATCGGAATTGGTGGTGCTGTTGTGGCTGGAACTTGAGTATGTCAGGGAAGTAAGGAAACAGCCCACAGAATGGAGTTAGTGCTCGGTTGGTGGTGGTGGCGGGGGATGAGTAGAGCTGCTATTTACAGAAGATGCTGGAGCTGGATGGGAGAGATGAAGCCAAGATTGGGGAGGTTCAAGGCCTTATTATGGTGCCAGCAGAGCACTGCTGTTCCTCCTGGCCTACAAAGAAGCCTTGGAAAAGATAAATAAAGACATTAACATTGGTCTTTTCTAGCTACTCAGCTGACTGCCAGTGTTTGCTGGGCTCAGCCCAGGTTTCTGAATTGGAATGATATTGTAGTGCTGCTGACATTGTCAGGTCACAATAGTTGAACGTAAAGTGGGCACTTGGCTGCCTGAGGCACTTCTGTGTGTGTTTCGAGGTGAATTGAGCTGGCAGGGAATTTGAATGCATTGGCAACTTTAAGGCAAAGCAATTGAAGGAAGTTGCACATAAGTCAGTGAAAGATCCTTTGGTCACCATGAAATAAAGGAGTATGTTTATGTTGTGTTCCAGAGATGCAGTCCTTCACAGACAACACAAGTAAGTTCTGATAAAAATCAAACCAAGAATGTATCCCATTAAGGGAACAATTTCTTTGGCAATGATTCAGTGCAATGGTGAGCCCAATTTGAAGTTAACTGCTGCTGCACAGGTTTCCCAGGGCCAGAAATCTTGTCAGTAACATGCAGTCAGGAATTGCTTGCACCCGAAGTAGTCCTTGAGGACCAGAGTCAAAAATGCTCCCCTCGGCTTTTCAAGGAAGTCTTTGATCGGAGGCCCCTCTCTTCTTACTGATTGTGATCTCACACACACTCCTGACTCTTCCTCAACCAACCAACGTTTGCTGCTGGCATTTCCCTGATCCACCAGCTAGGCAATCCATTCATCCCTGTGCTAGCATTTCAATAATAAAAATAATCTTTATTGTCATAAGTAGGCTTACATTAACACTGTCATAATATACACCAGTATATCATGGTGCAGACACACACACTGATGGACACACAGTGGGACCAAACAACACGCACAACACCACAGCCAATCACCAGTTAGAGCACACTCACTATATAGACAGAGAGCATCAGAGTTCCCACTCATTCGGGATGCAGCCTCTCAGAAGGACAGAGCTTACAGCTTACAGCACAGATCTTCACCATGTGCTGAGTGCATAGACTGGTTAGGACAGGCATAGGTCTTTAGTATAATCTAACATCGTGTTAACCCACAGTGAAAGTATGTTCAACAGTTTCTAACTTAATAAAATAGTGTTGTACTATTTTAAGTGTTGATGGCCTGTATGTGTTCCACAGATCCAGAGCACCCAACACATCAAACACTACAATGAAATTACTGTGAAAAGCCCCGAGCCGCCACATTCCGGTGCATGTTCGGGTTACAGAGAGAGAATTTAGAATGCCCAAATCACCTAACAGCACATCTTTCGCGACCTGTGGGAGGAAACCGGAGCATTCGTACACAACCCACGCAGTCACGGGGAGAACGTGCAGACTCCACATAGACAGTGACCCAAGCCGTGAATCGAACTTGGGACCCTGGAGCTGTGAAGCAACAGCGCTAATCACTGTGCTACCGCTTTTGATGGAGCTATCCAGAAGGTCCTACTTCTACAATTAATTTACTGCCCAAAGGTAGGTCCTTGGCATCCTCAACTGTTATTGTCAGTGGTGATTTGCCATTGCCTTCCACTCTCAAGAGTAGGGAAAGGGGTCAGATCCAAGTCCAGCCCATCTGGAATGGGAATTGAACTGGTGGTATTATTCTGAACCACACCCTGATCATCAGGCTAACTGTGTTTTTCAGCCAGATGAAGATAATTATTTTGGGCTGATTTATGAGACAACAAATAGCACAAAGAATGGTGTGCTTATGTATATATATATAAAGTGTTGCTCAGTGATGCAAAATGTATTTTAAAATTTAGAAAATGTTGCAGTGGGAGGGGGAGGATCCAATTGTCGTGCTCCATGTGGGTGCCAACAACGTAGATTGGACTAGGAAAGAGATTCTGTTTAGGGTTTATGTAGGGTGCTCTTTCCAACGGCCAGTCCAGACTCGATTGGCCGAATGTCCTCCTTCTGCACTGTAAATTCTATGATTCTATAATCTGTGGCTAATGAAGAAAGTTAAGGGTAGTATCAGATTGAAAGGAAAAACACACAATAATGTAAAGATTAGTGGTAAGTCAAAAATTAGACAGGATTTACATAGAACATAGAATTCACAGTGTAGTGGGAGGCCATTTGGCCCATAAAGTCTGCACCAACCCTTGGAAAGACCCCCCACTTAAGCCCACACTTCCATCCTATCCCCGTAACCCAGTAACCCCACCTAACCTTTTTGGACATGTAAGGCAATTTAGCATGGCCAATCCACCTAACCTGCACATCTTTGGACTGTGGGAGGAAACTGGAGCACCCGGAGGAAACCCACGCAGACACAAGGAGAACGTGCAGACTCCGACAGACAGTGACCCAAGCCGGGAATTGAACCTGGGACCCTGGAGCTGTGGAGCCACAGTGCTAACCACTATGCTACTATGCCCCCAAGGAAAAATTACTAACCAGTTAATAAGAAGGGAGAAGCTAAAAGTATAAAAACAGAGTATGAGTTTCTATAAGTATACATAAAAAGAAAAGTGTAACTTAAGTGAGCACTACTCCCTTGAAGAGTGAGACCAAGAGATTAATAATGGGAAAGAAGGAAATGGTGAAATTGTGTTTGTCTTCACTGTAGAAGACACAAAAACATCCCTTAGATACATGAAAGGCAAGATGTAAAAGAGAAAGAGGAACTGAAATCAATCACAGAAACTAGGGAAAATGTACTCGGAGAATTGTTAGAATTAGAAGTTGACAGGTTCCCTGGTTGTGATAGCTTGCATCTTCGGGCCTTGAAGGAAGTGGCTTTGAGATTGTAAGTGCATTAGTTGGGATCTTTAAAAAATCCCTAGATTTGGGAAGTTCTCAGCTGATTGTAAAATCATAAATGTAACACTGCTATTTAGGAAAGGAGTGAGACAGAAAACAAGAAGCTATAGGCCAGTTAAACTAACATCTGTCACAAGGAAAATACTAGAATCTGTTATTAAGGAGGTAATAGCAGGATATTTAGAAAATCATAATACAATCAGGCAGAGTCAACATGGTTTTGTGAAAGGCAAATCACGGTTTGACTACTTTATTAGGAAGTAATAAACAAGGTGGACAAAGGAACCTGCAAATGTGGTGTACCTGGATTTCCAAAAGGCATTAATAAGGTACCACATCATAAGTTGCTTCACAAAATAAGAGATTATGCTGCCACATTAGCAAAAATCGGGGTTTTCTTAACTAACAGGAAGCAGGTAGGGATAAATGGTCATGTTGGCCTGGAAAGCTGGAAATAGTGGAGTGCCACAGGAATCCGTGAGAGAATCATGGAATCCTACAGTGCAAAAGGGGGCCATTCAGCCCATCAAATCTGCACCGACCCTCTGAAAGTGCACCCAAACTAGGCCCACTTCCCTGCTCTATCCCCATAACTCTAGACACGAAGGGACAATTTTACTATGGGCAATACACCTACCATACACATTATTGTACTGTGGGACAAAACTGGAGGACCGTAAGGAAACCCACACAGACACAAGGAGACCATGCATACTCCACACAGACCACAGACAGTGGTCACCCTTGGCCAGAATTGAACCCGGGTTCCTGGTGCTGTGAGGCAGCAATGCTAACCAAGCCGGCAACTATTTACAATCTATTTCAATCACTTGGGTGAAAGAACTGAATATATGGCAGCCAAATTCACTAATGACACAAGATAAATAGGAAAGTAAGCTGTCAAGAGGACATGAGGGTCCTACAAAGGGAGTAAGTTAGGTTAAGTCAGTGGGCAAAAAATTATGAGATGGAATATAATATGGGAAAATGCAAACTTATTAAACTTTGGCAGCAAACATAGAAAAGCAGTATATTATTTAAATGGTGAGAGATAGCATAGCTTTGTGCTACTGAAGGATCTGGAAGTCCTGGTACATAAATCATAAGACGTTAATATGTAGATACAGCAAGTGATTAGGAAGGTAAATGGAATGTCGATGTTTATTGCAAGATGAATCGAGTATGAAAGTAAGGAAGTGTACAGAAGTACAGAGTCTTAGTGAGATCGCATCTAGAATATTGGGTGGGATTCTCCCATCTGAAGGCAGAGTGTTGACACTGTCGTAAAAACTGGAGAGTTTAACGATGGCATCATCGGACCAGTGATCCTCTGCCCTACAAGAGGCCAGCACGGCACTGGAGCAACCCACGCCGCTCCAGCTGCCGATACTGGCGTCAAATGGGTGCTGTGACCAGCGCGAATGCGCGGTACTCCCTTCTCTGCGCCGGCCCCAACGCAACATAGCGTAGGGCTACAGGGTCAGGGGCGGAGCAAAAGAGAGGCCGGCCCGCCAATCGGTGGGCCCCAATCGCGGGCCAGGCCACGATGGAGGCCCCCCCACCCCCCCCCCCCCGGGGTCGGACACCCCCTCCCCCTTCACCAGGCAACCCCAGACAGAATGGATGTCGAGGTCCCGCCGGGTAAGATCCCAGACGTGAACAGCGCCGGTGGGACTCGGGCTTTTTGGACCAGCCACTCGGCCCATCCCGGCGGAGAGCAGCCCCCGACTGGCGGCCCGCCAACCACGCCAGCGCCAATAGCGCCGATTCTCCACTCACCGGAGAATCGTCGGGGCGGCGTCGCGCAATTCGCGCCTGGCCCGGAAATTCTCCGACCCGTCGTGGGCTGAGAGAATCCTGCCCCTTGTGTCCAGTTTTGGCCTCCTTACTTTAAAAAAGATAGAATTGCATTCGGAATAGATCAGACAAGGTTCATTCGACTGATACCGGGAATGAAGGGGTTAACCTATGAGTAAAGGTTGACTAGGTTGGGCCAAACCCATTGGAGCTTCGAAGAACGAGAGGTGATCTTATTTAAATATATCAGATCCTGTTGGGACTTGACAGGGTGGATGCTGAGATGATGTTTCCTCTTGTGGGGGAATCTAGAACTGGGTGACACAGTTTAAAAATTAAAATTCTCCCATTTAAGACAGAGATGGAAAAAACATTTTCTCACCGGTCTGTAAAATTCTCTTCCTTGGAGAAGCTGAGTGAATGAATATATTCAAGGATATTTGATTGAAAAGATGGTCAAGGGTTAAGGGAAGCAGACAGGTATGTGGAGTTGAGGCCATAATCAGAGGAGCCATGATCTTATTGAATGATGGATCAGTGGAGTAGGCCTACTCCTGCCGCTGAGTCTTGAGTTCTTGTTTTGGAAACACTCATCAGGTCAGAGAGAGAAAGTCAATGGGGGATAAATTAGATACAGTCCAAAAATGAGAATGGAGATGATGATGTCCAATCGACCAACATGTCTTTGACCTGATTCAGGCAGTGCACAAAACTCATGCTGATTGCTAATTTAAATGACAGTGGTAAGTCGCCCAGAGCTAAATGTGCTGCAGAGTGTGAGGCAAGCACCATGTAAAGCCAGCCCGCAGTAGGTACTGGAACAGGTTTACAGAAAAGCCTCTGAGCAATGAAAATGGTGCAACAGGACAGAGAGTGTGCATCAAGGATCTTGCACACAACACTGGAGACCTTGGTGCAGGAGACAATCACGTGGAGAATTCATCAAATTCCTCAACTCGTCTCCAATTTCACACGGCAGGGACTTGGAGCGCCTGCTGTCCTTTCCACCTTGCCTGCTTGCAGGCCACCCTTGCTCGGTGCCTCAACATAGAACATAGAACATAGAAAATACAGCACAGAACAGGCCCTTCGGCCCACGATGTTGTGCCGAACCTTTGTCCGAGATTTATCATAGATTATCATTCAATTTACAGTGCAGAAGGAGGCCATTCGGCCCTTTGAGTCTGCACCAGCTCTTGGAAAGAGCACCCTACCCAAACTCAACACCTCCATCCAACACCAAGGGCAATTTAGACATTAAGGGCAATTTATCATTGGCCAATTCACTTAACCCGCACATATTTGGACTGTGGGAGGAAACCGGAGCACCCGGAGGAAACCCACGCAGACACGGGGAGGACGTGCAGACTCCGCACAGACAGTGACCCAAGCCGGAATCGAACCTGGGACCCTGGAGCTGTGAAGCAATTGTGCTATCCACAATGCTACCGTGCTGCCCTTGAGAACAAATAAACCTACACTATATCATTTTACCGTAATCCATGTACCTATCCAATAGCTGCTTGAAGGTCCCTAATATTTCCGACTCAACTACTTCCACAGGCAGTGCATTCCATGCCCCCACTACTCTCTGGGTAAAGAACCTACCTCTGATATCCCTCCTATATCTTCCACCTTTCACCTTAAATTTATGTCCCCTTGTAATGGTTTGTTCCACCCGGGGAAAAAGTCTCTGACTGTCTACTCTATCTATTCGCCTGATCATCTTATAAACCTCTATCAAGTCGCCCCTCATCCTTCTCCGTTCTAGCTTGAGTTTTCCTTATTCCCAAATGACCTCCCACTGGTACGTCATGTGCAACTCGCAACACCTCCTTTCTATAACCCTGTATTCCGCATTCATATTTGTCCTTCCAAAATGGACAACCTCACACTTTTCAGGGTTAAAATCCATCTGCCACTTCTCAGCCCAGCTCTGCATCCTATCTATGTCTCTTTGCAGCCGACAACAGCCCTCCTTACTATCCACAACTCCACCAGTCTTCGTATCGTCTGCAAATTTACTGACCCACCCTTCAACTCCCTCATCCAAGTCATTAATGAAAATCACAAACAGCAGAGGACCCAGAACTGATCCCTGCGGTACGCCACTGGTAACTGGGATCCAGGCTGAATATTTGCCATCCACCATCACTCTCTGACTTCTATCGGTTAGCCAGTTTGTTATCCAACTGGCCAAATTTCCCACTATCCCATGCCTCCTTACTTTCTGCAGAAGCCTACCATGGGGAACCTTATCAAATGCCTTACTAAAATCCATGTACACTACATCCACTGCTTTACCTTCATCCACATGCTTGGTCACCTCCTCAAAGAATTCAATAAGACTTGTAAGGCAAGACCTACCCCTCACAAATCCGTGCTGACTATCCCTAATCAAGCAGTGTCTTTCCAGATGCTCAGAAATCCTATCCTTCAGTACCCTTTCCATTACTTTGCCTACCACCGAGTTAGGACTAACTGGCCTGTAATTCCCAGGGTTATCCCTAGTCCCTTTTTTGAACAGGGGCATGACATTCGCTGCTCTCCAATCCCCTGGTACCACCCCTGTTGACAGTGAGGACGAAAAGATCATTGCCAACGGCTCTGCAATTTCATCTCTTGCTTCCCATAGAATCCTTGGATATATCCCGTCAGGCCCGGGGGACTTGTCTATCCTCAAGTTTTTCAAAATGCCCAACACATCTTCCTTCCTAACAAGTATTTCCTCGAGCTTACCAATCTGTTTCACACTGTCCTCTCCAACAATATCGCCCCTCTCATTTGTAAATACAGAAGAAAAGTACTCGTTCAAGACCTCTCCTATCTCTTCAGACTCAATACACAATCTCCCGCTACTGTCCTTGATCGGACCCACCCTCGCTCTAGTCATTCTCATATTTCTCACATAATATGTGCAGGCCCTGTCTTTATAAGACCATTAAAATGTGTGTTGTGCCAGTATTTGAGCTGATGACTGTGACTGTGAGATTTACTGATGCTGCTTTATCTCCATCAGTGCCCTGCATCTCTTGGACTTCACACTCCCACACCACTGTCGATCAAGTGACAGCGCAGCTGGAAATTCTACACTCAAAGTCTGAGAAGGAAGTGCGTCCAGATGGCCATCACAGTTGATATCGGCAGTGCAACTCTGAGGACCTCGTTTCAGGCACAGGAGGAAGTTTATTGACTTCACACAAGTGGTCAAAGTCTGTGAATGGCTATTAAATGCCATACCAACAACAAGTTGCATTTATATACTCCCTTTAACAAAATAAAACCTTCCTTGGCCCTTCACAATGGCATCACCAAACAAAATATGACACTAAACTACATAAGGGGAAACTGAGCAGTCATAGCTTCACCTTGCCTTTATCTCTCAGCTTGTAAATGCTGCCAGCTATTTAACTAGAGCAGACACATTACAACTGTTATGGGCGAGGCGTTTTCAGAACCCCAAAATGTATCATGGAGTACAACCAACCTCTCCCTTTAATGTATTTGTTGCTTTTCCTAGCACATGGCTTGTTCCCTAGGTGTGGGATTACAATTATGGACACGTGGGTTTTTAAACACAAAACAATGTTTATTCCATGAACCCAACTTAACATTGTAAATAAACACTGGATCTCTTAACACACCTTACTTCAAAGATAACTCCGAAAATATTACAACAGTAAATAATTCCTCAAAATGTTTCTCCAAACTTCCAAGAGACTTAACACCTTTAAACAGAATCAGATCAGGTTAAAGGCTTGACTATTATGAGTTTAAATCACCCACATGATCCAGAGATAGTCTTTCATGGCAGAGATCACAGCAAATCCAGCTCACTGCAAACACAGACACACCCCAAGCTTTTTTCCTCCAAACTGAAACTTCAAAATTGCTGAACTGCTCAGCTACACCCACTCTCTGACATCACTGTTTTCTTAAAGGTACATTGTTTCAACACCCATGTCTTAAAGGTACTCTCACATGACACCTCCCCCAAGAAAAAAAACCCATCAACTTCAAGATGATTTCATTTTTCACTTTTGCACCATCCACTAAGAAATGCACACAGTAAATATACATTTTCATTTAAAGAAAACAACACACTCAAACAGGTATAATAATATAGTCCATTTTTCTTCGTTCTTCTTCCTCCAACCGAAAACCTTCTCAATTGATCACATTCGTGCCAATGCATCGGCTATCACATTTTCCCGTCCTGCCACATGTACTATTTTTAAATGAAATGGCTGTAACAATAAACTCCAGCGAAACAGCCTTGCATTGTTATTCCTGAATCGCTCCAAAAACGTCAAAGGATTATGATCAGTATATATAATGGTGTCAGATGGATTGCTGGTCACATAAATATGAAAATGTTGCAAAGACAGCACCAAACTCAAAGTCTCCTTCTCAATCGTCGAATTCTTTTTCTGGTAAGAATTCAATTTCTTTGAAAAATAACCAACAGGCCGCTCTAGCCCTTCATCATCGTCTTGTAGAAGCACCGCACGGATGCCCACGTCGCTCGCATCAACAGCCACTTTGAAGGGTTTGGTATAATTTGGGATGACTAACACAGGATCAGTGGTAAACACAGCCTTCAGGCCGTCAAATGCCTGTTGACACGCCGCTGTCCACTGGAGTTTGTTACGCTTCTTGAGCAAGTCCGTCAGTGGAGCGACCACACTGCTAAAATTTGGTACAAATTTCCGGTAAAATCCACTCACTCATACCAAGAAATCACATTTTTCCCGTCGTGTCGAGGGTATCGGAAACTCCCCAATAACTTTTGTTTTCACATTCCATGGGACCAGCCGACCCTGTCCGATTGTATGGCCAAGAAAAGTCACTTGGGCTTTTCCAAATTCACTTTTGTCTAGGTTTATCACCAAACCCGCCTCCTGAAGTCGATTGAATAACTCCCTCAGATGTTTTAAATGTTCTTTCCATGTCTGGCTGAAAACTACCAGATTGCACAATTGGGTAATCCTGAAACGACTGTATTAGTGAACCGTTGAAATGTTGCTGGGGCGTTTTACATGCCAAATGGCATAACTTTGAACTGGTATATACCATCTGGAGTCACAAAACCTGAAATCTCCTTCGCCCTTTCATATAAAGGTACTTGCCAGTAGCCTTTCAGTAAATCCAATTTGGAAATAAAAGCGGATTGTCCCACTTTCACAATGCAATCCTCCAAACGTGGGATAGGATAAGAGTCCGTTCATGTAACTGCATTCACATTTCAATAGTTCACACACAGCTGTTGGGTACCGTCTGGTTTAGGTACCATCACTATGGATGAGCTCCATTGGCAGCAACCCACTTCAATTATGCCATTTTTAAGCATACTCTCAATCTCTATGTGAACCTGTGCCAATTTTAAAGGATTAAGGCTATATGGATGTTGTTTGATAGGAACAGCATTTCCCACATCTACATCATGTATAGCCATTTTAGTACTTCCCAATTTATCTCTACAAACTTGCCCATGTGATATCAATAACTCTTTCAGGTCAGTTTGTTTTTCCTCTGGAAGGTAACTTAACAATTCATCCCAATTTTTAAGAACATCCTCATTTTCCAATTTAATTTGAGATATGTCAAATTCACAGTCATCTGGATTTGGTTCGTCACTTTGAGTTAGAATCATTAAAACTTCCTTTTTCTCTCCTTCCCTTTCAAAGTACCTTTTAAGCATTTTCACATGACACACTCGGTGGTCTTCCTTCTATCTGGTGTTTTTACCACATACTTCATCTCACTTAATTTCCTTTCAATCTGATACGGTCCACAAAACCTAGCTTTTAAAGGCTCACCTACCACTGGTAACAACACTAAAACTTTATTCCCACTGGCAAAACTACGAACTTTGGATTTCTTGTCCGCTACCCGTTTCATCACATTTTCTGCAACTTTCAAATGTTGTTTAGCCAATTCACCTGCTCTATTTAATCGTTCCCTAAAATTTGACATGTAATCCAATAGTGTAATTTCCGATTTCTCACCCACCAATTTTTCCTTAATCAATTTAAGTGGTCCTCTTACCTCATGACCAAAAATTAGTTCAAAAGGACTAAATTTAGTAGACTCATTCGGTGCATCCCTAATTGCAAACAATACGAATGGAATTCCTTTATCCCAATCCTCTGGATAATCTTGACAATATGCCCACAACTTTGTCTTTAATGTCTGATGCCACCTTTCTAACGCTCCCTGCGATTCTGGATGGTACGCAGTTGATTTAAATTATTTTATTCCCAAGCTATCCATAACTTCTTTGAATAACTTTGAAGTAATATTTGATCCTTGATCCGATTGAATTTCTGTGGGTAGTTCATATCTAGTAAAGAATTTAATTTACTCCTCCACCATCCTTTTAGCTGTAATACTACGTACTAGAATGGCCTCTGGAAACCTAGTAGACACATCCATTATCGTCAAAAGATATTGATTCCCACTTTTTGTTTTAGGAAGCGGTCCTACACAATCAATTATGACCCTCGTAAAAGGTTCCTCAAATGCTGGAATGGATATTAAGGGCGCTGGTTTTATCACTGCTTGAGGTTTCCCTATCACTTGACATGTGTGACATGAGTGACAAAATCTAACTACATCTTTAGGTAATCCAGGCCAATAAAAATGTTTCTGGATTTTAGCTTGAGTTTTCCTTATTCCCAAATGACCACCCACTGGTACGTCATGTGCAACTCGCAACACCTCCTTTCTATACCCTACCGGCAATACTACTTGATGAACATCTGCCCAATTTTCATCCGCCTGCATATGTACAGGTCTCCATTTTCTCATCAAGACATCATTTTTACAGTAATAACACTCTGGTATACTCTCAGATTCCTCTTCCATATATGCTTTCTGATATATCCGTTTTATTTCTACATCTTTCTGTTGTAACTCCGCCAATTTTCCTGAACTAAAAATATCCGCCTCATCCTCCACCTGCTCTTGTTCTTTTTCAACCATCTGATCAAAAATCGTTTCTGATAATTGCACTTCAACTTCATCTTCACTCTTTGATTTCTCCTCTTGTCTTAACCTGTGACTTTGCGACTTTGTTACTACACAATCCGGAAAAATTCCAGGATATTCGTCCTTCAATCCTTCAGTTGTCTGATTTTCCACTGGCTTATCAACCACAGTAGGCATAACTCCCACCTGCGATCCAGCTATATCATTACCCAAGATAAACTGTATTCCTGGACAAGATAGTTTATCTATTACTCCTACTACCACTTCACCACTCTTCACTGGACTTTCCAACCTTACCTTATATAATGGAACGCTACTCCTCTCACCCGGAATTCCACATATCACCACCTTTTCTGGCAACATTCTTCCAAAACTACATAATTCCTCATCTCTTACCATTAAAGATTGACTATCCCCTGTATCTCTTAAAATTGTGACTTCTTTACCTGCTCCTCCTGATACACATGAGTAAACTTTACCCACACAAGTAAATTCTTTAAATACATCTGGCACCTTCTTAACAATTACTTCTTGAACAGGCTGTACAATCGTTTGCACCTCCTTCGCTGCCCTTGGGCTTTCCTTTACCTCTCTAACAAACCCCACTGTCTTATACTGTTTTACCACATCAGCCTTCCCAGTGCTTTTCTTCAACCACCAACACTGTGACTTTACGTGGCCTAGTTTATTACAGTGAAAACATCTGAAACTTTTCATTTCTTTTCCACCCTCCTGGATTTCTTTTTAAATCTGAGGTACACTCTCCTTATTGTCTCCCATCAGATCACCTTTCCCTTTACCACTTGAGTATTTCTCATGTTCCCAGTTTCTATCCCTCACCGGCTGAAACTGATGTCGGAAACCAATCTTTGATTTATGAACTAATTCATAATCATCTGCCATTTCCGCTGCTAATCTCGCAGTTTTAACCCTCTGTTCTTCCACATGAGTTCTCACTACATCAAGAATTGAATTTTTAAACTCCTCCAAAAGTATAATTTCTCTGAGAGCTTCATACGTTTGGTCTATTTTCAAAGCCCTTATCCACCTATCAAAATTACTCTGTTTGAGCCTTTCAAACTCCATGTATGTTTGACCAAATTCTTTCCTTAAATTTCTAAACCTCTGTCTGTAAGCTTCAGGCACTAGCTCATATGCACTTAAGATGGATTTCTTCACCTCCTCATACATTCCAGATAACTCCTCCTGTAGTGATGCAAACACTTCACTAGCCCTACCTACCAGTTTTGTTTGAATCAGTAATACCCACATGTCCTGTGGCCATTGCATTTGTTTAGCTACCTTCTCAAATGAAATGAAAAAGGCTTCTACCTCCTTGTCGTCAAACTTTGGCAATGCTTGGACATATTTAAATAGATCCCCACCACGTCTTCGACTATGATGCTCTGTCTCATTATCCTCATCCATCTCCTCCAACTGTACGTGTCCCTTTGCATCTGCCAATTTTAACTGATTTTCATGTTTCAGAGCCATTTTCCGAAGTTCAAACTCTCTCTCTTTTTCCCTTTCCTCGCTATCTCTTTATTTGTTTCTTTCTTCTCTCTCCTTTTCTTTTTCCTCTCTATCTCTTTCTCTTTCTTTTTCCGCTCTCTCTTTCGTAATCAAGCCGCTTTAATTCTTTCTCATGTTCCATTTGTTTAATTTGCAACTGGATTTTTGCCATTTCCCATGAGTCAAACTCTATCTCAGGCAACTTTAAATGCTTAATCACCGCCATAATTACCTCATCTTTTCGCATTTTGTCAGGTAATGTTAACTGCAATGTTTTTGCCAGACCCAACAGTCTGCTTTTTGGCCCTGTCCGTAAAGTACTGCATGTGACAGTCTCCACCCCCAAAGATTTCTGAGCCTCTGAAAGAGCCATTGTCCACAACACACTCCCCACTTAAACTAAAATACCGCACCAAAAAAGCAACAATCCTTCACTGTCTTTAAGTTCACAAAAGCCAATCCAATGGATAGACTTTTATCCCCCTCGAGCCCCCAATTGTTATGGGCGAGACGTTTTCTGAACCCCAAAATGTATCATGGAGTTCAACCAACCTCCCCTTTTAATGTATTTGTTGATTTTCCTAGCACACGGCTTGTTCCTTCGGTGTGGGATTATAATTATGGACACGTGGACAATGTTTATTTCATGAACTCAACTTAACATCTTAAATAAACATTGAATATCTTAACACCCCTTACTTCAAAGATAACTCCGAAAATATTACAACAGTAAATAATTCCTCAAAATGTTCCTTCAAACTTCCAAGAGACTTAACACCTTTAAACAGAATCACATCAGGTTAAAGGCTTTACTATTATGAGTTTAAATCACCCAAATGATCGAGAGATAGTCTTTCATGGCAGAGATCACAGCAAACCCAGCTCACTGCAAACACAGACATTCCCCAAGCTCTTTTCCTCCAAACTGAAACTTCAAAATGGCTGAACTGCTCAGCTCAACCCACTCTCTGACATCACTGTTTTCGAAAAGGTACTCTCACATGACACAACCACTGCACACACTCACTGATTCTCTGACAGGACAAGGTGGTGCACAACTGCAGATAGCAACGCCTAACCAGAGGGGAGAGGGAGAGTTGTATTCCATCACTTTTGTGAAGGAACAGTAGAATCATAGAATCATACTATAGTTACAGCACAGAAGGAGATTATTCGGCTGGTAGTGTCTGTGTGGGTTCTCAGCAAGAGCAACTCACTTAGTCCCATTTATTCAACACTGTTGGTGATCATTGGGGCTATTACTTAGGATGTAGCCAGATGTGGGGCTGAAGTCATGGAAGTATGTTCGGATCTAATTCATCTTCTCAAATCCCACTTACCCACCATCACATATATACTCCTGGCATACAAGCTGCAGCTGGTGTAAAGATTCATTTGTTGCTTTCCCTCGTTCCATTCCCACAACCCTGGAGCAGGACGGTAGCAGAATGATTAGCACTGTTGCTTCACAGTGCCAATGTCCCCCGTTCAATTCCCGCTTGGGTCACTGTCTGTGCGGAGTCTGCACGTTCTACCCATATCTGAGTGGGTTTCCTCCGGATACTCTGATTTCTTCCCATAAGTCCCGAAAGACGTGCTTGTTAGGTGAATTAGACATTCTGAATTCTCCGTCTGTGTACCCGAACAGGCGCCGGACTGTGGCGACTAGGGGATTTTCACAGTAACTTCATTGCAGTGTTAATGTAAGCCTACTTGTGACAATATTAAAGATTATTATTACTATTATTACCCCTTTCTCTATTCAGATACCCAGAAACTGTCATGTGATTGACAGTGGTACAGGAGTGTGAAATCCAAGAGATGCGGGAGATGATGATGAAACAGCGTCCCTCAATTTCACAGTCACAATCACCAGCTCAGGTACTGGCACAGCATGCATTTCAAATGGTAACATAAAGGCAGGGCCTTTGAGGCAGCAAACAAGAGTGGCCTGTGATGCTTGATCAATAACTCCAGAAGCGTGATTGGATGACAATTGAAGGCTTTATTGGACTAGATGTTTCCCCCAGCAGCACAGGTACAGAATGCAGCTGCTAGGGAGACACAGACTCTTATACTCCGTCTTACTGGGCGGAACCAGCAGGCAGGCTTCACCAATGATATTGCTGTCTCAAGTACCTCCCACACCAATGGTCTTACAGCATCAACCTGGGTACCGTAATACCGCTAATACCGACTACCACATTCATCCCCTGTTAAAAAAAAGAGTCCGGCGGGGTTGTGGTCTCGCGTTATACAGTGGTAGAGGTTGAGGTTGTGGTGGTACCCCCCGGTATACATTAGCACAGTGCCTAACTATTTACAGTATTTATTTACATTCAAAATTAAGCAATTAGTCGGTCAGGGGCCCTGGTCGTCCTCTGCGATCGTCGCAGTTTCGGCGGTGAAGCAGGTGCCGGCTCGGACATCCGTGGCTCCGGGAGCGTGGCTTCGGCTTCTTCAGCAGATTCATCACCCCTAAATGGGACCAGTGGGAGAACTGATCCACCTGGGAATGGGGCGGCTGTGGGGTGCGCCGGTGGGAGGGAGGGTGGGGTTGGTGGTGGGGGTGTGGGTGGGGACCCAGCGGGCACCAGGTCCCGTAGGGAGACCGTATCCTGTCGGCCGTCGGGGTACACCACGTAGGTGTATTGAGGGTTAGCGTGAAGGAGATGGACCCTCTCGACCAATGGGTCCGACTTGTGTGCCCGCTCGTGTTTGCGGAGCAGGATGTGTCCAGGAGCTGCTAGTCAGGTTGGGAGCGAGGTCCCGGAGGAGGACTTCCTAGGGAAGATGAGGAGACGTTCGTGAGGTGTCTGGTTGGTCATGGTACACAGCAGTGATCGGATCATGATGGTGGCTGCGGTCATTTCGGGGCAGGGGATGGCGAATGGCAACCGGGAGTACTCATCAATCACGTTCAGGAAGTACGTGATGCGGTCGGTGGAGGGGAGGGGCCCTTTGAAGTCCACACTGAGGCGTTCAAAGGGACGGGAAGCCTTTATTAGGTGCGCTTTCTCTGGCCTGTAGAAGTGCGGCTTGCACTCCGCGCAGATTTGGCAGTTCCTGGTGGCGGTCCTGACCTCCTCGATGGAGTAGGGCAGGTTGCGGGTCTTAATGAAATGGAAAAATCGAGTGACACCCGGGTGGCAGAGGTCCTCGTGGAGGGCCCGGAGTTGGTCCACTTGTGCGTTGGCACATGTGCCGTGGGATAGGGCATCAGGAGGCTCGTTTAGCTTCCCGGGACGATACAAGATCTCATAGTTGTAGGTGGAGAGCTGTATCCTCCACCGTAAGATCTTATCGTTCTTTATCTTGCCCCGCTGTGCATTATTGAACATGAAAGCAATTGACCGTTGGTCAGTGAGGAGAGTGAATTTCCTGCCGGCCAGGTAAAGCCTCCAGTGCCGCACAGCTTCTACTGGGCCACCTTTTCAACTGAGGAATGGCAGATTTCTGAAGCGTGGAGGGTGCGTGAGAAGAAGGCCACGTGTCTGTCCGCTTGGTTGAGGGTGGCCGCCAGAACTACGTCGGACGCGTCGCTCTCGACTTGGAAGAGAAGGGATTCATCGATTGCGTGCATCGTGGCCTTTGCAATGTCCACTTTGATGTGGCTGAAGGCCTGGCGGGCCTCTGCCGACAGGGGGAAAACCGTGGATTGAATTAGTGGGCGGGCCTTGTCCGCATAGTTGGGGACCCACTGGGCATAATGTGAAAAAAATCCCAGGAAGCGTTTAAGGGACTTGGAGCAGTGGGGGAGGGGAAACTCCATGAGGGGGTGCATTAGTTTGGGATCTGGGCCTATAACTCCATCATGCACTACATTGCCGAGGATGGCTAGACGTTCGGTGCTGAACACGCATTTGTCCTTGTAGGTTAGATTAAGGATTTTTGCGGTATGGAGGAATTTTCGGAGGTTGGTGTCATGGTCCTGCTGGTCGTGGCCGCAGATGGTGACGTTATCGAGATACGGAAACGTGGCCCGCAAACCGTACCGGTCAACCATTCGGTCCATCTCCCATTGGAAGACCGAGACTCCATTTGTGATACCGAAGGGAACCCTTGGGAAGTGGTAGAGCCGCCCATCTGCTTCGAATGCAGTGTATTTGCGGTCGCTAGAACAGAAGAACATAAGGGCTAGGAGCAGGAGTAGGCCATCTGGCCCCTCGAGCCTGCTCCACCATTCAATGAGATCATGGCTGATCTTTTGTGGACTCAGCTCCACTTTCCGGCCCGAACACCATAACCCTTAATCCCTTTATTCTTCAAAAAACTATCTATCTTTATCTTAAAAACATTTAATGAAGGAGCCTCTACTGCTTCACTGGGCAAGGAATTCCATAGATTCACAACCCTTTGGGTGAAGAAGTTCCTCCTAAACTCAGTCCTAAATCTACTTCCCCTTATTTTGAGGCTATGCCCCCTAGTTCTGCTTTCACCCGCCAGTGGAAACAACCTGCCCGCATCTATCCTATCTATTCCCTTCATAATCTTATATGTTTCTATAAGATCCCCCCTCATCCTTCTAAATTCCAACGAGTACAGTCCCAGTCTATTCAACCTCTCCTCGTAATCCAACCCCTTCAGCTCTGGGATTAACCTAGTGAATCTCCTCTGCACATCCTCCAGTGCCAGTACGTCATTTCTCAAGTAAGGAGACCAAAACTGAACACAATACTCCAGGTGTGGCCTCACTAACACCTTATACAATTGCAGCAGTACCTGCCTAGTCTTAAACTCCATCCCTCTAGCAATGACGGACAAAATTCCATTTGCTTTCTTAATCGCCTGTTGCATCAGAAAACCAACTTTTTGCGACTCATGCACTTGCACGCCCAGGTCTCTCTGCACAGCAGCATGTTTTAATATTTTATCATTTAAATAATAATCCCTTTTGCTGTTATTCCTACCAAAATGGATAACCTCACATTTGTCAACATTGTATTCCATCTGCCAGACCTAGCCCATTCACTTAGCCTATCCAAATCCCTCTGCAGACTTCCAGTATCCTCTGCACTTTTTGCTTTACCACTTATCTTAGTGTCGTCTGGAAACTTGGACACATTGCCCTTGGTCCCCAACTCCAAATCATCTATGTAAATTGTGGGTCCAACACTGATCCCTGAGGGACACCACTAGCTACTGATTGCCAACCAGAGAAACACCCATTAATCCCCACTCTTTGCTTTCTATTAATTAACCAATCCTCTATCCATGCTACTACTTTCCCCTTAATGCCATGCATCGTTATCTTATGCAACAACCTTTTGTGTGGCACCTTGTCAAAGGCTTTCTGGAAATCCAGGTATACCACATCCATTGGCTCCCCGTTATCTACCGCACTGTTAATGTCCTCAAAAAATTCCACTAAATTAGTTAGGCACGACCTGCCCTTTATGAACCCATGCTGCGTCTGCCCAATGGGACAATTTCCATCCAGATGCCTCGCTATTTCTTCCTTGATGATAGATTCCAGCATCTTCCCTACTACCGAAGTTAAGCTCACTGGCCTATAATTACCCGCTTTCTGCCTACCTACTTTTTTAAACAGTGGTGTCACGTTTGTTAATTTCCAATCCGCCGGGACCACTCCAGAGTCTAGTGAATTTTGATAAATTATCACAAGTGCATTTGCAATTTCCCTAGCCATCTCTTTTAGCACTCTGGGATGCATTCCATCAGGTCCAGGAGACTTGTCTACCTTTAGCCCCATTAGCTTGCCCATCACTACCTCCTTAGTGATAACAATCCTCTCAAGGTCCTCACCTGTCATAGCCTCATTTCCATCAGTCACTGGCATGTTATTTGTGTCTTCCACTGTGAAGACCGACCGCTAGGGCGGATGGGGAGCTGGTGGTAGGCGAATTTTAGATCCACCGTGGAAAAGACCTTGCATTGTGCAGTCTGATTGACCAGATCAGATATGCGGGGGAGAGGATACGCATCGAGCTGCGTATACCTGTTGATGGTCTGACTATAATCGATGACCATCCTATGCTTCTCCCCGGTCATTATAACCACCACTTGAGCTCTCCAGGGACTGTTGCTAGCCTCAATAATACCTTCCTTCAGTAACCGCTGGACCTCCGACCTAATGAAGGTCCGGTCCTGGGCACTGTACCGTCTGCTCCTGGTGGCGACGGGTTTGCAATCCAGGGTGAGGTTCACAAAAAGGGAAGGCGGATCGACCTTGAGGGTTGCGAGGCTGCAGACAGTGAGGGGGGTATAGGGCCGCCAAATTTAAAAGTTAAACACTGGAGCTTACTTTGGAAATCCTGCCCGAGGAGCGTGGCAGCGCAGAGGTGAGGGAGGATGTAGAGGCGGAAATGTTTTAATTCCCTTCCCTGGACCATGAGGTTCGCTATGCAGAACCCTTTGATCTCTACCGAGTGAGACCCGGAGGCCAGGGAGATTTTTTGATTAACTGGGTGGATGGGAAGAGAACAGCGCCTTACCATGTTGGGGTGTATGAAGCTCTCTGTGCTCCCGGAGTCGATCAGGCAGGATGTTTTGTGCCCATTGATGAGCACGGTCGTCGTCGCGGTCGAGAGCATTCGGGGCCGAGACTGGTCCAGGGTCACCGAGGCAAGTCGTGGCAAAAGTTGGAGGTTTTCCTCGGGCAGTGTGTGGTCATCCGACTCGGGGTCCTGAGACTCCAGCCAAGATGGCGGCGCCCACTGGTCGCACATGGCTGGGGTGTGCAAGATGGCGGTGCCCATCCGCCGCCCGTGGTCCTTGGGGAACAAGATGGCAGCGCCCGGGACCTGCAAATGGCCCTGGAACAGGAAGATGGCGGCGCCCGCTGGCCGCACGTGGCTCATGGAGAGAGTTGGGGTGGCGGTCCCGGTTCGCCCCCGGAGACCGCGGCGATTGCCTGGGCCTGGCATACCGCCACAAAATGGCCCTTTTTGCCGCATCCTTTGCAGGCGGAGGAGCTGGCCGGGCAGCGCTGCTGGGGGTGCTTCGCTTACCCGCAAAAATATCAGCGGGGCCCCCCGGGGTTGCCTGGTAGTCGCGCAGCACAAGCTTGTGGGGGGATGGGGGATGCATCGGAGTCGGCTGCGGGGGGGTTCCACGCTGCCCAAGGGGCCGCCGCGCGGTCGGGTACGTAAGCGCGGGTGTTTCGGGAGGCCACATCCAGGGAGCTCGCAAGGGCCCATGCCTTCTTGAGGCCTAGTGTCTCTTTTTCTAGCAGCCGCTGGCGGATTTGGGAGGACAGCATACCTGCAACGAATGCGACCCAGATCAAAAGTTCTGTGTGATCGCTGGCTGAAACTTGCGAGCAGTCACAGTTCCTACCTAACACCAGGAGCGCCCGGTAGAATTCCTCCAGTGATTCCCGGGGACTTGTCGCCTCGTCGCTAGCAGATGTTGGGCGTAAACTTGGTTCACTGGGCGAATATAGTGTCCTTTCAGCAGGATCATTGCAGCCTCGAAATCGTCCGCGTCCTCGATGAGGGTGTAGATCTCGGGGCTCACCCTCGAGTGAAGAACTTGCATCTTCTGGTCCTCCATGGGCGTAGTTGTGGCTGCCCTGAGGTACCCCTTGAAGAACGCCAGCCAGTGTTTGAACGTTGCCGCTGAGTTTGCCTCGTGGGGGCTGAGTTGCAGACACCCCGGCTTGATTCGGAGCTCCATTCTTTAAAATCTAGTCCAATAAATTGATGCTTGATCAACAACTCCAGAAGCGAGATTGGATGCTAATTGAAGGCTTTATTGGACTAGATGTTTCCCCAGCACCGCAGGTACAGAATGAAGCTGCTCGAGAGACACAGGCTCTTATACTCCGCCTTACAGGGCAGAACCAGCAGGCAGGCTTCACCAATGATATTGCTGTCTCAGGTACCTCCCACACCAATGGTCTTACAGCATCAACCTGGGTACTGTAATACCCCTAATACCGACTACCACTGCCTGCAACTAGACAAGGGGGCAAGGAGAGCAGGGGCTCCAGCTCCCTGGAGGGTGAAATCAGAGACGAGTTCTGTTGCGGAATTTGATGGGGGGACATACAGGAAAAGCTTGGTGGTTGCACACAATGAAACATTTGATGAATTGACCGTCCTGCCAGCAAGCCTACTTTGCGGCCAAAGACAGAAAGAAAGACTTATATTCAAAAGGAGCATGGTTCATTTGGCACCAAATTTATAGGACTTCATGCAGGCCCTGGAGTCTATCTTTTGCAGCATGAAAGAGCATGAGAACACTTGCAGATCCATCATGTGGTGCAGCATTTGATGACCACTGTCTCAGCTTTTATTGCAGCACAAACAGAAGTAACCCAACTGCAGTGGAAGTTCCGGCAGAGGACATGCAATCTCAGCTTTCTGCCATCCAGGTTTAGGCTGCTGCAGACCCAGTGCTCATCGGGGCTTGCAAGATCTCAAAGAAGTCCATCAATCTGTCTTCCAACACATCACTTGGATGCTGAAGCACTGTCTGGAGAGTACCAATGACTCCATGCAGCACAAAACATTCAGCTTGCCACCTTTGCTACTCCACTAATATTCTTGTTGCTGCCTCTCAGTCAGTCAGCCCAGACTGCTGCCACCCATGTGATCCCAGCCAGGCTTGCAAGAGGATCTGCAGTCAACCCCACTGAAAGTCAGCAGCCTTCCGCCAGCCATGCTACATCTTTAGGGGGGGCACCGAGTAATCGGACAATCAAAGACACCCATGAGCCAGACAAGAAGGGGCACAAAAGTGAATAGTTGGCTTTTGTTCTGGATGGTTTAATTTATAAATCTGGCTTCAAATGGTTCTTCTGTGACGGCATTTCTTTCAGCATTGAGCCATGAAGTTACTGCTCTAGTGAATGACAGGGAAATGAAGCTGGGACCAGTTATACAATGGGAATTTAAGGTTGTGTTCACTGCAACAATAATCAGATGAGGCAATCACAGACAACCTTGCCAAAAAGGGGTGTGTTGATTGTCTCCTCTTTGTTCTTTTTCTTCCTGTCTTCTCCTCCTCTTTCTCCTCCTCCTCTTTCTCCTCCTCCTCATCTGCTGCCTTTTCCCTCTCCTCCTCTTCACCTGCTTATTGTATCTCTGGTGGGAAAGGCATGATGGCAATGTTATGCAGGTAGCTGACCATGATGAAACGTGATACCATAGTCTGTGAGTCCTACAGGACATCTCCAGGGTTGTTCAGCAGCAGAATCATTGTTTCAACACTCCAATGGTTTGCTCGATGATGTTTTGCGTGTGTCAGTGTGGCGCTCATACTCGATCTGTCCACATGTGGTTGAGGTGTAGAGCGAGAGTCATGGGTCAGATGGTTTATGGATAATCCTTGCGACCCAGTAGCCACGCTCTAGTTTGATGTGGTAGCTTAAATATTGATACAACAGAGATGGTACAGAATAAGGACATCATGATTGCTGCTAGGAAATTGGGTTCACCTGCATGATGTTCTAAACATACACCAACTGCACATTCAGGAATTGGGATCCTTTGCAGTTACAGTATATCTAAGTATGTAGATGCAGAACCCACAAAGCCATATACTTGTGGTCAATGGCACCCTGCACCATGGGAATCCCCACTATCTTGGCAAAGCCACATGTCCCTGGTCAGAGACAAAACCATGTTCTCCCCTCGACTGACATAAAGAATATCAATCACCTCCCTTATACAGCACTAGACGGCAAATAGGGAGATTTCAGATATCTCACCTGCTCTATCCTGGCAGCATCCTAAAACAAAGTAATTCATGACCACAGTCACCTTCACAGCCACTGGCAGCACCATCCTTGCCCTGCTTTGAAACTGCAGCTCTACCTGCAGGAGGGGTTAGGCTTTCATGAGCAATTCCTTCGTAAAACACACAGACCGTTCATGGCTTAGCTTGAAGTTTTCTACTGAGAGCCCTTCTCCCATCCTCCTTCCTCCCATTACTAGCAGTTGGCCTACTTTGTGCTGCCACTTGTGTTCAATCTCTCCGCCTCGGAAGGACTTATCATTCTGATTCTCCAGTCAGTATGGTCTCCGGCAGGTTTGATGGAGCAGCTGACCTATACCTGCCCGGCAATTATATATGTCCATCATTTTCAGACCTGGGGTCCTTAGCTATAGGTGCCTTTACTAAGACACAGCAAGTCAAACCAGAAATCTTTTACATTTGGCACATTTTCATCAATTAGATTGTTGTGATACCTTCTTGTTCTGCTTTCTCTCTTGTGGCTATTGCAAAACACAGGAAAAGGTCCAAGGGATATAATAATAGAATGTGTGCAGTCTGTAGGAAATATCTGATCACAAATTTGGAAACTGTGGTTATGTCAAAGAAGAGCTGCCCCTAAAGATTTACAGAAAATAGATATGATTTATTGATCCCGTGGCAGGCAGAGATTTATGTTCACACAGATATACTGCACAACCTGCTAATGTATGACCTGTAGACAGAAATGCAGGCTGTCTTTTTCCAAGAAATTCAAGGACATAAGGTAATTACAGACAAGGAATGTCATTCAGCTGATCATCTATCCAGAAACACCCGACAATGGCCCCACAGCTACTGCGCTTTCAATTTTTCCAGGATATTGTGCGTTGCTCAATCTTCCCACAAATGTTCCAGGTTTTGCTGATGCCCTTCAATTCTGCAATCAGTCCTAAATTTGCTTTTTATTAGTTTCAATCTGTGCCCCTTTGTTCCATTCTTGCAATTTATGTTAACGTCATTTTCTCTACTATATTTTTCAATAGTTTTAATAAACATGTGTACCTCCAACAGATTGGGATCCTTCCCTACATTGTCTCCAGTTCTTGAATCGCTCCCATGTGTTTCAATGATCAGAACTAGGCCCCTGAGGTGTGGTCTGACTGTAAAGTGTAATCGCAACCTTGCCTGACTATTTTGACTATGTAGTCCAATAATCTAATGGTATTCTTCATGTTGCTCAGTAATTAACACTGTTAATATTGAGTCTTTCAGTACTATTCAAGTATTGCTTTGTTCTGCATCTTCCCTTCTTTGGTTTAATACCTTACATTTAAGTTTCAGCCATGGTTCAGGTAGTTGTACTCTTGCCTCTGAGTTTTCTATCCTGAGTTAAAGTCTCACTCCTGGGCTTGAGCGAAAAATAAATTCAAGGTTGGCATTGAGAGGGTATTGCTCTGCCCGTGGTTTGGTATTTTGGATACCATACTAAACTAACATTCCCGTCTGCATATTTGGATAGATATACAATCATAGAATCCCTACAGTGCAGAAGGAGGCCATTCAGCCCATCGAGTCTACACCGACCCTTGAATGACCACCCTACCAAGGCCCACTCCCCCACCCTATCCCCGTAACCCCATAACCCCACCTAACCGTTTGGACACTCGGGGCAATTTAGCATGACTAATCCATCTAACCTGTGGGAGGAAACCAGAGAACCCAGAGGAAACCCACGCAGACACGGGGAGAATGTGTAAACTCCACACAGACAGTCACCCAAGGCTGGAATTGAACCCGGGTCCCTGACGCTGTGAAGCAGCAGTGCTAACTACTGTGCCACCATGCCGCCCCATGGCACCATGTTAAGAATGAGAAAGGGAGTTATCCCTGGTGTTTTGGCTAATATTTATCACCCAATCAATCAACATCAGAGAAACAGATTATCTGCCATTATCACATTGCTATCTCAATATCCATATCAATGACTTGGATGCTGGGACCGAATGTATCGCTGCAATATCTGCTGATGAAACAAAGTTCGGGAGGAGTGTAAGTTGTGAAGCGGTCAGAAGGAGTTTGCAAAAGGATATGGGCTGGCCAGGTGAGAGGAAAAATATTTGGCAAATATGAATTTGCCAACTTGAGCAGGAAGAATAGAAAAGCGACATTTTTATTTAAATGGAGTGGCATTGCAGAAATCTGCAGTACTGGAAAATGTAAACGTCCTGATGGGTGAATCACCAAAGGTTAGCATGCAGGTACAGAAAGAGATTAGGAGGGTAAATGGAATGATGTTGTTTATTATAAAAGGGGATGGAATATGAAAGTAAACAAATTCCACAACAGTTGCACAGGGAATTGTTTTATCTGGAGTTTGATGTAAAGTTTTGGTCTCCCTTTTTAAAAAAAAGGCCATGTTCCCATTTCCTGGGATGAAGATGTTATCTTATGAAGAATTGTTGTCCAATTTGGGCCTGTGTCCATTGGAGTTTGGAAGAATATAAGGTGAGCTTAGTGAAACATAGAGGATTGGATTCTCCGGGATTGCTGGCTAGCAGTGGGATTTGCGATGGCCCGTTTAATCGGGAGTGGTCATAAAATGGGTTTCATGCCGGGCATCAAACTCATTGTGAGTCTCCCAGCCCGACCTGCCGAACCCGACAGGTTTCTGGCCTAAATCCAGCAGGAAAATGCAAAGTTCTCATCTGCATTCATGAGAATGCAATTTTCGGGTTGGAAGCCCTATTCAATGGCCTCCTGTGATGCTCCCCCCCCTTCCCACCACCCGAGCTGGAAGTCACACGGGTGTAATTTGGTGCAAGCCCTCAAAAACAGGGACCTGGCACCATGGAGCAAGGAGGTAAATGCCCTTCCAAATTTATTCTGGGTTGCAAGGGGGCGGGGGGTGGGGGGGAGGGGTTGCCTTCTGAACTGGGGTAGTGTGGCTCGCATTGGTGGGCAAGGGTTGAACCCAGGGGGGTGGGGGGGGGGGGGGATGGTGGGGAGCAGAGGGGGGTGTAGTCATCTAAAATAGCCACCTGCAAAGGACTATGGGAATTGTGGTCAACTTGGACACAGACAAGTACACAGCCTCTGTGTATTGTGCAAAGAAGCCAGACCTGGCCAAAAATTGCGACCATTAAAAGTCAATCACCATTTCACCCAGGAAAATAGAGTTTGAATCAAGGAGCTACAACAGTAGCAGACTAACCGGCGCCACTTCTCCTTATTTGGAAAGGCCTACATGCCTAGGACAATGATAGCTGTGACCCACCCAGCCACCGAGGTATCCGCCCCCTAATTGGCCAGGATCAATGAGGGTGGTCGAAACCCTATTGATCCATTGGAGCTGGAGATAGGGCCGCCCAAAAGGGCGCAAAAGGGAAGAAGAATAAGAAGCCCTGCGCACTAGGGATCGGCCTCTTTAGGACCAGCCTGTGTGCGACCAATTGCAGTATATCAACCAGCCAAATTCAAGGACCCGCGATCGCTACCTGAAGGACAAACCCAGCCGAGACAAACCCGAAGACTTCCAACAGACCCACGCGGACACAGAGAAAGGCTTTATCTCGCACAGAGCCGGTCACCCCAAAGTTAAATAAAGGTCATCTTAGTTATTAGGTTTAGTTTAGTGCGTAGCTGTGTGAATCATTGCAAGTAATACAAGTGTGTTTGTTAAAAAACTGTCTTTTGGACTCATATACTGGTTGTGTGATCATTCGGTCAATATAAGAAACAGCTTGTGGTTCACATACAAATAAAGAAGTCAACAGGGGGCTGGATTGGATTTGCATTGGATTTGATTTGTTTATTGTCACGTGTACTGAGGTACAGTGAAAAGTATTTTTCTGCGAGCGGCTCAAACTGATCATTAGCACGGGCAGCACGGTAGCCTTGTGGATAGCACAATTGCTTCACAGCTCTAGGGTCCCAGGTTCGATTCCGGCTTGGGTCACTGTCTGTGCGGAGTCTGCACATCCTCCCCGTGTGTGCGTGGGTTTCCTCCGGGTGCTCCGGTTTCCTCCCACAGTCCAAAGATGTGCAGGTTAGGTGGATTGGCCATGATAAATTGCCCTTAAGTGTCCAAAATTGCCCTTAGTGTTGGGTGGGGTTACTGGGTTATGGGGATAGGGTGGAGGTGTTAACCTTGGGTAGGGTGCTCTTTCCAAGAGCTGGTGCAGACTCGATGGGCCGAATGGCCTCCTTCTGCACTGTAAATTCTATGATAAAAGAAGTCTTAAGGGTTACTCAGTAAGGACCTCCCATGTGACTCCCTGAAAAACACAGGAGAAAGGATATATACACCATCACAAATACCTTCTGCTCCCTCCACTGGCTCCCCATTTGTGTAGGAGAGATTGTGAAGATTGACGATCTTCAGAGCAAGGGTCGGGTACAAGTCACTGAAGGGGTCAGGGCTGCAGTGTCAAGTCAATGTCCTGGAAGGGGCAGTGGCATGGTAGGGAACGTTGGCTGCCATTTGTTGTTGAAGTGCCTGGTCATACAGTGGTTGCCCCGCTGCCTGATGTGGTGCTGCTTGTTAGGAAGATGACAGAACAATGTTCAATCCTGATCATCCACCTGCCATCCTTCCTCACCTCTGAGAACACCTGTGCCCTCCGAGCCTTGAGCCTCCTATCAGCTGTCCATCATCAATGATAAACCAGCTATCCCCAGGTTCAACATCCAAGTATGGGCCAGGGGAAGTAATATTAATTAGCCATAGTTCCAGATGCCCATAGGCTACTTTCCCCTTTGAGGGAAGGTGGTGGTGATTTAACCTGAGGATCACCACACCCCTGACGAAGGGCAAGGTTGAGAAGGTGGGACCTTCATGAATAACCTCAGCTGGTCGGGGAATTGAACCCTCGCTGCTGGCCTCGCTCTGCATCACAATCCAGCTGTGCAGCCAACTGAGCTAAACCAGCTCTGGAGGCAGTTAAAGGCAAGGTTTGAGCCTCGTGGTTCGTGGGGCTCGCAGAGGCTTCCACCTTTAGCAGAAAATGAGGCTCTTCATTATTGTTTAGCACAGGGCTGTTTAGCACAGGGCTGAATCGCTGGCTTTGAAAGCAGACCAAGGCAGGCCAGCAGCACGGTTCAATTCCCGTAACAGCCTTCCCGAACAGGTGCCGGAATGTGGCGACTAGGGGCTTTTCACAGTAACTTCATTTGAAGCCTACTTGTGACAATAAGCGATTTTCATTTTCATTGAAGGAGTGAAGGAGGGAGTTACACAAAGTGGAGACCGTGGATGAACATTAGGGGACATGGGTCAGTGTAAGTGACCATGCAAGCTACCTCTTGTAGACAGCAGCTCATTAATGCCACGTTGGGCAGTGGGAACGTTAAGGTTTGCTCAGCCATCACAGGCAGGATGACCATGAGATTTTGGGGGAATTGAGCGTCAAGGTATGTGTGACCTTGCTGAATGTCTCTCCTTCCCCCCACCCCACACAGGTTAAAGATGGATTTCAGAATTCAACCAGCAATACAAGTTGTCTACCTGACAAGATCTGCAATAGCAGATGCACGGTGGCGAGAGTGCCAGCCTAGCCCAGGCAAGATCTGTCCTCGTAGATCAGGGTCAGGTGCTGGTCACCTATCAGGCTGAGGAGGAGGTCAGATAACAGCACTATCATTGGCCACGTGTCTATGGGAGGCACAGCTCCTTTAATGAACTGTCGGACAACCTGTGCCGCCGAAGACTGAGGCTGGGATTTTCCAGTGAAAGTCCGCCCCGCTACAGCTGCTAGCGAGGACGAAGAATTTTGAGCTCAGCCAAGTCTCCCATTCACTGCAGTGGGATAGGAGAATCCCACTCCCTTGAACAGATGGAGAATCCTGCCCTGAATCTTCACAGGCAGACTATGTGGCATCTGTGCCAGGTTATCGCAGACTTGGCACCGTGAGGAGGAGGAGGGAAACACCCTCTCCCTGTGCTCGTCAAAGTAACGGCTGCCCTTACCTTTTATACCACAGGGGCTTTACAGAGCTCGAGTGGGACCTGCGCAGGATATCACAAAAATCCATGCACAGGTGCATCTGTGAAATTACGGATGCCCTATGGGCCCAGGCAGAAGACTACATCTCTTAACCTGGACAGGCCAACCAAGATGCCTAGGCTGCAAGATTCACTGCCATTGCTAGGGTGTGTCAGGTCCAGGGGGCAATCAATGGCACCCATGTCACCCAAGGAGCAACAGGTTTGGCAGGGGGTGCCCTTCAATAACAGGAAAGGGTTTCACTCCCTGAACGTACAGTTGATGTACGATCACCAACTCAACTTCATGCACACTATCGAGTCAGTGTGCACGATGCGTACATCATGGTGCACTCTGAGGTTCCCAGCACTTTCAATACTTTCCCTTGGCTGGTGGGTGACAAGACTCTAAGGCTTGGCTAATGCCGCCTGTACAGAGGTCCCAGACCGATGAGGAAGAACATTAAAATGAAGCCCACTCAGCAACCAGGAACGTCATCGGGTGGTGCATACGACTTCTAAAAATGCGGTTCTGCTGTCTGGGCCACTCTGGCAGGGATTTATAATACAGCCCCCTTGTGCTCACCCGTTGCATCCAGCACAACTTTGCGCAGCAGCGGGGACAATAACGGAGGATGAGGAGGTATATGAAGCCTCATCGAAGGAGGAGGACCAGGAGGGCCTTGAGGATGACCCTTGATAGATTGTAGGACCATGGATTACCTAATCAGTCAATACTGTCTAACTAGGACGCACATAGTGAGGCGGCTCTATCCCTATCACCACCCTATCCTCAAACCCTGCCTTGCCGATTACGTGCGCGATCCCTTCCCATAACCCTTGATCCCCCTTTGGATGGTGTGAGCTCCAGAGGCCTTAACATTATCTGCCTTGTCGTGTTGTGTTCTCTGCTCCATAGACAAACCAACACAGTTGCGGATGGTACAACTCAGTTTTATTACTAAAAATATTTACAATGATAAACTGGTTACTGTAGTTCGTTCATTACCCTTGAATCTGTGGACCTACCCCTAACACTATCTTGGAGTGGCACTCAGCACATGGTGGATGTCTGAGTGGCTTGCTGTGAGCTCTGTGCCCTGAACTGTCTCCTGCTGAAATGAACTGGAAGTGTTGTGTTCCCCGTTTTGTAGTGTGTATGCTCTTGCCTGTGATTGGCTGTGGTGTTGTGTGTGTATTGATTGGTCCGTTGATCTGACCATCAGTATGCATGAATGTTTGCACCATGATGTTGACCTGAATATCATGACATCCCTCCTTTTTTACAAGAACATGTGCCTATGTGGTTATAAATAGAGATGTGTACTGAGTGCAGCTGAATGTGTGTGTGTGTGTGTGCAATATCTACAGCATGCACATGAGGCTAAACTATATACATGGGGCGATGTCAGATGCGACATTGCAACGAGGTTGTACCATAAATAAAACACGTGGAAATATTAAACGTCAAAACAAACTCCTATAACGACAAGGAAAAAGAGAAACATATTAACACAGTGGTATGATACATCAGTGAGTTCAATGTTCAACCAGGCTCATAAGTCCAGCCTAGTAGGTGGGTGATGAATTCGGGTTGACCTCCTCAAGGGTGTGTCAGGATTCACCGGCTGAGGAATGGGCCTGGCCACGGGCGACGACGGAATGGGCATGGTGGCAGGAAGCTCCACGAAGTCGCCATCAGGAACAGGAGGGCGTGGCACCGGTGTAAGTTCCCGTAGCGAGCGTGGAAGCAGCCGAAGAGCCCGGCGATTGCGTCTGCGAGTGGAGCCATCAGGCATGCGAACCAGGAACGAGCGGGGAGCCACGTGTCGGAGAACTTTGGCAGGTGCTGACCAGCCACCTTCTGGTAGGTGGATGCGGACGTCGTCCCCAGGCATCAGGGTGGGAAGATCAGTGGCCCGTGTGTCACGTGCCACCTTCTGGCGAACGCGCTGCTGTCGCATCCTGTGCAGTACTGGAGCATGGTTGGTTGTGGGGACCAGAATGGATGGCACAGTGTTCCTGAGGCCACGACCCATCAACAGCTGGGGTGGTAAAAGGCCAGTGGCTAGTGGGGCCAAGCAATAGGCTAGCAGGGCTAGGCAGAAATCCGATCCGGCAGTAGCAGCCTTGCAGAGGAGCCGCCTTCTCCACCTTTCCATTGGACTGGGGATGCAGAGGGCTGGACGCCACGTGTGTGAAGCCATACGAAGCAGCAAAGGACGACCATTCCTGGCTGGCAAAACAGGGCCCATTGTCCGACATGACAGTAATCGGAATGCCGTGGCGAGCGAAGGTGTCTTTGCAGGCCCTTATGACAGGGGACAATGTCAAATCGTGCAGGCGTATGACCTCTGGATAGTTGGACAAGTAGTCAATGACGATTACATAGTCCCTGCCGAGCGCGTGAAAAAGGTCCACACCCACCTTTGCCCAGGGGGACATCACCAGCTCATGGGGCTGAAACGTCTCAGGAGGTTGCGCCGGCTGAAACCTTTGACAGGTAGGGCAGTTGAGCACCATATTGGCAATGTCATCACTGATGCCCGGCCAGTATACCGTCTCTCGGGCCCTCTGTCTGTACTTCTCGACTCCCAGATGGCCTTCGTGTAGTTGGTCGAGGACCAGCTTGTGCATGCTGTGTGGAATCACAATCCGGTCCAGCTTTAGGAAGACACCATCAATGACGGCCAAGTCGTCCCGGACATTGTAGAACTGCGGGCACTGCCCTTTGAGCCACCCTCCCGTCATGTGGCGCATCACCCGTTGTAGAAGGGAGTCAGCCGCAGTCTCCCGGTGAATACGGGCCAGACTAGTCATCGGCTGGCAGATTTGCCGATGTGAAGGCCACCTGTGCTTCGACCTGACAGACGAACCCCTCCAAGTCGGGTGGTGAGCTCACTGCTCTAGATAGGGCATCCGCAATGATAAGGTCCTTTCCCGGGGTGTAGACCAGTTGGAAGTCATACCTCCTGAGTTTGAGTTGGATGCGCTGGAGGCGAGGGGTCATCTCGTTCAGGTCCTTGTGTATGATGCTGACCAGGGGGCGATGGTCAGTCTCAACGGTAAACTGGGGGAGACCATACAAGTAGTCATGGAACTTGTCTATTCCGGTTAGCAAGCCCAGGCACTCCTTTTCAATCTGCGCATAGCGCTTTCTGTGCGGGTCATGGCGACCGGGGCCCATGACACAGTGTCATCCCACTGTAGGAGTACCGCCCCAATGCCGGACTGGCTGGCATCAGTCGAAAATTTAGTGTTGCGAGATGTGTCGAAAAACGCCAATACCGGGGGTGTGGTGAGCTTAATTTTGAGCTCCTCCCATTCCTTCTGGTGTGTGGGCAGCCACTGGAACTCCGTGGACTTCTTGACTAGGTGGCGAAGAGCCGTCGTGTGGGAGGCAAGGTTGGGAATGAACTTCCCCAGGAAGTTGACCATGCCTAGGAAGCGTAGCACTGCTTTCTTGTCTGCCGGCTGCGGCATGGCTGTAATGGCGCTCACCTTGTCTGCATCCGGACGGACCCCTGACCGGGATATGTGGTCCCCCAGAAACTTCAGCTCGGTTTGGCCGAAAGAACACTTGGCTCGGTTGAGGCGCAGGCCGTTTTCCCGTATCCGCGCAAAGACGAGCTGGAGACGATTGATGTGCTCCTGTGGTGTGGTGGGCCAGATGATGATGTTGTCAACGTAGACGCGCACCCCTTCGATGCCCTCCATCATCTGTTCCATGATCCGGTGAAAGAACTCGGATGCCGAGATGATGCCAAATGGCATTCTGTTATAGCAGAACCTGCCGAAAGGAGTGTTGAAAGTGCACAGTTTCCCGCTGAACTGGCCCAGTTGGATCTGCCAAAAAACCTTCGAGGCATCCAGCTTCGTAAAGATTTTAGCCCGGGCCATTTCGCTCGTGATCTCTTCCCGTTTGGGTATGGGGTAGTGTTCCCTCATTATGTTGTTGTTCAGGTCTTTCGGGTCAATGCAGATCCGGAGTTAGTCAGAGGGCTTCTTAACTCACACCATGGAGCTGACCCATTGCGTGGGCTCCGTGACCCGGGATAGCACCCCTTGGTCATGGAGATCCTGCAGCTACTGCTTGAGGCGGTCCCTGAGTGGCGCTGGGACCCTGCGAGGTGCGTGAATGACCGGGATGGCGTCCGGTTTGAGCTGTATTCTGTAAGTGTAGGGCAGTGTGCCCATGCCCTCGAATGCCTCCTGGTTGTGGGGTTCACCATCTTGAAACGGGATGGCCGAATTGGTGGTCTGACCTTCAAGGCGTAGAAGGCTGACCATGCTATTAGGTTGGCGGAGGCACCAGTGTCCAAACGGAATGTTATCGGTGATCGGTTGACCGTTAGGGTGGCACACCATTCATCACCCGGATTGACACTGTTCACTGGCATCGGCTGGTGGGTCCTGCTTGGAGGCATCTGGTTGTTATCAATGACCGCAACACAGAAGGCGTCCCGGTCGTCTGTGGCACTCGTTTGGATGTCGTCCGGATATGACTCGGAGTATGAAGGCTGAATGGTCCGCACGTCCCTGCGAGGCTGTCGGAATTGGGGAGCGTTAGCAGGTTGAGCTGCTCGACAGCAGGCAACGTAGTGGCCCATCTTGCCACAGCGGAGGCATTGTCGGTTCTTTGCCGGACATTGCCGCTTTAAATGTGCGGCTCCACAGTTACCGCACGTCGTGATGTCATGGCGTTTGTTGCGCCACTGCGCATGCGCATTTCGGTCTTGCGTCAGGTGCGCCTGCGCATCACGTCCCTCTGCGTCGACGTCTTTTTTGGCGCGCACAAACGCGGTAGGCCGTGGAAAGCGCGTGAAATGGCTGCCCTCATCCGGGCCGCGGGCCGGGAGGAACTCGATCGCCTGGATCCGCTCGGCCTCGTAGGACCCCTGCCTTGCCGATTCGGCCGCGTAGGACCCCTGCCGTGTCGATTCGGCCGCGTAGGACCCCTGCCGTGCCGATTTGGCCGCTTGAAATTGGGCGTAGCGGCTGGTTGCGTTTTGATGAATGTCGCAGGCTTCAATGGCGGAGGCTAGGGTGGGGCCTTTTAATTTGAGGAGCTGGTGGTGTAGGGTGTCCGAGGTGACCCCAAAAACAATCTCGTCCCGAATCATTGAATCGGAGGTGGTATCGCAACTGCAGGACTGCGCGAGGATACGGAGGTGTGCAAGGAAAGACCGAAAAGGTTCATACTTACCCTGCAGGTGTTTAAACAGCTTCCAGTGGACGCCGAGGTTTCCAGCGATTTGTAGCGGCTGCGGCGTGCTGACGGTGTCCATGCCGCAGGATGGCAGATTCCTGAGGATGCGTACTTAGGTCTCACAGTTACTGGGTCCCACTCGTGGTACTATGTCGTGTTGTGTTCTCTGCTCCATAGACAAACCAACACGGTTGCGGATGGTACAACTCAGTTTTATTACTAACAATATTTACAATGATAAACTGGTTACTGTGGTTCGTTCGTTACCCTTGAATCTGTGGACCTATCCCTAACACTATCTTGGAGTGGCACTCAGCACATGGTAGATGTCTGAGTGGCTTGCTGTGAGCTCTGTGCCCTGAGCTGTCTCCTGCTGGAATGAACGGGAAGTGTCGTGTTCCCCGTTTTATAGTGTGTATGCTCTTGCCTGTGATTGGCTGTGGTGTTGTGTGTGTATTGATTGGTCTGTTGATCTGTCCATCAGTATGTATGTATGTTTGCACCATGATGTTTATCTGACTATCATGACATGCCTCTGCCAGTCTGAAAGGTCTGCCATCGTCTGAACCATGGTATCGATGCCCTCAGCCATGGTGCTTTGCGACTGGCACATGTTCGCCAGTGTGTTAGACATGTCCCTCAGCATTTTGGCCATGCTCTCGATGCCCTCAGGGTTGCACCAAGGGAGTGGGAGAAAAGGTTAGCAGGAAGAACGCTTGGTTCAAACTGGGATCAGAAGAATCAGAATAACAAACTTACATTTTATAGCAACATACATGTAAAATAATGTCTTGTGAGTGTTTACCTGGTGAAGAAGTGGATCCTGAACTGGAAGGTTCAATGAAGGAATTGGATTTACAAAAACATTTCAAGGCTGAAAAGTCAAAACGTTTTGAGACATTCTGGGGTGAGGCAAGGGTAATGTTCCAAAGTGAAGGGTTGGCATCTTGATGATTTTGAATTTTAACCCTGCATTGAATAATATCCCAAAGTAGCACATCTCCAGATTTTGCCTAGAGGGACATAAAGAGCCAGTGAACTCTGAGTCAGCAGGAAATAGATACAAATGGAAGCTGAGAAAGGAGATTGCTTTTTTCTCCGAAGTTGAGCCGAAAAAACATTTGATTCAGTGACAGAGTGTCAACAGGGTAGAATTGGCTTCACATTTGATGATGATGTTGACGAAGTTGAGTTGAGAGACAATAGCATATAAGACAGCTCATCCTGAACTGGAAGATGTCATATTTGTGGAGGATGCTGCTGAAGGAGCATAACATGTAACTTTGAATTGAGCAAGTGGAATGCCAGATGTCAGAGCATTTACAATGGACAATGGAAGATTGCAGTTACCTGGTAATATATAATTCTTCCTTCTGTTTCCTGTTTGTAGCATTCATTATACATTACCAAAGTCCTTTGTCAAAATAGTTCTAAGAGATCTAAAGCAATGTAGCTAAAATTAGTGACAAGATGGAGGTCTTCAGGCAAGTTGATAAAATAATAGATCACTGCTAGTGAAAGCAACAATGAGCACTATTCAATGTGAAAAAGCAGAACTGTACAGATTGCACCGTTAGATATTATAAGAATGATACATGAAGTTGACTCCTTTGGTTAATTACAATTTATCCCAAATAATAAAAATTTGCATACTTTTCATCCATGTTTAAAATTTGGAAAATCTGAATGAATTAATTTTGCTATTGAGCATGCACAGAAATAACTTGGGCAGATGTCAGGAAATGAATTCAGGTAAAAAGTACAAATGATGTCTGTAGGCTCTCTGTCACTGACCTACTTATTGAATCTCAACATCAGGAAAATTTAAGATAAAAATTAAAAACATGTTTAAAAAGAATATTAATCTGGCATAACCATTACATCGAATGTTAATTTTGCAATCATTCAACCCATATGTTTCATCGATATTAACTTATAGTTTTGATGTTACAAAATATATGAAATGACAAAATAAATAACTTTCTTCTGTTGGCAAAATTTTCGGCATATGTGAAAAAGCTTTTGACCTCTTAGTATTTTGAACATTCCCTGGGTGCTTTAGTTTTGAACTCGCCTAACCCATTTTTTGGAGTCATAAATCAGTACATTCTATTTGCTGCTTTTTAACAGCATAAGCATTTTTAGATATTTCAGTTCATTGGTTCAATGTCAGAACTATTATTAAAAGGATTGACATGGCGGGGGACGGACGCATTTTTACTAGATACTTTCGGTCAAAGAAGGGGATAAGATGGAGTCCGAAGTTCAACACCAGTTGAACCCATGTTTAGTCCAAGACACTGGCCAGAATTCTCTGTCCGTTCACTGACAGTGGTTTTTCCTGGTCACACTGGCAGCACATCCGCGCCCCCAACCCCCCCCCCCCCCCCCCCCCCCCCGCCACCTACGCTCGCGGCTGTCCCGGCAGCATGGGGTGATTTCAATGGGAATTTTAATAGAGAGTGTGCACAACGCATTCATCCGAGCACAGGCCAGGCTGGGGGTTGGCTCTGGGGCAACAGGGGTTATCCACTGCAGTTGTGGCTGATGACGCCTATCTAAAGGTCACAGACCAACGCGGAGACCCGCTATAACCATGCCCATGCCGTGACCAGGGCATGATCGAGTAGTGCTTCGGCACCCTGAGGATGGTGGTGTGGGGGTGTGTGGGGGGGGGGGGGGGGTAGACTGGCCTGGGACGCAGAAACGGCATCTCAACTCCAAGCCCCTTGGCAATCCCCCCGTCTGCAACCCATTCCATGATACCTACCTGCTTCACTATGGGGTCTGGCCCTGGATTGGCAGTAACAGCGGATCTGGCCCATGGGATGGAGGATGATGATCAGCCGCTCTGAGATGAGATCTGGTGCTCTGCATCGTTTGACAACATCTGACTCCTACCCACAGTAGCACTTCCCACCATTCACCTGAGTAACCACTGCATTCTCAGGAATGGAGAATCCGGCCGACAAAACCTCCCTCCCTCCCGGATACCAAAGCCTGCAAGGATCCACCTCCCCCAATTGGGCCATAAACTCCCCTAGCTCCTTCACCATTCCTAACCTACCCAGTGTCCTTGGACTCGAACTGTCTAACCGAGGCTCCATCACACAATTAAAATCGCCTTCCATTATTATTTTATGTGAGTCCTGATCCTGTCTGCCACCATCTGCTTAACAAACCCCCATCATTCCGATTAGGCGCATGAACATTTACTCACACTACTGGGGCCTCCTCCAACACCCCACTGACCATCACAAACCGCCACCTACCCGGTCCCGCAACTCCTTAGCCAGCAAAAATGTCACCCTCATACTGAATAGAAATTCAATTTTGTGAATCAGCCTTTTATCTGGTTTTTTATCAACTGCTTTCTTAAAATCCATACAGTCAGCATTCATCGTGTTCCTTTCATCAACCTTCTCTATACTGCATTCAAAAAATGTAATTAGATTAGTCGAGCACAGTCTGCATTTTGACAAATCCATGTGAGCTCTCCTTTGTGAACTCAAACATCTCCAGGTGCCTGGGTTTTTTCCTGGTTATTGTTTCTAAATCCTTACACCAGTGATGGTGAACTGAGAGATCTGTAGTTCTAGGAATGTCCTCACATTCTTTCTTGGATAAGGATGCCATATTTACCAATCTCCAATCCTCTGCTATCTAGGGACGATTGAAAGATTATGGAAAACCCTTCCATTATCACCACTCTCAACTTATTTTGCAACCTTGGATGCAAACCATCTGGATCAGGCAAGCCATCTGGATCAGGCAAGCCATCTAGATCAGGCAAACCACCTGGATCAGGCAAGCCATCTGGATCAGGAAAGCCATCTGGATCAGGCAAGCCATCTGGATCAGGCAAATTATTCACTCTAAGCATCACCCGCCTTTGCAGAGCACCCTTCCTATCAATATTCAACCCATCCATTATTTCAACCATCTTTGTTTCTATCGATATTTTGTCAAAATTCTCTTTCTGAGTGAACACAAATAAAAAGTACTCATTGAAGATTCTGGGCAGGCCCTGCAGCTCTATGCACATGTCATCTTCTCCAAAAGGGCTCACACCGCCTCTTCAGGTATTTTGATAATTGGAGCGCATTCTGGGGAAGGTGGGACCGGGAATTTCATAGAATTTCATAGCATTTACAGTGCAGAAGGAGGCCATTCGGCCCATCGAGTCTGCACCGGCTCTTGGAAAGAGCACCCTACCCAAGGTCAACACCGCCACCCTACCGCCGTAACCCCACCCAACACTAAGGGCAATTTTGGACACTAAGGGCAATTTATCATGGCCAATCCACCTAACCCGCACATCTTTGGACTGTGGGAGGAAACCAGAGCACCCGGAGGAAACCCACGCACACACGGGGAGGATGTGCAGACTCCGCACAGACAGTGACCCAAGCCGGAATCGAACCTGGGACCCTGGAGCCGTGAAGCAATTGTGCTATCCACAAGGCTACCGTGCTGCCCCTGTACAAGCAGGACGGGTTGCATCTGAACCAGAGGGGCACCAATATCCTGAGAGGGAGGTTTTCTAGTACTCTTCGGGAGGGTTTAAACTAATTTGGCTGGGGAATGGGAACCGGATTTGTAGTCCAGCAACGAAGGTAGCCGATATTCAGGACGCCAAAGCGTGTAATGAGGCAGTGGGGAAGGGAACACTGACAAAGGAGAGTACTTGCAGGCACGGAGATGGTTTGAAGTGTGTATACTTCAACGCAAGAAGTATCAGGAATAAGGTGAGTGAACTTAAGGCATGGATCGGTACTTGGGACTACGATGTGGTGGCCATCACGGAAACTTGGATAGAAGAGGGGCAGAAATGGTTGTTGGAGGTCCCTGGTTATAGATGTTTCAATAAGATTAGGGAGGGTGGTAAAAGAGGTGGGGGGTGGCATTGTTAATTAGAGATAGTATAACAGCTGCAGAAAGGCAGTTCGAGGAGTATCACCCTACTGAGGTAGTATGGGTTGAAGTCAGAAATAGGAAAGGAGCAGTTAGGAGTTTTCTATAGGCCCCCCAATAGTAGCAGAGATGTGGAGGAACAGATTGGGAAACAGATTTTGGAAAGGTGCAGAAGTCACAGGGTAGTAGTCATGGGTGACTTTAACTTCCCAAATATTGAGTGGAAACTCTTTAGATCAAATAGCTTGGATGGGGTGGTGTTTGTGCAGTGTGTCCAGGAAGCTTTTCTAACACAGTATGTAGATTGTCCGACCAGAGGAGGGGCAATATTGGATTTAGTACTTGGTAATGAACGAGGGCAAGTGATAGATTTGTTAGAGGGGGAGCAGTTTGGAGATAGTGACCACAATTCTGTGACTTTCACTTTAGTAATGGAGAGGGATAGGTGCGTGCAACAGGGCAAGGTTTACAATTGGGGGAAGGGTAAATACGGTGTTGTCAGACAAGAATTGAAGTGCATAAGTTGGGAACATAGGCTGGCAGGGAAGGACACAAGTGAAATGTGGAACTTGTTCAAGGAACAGGTACTACGTGTCCTTGATATGTATGTCCCTGTCAGGCAGGGAAGAGATGGTCGAGTGAGGGAACCATGGTTGACAAGAGAGGTTGAATGTCTTGTTAAGAAGAAAAAGGAGACTTATGTAAGGCTGAGGAAACAAGGTTCAGACAGGGCATTGGAGGGATACAAGATAGCCAGGAGGGAACTGAAGAAAGGGATTAGGAGAGCTAAGAGAGGGCATGAACAATCTTTGGCGGGTAGGATCAAGGAAAACCCCAAGGCCTTTTACACATATGTGAGAAATATGAGAATGACTAGAGCGAGGGTAGGTCCGATCAAGGACAGTAGCCTGAGATTGTGTATTGAGTCTGAAGAGATAGGAGAGGTCTTGAACGAGTACTTTTCTTCTGTATTTACAAATGAGAGGAGTGATATTGTTGGAGAGGACAGTGTGAAACAGATTGGTAAGCTCGAGGAAATACTTGTTAGGAAGGAAGATGTGTTGGGCATTTTGAAAAACTTGAGGATAGACATGTTCCCCGGGCCTGACGGGATATATCCAAGGATTCTATGGGAAGCAAGAGATGAAATTGCTGAGCCGTTGGCAATGATCTTTTCGTCCTCACTGTCAACAGGGGTGGTACCAGGGGATTGGAGAGTGGCGAATGTCGTGCCCCTCTTCAAAAAAGGGACTAGGGATAACCCTGGGAATTACAGGCCAGTTAGTCTTACTTCGGTGGTAGGCAAATTAATGGAAAGGGTACTGAAGGATAGGATTTCTGAGCATCTGGAAAGACACTGCTTGATTAGGGATAGTCAGCACAGATTTGTGAGGGGTAGGTCTTGCCTTACAAGTCTTATTGAATTCTTTGAGGAGGTGACCAAGCATGTGGATGAAGGTAAAACAATGGATGTAGTGTACATGGATTTTAGTAAGGCATTTGATAAGGGACCCCATGGTAGGCTTCTGCAGAAAGTAAGGAGGCATGGGATAGTGGGAAATTTGGCCAGTTGGATAACGAACTGGCTAACCGATAGAAGTCAGAGAGTGGTGGTGGATGGCAAATATTCAGCCTGAATCCCAGCTACCAGTGGCATACCGCAGGGATCAGTTCTGGGTCCTCTGCTGTTTGTGATTTTCATTAATGACTTGGATGAGGGAGTTGAAGGGTGGGTCAATAAATTTGCAGATGATACGAAGATAGGTGGAGTTGTGGATAGTAAGGAGGGCTGTTGTCAGCTGCAAAGAGACATAGATAGGATGCAGAGCTGGGCTGAGAAGTGGCAGATGGAGTTTAACCCTGAAAAGTGTGAGGTTGTCCATTTTGGAAGGACAAATATGAATGCGGAATACAGGGTTTACGGTAGAGTTCTTGGCAATGTGGAGGAGCAGAGAGATCTTGGGGTCTATGTTCATACATCTTTGAAAGTTGCCACTCAAGTGGATAGAGCTGTGAAGAAGGCCTATAGTGTGCTCGCGTTCATTAACAGAGGGATTGAATTTAAGTGCCGTGAGGTGATGATGCAGCTGTACAAAACTTTGGTAAGGCCACATTTGGAGTACTGTGTACAGTTCTGGTCGCCTCATTTTAGGAAGGATGTGGAAGCTTTGGAAAAGGTGCAAAGAAGATTTACCAGGATGTTGCCTGGAATGGGGAGTAGGTCTTACGAGGAAAGGTTGAGGGTGCTAGGCCTTTTCTCATTAGAACGGAGAAGGATGAGGGGCGACTTGATAGAGGTTTATAAGATGATCAGGGGAATAGATAGAGTAGACAGTCAGAGACTTTTTCCCCGGGTGGAACACACCATTACAAGGGGACATAAATTTAAGGTGAAAGGTGGAAGATATAGGAGGGATATCAGAGGTAGGTTCTTTACCCAGAGAGTAGTGGGGGCATGGAATGCACTGCCTGTGGAAGTAGTTGAGTCGGAAACATTAGGGACCTTCAAGCAGCTATTGGATAGGTACATGGATTACGGTAAAATGATATAGTGTAGATTTATTTGTTCTCAAGGGCAGCACGGTAGCATTGTGGATAGCACAATTGCTTCACAGCTCCAGGGTCCCAGGTTTGATTCCGGCTTGGATCACTGTCTGTGCGGAGTCTGCACATCCTCCCCGTGTCTGCGTGGGTTTCCTCCGGGTGCTCCGGTTTCCTCCCACAGACCAAAGATGTGCAGGTTAGGTGGATTGGCCATGATAAATTGCCCTTAGTGTCCAAAATTGCCCTTGGTGTTGGGTGGAGGTGTTGAGTTTGGGTAGGGTGCTCTTTCCAAGAGCCGTTGCAGACTCAAAGGGCCGAATCGCCTCCTTCTGCACTGTAAATTCAATGATAATCTATGATTAATCTAGGACAAAGGTTTGGCACAACATCGTGGGCCGAAGGGCCTGTTCTGTGCTGTATTTTCTATGTTACTACCCGCTTACTATTTATGTGCTGGTCGAAGGTTTTGGGGTTGCCTTTTCTGTTAAGTGCCATTCTGTTTTCATATTTTCTCTTTGTCAGTTATATTTTCTTCCTCACATCCCCTCTCAATTTATTTAATTGGTCTCACTTGAAGAATTCATTTAACATGTATCATACACCCTCCTTTTCTTTCGCCATATTCTCTATCTCTTTTATCATCTAAAGAGGCCTGGCTTTTGTTCCTTACCTCTTGCACTTATTGCTATCTACCTAACCTGTATCTGAAACATCACTTCCTTTAAGCGCCTCCATAGATATTCCTGTCAGTTTTTGGTTCCATTCTATCCTGGCTAGATCCTCTCTCTTCCGATTTACAGTTCCCACTTTAGATTGCTCCTTGCTCTTCTCTATCACTAATCTAAACCTTATTATAAAATGATAATTCTGACCCAAGTTTTCCATATGGATATTATCTGTCTTCTATTACTTTGAAAGATCCTTTGGAAAGGAGGGCATAAGCGAAGAATGATTGAGGATAACTCTTGGGATTAGAAAGACAGAGAAGGGGCGGGCAGCTCTTGGCCATTTGTCTCTTCACCAAGGTTTGATGGCATTTTGGAGGCATGCATTAACTAATCTTCCCCCTGTCTGTACTGTAACACTGATGCTGGGGACTTCCATGGCTCAGGACAGTGTCCTTCATGTCCATGACCGATGCTGATGGGATTATTTTTTGATTTGATTTGATTTATTTATTGTCACAAATACCGAAGTACAGTGAAAAGTATTTTTCTGCGACCAAGGAAATGTACACAGTAGACAAAAAAATAGTAGATAGTTACAGCGAAAAAGTCCACAGTCGATCGACAAATATGTAATTGGTTACAGTGTAGAACAAGGGCAAAATAACAAAGCAAATATGACATGAGCAAGAGCAGCATAGGGCGTCGTGAATAGTGTCTTACAGGGAACAGATTACTCCGAGAGAGAGTCGTTGAGGAGTCTGGTAACTGTGGGGAAGAAGCTGTTCCTAAGTCTGGATATAAGGGTCTGCAGACTCCTGTACCTCCTGCCTGATGGAAGGGTCTGGAAGAGGGCAAAGCTTGGGTGCGAGGGGTCTCTGACAATGCTGTCTGTCTTCCTGAGGTAGCGGGAGGTGTAGACAGAATCAATTGGAGGGTGGCAAGCTTTTCTGCAGTTTCTTGCGATCATGGGCCGAGTAGTCGCCATACCAAACTATGATGCAGCCGGATAGGATGCTCTTATGGCACATCTGTCGAGGTTTGTGAGAGTCTATGCAGACATGCTGAATTTCTTTAGCTTCCATAGGAAGTAGAGACATTGTTGAGCTTTCTTAACTGTTGCATCAGCGTGAGTGGACCAGGACAGTCTGTTCGTGATGGTGACCCTCAAGAACTTAAAGCAATCAACCATCTCCACTTCGGAACCATTGATGTAGACAGGGACACGCATCATACTGCATATCCTGAAGTCGGAAATCGGTTCCTTGATTTTGCTGACATTGAGAGAGAGGTTGTTTTCGGTACACCATGCAACCAAGTGATCTATCTGGATTTGGATTTTGTTTATTGTCACGTGTACCAAGGTACAGTGAAAAGTATTTTTCTGCGAACAGCTCAAAAGACCATTACGTACATGAAAAGAAAAGAAAAGAAAATGCATAATTGGGCAACACAAGGTACACAATGTAACTACATAATACCGACATTGGGTGAAGCATACAGGGTGTAGTGTTAATGAGGTCAGTACATAAGAGGGTCATTTAGGAGACTGGTAACAGATGGGAAGAAGCAGATTTTGAGTCTATTCGTGCGTGTGCGTGTATCTCCCTTTTGTAGTCTGACTCGTCATTGTTTGAGATACGACCCACCACTGTCGTATCAGCTGCATACATATAGATAGAATTGGAATCAAATCTTGCCACTCAGTTGTGTGCGTAAAGGGCAAGATGGGGTATGCGGAGGGTTTGAACTGGTCAGTCCATTAATGGCTACAATTCCCTCTGATTCCATTATCTTTCAAAAACATTGTGCAGGAATTTCACCTATAATAAGACTGAAAGAAGGAGGTGACATTAGTATTTGGAAGATAGCTCCAAGGAGGCACTGGACACCTGGTATAATTGATGTAATTGATACAACTCAGTCTCCAGATCATCAGCAACCAGATGTATGACCAAAGATGTGCAGTAGAACCAAGTGGAGGTCCAGAAGGCTGGCGCCTGAGAATTTGAACTTGCTATGGATAATTCCCTTGCTCCCCGGGACCCTCCATGCAAGTCTCCAACTGTGAACGAGAGTCTGAGGCATTGGACAATGCTGTGCGTTTTGCCTGAATAGTTACCCAGGAAATGTTAGAGATAAAAATCCATGTCTATCTCCTGGGTATCCACAGAAATGACCCCCTCCTCCAATCATGCACACTGACAATCAACACCAACCCCCACCACCAACCCCTTCACAGCCAACTGCCTCTTGACTTCCCATCTATCCCCTGAACCATCAAAACCCCTCAAAACCCTGATGAGCCCTGCCTAACTGCTGTCCCACTTAACATGGCCTAACTAATTCCCTGACCACCTGACTCATCCCAAACATGACAAAACACTCCCCCTCGACTATCAACAACCAACTTACCCATCTATCACCCTACCCAACTGTCACCCTCCCAACTTACTATCTCACCACCTACCATATCACCCATCTGTGTCCCTACTTACCTGCTGCCCTACCCATCTACCATCTTTCCCACCTGTCACCCTCCCCTTGCCATCATCACAACCTTGCGCCCTAATCACCTTTCACCTCATATACCTACCTCCCTCCCAAATGCCACCCTACCTACTAGCCATCCTACCAATTGACAATCTCACCTACCTGCCACCCTACCCAACCACCATCCTACTCACTTACCACAGAAGCAACCTGTCATCTTACCACTCACCATCTCTCCAATTATCACCCTATCCACCTACTACCTCTCCCACCCAACATAACCAGCTGCCATTCTATTCAGCTACCGCTCTACCCACTGCCACACCACCACCCTACCTCATTACCTGCCGACAACCTCAACTCCAATCATACCCACCTATCAGGTTACCCACTTGCCACTCTAACCACCTGCCACCCTCCCAACCAAGCTATCCACCTGACACCTCACCCACCTGCAACCTATCCACAAGATCTACACACCACCTCTTCCACCAGCCACCCTAGTGTTGCTAATGTTTGGTTGTCTCTTAATTTGGCTCTGTTTAATCACGTTTGCTCAAGAGTCGCCAGGTATCTTTCAACACCGCCACAAGGTTCAGAACCGAATACTGATCAATGACTCGATACACCAGTTAATAAGTTCAAAAGCAATGCTCAGTTATTTACACACAGTCAAATCTACTCATGCATAAACTCTACAAACTAAACTACCACTATTACTAAAGCCTATACTTAGCTTCGTGTGCCCACTCAGTCAGAGGAACAATGGCCGTTGCTCGGTTCTGAGGATGCTGGGTTGAGCTGTTTACAGGGTAGCAACCAGGAGCATCTATCTCGTAGCGTGCGTTGACTTGGAACTTACTTGGTCTGGTGCAGCTGCTAGGCTGGTCTCTCTCTTGGGTAAGAGCCAAAGCCAAAGGAGGAAGATTCTCCCTTAGGAAATACCTTTCATACTGAAAAGGGCTTTGCACGCTTTTTGCGGGCCTTGAACTTGGCCTCAACTAATTGGGTCTTTCCTAATCATCTGTATCTATTTTCCTCCAATAGAGGGGTGGTTCCCTGATCGCTGGCCGTGTCCTGGTGACTGTTAGTCTGCTTTGTCTTAGCTTCTTCTGGCGCCGGGGAGTCTGCCTTAACATTGTGTATCTAAATGTTTCCCTTTTGTCCCCGGAGATGGCTCATTAGTATGTAGATTGCTTGGCTGTTTCTGTCCTGTCTGAGAGTTTAAGTTTCTAATCGACAGACAGAGCTTGCACCTGTTTGTTTCTTAGCATTGTCCAATTTTCCCTGCATTCTTTGCGGGTGTCCATTTTGTAATCAGGATGTGGCCATCCCAGATGGCTACACTAGTTGACCACTTAGCCACACTAACCACCCACTTACCTCACCCACCTACTCAAACGACCATCCTACCCTTTCAGCTATTCCCCCATTCACTAACATTTGCACTGGACCATTCAACCTGCCATATGGCAGCTAGTGCCTTAAAAGGGGGACTTGTCTTGTCTGTCCGGCCAACTCTACAGCTCTGCGATGGAGTTCTCTGAGGGATACTGTGTTCCTCATTTCTGGAGAAGCCAGACTCAGAAGACCTGGTAAGAAAAGTAGAGCAGCATCTAGGCTTGGAAAAGCTAGAGCAGAGCAGCAATCTGGTGCTGACTGTCATTTTGGAGAAAATTCAGGGCACAAGATTTGATTTACTCACCTTTCCTTAACTACAACACAGTGTGACAGGTGACATGGCCAGCTATTTTTTTTGGAGCGTGAACAATGGGTTGGTGCCCATGGTGTCCAAGAAAGAACAGGTAGGTTATCCAGTGTGTTACATGCACGCCCTTCACAGGTCCTTGAACTTCTCTTGGCACTGGTCTGCAACTCTGAGAGTGAAAGACATGGCACTCCCAACACATGCCATGTGATATATTTTTCTGAAATTTGCCTCTAAGAGCATTTAAGTTTTTTCTGCATTTCCGGATTGTATTCAGGTGTGTATGAGGGTCAGTCTGAAAGAAATGTTGTCCTCTTTCTATTTGCCTCTTTGCAATATCGTGCTTCCTTCTTCAGTTGAAGATGAGCTTTAAAATAGCAGTTTTCTAAGTAGCCCTTAATGCACTACTGCTGTCATACTTAGGATTTGTTCTATTGAACCATTACTCAACATTTAAATAAGCTGATCCTGTTATTCACATTGGTTTCAGTGCTGAACAGCATTGGCCAACAAATCCTCTACTCAGGAGTCCAGCAACATAAATGGCCTTGTGGAATATTGGGGCCGATCATTTTTAGGAACAGGGAAAGGTCATTGCCTCCTACTAAGTCCATTCCTTTTTCAGATGTCAACTCCTGCACTCCCACATTGCCACTCCTTCTGTATCAATGCACCTGTAAGCATCTTGAACCTATTTTTATTTCCCATTTCATAAAGCTTTCCTGGTCACTTATTCCACAATGTGTTCGGCACGGATGAAGAAGATTAAAGGCCCTGCATCATTCTCTTGTCAACATCTGTTGTTCTGAAACTGCTGCCACTCAGAGATACGCATGATTAAAGTTAAGAGGTTAGTCAAAAATGGAAGTTGCTGAAATGTCAAAAGCTTTTCTTCTGGAGTTGAAGGCAAAGGAAATTGCTCTGTGATGTGAAATCAGTGGGGATGTAAAAAAAATAAATAAGCCTTTCTCTGTTGTGCTTAAATCTTTGAAGAGAAAAGTAGACCACCAAGAATTCAATACCAGATGGTAGGTTCGTAATGACCAAAAGCAAATCGGTAGCTGTGAGGATTTATCCAAATGAATAAAACCCTTGTTCTCAGCTGACGGGGGTGGGGGGAAGAGAGATGTGTCTGCTGCTTTCTGGAACCTCGTGAGAAAAGCTTTCTCTTGTATTTTTTAAGATGGATAAAGCATGCAGCTTTTGGCAGATTGTTTGATTCTGGTTGACTTGCAGTCTCAAATTCTGCAGGGTTTCATCTTGATGCTATTGACTGCCTTCCCATAAATCACAGAAATGAGAAGTTGTCATCAGAATTATTTTGTTTTCATTTTGTTAAAGTAATTTCAAAGCCATGCTACATCATTGTAGCATAACATTCCCTCTGTTTTGGCAAGATCTTAGCAATGATTTTGATATAGTTATTTTCTGCTCTATTGAAATACTGACAGCGAGAATATTTTTTGTTCAAATGATATTTCAAAACATTTAAAATATTCAATAAATTAAGTTGTCCTCTAAAATGATGGAGCTATTATTATTTTAAGTATCAGAGAATACTTCATATTTTATTTTTAGTCTGTCATATTGAAGTTGTAAGAGATTTCACTCCATAAAATGAAAATAAACGCCTCGTATGGTAAAAGGGAAGGAGGTTGTAGAAGAAATGGATTTGGAGAGGAATTCTGGGAAATGACCAAAGGCAAGGCTGGAGAGAGAGGATATTTAGTAAGCCTTTCCCAGATGTGAGGGTTTATGAATTTAATTTTGGAGAGAAGGAGCATGATAGTGTCAGGAAAATAAAGATGGTTTTAAGAGATGTATATGGTCAGTGAGCTCAGTTGGCTGACTGGATGGTTCATAATGAAGAGCAATGCCAATAGCATGCGTTCAGTTCCTGTAACAGCAGATGTTATTCATGAAGAAGTCTTACAACACCAGGTTAAAGTCCAACAGGTTTATTTGGAATCAGTAGCTTTTGGAGCATAGCTCCTTCATCAGGTGTCTCACCTGATGAAGGTGCTAACGCTCTGAAAGCTAGTGTTTCCAAATAAATCTAGTGGACTTTAACCTGGTGTTGTACGTCTTACTGTGCCCACCATGTCCAACACCGGCATCTCCACATCATGGTTATTCATGAAGACCCTGTCTTCTTAACCTTGTCCCTTGCCTGAGGTGTGGTGATCCTTAGGTTAAATCACCACCAGTCAGCTGTCCCCCAAAGGGGAGTACAGCTTATGGTTCTTTGGGAATGTGGCGACATTTATATTTCTTTGTTTTGGTAAATATTCAAAAAAAGGTATAGTTTTAAGTGGTTTTAATTTAATGTTTCTGTGCATGGAAGGTAAAACCTATAGTTCGATTCATGCTGGATAAAGGTGTTTGCATGTGTTGGGGTGGTTAAGTTCTATTGTGCTTAGAGAAGGCTATGGCATGAAGAATAAATAGGGCAGCAGAGATATGCAGGTGCTGCTTAGCAACTCTGGCCTTGTAAGGTAAAAATGCTTTTAAGTTTTAGTTTTAGCTGAATTTGTGGGCAGTTGGAGACAGGATCCTGGGGAGTGAACATCTCTAAACTCTGCCAGAAGAGGCTGACTTCCTAAAGTATAAGTTACAGTCCAGATCATCTGGAAATTGACAGAGAAAGAAAGTTTAAGACACCTGGAAGTAAGTGAACAGAGACTACAGAATTATTCAGAAGAATTCAAGGAAGAGTAAATAAAATGTTCTGAGTTAAAGAGAAATTTCAATAACCAAATTTAAAGTAGGCCTCCAACAGCCTCCAAAGGTAAAACAAACACCTGGGGCGGGATTCTCCCTACGCCGCCCCAAAGGTGCGGATTGCTCCGCACCTTTAGGGGCCAAGCCCTCACCTTTAGGGGCTAGGCCCGCGCCGGAGTGGTTGCTGTCCCGCCGGCTGGCGTGGAAGGCCTTTGGCACCAGGCCAGCAGGGGCCGAAGGGACTCTGCCGGCCGGTGGAAGTCCGCGCATGCACGGGAGTGTCAACGGCTGCTGACGTCATCCCCAAGCATGCGCAGGGGGGGGGTCACCTACGCCTCAGCCATCGCGGAAACCTACATGGCCGACACGTAGTAAAAGAGTGCCCTCACTGCACATGCCCGCCTATGGATCGGTGGGTCCGATCGCGGGCCAGGCCACCTTGGGGCACCTCCCGGGGCCAGATCGCCCGCGCCACCCCCAGGACCCCGGAGGCGGCTCGCGCCGCCTGGTCCCGCCAGTAAGGGTGGTGGTTTAATTCACGCCGGTGGGACTGGCATTACAGCAGCGGGAGTTCGGCACATCGTGGTCCGGAGAATCGCCGGGGGGGCCCGCCAACCAGGTGGCGCGATTCCCGGCCCCGCCGAATCTCCGGTGCAGGAGAGTTCAGCGGCCAGTGGGGGCGGGATTCACGCCACCCCCCCTGGCGATTCTCCGACCCGGCGGTGGTCGGAGAATCCCGCCCCTGATGCCAATTTAATACAAACTGGAAATCAAAAGTTAAAGCAATTGTGAGGGTTAGTTCTTTGGTGCTAAGAGGTATCCCCTAAAAGATGAGGCTAAATATGTCTGTTGTTGTCTGTATAGTGTATCCGAGGAGAGATATAAAATGTGGCGCATTCTGTCACAAGGTCCTTAAACAAACAGATCATTTGCATGTTGAAGATGCATTTCAGATACTTGGACTAATCAGGTGAGGCTCACCGGTACACTTCACAGAGGGTGGGTTCATGTATCATCATTGTTTGCTGCACCCAACATAGCTGCAAAGGAGGGATGAGTTGCTGCAAGGAGACATCGAGGAGGTACAGGTCCTTTTGGACGAGGAGAATGTGGAACTGAATGATTTTGAAGAGGACAAGGATTCTGCTATGCTATATGAAGAAGCCATTCACAGGAACGATGTGGAACATGTAAGACATTCATAACGACAAGATTTCAGGGTGAAAATGTGAAGTCAAACTGATGCGTGTTGATAGAGTTATCCTGTCTCTTCGATGCAGGGTAGACATTAAGACTGTCTTTGTTATCTTCAACATCTCTATGAAGGTCATCAATTTCAGGACAAATAATCATATTTATGTGCAAAAACAGCTATATCCTTTAAAGGCTACATGCCCAAGTGAGACCACCATTATACACGGTGCCAAAGAAGAACCAGCCAACATGCCTCAAGGACTATCGTCCGGTGGCCTTGACATTGATCATTATGAAGTGTTTCAAAAGATTGGTCATGAGGCACATTAACTCCATTCTCCCAGAATGCCTAGATCCACTGCAATTTGCATACCGCCACAACCAGTCCACAACAGACACCATCTCCCTGGCCCTACCTATACTCATCCCTGGAGCATCTCGACAACAAGGACTCCAACGTCAGACTTCTATTCATTGACTACTGCTCCGCATTCAACACCATAATCCCAGCCAAACTCATAACATAGAACATAGAACATAGAACGATACAGCGCACTACAGGCCCTTCGGCCCACGATGTTGCACCGACATGGGATGTCAAAAAACAAAAGCCATCTAACCTACACTATGCCATTAGCATCCGTATGCTGATCCAATAAACTTTTAAATGCCCTCAATGTTGGCGAGTTCACTACTGTTGCAGGTAGGGCATTCCACAGCCTCATCACTCTTTGCATAAAGAACCTACCTCTGACCTCTGTCCTATATCTATTACCCCTCAGTTTAAGGCTATGTCCCCTCATGCTAGCCATTTCCATCCGCGGGAGAAGGTTCTCACTGTCCACCCCATCTAACCCCCTGATCATTTTGTATGCCTCTATTAAGTCTCCTCTTAACCTTCTCTCTAACGAAAACAACCTCAAGTCCATCAGCCTTTCCTCATAAGATTTTCCCTCCATACCAGGCAACATCCTGGTAAATCTCCTCTGCACCCGCTCCAAAGCTGTCACGTCCTTCCTATAATGTGGTGACCAGAACTGTACGCAATACTCCAAATGCGGCCGTACCAGAGTTTTGTACAGCTGCAACATGACCTCATGACGCCGGAACTCAATCCCTCTACCAATAAAGACCAACACTCCATAGGACTTCTTCACAACCCTATCAACCTGGGTGGCAACTTTCAGGGATCTATGTACATGGACACCTAGATCCCTCTGCTCATCCACACTTCCAAGAACTTTACCATTAGCCAAATATTCCGCATTCCTGTTCTTCCTTTCAAAGTGAATCACCTCACACTTCTCTACATTAAACTCCATTTGCCACCTCTCAGCCCAGCTCTGCAGCTTATCGATGTCCCTCTGTAACCTGCTACATCCTTCCGCACTGTCGACAACACCACCGACTTTAGTGACGTCTGCAAATTTACTCACCCACCCTTCTGCGCCATCCTCTAGGTCATTGATAAAAATGACAAACAGCAACGGCCCCAGAACAGATCCTTGTGTTACGCCACTTGTAACTGAACTCCATTCTGAACATTTCCCATCAACCACCACCCTCTGTCTTCTTTCAGCTAGCCAATTTCTGATCCACATCTCTAAATCACCCTCAATCCCCAGCCTCCGTATTTTCTGCAATAGCCTACCGTGGGGAACCTTATCAAACGCTTTACTGAAATCCATATACACAACATCAACTGCTCTACCCTCATCTACCTGTTCAGTCACCTTCTCAAAGAACTCGATAAGGTTTGTGAGGCATGACCTACCCTTCACAAAGCCATGCTGACTATCCCTAATCATATTATTCCTATCTAGATAATTATAAATCTTGTCTCTTATAATCCCCTCCAAGACTTTACCCAGTACAAAGCTACAAAACCTAGGATTTGGCTCCCCACTCTTCAACTGGATCCTTGACTTTCTGACCCATAAACCACAATCAGTAAGAATAAACAATAACACCTCCTCCACGATAGTCCTCAATAACGGGGCCCTGCAAGGCTGTATACTTAGCCCCCTACTATCCTCCCTATATACACACGACTGTGTGGCAAAATCTGGCTCCAACCCCATCTGGAAGTTTGCTGATGACACAAACGTAGTGGGTCGGATCTCAAACAACGATGAATCAGAATACAGGAGGGAGATAGAGAACCTAGTCGAGTGGTGTAACGACAACAATCTCTCCCTCAATGTCAGCAAAACTAAAGGGCTGGCCATTGACTTCAGGAAGCAAAGTATCACACACACCCCTGTCTGCATCAATAGGGCCGAGGTGGAGATGGTTGACAGCTTCAAATTCCTAGATCTGCACATCATCAAAAATCTGTCCTGGTCCACCCACATCGACCCTATGACCAAGAACGCACAACAGCACCTCTACTTTCTCAGGAAACTAAGGAGATTCGGCAGGTCCACATTGACTCTGACCAACTTTTACAGATGCACCATAGAAAGCATCCTATGTGGCTGCATCACAGCCTGGTATGGTAACTGCTCGGCGCAAGACTGTAAGAAACTACAGAGAGTTGTGAACACCACCCAGTCCATCACACGAACCTGCCTCCCATCCATTGACTCCATCTACACCTCCCGCTGCCTTTGGAAAGCGGGCAGCATAATCAAAGACCCCTCATTTCTGATTATTTACTCTTCCAACTTCTTCCATCGGACAGGAGATAAAAAGTCTGAGAACACGCACTAACAGATTCAAAAGCAGCTTCTTCCTCGCGGATACCAGGATCCTAAATGACTCTCTTATGGATCTATTCACACATCTTTCTTTACTGAGTAGTACTTATCTCCTGCATGCTTCACCTGATTCCTGTGCCTATGTATTTACATTGTGTATTTATGTTTACCCTATGTTTTTTTTTCATGTATGGAATGACCTGTCTGAACTGTAGGCAGAACTATATTTTTCATTGTGCCTCGGTACATGTGACAATAAACAAATTCAATTTGGCTGTTCTGTAATGAGATAAGCACTCCACCAGGACTGTATCTGAAGCACGTAGGCATTGTGCATTTCACTGGCCATATGGCAGCCTTCAGGAGAATCCTGATCCCCAGGATGATTTCACTCTTCAGGATGCTGTGATTCTACAACATGGACGTGAAACAGCAAGTTAGGTAACCTTTGTAAGTACAGAAAGTGACTCAGTGGGACCATTGTGCGATCATTAACAATCATTCATGACCCTGCCTTTATGGAAGTCTCCCAGGCTAATATCCAGCATTGCATTGTCATCTAGGAGAATCGTGGTCCAGTCAGTATTGACACTGCATTTAATGGCAACTTAGAACCCTTATAAATAGTCAAGAACACTCAGGGGTTGTTCAGGAGCATCACTTTCACCCCATTACCTCCTCTCCACTTTCAATCGACCAGAGTGCAACTTGTACAGGGAAACCTAAGAAACTGATTTAATTGTCACATCTTGGAATCCATTTTGATTGTCCTTCTATGATCTAACACAGAGATTCTGTCAAGCCAGAGTTAAGAGGGAAAATAGAGTTAAGAGGGAAATCAGGAGGGCAAAAAGGGGACATGAAATTGCTTTGGCAAATAATGCAAAGGAGAATCCAAAGAGCCTCTACAGATACATAAAGGGAAAAAGAGTAACTAGGGACAGAGTAGGGCCTCTTCAGGATCAACAAGGACATCTATGTGCAGAGCCACAAGAGTTGGGTGAGATCCTGAATGAATATCTCTCATCGGTATTCACGGTGGAGAAAGGCATGGATGTTAGGAAACTAAGGGAAATAAATAGTGATGTCTTGAGAAGTGTGCATATTACAGAGGAGGAGATGCTGGAAGTCTTAAAGCGCATCAAGGTAGATAAATCCCCGGGACCTGATGAAATGTATCCCAGGATGTTGTGGGAGGCTAGGGGGGAAATTGCGGGTCCCCTAACAGAGATATTTGAATCATCGGCAGCCATAGGTGAGGTGCCTAAAGATTGGAGAATGGCGAATGTTGTGCCCTTGTTTAAGAAGGGCAGCAGGGGAAAGCCCGGGAACTACAGACCGGTGAGCCTAACGTCTGTAGTAGGTAAGTTGCTAGAAGGTGTTCTGAGAGACAGGATCTACAAGCATTTAGAGAGGCAAGGACTGATTCGGGGCAGTCAGCATGGCTTTGTGCGTGGAAAATCATGTCTCACAAATTTGATTGAGTTTTTTGAGGAGGTGACCAAGAAGGTAGATGAGGGCAGTGCAGTAGACGTTGTCTACATGGACTTTAGCAAAGCCTTTGACAAGGTACCGCATGGTAGGTTGTTGCAGAAGGTTAAAGCTCACGGGATCCAGGGTGAGGTTGCCAATTGGATTCAAAATTGGCTGGACGACAGAAGACAGAGGGTGGTTGTAGAGGGTCGTTTTTCAAACTGGAGGCCTGTGACCAGTGGTGTGCCTCAGGGATTGGTGCTGGGTCCACTGTTATTTGTGATTTATATTAATGATTTGGATGAGAATTTAGGAGGCATGGTTAGTAAGTTTGCAGATGACACCAAGATTGGTGGCACAGTGGATAGTGAAGAAGGTTATCTAGGATTGCAACGGGGTCTTGATCAATTAGGCCAGTGGGCCGACGAATGGCAGATGGAGTTTAATTTAGATAAATGTGAGGTGATGCATTTTGGCAGATCGAATCAGGCCAGGACCTACTCAGTTAATGGTATGGCGTTGGGGAGAGTTATAGAACAAAGAGATCTAGGAGTACAGGTTCATAGCTCCTTGAAGGTGGAGTCGCAGGTGGACAGGGTGGTGAAGAAGGCATTCGGCATGCTTGGTTTCATTGGTCAGAATATTGAATACAGGAGTTGGGACGTCTTGTTGAAGTTGTACAAGACATTGGTACGGCCACACTTGGAATACTGTGTGCAGTTCTGGTCACCCTATTATAGAAAGGATATTATTAAACTAGAAAGAGTGCAGAAAAGATTTACTGGGATGTTACCGGGACTTGATGGTTCGAGTTATAAGGAGAGGCTGGATAGACTGGGACTTTTTTCCCTAGAGAGTAGGAGGCTTAGGGGTGAATCGTATAGAGGTCTATAAAATAATGAGGGGCATAGATAAGGTAGATAGTCAACATCTTTTCCCAAAGGTAGGGGAGTCTAAAACTAGAGGGCATAGGCTTAAGGTGAGAGGGGAGAGATTCAGAAGGGCCCAGAGGGGCAATTTCTTCACTCAGAGGGTAGTGAGTGTCTGGAATGTGCTGCCAGAGGTAGTAGTAGAGGCGGGTACAATTGTGTCTTTTAAAAAGCATTTAGATAGTTACATGGGTAAGATGGGTATAGAGGGTTATGGGCCAAATGCGGGCAACTGGGACTAGCTTAATGGTAAAAACTGGGCGGCATGGACTGGTTGGGCCGAAGGGCCTGTTTCCATGCTGTAAACTTCTATGATTCTATGATTCTATGAAGCCACGCTAGGTAACCCTTCACTTGCAAACTAACATCCTCCCATGTAATAGGCCAGCATAATCAGTTTGGGCACACACCACTGACAACACACACCATTGCCATCGAGCAGACATTTTAAATGTCCAGAAATGGAACCAAGTTCTATTGCTCAGCATCATGCATGTGAAGAGTGGGAACGAATAGAAGAGTCATGTTCAGTTGTAAACATTGTAAACGTGATAATGCTGTAAACAGGCACAAAAGGCTCTGCTTGTCAACGGTTAATTATACCCTATTCCAAATCTGACAGCCATTACAAAGTGCACTTGTTTGGAATGACTCCAACGTGGGATTGTGATAAATATCGATAACATGGGCGAGATTCTCCGACACCCCGCCGGGTCGGAGAATCGCTGGGGGCTGGCGTGAATCCCGCCCCCGCCGGTTGCCGAATTCTCCGGCACCGGAGATTCGGCGGGGGCGGGCGCGATTCTCCGGCCCGGATGGGCCGAAGTCCCGCTGCTCGAATGCTTGTCCCACCGGCACGGATTAAACCACCTACCTTACCGGCGGGACAAGGTGGTGCGGGCGGGCTCCAGGGTCCTGGGGGGGGCGTGGGGCGATCTGGCCACGGGGGGTGCCCCCACGGTGGCCTGGCCCACGATCGGGGGACACTCTTTTCCTTCCGCCTTCGCCACGGTCTCCACCATGATGGAGGCGGAAGAGACTCCCTCCACAGTGCATGCGCGGGGATGCCGTGAGCGGCCGCTAACGCTCCCGCGCATGCGCCGCCCGGCAATGTCATTTCCGCGCCAGCTGGCGGGGCACCTCCGCCAGCTGGCGGGGCGGAAATCAGTCCGACGTGGGCCTAGCCCCTCAAGGTTAGGGCTCGGCCCCCCAAGATGCAGAGGATTCCGCACCTTTGTGGCGGCGCGATGCCCGACTGATTTGCGCCGTTTTTGGCGCCGGTCAGTGGACATCGCGCCGATACCGGAGAATTTCGCCATATGTCAACAACAGGGGCGAAATTCTCCTACCCGCCCCGCCACATTTCTGCCCCGACCGGCCGGCGGGAGTCTCCGTAACACCGGCCGGTCAATGGGGTTTCCCATTGTGGGGCAGCCCCACGCCGTCGGGAAACCCCCGGGCGCCGGCAAAACGGAGACTCCCGCCGGCGGAGAATGACGCCCCAGATTTCAGTGCACCTGCGTCAGGATAATCAATAACCTTCCAAGAACAATACGCATGAGTCCACATAATATGATCTTTTGATGTAATACTTAGGTGTGCCTATGAATCATAGAATCCCTACAGTGTAGAAAGAAGCCATTCAGACCATCAAGTCTGCACCGACCATTGCAAAGAGCACCCTACCTAGGCCCACGTACACACCTATCTCCGCAAACCAGTAACCCCACCTAACCTTTTGGACATTAAGGGGCAAGTTATCATGGCCAATCCATCTAACCTGCACATCTTTGGGCTGTGGTTGGGAACCAGAGCACCCAAAGGAAACCCACATATGTGCAGGGAGAATGTGCAAACTGCACACAGTCAGTCATCTGAGACCGGAATTGAACATGGGTACCTGGTACTGTGAGGCAACAGTTTTAACCACTGTGCCACCTTGCCACCATTATCCAAGTATCATGTTCATTCAGAAAGTTTCTTTGTTCATGTTGCTTTGCGAACTAAATGAGATGAGATCTGGTGAGGCACCATGGAACTGATGGTCACAATGGAAGATACTCGAGGGAGGGGAGGCGCATGTTACTCTTGAATCAATGTGGAACATTGCATCCCATTCAGATTTTGAGGGAGAGAAGCAAGAATATTTAGGAAGTTGCAAATTAAAACAGTATTGAACACTTATGCCACCATTGTGCATTAATTGCGTTTTAGTTTTTCTTACTCTACCTACTCTTGGTGCAGCCCTGACATCTGTAGCAGAGTTGGAGACAGCCTGTTGACTGCTATGCCCTGTTGTGCCAGATTACTTTGGAGGGTGTCGTCTGAAGGCCTGAGACCTGGAAGGTCCCAGGCTTCTCAGGGTCTCCTGCTCAGGAGAAGGTGCAGCCTCCTCAACCTGACCAGCTGGAGTTGATGGGGGTCACAGACAGAGGTAATTTGGAGCAGCAGGACAACATTAGAATGTCCTGGGTGGATGGCCCCAAGGTGTCTCCTTGAGGAGTAAGGGCACTTGGAGGAAGGTCAAGGTGCCCCATCCCCCTTTCATCTAGTCACTACTGAAACACCCCCATGGCTAAATCGATGTAGTTCATGTCCAAGCACATATGCAACAGAAACCATGCGTTCTGCTGGAACTGAGTCTCCAAAGCGGCTGGCACCCTTTCAATAGAGACTTTGATGTGTTTGCATGTCGGATACACAGCATCAGTCAGAAGATGGATGGACTCCTCTATCCTTTGTTCTGTTATGGTGACAGCCTCTGACAACACTGCCTGACATTCCATGTCTGTCTTTCATCTTCATCAGTTGTCCTAAGGTCGATTGCAGAGGCTCATCATCAGGCTCAGACTCAGCAGGGGCCTATTCTGCAGCAGTCCTCTTGAGTGTCAGAGAGCTTGGCTGTCACTGCTTCTGTTTGCTGTGTACCTGTGTCTGTGTGGTGATGAGCAGAATGTGAACCCATACCTATTGCAGTAGTACGAACCCACTCGGTGTGTGCATCTGCACTGCTGGAGAGTGCAAGTGACTGCAGTGATGGGATTGCCCCTGATGTCTCCTCAGAATTCTCATCTGAGGTGGTCTGGGGCTGCACCTGAAGCATTTTCTGAAGTTCCTGGTGGATGAAAGCACGAAAAGAGATAATTAATGATTGACTAGCAGCCTCCTACATTATAGGTCACTCAAAGTCATTGAATGTATGTAGCCGATGCATACTGGATAGAACCTCACTGGCTTGTTGGGGGAGGCTGTTTTGCGCAGAATCGATCTGTCCTCTTCAGCAGGTTCAGTTCCACGTATGAGAAGAGTGCTCTCAACTCTGGCATCTCTCCTCCTGTGGTCAACCTCTTTGTGGGAAATGAGGGGCGAAATTCTCCAGTATCGGCGCGATGTCCGCTGACCGGCGCCCAAAACGGCGCAAATCAGTCAGGCATCGTGCCGCCCCAAAGGTGCGGAATCCTCCGCATCTTGGGGGGCCGAGCCCCAACCTTAAGGGGCTAGGCCCGCGCTGGACTAATTTCCGCCCCGCCAGCTGGCGGGAAAGGCCTTTGGTGCCCCGCCAGCTGGCGCGGAAATTACATCTCCGGGCGGCGCATGTGCGGGAGCGTTAGCGGCCGCTCACGGCATCCCCGCGCATGCGCTGTGGAGGGAGTCTCTTCTGCCTTCGCCATGGTGGAGACCGTTGTGAAGGCGGAAGGAAAGGAGTGCCCCCACGGCACAGGCCCGCCCGCGGATTGGTGGGCCCCGATCGCGGGCCAGGCCACCGTGGGGGCACCCCCCGGGGCCAGATCGCCCCCGCCCCCCCCAGGACCCCGGAGCCTGCCCGCGCCACCTTGTCCCGCCGGTAAGGTAGGTGGTTTAATCTACGCCAGCAGGACAGGCATTCTAGCAGCGGGACTTCGGCCCATCCGGGCCGGAGAATCGCGGGGGGGGGGGGGGCCCACCAACCGGCGCGGCACGATTCCCGCCCCCACCGAATATCCGGTGCCGGAGAATTCGGCAACCGGCGGGAGCGGGATTCACACCAGCCCGCGGCGATTCTCCGACCCGGCGGGGGGGTCGGAGAATCTCGCCCCAGGTTCTGTATGAGGACAAATGGATTGACTGTAAGTACCACAGTTGCAAGAGCAGTTCAGAAGCTTGCATGCCCTATGTGCATGCTGAATTCTCACAGTAAAGGCTGACTGGGCCTAGGTAGGCTGTTCTTTCAGTGGGTCGATGCAGTCTCGATGGGCCGAATGGCCTCCTTCTACACTGTAGGGATTCTAATTCAAATTCTAATTCAGAACATTTGACCACTACATGCTTTGACAGGTTCCTCAAAGATGCATACATAATAGGCTGAAAAGCAGAAGATCTGGGGCGGGATTCTCCGACTCCCCCACCGGGTCGGAGAATCGGCGTGGGCCGTCGTGAATCCCGCCCCCGACGCCCGCCAAATTCTCCGAAGTGAGAAAAGTCGGTGGGGCGTCAATCGGGCCGCACGCTTCGGAGAATGGCACGGGTGGGCGCGAGGCAATGGATTTCGGGGCTGCCAATATTCTCCCGTCCGGATGGGTCGAAGTCCACGTCGGCGTAAATCAAAACACCTTTAAATCGCCGACAACCAGTGCTTATGGTTGACACCGACCAGCGTGGAGGTGGGTGACGGCCTGGGGGGTTGGCCGCTGGAGAGGTGATGGCGTGGCTGCAGTCTGTATGTGTGGGGGAGAGATGTGTGTAGGGTTGTGTGTGTGTGTGTGTGTGTGTGTGTGGCGGGGGGGGGGGGTTAGAGTGGGGTGGGCTCCGGGGGTGTGCCGGGAGGGGGGGTGAGTGTCGGGGACGGGAGGACGACAGCCGGGGAGGGGGACGGGGGGTGTCCGTGCCGGGGAGTGGGACGGGGGGGGGTGCGTGCCGGGGAGGGGGACGGGGTGGGTCCGTGCCGGGGATGGGAATGGGGAGGTGCGTGCCGGGGATGGGGACGTGGGGGTGTCCATGTCGTGGAGGGGGACGGGGAGGTGCGTGCCGGGGAGGGGAACGGGGAGGTGCGTGCCGGGGAGGGGGTGGGGGGACGGGGGATGGGTCCGTGCCGGGGAGGGGGGGGGGGTCCGTGCCAGGGAGGGGCCAGGGGGCGGTCCGTCCCGGGGATGGGGATGGGGGGGGGGCGTCCGTGCCGGAGAGGGGGACGGGGGGTTGCGTGCCGGGGAGGTGCGTGCCAGGGAGGGGGACGGGGGGGGGTCTGTGCCGGGGAGGGGGACGGGGGACTGGTCCGTGCCGGGGAGGGGTACGGGGAGGTGCGTGCCGGGGAGGGGGATGGGGAGGTGCGTGTCGGCGGGGGTGGGGGGGGGGGGGGGGGTGGGGGGTGGGGGTGAGTGAGCAAGTGAGTTGGTCCACCTGGCCAGGTGCCAGCCTCCAACAGTCGCGCCCATGCGGTCCATGCCACCTGGCTGGGAGGAGGAGGGGGTATGGGCAATGAAGACATGCCGTCGTTCTCCCCCCCGCCCCCGCAGGCCGTCAGGTTTTCCGGTCAGCCAGCGATGTTGGCCGCCGTGGCGGCAGCCGCTAATGTCCATGTTGCCCTGGATGAGGAGGAGGAGGAGGAGCGTGCCAGAGAGGCGGCGCAGGCTGCCGCAGACGGGCAGGCGGCAGCCGACCAGGCTGGAGGGACACCCACCCAATGGGACGAGGAGCGGGAGGAGGGGAGGAGGACGACCACGTGGCCCCACGGCAACGGAGGAGGCACCCGTGGATGCCCCGTGTGTACCGGCCCCGGCTGTCGTACCAGGACCTCACGGACTGGGAATGCAGGAGGAGACTCCGGATGAGCCGGGAAACCGTGGCACACATCTGCCACCTGCTGGCACACCTGTCACGGCATGGCACTGGCGGGGGACACCCTCTCCCCGTGTCCGTCAAGGTTACGGTGGCCCTGAACATTTATGCAAGGGGTCATTCCAGGCACCGAGTGGGGACCTGTCCGGCATATCGCAGGCATCGGTGCACCAGTGCATCCGGGCAGTGACAGATGCCCTATATGCCATGGAGCACCGCTACATCCGCTTCCCAGTGGACCGGGCCAGCCAAGATCCACGGGCCGTGGGCTTCTCTGCCGTGGTCGGGTTCCCCATGGTCCAGGGCGCGATTGATGGGATGCACGTCGCCGTGCGGCCACCTGCAGATAACAGGGCCGTGTTCACCAATAGGGAGGGGTCCGTTTCGATGAACATACAGGTGGTCTGCGACCACCGCATGATGATCCTGCACGTCTGCACCCGTTACCCGGGCAAGTGTACACGACTCATACGTGTTGTCGCGGTCATACATCCCTGGCATGTACGAGGGATGCCACCCCTGGCTGAGGGGCTGGTTGCTGGGCGACAGGGGCTGCCCATTGCGATCGTGGCTGATGACGCCTATACGGAGGCCACGCAATGAGGCGGAGAACCGCTACAATGATGCCCATGTAGCGACAAGGGGAGTGATCGAGAGGTGCTTTGGCGTGCTGAAGATGCGTTTCAGGTGCCTGGACCTCTCTGGGGGCGCCCTCCAGTATCGGTCAGATAGGGTCGGCCGCATCATTGTGGTGTGCTGCGTCATGCACAATATAGCCCAGCAGAGGGGCGATGTGCCGCAGGCAGAGGACGGGGGAGTGGAGGAGCAGCAGGAAGAGGCACAGTCCTCCCCAGATGAGGGGGATGGGGGCAATGGTCAGCGCAGACGGGCTAGACATGGCGTGTGGCTGTCCACCGTTACCGGCTGGCCCAGCGGGCACGGGACAGGCTGATCGACGCCCGCTTCACTGACTAGATGGGTGTGGGAATCGGGTAGTATGGCCACAGACCGCACACCATGGCAACACCTGACCACCCCCACCCCCCACCCATCCACCCACCCAGCACCCTCACCCCCTCCCCAACCCCACCCACCCCACCCGCATGCACACCACCCCCCCATTGCCGATCCACCTGCGGCACAACGGCCGGGCTCACACAGTTGCGGGTGGACGCGTGTCTATTGCAGGCCATGGAGGATGATGACAACCCGCCCTGCGGTGAGCTCCTGGCTCTACATCGTTGGACTATGTCTGACCCATGGCCACAGTACCACCATCCACCCGGACCATCCCTGCATGCGGCTGTGACACTGCAGCGCACGGTCCCGTCCTCTGCCCGGGGGGATGTTGATGGCGGCCCAGGGGGAAGGGGGCAGACTCACCTGGGGCTGAGGTAAGACCACCCCTCACACACACACTTGCGCTCATCGTACATGACACCCCCGCACGCTTTGGACAGAGCACAAAGGCAGATTCTGTTGGTATATCATTGACTTTATTAACGAAAGGAGTTCATGCACGTGCCCTAGCCCCTAAAACTCATCTGTGCCCTGCGCCCGTGCCAACTTACTCAGTGTCTAAATGTTTGGCCTTACCGGCCCTTTGACTACGTCTACGTGGTTCCCCAGACGGTACAGCCGAACTGGAGGTGGACTCCTGTGATTCCTGCCCTCTGACACGGGATCCCTTTGGCGGCCGTTTCCTGGGGCGTCCTGGCCTAGATGGGCCAGGCTGCGGCCTGGGCGACAGGGATGGCGGGCTGCCTGCCTGTCCTGCCCGTTGCCCACCCGATGCATCTGGGACGGAAGGGGGGGAGCCCGAGGTGTTGAGGTGTTCCGGGACCTCCCCTACAATGGGACCCGGAACGGGCCCCAGCACCTCCTCTTCCCTCGGGGTGCCTGATGGCCCCCAGGCCTCGACATGGGTGGGGGATGCGAACAGACTGGCCATCCAACGCCCCCCCGACATCTGGCGCTGCAGGTCCTGGAGGCCCATGCTGGTATCGACAAGGGTCTGCAGGTTTGCAGCCATGGAGCTCAGGGAGTTGGCAATAGTTGTCTGTGACTGTGCGACGCCGGCTCGCACATGGGCAATGGCGCCGATGCCCTCAGCGATGGCTTGCTGAGATTGGGCCATGGCCTGCTGAGACTGGGCCATGGCCTGCTGAGACTGGGCCATGGCGTTGAGCGCCTCTGCCATCTGGCGCTGGCGCTGGATCATGGCCTCCTGTGAGAGGGCAGCCATGTCCTGGGCCACAGACGCCGCCTGCACGGAAAGCCCCAGGCCTCACAAACCGCTCCACATGTCTCACACCGTCGCACCCATTGCCTCCACCGCGGACACCACCCGTGCGGTGTCGGCCTGGGTGGCACGCATGACCGGCACCACTGCTAGCTCCTGGACGCGGGTGCACTCCTCCACCTGTGACTGCAGACGCCGCAAGCTGGCCGTCACCCTCTTCGCTCGTCCCAGGTTCGGTGGTTGCATCGGACCTATGTGTGGGTGTGGTAACTCCAGGAACCCGGGATCCATCTGGGCAGCAGATGTTCGCTTGCGCTGGGCCGTCCTCCGACCGCCTGGCCCCTCTGCTGCTCCTACCTCCACCTGCTGTACCGGGACGGCTGTGTTGTGCGCACCAGTGAGTGTACCAGACGCCTCATCACTAAAGTGCCCAACCGAGGTAGGCATCTCTGCGATGGTGGAAGGTGTTGGTGACAGCAGTGGCGTTGTGTCGTGCGCATCGTCCGACTCTGAGTCCATGGCACTTTGGGGTGACGGTTCGTCTCCACCCATCCAATCTGTGTCACTGTCCGGTATTTCGTCTTCCTGGGTAGTGGTGTCCTGGGTTGTGGTTTCGTGGCTCGGCTGTGACGGGGGCCTGTGGCTGCCCCTCTCATTGCTGGGTGGCACACGCCTGCGTCGCCGCACACGCATGAGACGGGGGCGTCGTCTCCCTGTTGCTCCAGGTCTCTCCGTCTCCTGTGGTCTCCACGGGGCATCATGCGGGCGTCACGTGCCAGAGGGTCCGGGTCTCTCCGTCTCCCGTGATCTCCGAGGGGCATCATGCGGGCCTCGTGTGCCAGAGGGTCCGGGTCTCTTCGTCTCCCGTGGTCTCCGAGGGGCATCATGTGGGCGTCGCGTGCCAGAGGGTCCAGGTCTCTCCATCTCCCGTGGTCTCCGAGGGGCATCATGCGGGCGTCGTGTGCCAGAGGGTCCGGGTCTCTCCGTCTCCCGTGGTCTCCGAGGGGCATCATGTGGGCGTCGCGTGCCAGAGGGTCCGGGTCTCTCTGTCTCCCGTGGTCTCCGAGGGGCATTATGCGGGCGTCGTGTGCCAGAGAGTCCGGGTCTCTCCGTCTCCCGTGGTCTCCGAGGGGCATCATGCGGGCGGTCTGCGTCTGTGGGGATGGGTGCCTCGACGTTTGCTCCTGCGATACACAATGAAGCATGCATGGTTAGACACGCAGGCAGTGATCAGGTGATATGGGGGAGTGGGGATATGGGGAGGGGGGATATGGGGGAGGGGGGATATGGTGACGGGCTGTCGGGGGCTCACTTGCTGGTGGGCACCCGACCTCTGCATCGGCAACCGCCCGGTCCTCAGGTCCGCCAGCCAGTTCCAGGGCCCTTTCCTCATGTTCGGTCAGTGGCCTCTCATCAGCTGGGCCTCCTCCAGTCCTCACATGTTCCCTGTTGTTGTGTGTGCGCTTCACCTGTGGGGCATGGTGGCAGGGGTAAAAGGCAACAGTGTTAGACAGGTATATGAATGCACGCCATCGGTTGCACGTGTATTGCAGAGGTTAAGGTTAGGGCTGGATTCATTTGGGGATATGGTGGATATGGGGGAGGGGGGATATGGGGGAGGGGGAATATGGGGGCGGGGGGTGTGGGGGACGGGGGATATGAGCGAGGGGGGATTTGGGGGAGGGGGATATGGGGGATATGGGGAGGGGTATATGGGGGACGGGGGATATGGGGGAGGGGGATATGGGGGAGGGGGGATATGGGGACGGGGGATATGGGGGAGGGGGGAAATGGGGGATATGGTGGAGGGGTATATGGGGAGGGGGGATATGGGGAGGGGGATATGGGGATATGGGGAGGGGAGATATGGGGAGGGGGATATGGGGGATATGGGAAGGGGGATATGGGGGATATGGGAAGGGGGATATGGGGGAGGGGGATATGGGGAGGGGGATGTGGGGGAGGGGGGATATGGGGAGGGGGATATGGGGATATGGGGAGGGGGATTATGGGGAGGGGGATATGGGGAGGGGGGATATGGGGTAGGGGGGAAATGGGGGATATGGTGGAGGGGTATATGGGGGAGGGGGGATATGGGGGAGGGGGGATATGGGGGATATGGGGAGGGGGTATGGGTGAGTGGGGATATGGGGAGGGGGATGTGGTGGAGGGGGGATATGGGGAGGGGGATATGGGGAGGGGGGATATGGGGATATGGGGGAGGGGGGTTATGGGGAGGGGGATATGGGGAGGGGGGATATGGGGAGGGGGATATGGGGAGGGGGAATATGGGGAGGAGGATATGGGGGATATTGGGGAGGGGGATATGGGGGAGGGGGGATATGGGGGAGGGGGTATATGGGGAGGGGGGATATGGGGGATATGGATATCGGGCAGGGAGGGGGGAGCTCTCCCTGTCTGCCCTGACGAAGTCGTTCACCTTCTTGTGGCACAGGGTGCCTGTCCGTGGTGTCAGAGCCATAGCGCTGACGGCCTCTGCCACTTCCCTCCGGCTGTGGCGTGGGGCAACTCTGCGGCCGTGCCCGGGATACAGGGCCTCCCTCTTCTGCTCCACTGCGTCCAGGAGTGCCTCGATGTCCCGGGACTGGAACATCGGGGCTGAGCGGCGGGCGGCCATCCGGTCGGGTGGGGGAGCAGCGCGTCTTTTGAGCCGTCACACCGTGAACCACGTGAGCCAGCGCGAATAGCGTCACGCCGCTGCTAGCCCATTCCGGGCCGGAGACTTAGCGACATTTGGGGCGGTGCGATGCAGGTGGGATTCACGCCGTTTTTGGCGCCAGTCGGCGGACATCGCGCCGATTACGGAGAATTCTGCCCCTGGTTCATAAACCGTCCCGGTGGGAATCCCGTCGATCTTTCTGCCCGCCACTGCACTTCGTCCCCAGAATGGAAAATTCTGCCCTATGACTTTAGCTTTCTTTTCTGAGTATTGACATATGGATAAAGTAAGGCACAGTTGGGCAAAATAAATGTACTAAGACATCAAGGTTATAGAGGGTAATTTTTATTGGACAATATTAGTCTAGGGTTTACATCATCGACTGTCAGAACTGCATTGTTGTTATGATGCTGAAACCCTTCACAATATGTGTTCCAGATTTTGTTATTCAGTCCTGTTTGTGTGTTTAATTTAGCAGCATGTTATCATTCTACAATGTGCTGCAGCAATCCCATGCTGAATAAATTGGGCCTCTAATTGGGCCTCACAGCAGCTGTCTGGGGGCACGCCTTGGGCGGGATTCTCCCATCGTGCGGCTAAGTGCCGACGCTGGAGTAAAAACGGCAGTGTTATACCCTGGCGTCGGCCCCCGTTCCGGGACCCTATTCTGCAGCCACAGGGGGTTAGGATGGCGCTGGGTGGCCTATACTGCTCCAGCTGCCGATCCCGGCCTGAACCCGGCGCCACGGGGTCCGTGCATGCGCAGTTGGGCCGACGCCAACTAGCTCATGCGCAGTGGCCTTCTTCCCCACGCCAGCCCCTCCCCCCCACAGGCCGCCCCCGGTCCCTTCAACGCCTAGATCCCGCCGGCTCAGAGGATGTTAGAATGGCGCTGGCGGGACTCGGCTTTTTGATTCCAGCCGCTCGGCCCATTCGGGCCGCAGAATTGGCGTGCCGGCCCAGGCCGGAGAGTCGGCATATACACCGATAACCCAGTGATGATGAAATCCCTTCATGACTTGTCAGAAGTGAGACCTTCACCCACCTCACAAATGATCATAATGATAATGGGGCCAACCACGCCGTCGCTGATGGCGCTGCGGAGAATCGCATCCCGGGGTCGGGGCAGCATGGCGCGATTCACGCAGCGTCGCACCGATTCTCCGACCCGGCGGGGTGTCGGAGAATTCCGCCCAAGACCTTTCAAATTCAGTTAATCAAATCAAGTCATCTACAAGCCTCATGTTGTTAGATTGTAATTTTAAACTGCTAAAACCCGGTCAAGGCAACAAAAAAAACCTTTAAAATCTGTTTCATGCTACACTGGTTAAAAAAAGGTAATTTTAAGGAAGCCTTAAAACTGGGGGCTAGTGGATTTGGGGTGGCAAACCTCGGGGGAGGGTGGTGTGGGGTGTTGGGGACGTGCGTGACGTGGGGGGGCAACGGTGGGAGACGTGGGGGGGGGGTTGGGGATGTGAGGGATGTGGGTGGGGCAGTGTGGGGGACATCGGTGGGGGGGAAGTGGGTGTTACCATAGAGTGGTAAGTGCTACAAAACCTCTGGGAGCAGTGGTTGTGCCTTTGGGCACTAAACAATTCATGTCCTCAGTGACTTTGTAATTCAGATCCACTTTAAGAGTCCTCTTGATCCCAGACTGAACCATCACCCTGCTTAAGAGTTATGCTTATTTTGGCCTTCATTGACCTTCATTGCTAAATTTCATGGATGGCACAAGAACTCCAGATCCTTGGCGACCGATTCCCCATTATCATTATGATCATTTGTGAGGCGGGTGAAGGCCTCACTTCTGACAAGTCATGAAGGGATTTCATCATCACTGGGTTATCAGTCCTGGTCCCAGACTGCTCCGGCGAGCTCCAGCTGAGGTTACACACAAGTGTTGTACAGCATTTGAGGTTGACTAAGTCAGATAAACTGAGTAAATGGTTAATTAGCTAAAAAAAGAAATATAAATGAGCAATGATTACATTATATAGCGAGCTGTCATTTCTATCAACAAAACAGGATTTCACAAATGTAATTGGCAGAATTGCGCCTTCATTTTGATTGGCTGTTGTTAATTTCTAAAAGGAAGGCTTATAAGCTACTTCTTCAGAAAAGAAGAATAGATGTCCCAATATTGCCAAATCAATCAAATATGATATAATCAGATGTTGATCCGAATTTGTGATTAATCTATTTTTTCTTGCAGAGCTTCTGGTAAATCTACACCACTGCATTTATCTCCGACAAACAAAAGTGTTTATCAGCTATAGTAAATTGGTGTGGAACTGAAACTGGGTAGAATTCAAGTGTCCATAAATCGAGTCAAAGCCACCACTTGGGAGGTATTCTGTGAGCTCACGTCAGTTTGGATGTCTGCCAAACATGCATTTTCCATTAAAGCCATTTATAAAATATGCAGTTTGTTGATAATTGTTCTTTCCCACTAGGACTTTCACCACCCCCATCTCTAAAATTATTTGCCATCTGTGGTGAGGAGAAGCTGTTTCATCACCAGCTGATGCAACAGCAAAATAGCTATTGTGGGGCGGTTTGTTAAAAATAAAATTAGCAATATCAACGTGCCTGCGGGCGAAGCCTTATGTTGATCTAATTAGAATAGTATTAGAACATAACTCTAATGTTCCAGACTCTATTGTTGTGAGGGACACCCAACTCAGACAGGACCCAGCCCAAATGTCAATTGAAGCAGATTCTATCTCAATCTCTAAATCGCCTGTCGTGAGTTTACTGCAGCCGTATTAAGGAATTTGTTTCTGTCTGGAATGACAAATATAAAAATTTATCCGAAATGACTAGTTTTACAGATTGAGCCCCAAAGAATTACATTGAATTAAATAAGGTATCTTGAAGGAAATAATAAAATGTAATGACGAGTCTGCCAAGCAACTCTAATTCATCCAAATGAGTGAGCCACAAAGGCACCCAACAGGACAAAAATGGGTGTATATAACTTGCAGCAGCCAACATGGCAAAGCAAGAAATACAATATTTTCTATGCTTAACAGTTAGATACAGGTGCTCACTATCAAAATATTCGCTAATTGTTTTTCTTCAGCGTAAAGTGCTTTGTTTCTTTTCTTAATGAATATCATATTATTGATTTTCACTCAACAGTAGGTCGAATTTAAAGCTTATTACCAAATGGCAACATTCTGGTTTTATTCAATTGAACAGCGTGATTTTTGTCTCTTAGTCACAACCATGTGATTGGCTGTTTGATTACATATATTTTTTGCAAAAGTTCTATCTAGAAAGCACAGATAGACTTTATCTAAAGACATATTCTGACACCAGGATAGTCCTGGGTTAGAAATTAGCCTGGACTATTTCAGTGGTAGTGCAGTCTTAGAGCAAGAGGTCTGAAGATTTAATAGAAATTGCTCCTCAGACTTCTGATGGAGTTGCTGATGTGTGTCACATGTGCACAGGAAACCCACCCAAAAGAAAACACCAACCCAGGATCGCCTACCTTGTCTGGCCCACAATGAAACGTTAACAAAATTAACATTGCATACATTAGCACTCAATGTTTCTGATGAGATCAGTACTGGTGGTGAACATACAATGTACACATACAGTTGCTCAGTTGCTCTCAATATTGCAAAAAGCAACCCCTGGCAGCTAAACACTACAAGTTGCTTCAGACAACTCACCTCTGAGGATGTGCCAATCAGATTAATTTTTCTTTGCCTCATTGCATGCAGCAGTATCTTTGGATTGTGGGGGTGAAACCCGTGCAAACACAGGGAGAATGTGCAAACTCCACACGGACAGTGACCCAGAGCTGGAATCGAACCTGGGACCTCGGCGCCATGAGGCAGCAATGCTATTCACTATGCCACCATGCTGCCATCATGCAGCAGTATCTTAAGACACAATTCCTAAATATGTGTGACCTCTTAGGAATCTTTCGCTGGTGAGAAATCGTAAGAATATTTCGACTCTTCTACATTAGTCAACAAATTTCTGTTTTTTCTTATATTGATATTGGTGAGGGGGTGGGGCAGTGGCATTGTCATCAACTAATTGTCCAGAGACCCAGGCTCTGGGGACCTGCATTCAAATCGCACCTTGGCAGATAGTGAAATTTGAATTTAAAATGTGCGATTGAAAGACTAATGATGACCATGAAACCATTGTTGATTGTTGGAAACCCATCTGGTTTACTAATATCCTTTAGGGAAGGAAATCTGCTGCCCTTACCCGGTCTGGCCTACATGTGATGCAAGATTAATAGAAATGTGGTTGGCTCTTGAAATGCCCTGACCCAGTTCAAGGGCAATTAGGGATGGGAGTGATGCCCAGATACCATAAATGAATGAAAAATAATTCTTGAGAAGAGCATTGGTGAGTGGAAGACTCATCTTCGACATGTCTTTCTTTTCATCTCTGCTCTGTAATACCAAACAAAGGTTGGTTAATAAATATGGAATTTCTTACATCTATTAATCCATGTCATGTGTTTGCAAATTCTGACAGAAAAATTTAAAACACTCCTTTTCTCCAGCATTTTGAACCAGTATCCGATTTCAGGTCAAATAAAGTTCTGCCCTATAGTGCAATTTAAAAACAAGTGATTTTATTCAATTGCCAGGTTCAGCGTGATTTTCATTCATTGTTATCATTACCTCATGATTTGCTACACTTCAGTATGAATTTAGATTTTGCAATTATTTTCCTTGTTTCTGCAGTTTTTATTACTGTCGACTTTCTATTTTGTTATGAATTCAATAATAACCAGGACTACAAGGAAAAAACAACTTGGAGGGGCGGGATCTGGGGATTTTTACTTTAAAGATCTCATGGGTTTTAAGTTGAGGATGGGGGGGGGAGTTGTTAAAAATTTTGGATTTGACAGCACATGGAAAAGCCAGCTTTTAACTCGTCAACTTCTATATTTAACTACGGCACACATGGTTGCCTGTGTGTGTGAGGGAGGCAGGGGGTGTATTGGGATTGCCAATTCTCCAGAAGTTACCGTTACTATTTGCTACTTTGTTGATCACCTTTGCTACTTTGTAATGTTGCATGTCTGATCTTCATTTTCCATCTGTGACATATCAGATCAGCAAAGTTGCCACTTATGCTGATTTACTTTGGACCTCAGGTGAGGGCGAAACCACGAGCAGCAGTAGTAGCAGCACAGCAAAACCTTTTCCCCGTACAATAGAGGGGGAATGAATACAAATTGAACTGTCACCTAACCAGTGTAGTGTTCCGATTGGCCCAAAGTGGAAGCTTTACATTCTTAATTCTGTAATAAGGTATGCAGCGTTCTCTCTGGATAAAGCAGCATAGCACAAGGAGCAGCTTTCTGAAGAATTGGGCGGGATTTTCTGGCCTCCCCACAGCGTGTTTTCCGGTGTCAGTGGGATGTTCCAGTCCCACCAATGTCTACTCAGACAGGGAACCTGCCGCTGGAGGTGGGGGGGGGGTGAGCGGGGGGGGGGGGGGTTTAAAGCCTCGAGTAGGAAGCTTGGCGGGTGGGTGGGTGGGTGGGGGATTTAATTTCGTAGGAAGACAAAAATTAGTTTCCTGAAGGTGGAATTAATATTTTACAATTACGTTTTTGGAAATTTCAAGGTATGCCGAGCTTCCTGGTGACCAGTGTCATTGTTATGAAAAGACCAGCTCACCAGAAACAAGTGGCCCCTCCAAATTAAGTTATCTGCCAGCGGGACATTTGTGTGCTCACAGTTACCACTGCATGTAAGTGGAAGGGTGGAATGAAGGCTGGGGAAGGGAGGCAGGATCAGGGGGAAGGTGGAATGAAGGCTGGGGAAGGGAGGCAGGATCAGGGGGAATGTGGAATGAAGGATGGGCAAGGGAGGCAGGATCAGAGGGAAGGTGGAATGAAGGATCGGAAAGGGGGGCAGGATCAGGGGTGTAGCCATCTGGGATGGCCACTTACAACTAGGGACAGAGAAACTCGCAAAGCCTAGCAGGTAAAATGGACAAAGCAAGACTCAGGCAGGCTCAGAGCCTGAAATGTATATTTGCAAACAAGGAGTCCAGACGGTATCGAAACTCCGACCAATTAGCATTTTGATGGACCGATTAGCATTTGATGGCCCATCTTCACCAAGACAAAGGACTGGTACTCGAGCGACCGGTACAGTCCCAGACATTTCAGCGCCATTGTTCTAGGGAAGCATAAACAATGGGGTCAGTGACCACGAGGGACACGCCCAGCCATCCAGGCAACCGCCCATTTATTGGTTAGAAATCGAACACAGTGATCGGGGATCACCCATTTAGTGGGGTCCAAACTGAAGGACCACCCAAAAGAGCGCGAAAACCCCCAAGCATAAGAAGAGAGTCCACCATGTGTTCGGCCTCTCTTGGACCCGGCGCCCCGGCTACATCCACTTCCAAGTGCAGCACCACCAGAAGCAGGTTCAAGTTCAACCCCCGCTACCAGACGGATGAGCCCAACTGAGCAGCAGTTACTTCTACAGACTCGATAGATCCAGAATCGAACAGCGGCCACTGTTCCTCTGACCTAAGCTGGGTGCCTGAAGTTAAGTACAGGTTGTCTTAGCTGATAGGTGTAGTTAACTAGTAGTGTTTATGTTGCATGACTAATTGTGTGTAAATAAAGTACCCTTGACCTTGAACTAACTAACTGGTGTTTGGCTCTTTGATCGATAGCCGGTTGAACCTTGTGGTGATATCATTCGATACCTGGCAACTCTGAGCATTAGAATATAGATACCAAAAGAAAGAAGGGCAATCTCACTGATTGCCATAGTTAGAGCAGAGCCACTGAAAAGGCAACAGGGGGGAAGGGTGGAATGAGGGCTGGGGAAAGGAGTAAGGATCAGGGGGAGGGGGGAATGAGGGCTGGGCAAGGGAGGCTAGATCAGCAGAGAAGGACAGCAGAGTGTCCAGGGAAATAAACCAAATTCTCTGAGGCATGCTAGGAGGGTAAACATGTCACACATGCTTTGTTCCTGCTGGAAGGCAGTGGATAAGTTCTTTGGGTAGCGAACATCATATAGAGATGGGTCAGAAGGGGATGGTCAGCGAGTTTATGAATTTAGTCCTAAGGCTTTGAATGAGAGAACTGGGAGGCAGAAGGTAGAGTTATAATCAGGGAGGGGAGTTGGATTGTGCTGAAGTTATAGTTATATGAAATATAGATAACAGATAGAATTCATATATAATCAGAAAATTCTGCTTAAAAGCTGAAACATTGTTAATTTTTGCTAGCAGACAAACAAAGAGCTAAATACTTACCCTGAAACCCTTGCGCAGGCAGGGACATTGCTGACTCTGATATATACTATATGGAACATTTGAAATGGTTGTGGAATATACTGACATTTCTTATAAACCTTTTTTATTTAAATGTCCTGGTACAGACTGTTACAATATTACAAAAGGCACAACAGATGGCAAGAACCATGATGGATTTTTAGCCAAGAATGTTAAGTCTTGTTGAGATACAGGTGCAAAAGCACAGGAGTATCTCAAGAAAAACAGAACATTTAAGTTCTGCCTATTTCATGTACTAAATGACTTATTCTTTAAGAAAATAAAAATTCAAAAGGGTATCATAACATACCAAGGTCAACTTTGTCTGCAAAAGAAAGATTCATTGCAAGCTAGCTCTAGATGAAATGAACACCTCTGCAGTCATTATCAATTAATTTGAAATCATCAATCAACTTAAATGGAATATGAAACATTGCATATCACTCTTTCAAGATTCACCCTTCGCTGAACGATAAGAAAAGAAAGAAAATCTTACTCTTTTGATGACCTAACCAGAAGCAAAATTTGAGTAAAGTTTAATGTTTAAAACCTTCATTTATAAAAGACACATCATGAAAGTAAGGAACAAGTAAAATTCATTACATGTGTTGCTACTGATGTTACAGACATCAACTCGCCAAATAAAAACTCAGTATAAAGTAAAGCATCCCTCAACAGTTAAATAATTTACCAATAATAAGGAAGAATATCGTCTAATATAAAAGGGGAGGAATTTACACAGAGAGGTAACATCCAAAGCTGCTAAGGATAATATGATTCAATTCAATAGGGCATAAAAATAGAGGGCGGGATTCCACGGTCCGCTAGCCGTGTTTTTCTGGGCGGTGGGCCCTCATTACATAGACATAGAACATACAGTGCAGAAGGAGGCCATTCGGCCCATCGAGTCTGCACCGACCCACATTAATCCCTCACTTCCACCCTATCCCCGCAACCCAATAACCCCTCCCAACCCTTGTGGACACTACGGGCAATTTTTAGCATGGCCAATCCACCTAACCTGCATGTCTTTGGACTGTGGGAGGAAACCGGAGCACCCGGAGGAAACCCACGCAGACACGGGGAGAACGTGCAGACTCCGCACAGACAGTGACCCAGCGGGGAATCGAACCTGGGACCCTGGCGCTGTGAAGCCACAGTGCTATCCACTTGTGCTACCGTGCTGCTCCGAATGGAGAATACTCGCTAGGAGCGGTATTCTCCATTCCCGACACCTGCCAATGGGTAAATGGATGCCCTGCCGGCGCCATGGAGAACCTCTCCGGCGGAGAATCTAGCCCAGGGGTTTTGGTATTGTAGTCCCAAATTTCCTGAGTACAATGGGGGAGGAAGCATTCAACCTCCTGCGAAGTCTGGATAAACCAGGCTTGAAAACCTATGATGAGATTGCGGAGATATTATAGCGCCACTTCTCACCTGAACCTTTAGTCATTGCTGAGAGGTTCCGACTCCATAAATGTAACTAACAACAAGGTGAATCAGTCACAAGTTCCTAGCTACGTTGGAGAAACTAGCTGGATACTGTGAATTTGGACATGTCTTGGATGACCACCATTAGAGACAGACTAGTGTGTGGGTTAAGAAGTGAAGCCATCCAAAAAAAGGCTGTTAGCAGAAATGTATCTAACCCTGAAGGTTTTAGAAATCACAATGTTTATGGAATTAGCAGCTAATAAAGCCCAACAATTACGTTCGAGCACCAGAGGGCAGCACAGTGCCGTAGTGGTCAGCACTGCTGCCTCATGGTGCTGCGACCCGGGTTCCATCCCGGTCCCAGGTCACTCTCCCCGTATCTGCATGCGCCTCACCCCCACAACCCAAAATAATGTGAATTGGCCACGCCAAATTGCCTCTTAATTGGAAAAAATTAATTGGTAACACTAAATTTATAAAAGAAAGTTTGAGCGCCAAAATCCATAAAATATTTGCTGAGACCCGAAACAGACACAGGTTCGAAATGGCCGCCAATGTGCAAAAACTGGGCATGCAGCAGCTGGCTGCTTATGCAAAGATGCAAAATGCAGGAAATGGTAAAAAGGGGAGCATCAAATGTGTATGTTGGGGAAAGAGACAAGTTTCAAACAAGTGCTGTAAAAACCAAGAACCAAGTGTACCAATTGGAAAACCAAGTAGGGGTAAATGGATCCACAAGAAAGATGCTGTTATCAAACCAGGTCACTGCTGTATGCCATAAGAGGTAGAATTAGAGAGACAAAGTCAACCAAGAGTCCGCAGCAAACTGTTCCAAGTGAAGATCTAAACATGCCTGAGAACCTGACAGTATCGGACACAACTGTGGAAGACAGTACCCCAAACTAAACCAAAAATATCAGAGATTGGAGGAATCCTCCAAAAGGACTAATGCTTTGATTGCTGTGTTTATTAATTGCTCATGTTGTAAATTTTGATTGTTAACATTATATTGTCTTTCATTGCAGGAACTTCTAAAATAAAGGGGGAGGAAAGTGTTGTGCATTCATCTTTATTCCTAGCTGGAACAAGGTCACTTTAAGAGTCTAGTCATGTGATGTATTGATGACATCATCAGTCATTTATGCAGGAAAACGGGAATACTACCCTAACAGCTTGTATGAGTAAACACCTTTCTAATAAAGTTCATGTTTGTTGTACCTTCATTGTCTGAAATCCTATCCTTTAAAAATACCACAGAATTCCATCACGCTCCTGACCTATGCTTTATCGATGGTAGGCCAGCTTTGTGGGGGGTCAGGAGGTGAGTTATTCATCAGAGAATTCCTAGCCTTTGACCTCGTCTTGTAGCCACAGTATTTATCTGCCTAGTCTTTTTCAGTATCTGGTTGATGAGAACCTCCAGGTTCTGGGGGATTCAGTGATGGTAATCAATGTCAAGAGACAATGGTTAGATCCTCTCTTGTTGAAGATGATCAGTTAACTTCATTTCTGCCGTTGGGAAAATGTTAGATTCCATTATAAATGGATGCTAGGACAGTGAGTAAATTTAAGGAGGAATTAGACAGAATTTTAATTGGTAACGGGTTGAAGGGTTATGGAGAATGGGCAGGACGGTGGAGTTCAGACCAGGATGAGATCAGTCATGATCGAATGGTGGAGCAGACTCAATGGGCGAAATTCTCCCCCAACGGCGCGATGTCCGTCGACTGGCGCCAAAAACGGCGCCAATCAGACGGGCATCGCGCCGGACCAAAGGTGCGGAATGCTCCGCATCTTTGGGGGCCGAGCCCCAACATTGAGGGGCTAGCACGGCGGCGGAGGGATTTCCGCTCCGACAGCTGGCGGAAATGGCGTTTGGTGCCCCGCCAGCTGGCGCGGAAATGCGGTGCATGCGCGGGAGCGTCAGCGGCCGCCGACAGTTTCCCGCGCATGCGCAGTGGGGAGAGTCTCTTCCGCCTCTGCCATGGTGGAGGCCATGGCGGAGGCGGAAGGGAAAGAGTGCCCCCACGGCACAGGCCCGCCCGCGGATCGGTGGGCCCCGATCGCGGGCCAGGCCACCGTGGGGGCACTTCCCTGGGTCAGATCGCCCCGCGCCCCCCCCCAGGACCCCGTAGCCCGCCCATGCCGCCTGGTCCTGCCGGTAAATACCAGCTTTGATTTACGCCGGCGGGACAGGCAATTTCTGGGCAGGACTTCGGGGGGTCCCGCCAACCGGCGCGGCCCGATTCCCGCCCCCGCCCAATCTCCGGTACCGGAGACTTCAGCGGGGGCGGCGGCGGGATTCACGGCAGCCAACGGCCATTCTCCGACCCGGCGGGGGGTCGGAGAATCACGCCCAATAGGCCAAATTCTGTTCCTGTACCTTATGAACTATATCTTATAAAGGATGTAATAGCAGAGCATTTAGAAGCATATAATATAAGCAAGCAGAGTCAGCATGGCTTCATGAAGGGGAAATCATGTCTGACAAATTTATTAGAATTCTTTGAGATGGTAATGAGCAGGGTGGATGAAAGGGAACTAGTGGATGTAATATACTTGGATTTCCAAAAAGCATTACCAAAAGGCTAATTAATAAGATAAGTGCCCATGGTATTGGGGGTAGTATATTAGCATGGATAGATGATTGGCTAACTGATAGAAGACAGAGTTGGTTAAGAGGAGCTTTTTCAGCATGGCAGCCATTAACTGGTGGAGTGCCACAGGGATCCATGCTGAGGCCACAATTGTTCACAACTTATATCAATGACTTGGATGAAGGAAGTGAATGCTTTTGCCAAGTCTGTAGTTTACACAAAAATAGGTGGGAAGAAAAGTGGCGAGGATGACACAAAACGTCGACAGAGAGATACAATGGGTTAGGTGAGTGGGCAAAAACTTGGCAGATGAAATATAATGCAGGAAAATGTGAAGTTGTGCACTTTGGTAGGATGAATAAAGGAGCTGAATATCATTCAAAAGGCAGCACGGTAGCACAGTGGTTAGCATGATTGCTTCAAAGCGCCAGGGTCCCAGGTTCGATTCCCAGCTTGGGTCACTGTCTGTGTGAAATCTTCACGTTCTTCCCATGCCTGCGTGGGTTTTTCCTCCCACAACCCAAAGATGTGCAGGTTAGGTGGATTGGCCATGCTAAATTATCCTTAGTGTCCAATAAGGTTAAGTGGGTATACTGGGGTTACAGGGATAGGGTGGAGGTGTGAGGCTTAAGTGTGGTGCTCTTTCCAAGGGCCGGTGCAGACTCGATGGGCAGAATGGCCTCCTTCTGCACTGTAAATTCTATGTCTGGATCTAAACGGGGAAGGCTGCAGAAAACTGCAGCACAGAGGGATTTGGACATCTGGGGCGTCATTCTCCGAACCCCCGCCGGGTCGGAGAATGGCCGTTGGCCGCCGTGAATCCCGCCCCCGCCCCCGCCGAAGTCTCCGAAGGGAGAAAAGTCGGCGGGGCGTTAATGGCGCCGCTGCCGCGGAGAATGTCACGGGTCTGCGCAAGGCAGCCGATTTTCGGCCTGCCGATATTCTCCCTCCCGGATGGGCCGAAGTCCCGTCGACGTGATGACCGTTCACGTCGACGTGAATCAAACCTCCTTTTCATCGGCGTGACCCGGTGCTCCAGGCTCACGCCGACCAGAGAGGAGGTGAGTGACGGCCTGGGGGGTTGGCTCTGGGCAGGAAATGGCGTGGCCGCAGACTGATTGCGTGAGGAGAGGTGTGTCTCGGCTTGTGTGTGTGTGTGTGCGACGGGGGGGGGGCGGGGTGGTTAGAGTAGGCTGGGCTCCGGGGGAGTGCCGGGAGGGGGTCCGTGCCGGGGTGGAGGTTGGGGGTTGGGGGGGGTCCGTGCTGGGGTGGAGGTTGGGGGTTGGGGGGGGTCCGTGCCGGGGTGGAGGTTGGGGGTTGGGGGGGGTCCGTCCTGGGGTGGAGGTTGGGGAGGGGGTCCGTGCCGGGGTGGAGGTTGGGGGTTGGGGGGGGGTCCGTGCTAGGGTGGAGGTTGGGGAGGGGGTCCGTGCCGGGGTGGAGGTTGGGGGTTGGGGGGGGTCCGTGCTGGGGTGGAGGTTGGGGAGGGGGTCCGTGCCGAGGAGGGTGATGGGAGGGCAAATGAGTTGGTCCACCTGGCCAGGTGCCAGCCTCCAACAGTTGGACCCATGCGGTCCATGCCACCTGGCTGGGGGGAGGAGGGGATATGGGCAATGATGACATGTCGTCGTTCCCCTCCCCCCGCACCAGGCCGTCATGTTTTCAGACCATCCAGCGATGTTGGCCGCCGTGGTGGCAGCCGCTCATGTCTATGTTGCCCTGGATGAGGAGGAGGAGGAGGAGCAGGAGGAGGAGCAGGAGGAGGAGCGTGCCAGAGAGGTGGCGCAGGCTGCCGCAGAGGGGCAGGCGGCAGCCGCCCAGGCTGGAGGGACACCTGACCGACAGGACGAGGAGGGGGAGGAGGACGTCGCGGCCCCACGGCAACGGAGGCACCCGAGGGCGCCCCGTGTGTACCGGCCCCGGCAGTCATACCAGGACCTCACGGACCGGGAATGCAGGAGGAGACTCCGGATGAGCCGGGAAACCGTGGCACACATCTGCCACCTGCTGGCACACCTGTCACCGCGTGGCACTGGCGGGGGACACCCTCTCCCCGTGTCCATCAAGGTTACGGTGGCCCTGAACTTTTATGCAACGGGGTCATTCCAGGCACCGAGTGGGGACCTGTCCGGCATATCGCAGACATCGGTGCATCGGTGCATCCGGGCAGTGACAGATGCCCTTTATGCCATGGCGCACCGCTACATCCGCTTCCCTGTGGACCGGGCCAGCCAAGATGCCCGGGCCGTGGGCTTCTCTGCCGTTGCCGGGTTCCCCATGGTCCAGGGCGCGATCGATGGGATGCACGTCGCCGTGCGGCCACCTGCAGATAACAGGGCCGTATTCACTAATAGGAAGGGGACCTATTCGATGAACGTACAGGTGGTCTGCGACCACCGCATGATGATCCTGCACGTCTGCGCCCGTCACCCAGGCAGTGTACACGACTCATTCGTGTTGTCGCGGTCATCCATCCCCGGCATGTACGAGGGAACCATCCCCGGCTGAGGGGCTGGTTGCTGGGCGACAGGGGCTACCCATTGCGATCGTGGCTGATGACGCCTATACGGCGGCCACGCAATGAGGCGGAGAACCGCTACAATGATGCCCATGTAGCGACAAGGGGAGTGATCGAGAGGTGCTTTGGCGTGCTGAAGATGCGTTTCAGGTGCCTGGACCTCTCTGGGGGCGCCCTCCAGTATCGGTCAGATAGGGTCGGCCGCATCATTGTGGTGTGCTGCGTCCTGCACAACATAGCCCAGCAGAGGGGCGATGTGCCGCAGGCAGAGGAGGGCGGAGTGGAGGAGCAGCAGGAAGAGGCACAGTCCTCCCCAGATGAGGGGGATGGGGGCAATGGTCAGGGCAGACGGGGTAGACACAGGCGGGTGGCTGTCCACCATTACCGGCTGGCCCAGCGGGCACGGGACAGACTGATAGCCGCCCACTTCACTGACTAGATGGGCGTGGGAATCAGGTAGTATGGCCACAGACCGCACACCATGGCAACAGCCGACCACCCACACCCCCCACCCATCCACCCACCCAGCACCCTCACCCCCCTCCCTAACCCCACACACCCCACCCGCATGCACACCACCCCCCCCTCCCCCCCCAATTGCCGATCCACCGGCGGCACAACGGGCCGGGCTCACCCAGTTGCGGGTGGACGCGTGTCTATCGCAGGCCATGGAGGATGATGACAACCCGCCCTGCGATGAGCTCCTGGCTCTACATCGTTGGACTATGTCTGACCCATGGCCACAGTACCACCATCCAATCGGACCATCCCTGCATGCGGCTGTGACACTGCAGCGCACGGTCCCGTCCTCTGCCCGGGGGATGTTGATGGGGGCCCAGGGAGAAGGGGGCAGACTCACCTGGGGCTGAGGTAAGACCACCCGTCACACACACACTTGCGCTCAACGTACATGACACGCCCGCACACTTTGGACAGAGCACAAAGGCAACATTGACTTTAATAACCAAAGGAGTTCATGCACGTGCCCTAGCCCCTAAAACTCATCTGTGCCCTGCACCCGTGCCAACTTACTCAGTGTCTAATTGTTTGGCCTTACGGGCCCTTTGACTACGTCTATGTGGTTCCCCAGACGGTACAGCAGAACTGGAGGTGGACTCCTGTGATTCCTGCCCTCTGACACTGGATCCCTTTGGCGGCCGTTTCCTGGGGCGTCCTGGCCTAGATGGGCCAGGCTGCGGCCCGGGCGACTGGGATGGCGAGCTGCCAGCCTGTCCTGCCCGTTGCCCACCCGATGCACCTGGGACGGAAGGGGGGGGAGTCCGAGGTGTCACGGTGTAACGGGACCTCCCCTACAGAGGGAGCCGGGACGGACCACACCACCTCCTCCTCCCTCGGGGTGCCCAATGGGCCCCAGGCCTCTACATGGGTGGGGGATGCGAACGGACTGGCCATCCGACGCGTCCCCGACATTTGGCGCTGCCAGTCCTGGAGGCCCGTGCTGGTATCGACAGGGGTCTGCAGGTTTGCAGCCATGGAGCCCAGGGGGTTGTCAAACCCTGTCTGTGACAGTGCGACGCCGGCTCGCACATGGCCACTGGCGCCGATGCCCTCAGCGATGGCCTGCTGAGACTGGGCCATGGCCTGCTGAGACTGGGCCATGGCCTGCAGAGACTGGGCCATGGCCTGCAGAGACTGGGCCATGGCCTGCTGAGACTGGGCTATGGCGTTGAGCGCCTCTGCCATCTGGCGCTGGCACTGGCTCATGGCCTCCTGTGAGAGGGCAGCCATTTCCTGGGCCACAGACTCCGCCTGCACGGAAGGCCCCAGGCCTCGCAAACCGTTCCCCATGTCTGACACCGTCGCACCCATTGCCTCCACCGCGGACGCCACCCGTGCGGTGTCAGCCTGGGTGGCACGCATGACCGGGACCACTCCCAGCTCCTGGACGCGGGTGGACTCCTCCACCTGCGACCGCAGCCGCCGCAAGCCACCCGTCACCCTATTCGCTCGTCTCCGTGTCGGTGGTTGCATCGGATCTATGTGTGGGTGTGGTAACTGCAGGAACCCGGGATCCATCTGGGCGGCAGATGTTCGCTTGGCCTGGGCTGCCCTCCGACCGCCCGGTCCCTCTGCTGCTCCTACCTCCACCTGCTGTACCGGGACGGCTGTGTTGTGCGCACCAGTGAGTGTACCAGACGCCTCATCACTAAAGTGCCCAACCGTGGTGAGTGTTTCTGGGATGGTGGAGGGTGTTGGTGACAGCAGTGGCGTTGTGTCGTGCTCTTCGTCCCACTCTGAGTCCATGGCACTTTGGGGTGGGGGTTCGTCTCCACCCATCCACTCTGAGTCACTGTCCGGTATTTCGTCTTCCCGGGTAGGGGTGTCCTGGGTAGTGCTGTCCCGGGTAGTGCTGTCCCGGGTAGTGCTGTCCCGGGTAGGGGTGTCCTGGGTAGTGCTGTCCCGGGTAGTGCTGTCCCGGGTAGTGCTGTCCCGGGCAGGGGTGTCCTGGGTAGTGCTGTCCCGGGTAGTGGTGTCCCGGGTAGTGGTGTCCCGGGTAGGGGTGTCCTGGATAGTGGTGTCCTGGGTAGTGGTGTCCTGGCTCGGATGTGACGGGGGCCTGTGGCTGCCCCCCTCATCGCTGGGTGGTCGCTCCCGCACGTGACGGGGGTGTCGTCTCCCTGTTGCTCCAGGTCTCTCCGTCTCCCGTGGTGTGCGAGGGGCATCCTGCGGGCGTCGCATGCTGGAGGGTCCGGGTCTCTCCATCTCCCGTGGTGTGCGAGGGGCATCCTGCGGGCGTCGCATGCTGGAGGGTCCGTTTCTCTCCGTCTCCCGTGGTCTCCGAAGGGCATCCTGCGGGCGTCGCATGCTGGTGGGTCCGGGTCTCTCCGTCTCCCGTGGTCTCCGAGGGTCATCCTGCGGGCGTCGCATGCTGGAGGATCCGGGTCTCTCCGTCTCCCGTGGTCTCCAAGGGGCATCCTGCGGGCGTCGCATGCTGGAGGGTGCTGGTCTCTCCGTCTCCTGTGGTCTCCGAGGGGCATCCTGCGGGCGGTGTGCATCTGCGGGGATGGGTGCCTGGACGTTTGGTCCTGCGATACACAATGAAGCATGCATGGTTAGACATCAGGCAGTGATCAGGTGATACGGGGGAGGGGGATATAGGGGAGGGGGGATATGGGGACGGGCTGTTGGTGGCTCACTTGCTCGTGGGCCCCCGACCTCTGCATCAGCAACCTCCCGGTCCTCAGGTCCGCCAGCCAGTTCCAGGGCCCTTTCCTCGTGTACGGTCAGTGGCCTCTCATCAGCGGGCCCTCCTCCAGTCCTCACATGCTCCCTATTGTTGTGTGCGCGCTTCTCCTGTGGGCGGGGGTGTTGGCAGGGGTAAAAGGCAACAGTGTTAGGCAGGTATATGAATGCACGCCATCGGTTGCGCGTGCATTGCAGAGGTTAAGGTTAGGGCTGGATTCACTTGGGGATATGGGGGATATGGGGGATATGGGGGAGGGGGGATATGGGGGATATGGGGGAGGGGGGATATGGGGAGGGGGGATATGGGGGAGGGGGGATATGGGGGAGGGGGTTATGGGGGAGGGGGATATGGGGGAGGGGGATATGGGGGATATGGGGAGGGGGGATATGGGGGAGGGGGGATATGGGGGAGGGGGGTTATGGGGGAGGGGGGATATGGGGGATATGGGGGAGGGGGGATATGGGGGAGGGGGGATATGGGGGAGGGGGGATATGGGGAGGGGGGATATGGGGGATATGGAGGATATGTGGGAGGGGGGATATGGGGGATATGGGGGAGGGGGGATATGGGGGAGGGGGGATATGGGGGAGGGGGATATGGGGGAGGCGGGATATGGGGGAGGGGGGATATGGGGGATATGGGGGAGGGGGATATGGGGGATATGGGGGATATGGGGAGGGGGGATATGGGGGATATGGGGAGGGGGATATGGGGAGGGGGGATATGGGGGATATGGGAGAGGGGGGATATGGGGAGGGGGGATATGGGGGAGGGGGGATATGGGGGATATGGGGGAGGGGGGACATGGGGGATATGGGGGAGGGGGGATATGGGGGATATGGGGGAGGGGGGATATGGGGGATATGGGGGATATGGGGGAGGGGGGATATGGGGAGGGGGGATATGGGGGATATGGGGGAGGGGGGATATGGGGAGGGGGGATATGGGGGAGGGGGGATATGGGGGAGGGGGATATGGGGGATATGGGGGAGGGGGGATATGGGGGATATGGGGAGGGGGATATGGGGGAGGGGGGATATGGGGGAGGGGTGATATTGGGGAGGCTCACCCTGCCTGCTCTGACGAGGTCGTTCACCTTCTTGTGGCACTGGGTGCCTGTCCGTGGTGTCAGGGCCACAGCGGTGACGGCCTCTGCCACTTCCCTCCACAGACGCCGGCTGTGGCGTGGGGCAACTCTGCGGCCGTGCCCGGTATACAGGGCGTCCCCCCTCTGCTCCACCGCATCCAGGAGCGCCTCCACATCGCGTGACTCGAACCTCGGGGCTGAGCGACGGCCAGCCATCCAGTCAGGTGTTGCGGTCGGGTGATCTGGTCGGGTGGGGGGGAGCTGCGCGGCCTTATGAGCCGTCACGCCGTGCAGCACGTATGACGCTGCACGGCGTGAACCACTGCGCAAGCGCGGATCCCGTTACGTCGCTGCTAGCCCATTTCGGGCCAGAGACTATCGTCCCATTTTTATGACGTGACGCAAGTGGGATTTGCGCCGTTTTTTGCGCCGATCGGCGGACTTTCCGCCGATAACGGAGAATTTCGCCCCTGGTTTAGCACAGCTGGCTTGTAATGCAGAACAAGGCCAGCAGCGCGGGTTCAATTATCATACCGGCCTCCCCGAACAGGCGCCAGAATGTGGCGACTCGGGGCTTTTCACAGTAACTTCATTGAAGCCTACTTGGACAATAAGCGATTATTATTATTATTAGTATTATATTTTATTATTCATGCATAAAGCACAAAAAGCTAGCATGCAAGTTCAGCAGGTAATTGGGAAGGCAGATGGAATGTTGGGCTTTTATTTCAAAGGGAATGGAGCGTAAAAATAGGGAAGTCCGACAAAACTATTCAAGACACGAGTTAGACCACACCTGGAATATTGTGAACAGCTTTAGTCCCTTTTTCTGAGCAACAATATACTGGCATTGGAGGCAGTCCAGAGGAGCGTCACCAGATTGATCGCGGGTAGGGAGGGATTTTCTTACAAGGACTGGTTGAGTAGATTAGGCCTGTACTCATTGGAGTTTAGAAGGATGAGAGGTGACCGTATTGAGACATATCGGATTCTCAAGGGTCTTGACAGAGCAGATGCTGGGAGGATGTTTCCCCTTGTGGGAGAATCTCGGCCAGAGGACATGATCTCAGAGTAAGAGTCACCCAATTAGGATAGAGATGAAGAGAACTTGCTTCTCTTAGAGGGTAGTGAATCTGCGGAAGAGTTGTGAAGGCTGGTTGTTAAGTGTACTCAAGGGATGTCATGGCGTAGTGGTTAGCACTGCTGTCTCACAGCACCGAGGACCCGGGTTCGATCCCGGCCCTGGGTCAATGTGGAGTTTGCACATTCTCACCCGTGGCTGCTTGAGTCTCATCCCCACAACTTAAAGATTGGCAGGATAGGTGGATTGCCCATGCTTAACTGGGAAAAAATTTATTTGGCTACTTTAAATTTCAATTTTAAAACAAAGTATGTTCAAGGGTGTGACAGATTTTTTCATAGAATCTTGAAATCATAGAATCTCTACAGTACAGAAGGAGGTCATTCAGCCCATCGAATCTGCACCGATCCTCAGAAAGAGCACTCCATTCAGATCCACTTCACCATTTGCCCCATCCCGGTAACCAAACCTGCACTCAAGGGCAATTTAACTTGGATCATCCACCTAACCCACCCATCTTTGGACCGTGGGAGGAAACCGGAGCACCTGGAGGAAACTCACGCAGACAAGGGGGAAACGCCACTCAGTCACCCAAGGTCGGAATAGAACCCTGGTCCCTGGCGCTGTGGGGCACCAGTGCTAACCATTGTGCCACCGGCATGGCAATGGAATAGGGCAGGAAAGTGGAATTGTGGATCATAACAAATCAACCATAATTTCATTGAATGTCAGACCAGCCTTGATGGACCGAGTGACCTTCTTCTGCTCCTATACCTTCTGGTCCTACGGTCATTGCGTGGAACTTGTGTGGCACAAATATTACTTGCCCCTTGTCATCCCAAGCCTGGATATTACCCTAGTCTTGCTGCATTTGAACATGGACTGCTTCAGTATCTGAAGAGTTATGAATGGTGCTGATCATTGAGCAGTCATCGAACAACATCCGTACTTGTCATGTTTACAGCCATAGACAACTCTGCAGTTACCCATATTTTTTTAAAATCAGCTACTTGTGAATTAACTCTGTAGCAGATGAAGCATGTCAGTCTAGAAATTACTGGCATTGCTCTGTTTTGCAGGAACAAAACGAGCATCTATGCAATCAGCATGGTGTCTGGAGCACATATGCTCCTTACATGCCGAAGCCCACAATATTGGATCAGGCTGCTCCATAAGCAACCGCGGTGAAGCCAGAAATACTTAAAAATAATGAAAGGTAGCCTCGTGTACTGAAATAGGCCCTTATGTGCATTGATTTGGGACTCTTCGCTTAATTCCAACTGCACGCATGCGTGGCTGAGGTCTAGCTTGGGGTAGGTGAGATCTCCTGCCTGCTTGGCATAGTAGTGCTCGAGGGGCGATTCTCCGATATGGAGGCCAAGTATTCGCGCCGTCGTGAACGCCGTTGCGTTTCACGACGGCGCGAACAGGGCCTGGGCACGACCTATTCTGGCCCCACTTGGGGACCAACATGGCGCTGGAGCGGTTCACGCCGCTCCAGCGTCCTTATGTGGCGCGAAATGGGCACCGCGCCAACCCGCGCATGCACAGTTGGGGCAGCCCAATCCTGCGCATGTGCAGTTGGGCCGCGCCATCCTGCGCATGCGTGGGAACGTCTTATGCAAGCTGGCCCCTCACCAACATGGGGCCGGTGTTCTGGGGCCACGCGATAAAGGAGGTAGGCCTGGGGGAGGGGGGGGAGAGGCCGGCCCGCCGATCGGTGGGCCCCGATCGCGGGCCAGACCCCATCGGAGGCCACCCCGGTGAAGGAGCTCCCCTCCCTCTCCCACAGGCCACACCCCCCCCCCCCAGCATTCCTGCAGAGTTCCCGCCGGCAGCGACCAGGGGTGGACGGCACCGGCGGGAACCTCTCATGTCGTAACAGCTACTCGGCCCATCCAGGCTGGAGAATCGCCGCTCGCCGGTTCTCCGAGCGGCCCGGTGCGAATCGCTCGCCGCTGGTTTCCGGGGGGTGGGAGAATCACGTACGGGGGTCGGGGCGGCGTGGTGCGATTCACGCGGCGCCCTGGCGATTCTCCCACCCGGCGTGGGGGGGGGGCGAGAATAGCGCCCTCGATTCGGAGATTCCGGTAATTACCCACTTGATTGTTAACTTATAGTCCCAGGTATTCTTATTGATTGGTCACAAGGACAATGGATGCTGCACATGTGGAAATTTACACTGGTTTAATTATTCCCAGTTTCACTAATTACTCAATTTAACTCAGCTCCAACCTTTTGATGCAGGAAATAATGGACTGGCCTGCTGTTGAGTCCGGATTGACATAAAGTTTGATTTTCACACACTACATTGTAGAACATGTCCTTCTATCAAAGACACCTTGAAAATAGCTGTTTTGAAATTTAGTATAATTCACTGTAACCAACCACTTCCCATCAGGCTCAATCTGTGCCCCTCTACACAAATCAAAGTCAGCTGGGTCTCTTCTTCTTTGTAAGCTATTGGCGAAATGGTGATTCTAAGAATTCCTGTATAGGTTTACAGCTTGACCGTCCCAATGTGGCTACCAAGTTCAGGGTTTGAGCTCCTTCTCAAATGCAGTCAAACATCTGCTCTCCCACAATCGTAACCGTTGCCCAAGTATTGACCTCCATCTTCAAGGCTCTCCCATTCACTTACAGAATTATTTTTATTGGGGCTATCTTATTTACTTTGATGACATTCAGAAGGTACATTTCATGTTCCTCCTCAGAGCTCTCTTCTACTTGGTTCAGTGATGTCATGGATTGCTGCTGTTCTTTTTGCAGTGGCATATTCTGCCTCACGCAGCAACGTGCCTGGATTATGGCCTCCTCGATTGCTACAAAGACAAACCTGGGACAATGGCAAGCTTCCTGGGGGGTGATCTCCCCCACACCAAAAATAATCCACCTCTGTCTTGGGCTGACGATCCCTTCTTTTCCCGGTTCTCTCATTTTGATCCGGTTCTAAGGACCGTGTCTGGTTCTCTGCTGTTCCTGTTAATCTCACTGCCTGCCTCGTGGTCATACTGCCCCACCACAGATTCACTTCCCTTTCTGGCACGCTTTGGAACTCAGATACACTTTTTGTGGCACATTCCATTGCCTGAGCTATCCCGATCGCTTTGTCTAATGTAATTTTAGCTTTAGCCGGGGGGGTTTCTGGATGCTGAGGGTGTTAATTCCGCACACTAAACAGTTGTGCAGCATATCGCTGAGCACGGCACCAAACTCACAATGCTCGTTCATTTGGCAGAGCCTGACTGCAAAGGTCGAGATGGGCACTTCTGGGTCCCGGAGAGCAGAGTTGAATTTATCCTACTGTTAGATGATTGAGGGCTTGGGGTTAAAATGTTCCTTGACCAACGTGATTAACTGATTGAAGGTTTTTGAGTTGAGAGCCTCTGGAGATGCAAGATTTCTCACCAGGTTGTAGATTTGAGGCCAATAAACTGGCAAAAGTATTACCTTCTGCTTGGCTTTCCCTGTTATTTCATTTGCTGTGGAGAGATAGTGGAGCCATTCAATATACTGGCTGCAGTCTTTGGCCCCCCCTGATTGAATTGATCTAACTTTCCGTTCATTGACATTTTCACTCACCTTTTGGTTGCTCCCCTCAATGGTTCCCGATTCTCACCTGCCTTTGGATGTTTCTTCCTTCCCCCTTGAATCCAGAGCTGCTGAAGACTAACCACTGTACCGCTTTCTTCATTGCTATCATGGTGGCTTGAGACAATACACTGGAGACTGCCAATAATAGCAAAGGGGGTTTATGAACAGTTGGCAAAGACAACTATATAAGGCCACAGAGCAATGATGGTTCGATCTTGGCTCTCCAGCTCCGGGGTGTACATTGCCCAGGTCCCTGCTCCCAGAGTCCCGCACTTCCTCTCTATTTGCCTGAGCTTGCGGGCTCCTGTGTGATTTGTCCTGAGCTGGACAAGTGGACTGCAAAGCCACTTACCTAAAAGGGGCTGTACTAACACAAGAAGTGAGAACACGTGTGGTATCACAGTCACGCCAATTTGTTGTGAAATTTCTGAGTCATGTCCTCATGTTGGCAGCATTAAAATATCTGCATAAATGTGCAATCTAATTGCCAGATCCTATAAGTATACTCACAGGGAGCACATTGTAGAAATCTTCCTTCAATTCATTTTCCTTACTGGATGAGTAACTCTTAAGTACTGTAACCACAATATTTACGAACATCAACCACATCAAAGAGTTAAGTGCATTCCAATCACACTCCTTCACATTTGAGTGATTTTGTAGTCCGGAGCTGTCAATTGACAGTCCTGAACTCTCTTTCATGTAGTTGATGTTTGTAAATATTGTGGTTGCAGCAGTTAGAGTTAATCATCCATGAAGAAGATGATTAAGCTGTCAATCACAGCCCAATGTGAGAAATGAATGAATGGCTTGCAGCTACAGGCTCTAAGGGGTTTAAACACAGAAACAGCTGTTCTATTTCCAGGAATGGAAACATGGTGCTTCCAGGTGAATGTTACAACTGTACTTTTTCACTCCCCTTGTCTGGACTGCTCACCGGCTTCCAGACAGGGATCTCTATTCTGGTAGGGTCTGTTGTGGGATCTTTCAGTTAGGGGGCTGTTGCCAATTTAATGGAATACTATAATAATGTTGCTCTTTAGAGTCGCCAATATAATACTGAGGCTCTTTTTATGATATGATGTTATGTCCCAACAGCATCGCCAATATTGTGGGTGTTTCTATTTCTCTTACTGAACCACAAAGCGTTCCTGCATATCGGTCAAATGACCACACAACCAGTTAGTCAGTTCAAGTTCAAAGATGGTTTATTTACACACAAGGTAAACTACACCTATCAACTACAATAACCTATACTTAACTTCAAGTGACCGGCACTGTGCAAGTTGATACGGCCTTTATCTTCATCACGTGGCTGGTTTGAAGAAGTGGCTCTGTCTCTGCTGGGCTCATCCATCAGGTAGCGATCATTGGTCTTGAACTTGGCTGTCTGGTTATTATGCTGCAGTTGGGCTGGCACAGGCCGGATTCAAAGGAGGCTGGCATAGGCTGGGTTCAAAAGAGAGAGAACATATGGCTGTGTCTCTTTTTATCCCTGTAGGGTTTTGAGATCTTTGGGGCGGTCCTTAATCTTGGACCCAATAATTCGACAAGCTTCGATCACTGCCTTCGATATTGGCCATTAAAGGGGCAGGTGCCTTGGTGCCTGGGTGGGTCTTTAGCGTCCATTGATCTTGGCAGTTGAGCTCTGAGTAAAGGGAGTGTTGCCGATAAGTCTGTGGCAGTATCGGTTTCTTGAGTGCAGTCCTATTGTTCTGGGGAAATGGGCCATTAGAATGCAAATGAGCGGGGGATTCGATCAGGTCCAGCTACCTGCGTTTCAAATATACAGAAGCTCTGTATCTGTTTGAGTCCTGGGTTGGCCATAATTCCCATGGTCCTTTGCAGGTGACCATCTCAGATGGCTACATGGGTCTCTGGGGATGTACTTTTAGATTGTGCGACCTTATGGGAGTCCATTTAGTTCAGAGGTCTCTGGGGAAGGGGGTTCCTTTAGTTAGGGAGTCCCTGTGGCAGGACTCCCTATTTAGGGGGTCCCTGTGTGGTTCTCCATATTTAGGGGGTCTTGTGGGAAGTCGCTGGGGGTCTCCTGTTTTAGGGGAGGTCGGTGGGTCGGGGGTGTCTGGTAGAGGAGGGGTAGACAGAGGTCGTATCTTGTGGGGGGGGGGGGTGGCCCTCAGAGGGACTTTGGTGACAACTCCCTTAAGGAGTTATCCCCTTGACCCGCCGTGAGATCCACCAAGTCAGGTTCACGTTTGATGAGACCTGCAGTGAATCCCACCCACATGGTTCCCAGCCCAGAGGACCAGAGAATCAAGCAGGACTGGAGACTCTGGTGCCAGGCCCGCTAAATGGAGACAAATTGGTCATTAAGACTCAGGCGGCGGAGAATCCAGCCCAATATAAACTAAACAATACAATTTTAAAAGGGGTTCAAAAACATAGGCCAGAATCTTATGTGGAGTGTGTAGGTGCTTACTTGGCCCAAAATCACATGAAATGGCATGAGAAAATGTCTGGCGTGCATCCTGACATCGTCGCACTCCCTTGTAACATTATGGTCAGTGGGTGTGCACTGGTGTCGAACGTGTTCACTGACAATTAATCAGCCAATTAAGCCCATTAAGGAGATAATTATTTGTGATTTTATGTGACCCAACTTTTACAGTTGACAGACAGGCCAATCAGCCAAGCGGCCTTCACGGTTTTGCTACAAGCTCAATCCAGGGAGAGATGAATTGTCCGGGCTGAAATATTATTTACAAACTGCCTGGGAACTGAGGTTTTTGAGGTTATTTTTCCTATTTTTTATTCATTCAAGGGATGCAGGCTTTTCTGGCTAAGTCAGCATTTATTGGCCACCATGAATTACAGCTGGTGGTGTCCCATGTATCTGTTGCCCCGGTCCTTCGAGATGATGGTGACTGTGGACTTCGAAAGTGCTGTCGAAGGGGCATTGGTGAGTTCCTGCGGTGCATGTTGTAAATGGTACACACTGCTTCAACTGTGCATCGGTGGTGAAGGGAGTGAATGTTTATGGAAGGGTTGCCACTCAAGCGGGCTGCTTTGTCCTGGATGGTGTCGAGCATCTTGAGTGTTGTTGAACTCCACTCATCCGGGCAAGGGGGAGCATTCCATTACACTCCTGACTTATGCCTTGTGGATTGTGGCTTTAGGGAATCAGAAGGTGAGTTACTCGCCGTTGCATTCCTAGCCTTTGACCTACTCTTGAAGACACTGGGTGAGATTCTCTGGCTGTTTGCTGGAAATGGGATTCTCTGTTCCTGCCAGCAGCACACCCCCATGGGCTTCCCAGCGGTGTCATGATATCCACATTAACATATCATGGTGCAATCACACACGCACTGATGGACAGGTAGATGGACCAACCAACTCACACACAACATCACAGCCAATCACCAGTGAGAGCACACGCACTATATAACAGGGACCACTACCGTTCCCGCTCATTCCAGCAGGAGATAGATCTGAGCACAGAGCTCACAGCGTGCCACTCAGACATACACCATGTGCTGAGTGCCTCACTAAGATAGTGCTAGGGCTGGGTCCACAGGTTAGCTGGTAAAGTACGAACCACAGCCAGCAGTTAGTAGTTATTATTGTACATAATAATAAAACAGAGTTGTACCATTTACAACCGTGTTTGTTCGTTTGTGTATCGGAACACACAACACGACATGATACCAGGTCTGGAAACTCACCAGCGACTGTGAGACCTACCTGCACCTCTTCAGAGATCCGCCATCCTGCGCCATGGACACCATCAGCCCGCCGCAGCCGCTCCAAATCGCTGGAAATCTTGGCATCAACTGGAAGCTGTTTAAACAGCGCTTCCAGCTCTTCCTAGAAGCCACAGACAGGGAGAATGCATCGGACACCAGGAAGATCGCCCTCCTCCTCTCCACGGCGGGGCAACATGCCATCCACACCTACAACTCCCTGGCATTCGCGGAAGGCGAGGACAAGACGAAGTACAAGACGGTCCTTCTAAAATTTGAGGAACACTTCAGCGTGGAAGTTAATGAGAGCTTCGAGAGGTACCTCTTCCAGCAGCGCCTGCAGGGTATCGATCTTATCGAACACACCTCCGTATCCTCGCGCAGTCCTGCGGCTATGAGGCCACCTCCGACTCCATGATTCGGGATCAGATAGTTTTTGGGGTCACCTCGGACACCCTACGCCAGCAGCTCCTCAAAATAAAAAGCCTTACCCTAGCCACTGCCATCGAAACCTACGTCCTCCACGAAAACGCGACCAGCCGGTACTCCCAATTCCAGGCAGCCGAATCGGCATGGCAAGGGTCCTACGAACCCGAGCTGGTCCAGTCGATCGAATTCCTACCGGCCCGTGGCCCGGACGAGGGTGGCCATTTTGCGCACTTTCCGAGGCCCCCCGCGCTTGAACGCGCCAGAAGAGGGGACATCGACGCAGAGGGACGTGATGCGCAGGCGCGCTCTACGCAGGACCGCACCGGGCATGCGCGGTGGCGCAACGAACGCCATGACGTCACAACGTGCGGCAACTGTGGATCTGCACACTTAAAGCGGCAATGTCCAGCCAAAACGCGACAGTGCCTCCGCTGTGGCAGGATGGGCCACTACGCTGCCTGCTGTCGAGCAGCTCAACCTGCCAACTCTCCGCAATTCCGCCAGACTCGCAGGGACGTACGGGCCATGGACATGACCAAGCAACAGGAGTAGAGAATTCTGCAGCCTGCGAATGCCCCGGCCAGATTTTTCGTCATCGCTAGCAGCGGTAGCAGGATGGGCCAGTAACAGAGAATCCAGCCGAGTATGTGAACAGCTCCTCCAGATATGTTTCTGCCCAATGGCAACCCCTAGGATATTGATAGTTCTGCTGTCAGGTGCTTCAAAGTGCTGCATCGATATGCATTCATTTCATCTTAATTAATTTGCACTGGTCTGCAGCAGCTCTCTGCCTTCACGGAGCTCAAGAGAAGCGCACGCCTGCACCCTACATTTCCTTGCACCATCTTATTCTAACTGCCAACCCACCCCCTCTGCTGGCAGCACTGACAGTTTCTCAGTGCGTGTTTCATGCTGCCTGCCTATGAAAAGTGCAACGAGCGTGATATCACATTTGTTGGTCAACTGGGAGGGCCTTTTTCGTCCACTTCCAGGCACTGATCGCACGTGCCCGATGAGGGTAAGATTCGGGCCAAAAGGTGGAATCTTCCCATAGAGAAAGTATGGAGGCAGGACCCAGAACCAAAATAAGAAAACAGTGTGTCTGGCCAATTCCCTAACTCATTCCTACCTGGGAGAGATGTTTCCAGAAGGAGGGTTAAACCGGCGGTGGCAGATAGTCAATAAGCTCAACTAAGTATCCACTTTGGAGACAAATGGTGATCGCATAGCAATTTTCCTGATGCTGGCAGTTGCATGGTAGTGGCCACCTGGTGACAGGTTCTGGGCATCAACACCTCCTCTAAATCCATCTCCTCAACCAGAGTAACAGCAATCAGCAGCAGCTGCAGCAACAAGGGGCTCCCCCTCCATAATGAAGGCCGTGACACCTGTGGCAATTCTTTATTTTAAATTTTGCTGAAATATTCAGAGTACCTCCATTTTGAAGCATCCTCATGCATCCCTATCTGCATGAACAGGGCCTACCTCTCCCCTTGAGATTGTCTCCAAAGCTTTGGGCCATCTGATTGGGAACCTGCCTGCTCTCCTTCATTGGGTGGAGAATACAGAGGCAACCTTTTAATTGGCCATCTCCCATAAGATCCTAAAATAGCACACATCTCTGATCCATGTGGGATTAGAAGTGTTTGAAGGTGGCAAGGAAGTTGTTACAAAGGCTCAGCGGATCCTTGGTTTATTTTTGGGCATCACACAGTAGCAAGGAATACTACCAGCGATGAAAGTTTTCAATTATGTGGACAGATTGAAGAAACCATTGAGTAGAAAATATGAAGGGAACATTCAATGCTGTTTGTGGTGACAAAGAACAAAGAATATTACAGCACAGGAACAGGCCCTTCGGCCCACCAAGCCTGCGCCGATCCCGATTCATTATTTAGATCTACTACTTATTGCCCAAATGATCCGTATCCCTCCATTTCCACGCCCGTTCATGTGTTTATCAAGATACATCTTACATGCTGCTATTGTGCCTTGCCTCCACCACTTCCACTGGAAAGGCATTCCAGGCACCAACCACCCTCTTCGTGAAAAACTTTCCCCGCTCATTTCCCCTAAACTTCCCCCTCTCACCTTGAACCTGTGCCCCCTTGTAATTGAGTCTTCCACCCTCGGAAAAAACTTCTATTCACCCTGTCTAAACCTCTCAAAGTTTTGTAGACCTCAATCAGGTCTCCCGTCAGCCTCCGACTTTCCAGCGAAAACAATCCGAGTTTATTCAACCTCCAAAATGCATCACCTCACATTTGTCGTGATTGAACTCCATCTGCCATTTCTCTGCTCAATTCTCCAACCAATATATATTCTACTGTATTCTCTGCCAGTCACCTTCACGACCTGCATCTCCACATATCTCGTGTCATCTGCAAACTTGCTAATCAGACCGTCTACATTTTCCTCCAGATCATTTATATATATTAAAACAACAGTGGTCCCAGCATTGATCCCTGTGGAACACCACTACTTACAAATATCCATTCTGAAAAACTCCCTTCTACTGTTGCTCTCTGTCTCCTGTTGCTAAGCCAGTTCTTTATCATCTAGCTAGCACACCCCGAATTCTAAGCGACTATACCTTGACAGGAGGTTCAGTGATTAAAGATTTCAGGTAATTAGCAAAAGAATCATTGATAGCATGAGGAGAAAATACTCAACGAGTTGTTATGATTTGGAATAGAGGGACTGAAAGAGCTGTAGAACTGGATTCAATAACTGTCAAAGGGGAATTGGATAAATATCTGAACAAGATACGTTGCGGGGCTGTGACAAAAGAACAAAGGAGTGACACTAATTCAATGGGTTTTTCAAAGTGCTGGCACAGATACAAAGGGCCTCCTCCTACACTCTATCACTCTACAACCAATGGTTCCATTGCTTTAAATGATGAGCATGCTTAATTGTGAAGTAAATCTCACATGTTTGATTGATTGATTGATTGATTGATTGATTTGATTTGTTTTTGCCCAAGGAAGATATTTAACCATCATATCCTGTACCTATGACTTGAAGGGTGGCAACTAGGATGCTAGCCGGCACAATTAGGCTGCGAATGCTTTTTGAATAATGGGTTTCTCTTTAGGAAAAGTTACTTCTCAAGGAAATGTGACAATGGTAAATATCCACCCAGAAATAGAAACAACAGATGTACTGTTTCGTTGATCTTGGATGTAAATCAAAAAAAGCATAAAGACTTTTCGAGTCACTAATGTGCTCTTTAACGATTCATTCATTGCAGTCATAATTGAAATGCTGATTCAATGATGACAGAAAAAGATCTATTTTTGTAACACTGGCTTTCAAACTGCTGCCTAACTGTGATAATATCTATGCTCTTCCATCATCTTGCAATCCAATAAATTTTAATAGCAGTGATAAGGATGCCTGTCATTTAAATTACAGCTATTTTAAGATCTACTTTATCATACATAAACTATCAATTAATTATAATTGCTACCTTTCTCAGAATTTCAAATAGCTGCATATTTGTCACCATCTCACAAAAGCACAATTTCTGCCAAGAATTGTTAATAGTTTAGATAGCAGGTGCATCACACATAAAGAGCTAGTCAACTGGCAGCATGGAATTTTAATGAAATATGTAGTTAATCTGTGTTTCAATGTCACCTCTCCAGGAAATGAATTATAATACAATCAATTGTGTGTGTATTCTATAATTGCCCTACTAAGAATGCTAGTAGAACTTATGCCTTGTTTTATTGTAATTGGATTGACGTTTCAAAAATGATAACGAACATCAGTGTCGGACAATATTGTCAAAACAACGATGTCCTCGAACAGCTCTTGAGAATGGAGGTAGACTTGCTCAGCAATCTTTACTTGATTAATAACAGGTTATTAATTTCACCCCAATATATATTTTGAACAGCATATTGTAACATGCTCCTTTCAGCTACAGGTCTCAACCTGAAAATTACGCTTATTTCTGTTGGTACATAAATTAGCAGTAAACTGCATAACTTACTTACTACATGTGCTCATAATTTTGCATATTTGGTCTATTGGAATCAAGTTGCTGCCTGCTGCCGAATAGCACTGTCACAAGGTTCCACGGTCAAAGTACAACAAGAAGTGAAGGAAAGAAGGGCTGTCCCCCTTAGCACTGAGTGGATCCTCCACACTTGACACATTGTCTACTGCGACCAACGTCCAGAGGATCTGGATCCAAATCTGCTGCAACGGTAAAATGAAAGAAAGGTTCTCTCCGCCAATCGTAACATCATAAAATCCGACAGCATGGGATCAATTTTTGTGCTCCCTGTTTGAAAGAGTTGTTCAATTTAAACCCACACCCCATTTTTTTTCCCCTAAACCCTTCAATTAACATCAGAAAGACAGGATTGGTTGGACATAGCACATTGTTGTTTGTGGGAGTGTGCTGTGTGCAATCGGCTGCTGTGTTTCGTAAATTACAATAGATGTCAGTTGGTTATAATTTACACCACATAATGCAAGTCTTTCTTTCTTCACAGGAATCTACCTTCAGAGACAGTTTGATGGATCATGAACAGCATAACCTAATAAAAGAAAATCAACATGGGTTCATGAGGATAGTTCATAATCCATTGAATTTATTGAGGAGGATAGTGGATATGGAAGAGCCTAAGGATATTGTAATTATGGGCATCCAAAGGAATTGACAAATTCCATATGCAGATCATTAATAAGAAGGAAAGTGCCCAGGATTGGAGAGAGCACGTGTCATTGACTGGCAATTGGTTGGATGATGGACAGTCAGTGGATCTTGAGAAATTTCGCTAATTTGTGGAATTTGATAAGTGGTTTCTCCAGGGATCTATACTTGGGCCTTAGCTTTTCATTGTATCATATAGTTAGATGAGGGTGAGTTGCATATCCAAGTTTTTAGATGGCACTAAATTTGCATTTGGATTTGTTTTTTGCCACGTGTACCGAGGAGCAGTGAAAGGTATTGTTCTGGGTAGAGCCAAAGCACAAAGAAAATTCCAGCTCAGGAACAGGTCCTTCGACCCTCCAAACCTGCACCGGCCATGCTGCACATCTGATCTAAAACACCCTACCCTTCTGGGTACCCAGAACAATACCTGTCACTGCACCTCGGTACACGTGACAATAAACAAATCCCAATCCAAATTTAGTGCCATCTGAAAACTTGGATATACAACTCATCCTCATCTAACTCTGTGATATAATTAAAAGCTAAGGCTAACTATGTGATACAATGAAAAACTAAGGCCCAAGTACAGATCCCTGGGGAAAGTGACTTATCAAATTCCGCAAATTAGCAAAATTTCTCAAGACCCGCTGTTTGTCTCCATCATTCAACCAATTGCCACCTGTCTATTCCCATCCTATTCATGTATTTGTCCCATATCCCTCTATTCCCATTGTTACGGGCCAGGACGTAGAAACTCCAAAGTGTATTATGAAGTTCACCTGGCCTACAACCTTCATGTTGAATTTGGCTAGGATGAGCACAAAAGCTTTCACTGCAGGTGTGATTCATGAGACTTCCGAGACACTTGAATCAAAACAAAGTTTATTCTTAGAATGTAGTTAACATATATATATATATATATATAAACACAGCAAGAATTTTTATCAATTACAAATGTAAGCACACCACGCAGCTACAGTAATCTATGTGTAACACTGAATGAATTCCCCCTAAGCTGTTCCAATTCAATAACAAAATCCAATAAGCTAAAGCTCCTTTTCATGGGCGTTGCCCAGCACACTGTGTTCTCACTTGAATGGGACTGGCCCTTTTCCTGAAATTCTGATCCAGGTCCAGCCAGCAGATTCTAACTCCTTCCAGAGAACAACTATATCTTTAAAGTTACCAAGGAAGTTAGCCACAACCAATGAATTTTTTATTGGTACAGCTTTTAAAATGAAAACAGAGAAAAACACTTCTTTCTCCTTCTACATTCCAAAGCAGTCAAACTGAAACTGAAACCCGAAAAGAAACTCACCTGACAGCCACAGCCCAATGTGCTACAAGTCACACAATAAGAGACTAAACCTTTCTTAAAGGGATACTCACATGACACAATCCTATTCTTGTACTTGTCAAGACCCCCCTTAAAAGTCACTATAGTACCTGCTTCCACTACCTCACCCGGCAGCGAGTTCCACACTCCCGCCACCCTTTGTAAAAAACTTGCCTCGTATATCTCCCTTAAACATTGTCCCTCACACCTTAAACCTATGCCCCCTAGTCATTGACTCTTCCACCCTGAGAAAAAGCTTCTGACTATCCACTCTGTCCATGCCCCTCATAATCTTGTAGACTTCTATCAGGTCACCCCTCATCCTCCGTCATTTCAGTGAGAACAAATCAAGTTTCTCCAGCCTCTCCTCATAGCTAATGCCCTCCATACCAGGCAACATCCTGGTAAATCTTTTCTGTACCCTCTCCAAAGCCTCCAACTCCTTCTGATAGTGTGGCAACCAGAATTGAACACTGTATTCCAAGCACGTCCTAACTAAAGTTCTATAAGATTGCAAATGACTTGCCAATTTTTAAACTCAATGCAGTGGCCGATGTAGGCAAGGATGCTGTACGCCTTCTTGACTAGATTCTTCACCTGCGTTGCCACTTTCAATCACCTGTGTACCTGTACACCCAGATCCCTCTGCCTATTAATACTCTCAAGGGTTCTGCCATTTACTGTATATTTCCCATCTGTATTCGACCTTCCATAAATGCATTACCTCACATTTGTCCAGATTAAACCCCATATGCTATCTCTCCGCCCCCAAGTCTCTAACCGATCTATATCCTGCTGTATCCTCTGATGGTCTTCATTGCTGTCCGCAATTCCACCAATTTGTGTCATCCGCAAACTTACTAATCAAACCAGTTACATTTTCCTCCAAATCATTTATATATATATTACAAACAGCAAGGGTCCCAGCACTGATCCCTGAGGAACGCCACTAGTCACAGCCCTCCATTCAGAAACGCACCATCCACTGTCCCTGCTGTCTTCTATGACCGAGCCAGTTCTGTATTCATCTTGACAGCTCACATGTGATGCCGCGGAACTTCACCTTCTGTACCAGTCTGCAATGAGGGACCTTGTCAAGGGCCTTACTGAAGTCCATCCACTGCCCTACCCTTATCAATTATCTTTGTTACTTCCTTGAAAAACCCGATCAAGTTAGTGGGACAACGGCCTTCCCCCCATCCAATTATTTCCAAGTGGGAGTAAATTCTGTTTTGAAGAATCCTCTTCAGTAATTTCCCTACAACTGATGTAAGGCTCACCGGCCTGTACTTTCCTGGATTATTCTTGCTACCCTTCTTAAACAAAGGAACAACATTGGCTATTCTCCAATCTTCTGGGACCTCTCCTGTAGCTATTGAGGATACAAAGATTTCCTCCCTTGCCTCTCTCAGTATTCTGGGGTATATCCCATCAGGCCGTGGGGACCTATCTACCTTAACACTTTTCAAGACCCCAAATTCTTCCTCCCTCTTGATCTCAACATGATCCAAATAATCTACACAGCCTTCCCCAGGCTCACCATCCACCATGTCCTTCTCTTTGGTGAATACTGATGCAAAGTACTCATTTAATACCTCGCCCATTTCCTTTGGCTCAACGTATAGATGCCCTCCCCTGTCCTTTAGTTGGCCAAACCTCTCCCTGGCTACCCTCTTGCTTTTTATATATGTGTAAAGATCCTTGGAATTTTCCTTAATCCTGCTCGCCAATGACTTTTTATGACCCCTTTTAGCCCGCCTAACTATTTGCTTAAGTTTCTTTCTACTTTCCTTTTCTTCCACACGCTTTGTGTGTTCCCAGCTTCCAAGCTTTGACAAATGCTTCCATACATGAAAAAAAACAGAGGGCATACATAAATAGATAATTTAAATACATATTTTCTTTGTTATTTTTGGCAGAGGGGGGTGGATGCCTGGAACGCTTTGCCAGCGGAGGTGGTAGAGGCGGGCACAATAGCATCATTCAAGATGCATCTAGACAGATATATGAACGGGCAGGGAACAGAGGGAAGTAGATCCTTGGAAAATAGGCGACAGGTTTAGATAAAGGATCTGGATCGGCGTAGGCTGGGAGGGCCGAAGGGCCTGTTCCTGTGCTGTAATTTTCTTTGTTCTTTGTACAGACATAGGCATCGGGTGAAACATACAGGAGTGTAGTACTATTTGTAGAGAAGATCTGTGAAGAGATCAGATCAGTCCATAAGAGGGTCATTTAGGAGTCTGGTAACAGCGGAGAAGAAGCTGCTTTTGAATCTGTTAGAGCGTGTTCTCAGACTTTTGTATCTCCTGCCAGATGGAAGAAGTTGGAAGAGTAAATGAGCCGGGTGGGAGCGGTCTTTGATTATACTGCTCGCATTCCCCACGCAGCTGGAGGTGCAGACACAGTCGATGGATGGGAGGTGCATTTGTGTGATGGACTGGGCTGTGGTCATGGCTCTCTGTAGTTTCTTATGGCCTTGGGCTGAGCAGTTCCCATACCAGGCTGTGATGCAGCCAGATAAGATGCTTTCTATGCTGTATCTGTAGAAGTTGATAAGAGTCAATGTGAACATGCCGAATTTCCTTAGTTTCCTGAGAAAGTATAGATGCTGTTGTACTTTCTTGGCGTAGCATCGACGTGGGTGGACCAGGACAGATTGTTGGTGATGTCCACACCTAGGAATTTAAAGCTGTCAACCATCCCCACCTTGGCACCATTGATGCAGCCAGGGATGTATACGATACTTCCCTTCCTGAAGTCAATGACCAGCTCTTTAGTTTTGCTGACATTGAGGGAGAGATTGTTGTCATTACACCAGTCCACTAGGTTCTCTATCTCTCTCCTGTACTCTGACTCATCGTTGTTTGAGATCTGAGCCACTACAGTCGTACCTTCAGCAAGCTTGTAGGCGGAGTTGGAGCTAAATTTTGCCACACAGAAGGTAAACTGTGTGTTGATGAGAGTAGGAAATTATAAAGGGATATAGTCAGGTTATAGAAGTGGGTAAAACTAGGGTAGATGATGTTCAATGTGGACAAACATGACCTGACAAGCAATCAGAGCAAGTTCTTCATGGTGAGAGACTAAGAACTGTGGATGAACAAAAGGATTTATATATTAATGTATATTGATCACTGAAAGCTAGTGCATATGTGCAAAACGTAATCAAAACTACAAATTAAATGCTATTTTTGTCTCAGGTGGTTGGAAGAGAAAAGTGACCGAATATAATTCAATTATGCAAAGTCTTTATTGGACCTCTCTGAAATACTGTGATCAATTCTTGTCACTGAATGTTGGGAAAGATATTTTGACTTTGGAGCAGGTAAAGCATAGATTCACCAGAATAATGATACCTAGGGATAAAGAGTTGAATTATTTGGTTACATGGCATAAACATGCCTTGTATTTCATTGAATTTAAGAAATTGAATTGGATCTAACTGAAGTCCTTGAAATTATGACCCGAATCTTCTGCCCTCCAGATCATTGAAGACCAGACATCCTCCAGAATGCACTTCAGGATTGCACAGAAGTCCCAATGCACTGACTCCATGGGAATTGCCTGGGAATTTTGAACTTTTTATGGGCAATTCCCTGTTCCCGGGACCCTCCAAAAAAGTCTCCTACTCTGAGTTAGAGTCGTTGACTTCAAGCAGTTCCGATTTACTTACCTGCATAGTTACCCAGGAAATGATAGACAGAAAAATCCTAGTCTATCCCCGAGACAACTATACAATTGACACACCCAATTCCCCCTGCCCAACTCCCAACACTCCCTGGCTCTCTCCTGACTGGACCTGACTAATCCCCAACACCCAATGCCCTCACCACCCAACTCTCCCCAACACAGCATGACAGACTCCCGCCATCCAACCCCACCTCCGGATTCAACAGTTACATCCCTAACCTGACCAGACTAGCCCATTACCTGACAATCCCTCAAAGCCTGCCAGTCCCTACAGTCCCTACCTCTCTTCCTCACCCACTTACAAATCCAGCCAGTTGCCAGCCTACTCAGCTGCCATCACCCCAGTGCCACTATTACAGATACACATTCATTCTTCTCACTCACGTAGTGATCATAGAACTGGAAGATATCATCCTGTAACTGCCCTCAATTGATTTGATCTTCCCTCTTTGACCATCAACCCTCACTCTATCACCCTTTCCTTACCTTCATCAGTGGTATTTTACCCACCGCTATCATACTTGATCATCTATCATTGACCCTTGAGCTTCTGCCCATCAAGGGTCAGTCAGGTCAATCCCCCGGCAAACTGGAATTGCCTCCTGTTACCCTTGACCTGCCATCCATGTTCCTCAATGCTTCCTCCATTGCCCTTAATCTTCCCTCTGTTACTCTTGACTATCAAGGCTTCACCATTTTCCTTCTTTATGTAACCATAGTTTCCCCACAATCATGCTTAGTCTACCATCTCTCAACTGTGACCTTCCCTGTGTAGTCTGGCTTCCTCCCTTTGACCCTCTTGAGACTTTGTAGGACTGCCACCTCGCTCCCTGTTTCGCTCGGTCAGCCATGCCCCTCGGCTCTTTGACAGCCGCCTCCCTGCCTCCTTGCTTCCCTTAGTCAGCCATGTCCTGTTTCTTTTTCACAGCTGTCACCCGGTCTCAATACTGTCTCCTCTCCAGTCATCAAACATAGCTCCTCATGCGTGAAAAAGCAGCTCTGCGTCAGTCCAAATCCACCAAGAAGACTGCCACCATCTGCTTTACGCCACGTTTAAACAATTGCGAATCGATAAGCACGTGTTTCAGGTTTCCTGATTTCTTAATTGCAAATGTACACTTAATTGGGCATGAATGACATGCAAATATATTTAAAATAGATTCTCAACACTTTCCTTGGGGAGCTCGATCTGCCGTCCATCCGCTTCCATCTTAATTATGTAGTTTCAGCATCCGTTTCGCCTCCCGCTCAATAAATTCTCCACCTATCTCATTTCCCATGCCCAAGAGCTACTTCAGATTCTGCCCAGTGAAACTGTTTCCTTTGATGGGTGTAATTTTAAAATTAGAACTCGGTTATTTAGAACTGAAATCAGCAAGCATATTTTCACACAGAGGGTGGCAGAAATCTGGAATTCACTCACATTAATTGTTGTAGAGGTTATGTTAGCAGAAATCTTGAAGAATAATTCAATCACTTTTTGTTGGTGAGAATACTAAAACATATTGAACAAAAGCAGATCATTTGAGGAGAGGCACAAATCACCCATGATCTTCTTGAATCGTAAAACAGGCAAGGGACACAATTGCTTACTTTATTCTAATGATTTGTTGTCTGCAAAACCTCAGACACTTTGACCAGTTTATTACTCAAACGTTTTACCCAGGTGCCTTTCTTTGCGAGATTAACAAATGGCAAATACAAGTATATGGTTCAACCAAATTCATTTATCAAACCGTAAAACAGTTACCCCTCTTAGATGATCCCAAACAATACTAAATGATCCTAAGATTCTGAATACTGCCTGAGCTGATGGACTCAGCCAAGCTGGGGTCATCCAATCCTCTGAGTCTTGATTCCGCGAGTCCTTCATCTCGCGCATTGCATCCTTTCATCTTTGGTCGGTCGTCCAATCTTCGCGATTACCTCTGCGCTGAGTCGTCGCTGGGGGGTCCATCCTTATACCCCTTTTCGCATCTTGCCAGAAAGCTATCTGGCCCTCAGCCAATGAGGTCTTGGGACAAGGGTTGTAATACCCAATGGTGTTACCAATGGCAACTCTGCTGGACACCAGAAACCCAAATGCAGGGATGAATCTCCAGGTGTGTTGTTTGCATGTAACCTCCCTGAATATATGGTAATGGCAGGGAAATTGGATGTTGGAATGTCTAGCTTTATCTGGGAAATCCAAAACAATCAATCCATATGAATAAGATTGATTATCTCCTGATAGGTGATTGACAGGGCAGGTCCATGTTGTGATCTGCATATCTGTATATATATAGGGGGTTAATGTATAGACGTAACAATCAAGTAATCACTAGAGTGCAGCACGAGAGACTGATATAAATAGACAGACGAAAGCCAAGTTCCGCCTCTTCACAAGAGCAGGTTCTAGTGACCACAAGCATACAAGGTCAGCTCAGCACAGGTGTAAATAATCATAAGTATTTCTCAATCAACAATGTTCATGTAACATCTAGTTTAAGCATTGGAGAGAGAACAAACTCACAGTTAATTAGTCAACATTACTCAATAAAATATTTGCTCTAATTGGAAGCCTACGAGTGATAATCACTATCGAGTTAAAGATCATCCTGGAAGAAGCAAGTGAGTAATACATGTTGCACAAAGCAATACAACATAACTATCAGAAATAGTAATATAATAGTCCAGACATGGCCTGGCAGTAATAAAAGCAAATTATTGCAGATGCTGGAATCTGAAACGAAAGAGAAAATGCTGGAAAATCTCAGCAAGTCTGGCAGCATCTGTACAGAGGGTCGTCGGACTTGAAACGTTAGCTTTTTCTCTCCCTACAGATGCTGCCAGACTTGTTGAGATTTTCCAGCATTTTTTCTTTCGTTCTGGCAGTTTGTCTGCGTTCAGTGTGTTCAAACTTAGCCAAGTTCAAAATCCCATTAGATCAGCCCTGGAGCTGACTTTCATTTGATTTAAAATGTCCAATTCTTAATTTAGAGTGTCCAATTTTATATCTAGCACAAAACACAGGCTGATGTTCATTTTACCACAGATTGCAAGTATCTTTCAACAAAGTCACTGTGCCTATAATGTACATTTCTGGTACGCTGCAATCGAACACATTGGTGAACATTGCCTTGAAAACATTTCCAACCTCGCATCTTTCCCATTACTAAAACTAACTTGAAGCAAGTCTTAACATTAAATTTTAAATGCAAAACTGCACTTTTGAAATAAACGGTCCAATATTTTTCTTGGACAGAGTTAAATGAAAGAAGGACTTTCATTTATATAGCACCTCTTCTGACCACTCGGTGTCTCAAAGCACTTTCCAGCAAATTAAGTACTTTTTAATTGTAGGAAACGCAGCAGCCAACTTGTTCACAGAAATGTGATTAATGACCCAATATTAATTGAGGGGCAAATATCAGCCAGGACACTGGGGACAATTTCCTTGATTTTCTTCAAAATAGTGGTAGGATCTTTGCATCTATCTGAGAGGGCAGACACAGTCTCAGTTTTACATCTAATACAAAACACAGTATCTCCAATTATGTTCTCCAGTGACTTCCTCTACTGGTCCAGACTATTAACCTTGATTTTGCTCTCAAGTCCTGGAATGGGGTTTGAGCCCACAATTTTCTAACTTAGAAATGAGTGTGGTACCAATTGAATCATAGCTAAACACAGAGGAAAAACTGCTCTTATAGCCTCAAAATTTACTCAGTCACAACCTTTTTTGCATGGCCTCATTTTATTGACACAGCCTGTTATCCTTAAACCTCCCAATTTATTTATCTAGTAAGAAGTCTTACAACACCAGATTAAAGTCCAACAGGTTTGTTTCGATTCACTAGCTTTCGGAGCGCAGCTCCTTCCTCAGGTGAATCATTTTATCTCGGCGGCACGTTTGCTAAATAAAGTGCTTTTCCTCCACTCTATAGGCTCTTCATTTAGGAGTGCATATGGATGGGTTTTGAATAAGTTTTTTTATCATAGAATTTACAGTGTAGAAGGAGGCCATTCGGCCCATCGAGTCTGCACCGGCTCTTGGAAAGAGCCCCCCACCCAAGGTCAACACCGCCACCCTAGTCCCATAACCCAGTAACCCCACCCAACACTAAGGGCAATTTTGGACACTAAGGGCAATTTATCATGGCCAATCCACCTAACCTGCGCATCTTTGGACTGTGGGAGGAAACCGGAGCACCCGGAGGAAACCCACGCACACACGGGGAGGATGTGCAGACTCCGCACAGACAGTGACCCAAGCTGGAATCGAACCTGGGACCCTGGAGCTGTGAAGCAATTGTGCTATCCACAAGGCTACCATGCTGCCTAAGATCTTTATATTCACAATGTTCAAAACTTCTCCTTCTCAACATCTTCAAATTATGGAACCCCTTACCATTGATTCCTTCCACTGCAATCTTCTCTGTTGGAAATACCAAGCTTGGTGTCAACTAATTGTCACTTTCTATGTCCCTTGTTTTCTCTTTAGTGTTTGTGATTTTGGTGACATTGGGCACTATAATACCACGGTTGATCAATGATAAACCGCAAGGTAGCAATGTGGATAGTACAATTGCTTCACAGCTCCAGGGTCCCAGGTTCGATTCCGGCTTGGGTCACTGTCTGTACGGAGTCTGCACATCTTCCCCGTGTGTGCGTGGGTTTCCTCCGGGTACTCCGGTTTCCTCCCACAGTCCAAAGATGTGCAGGTTAGGTGAATTGGCCATGATAAATTGCACTTAGTGTCCAAAATTGCCCTTAGTGTTGGGTGGGGTTGTGGGGATAGGGTGGAGGTGTTGTACTTGGGTAGGGTGCTCCTTCCAAGAGTCGGTGCAGACTCGATGGGCCGAATGGCCTCCTTCTGCACTGTAAATTCTATGATTCTATGATAAAAAGAAACATAACCAGGAGTGGTAATCCTGACTGTCATTTATTTCTCTTTCCCAGCCCAGGAGCATTGAGGCCAATAGCAACAGAAGAGGTATATGAAGGTCATTCGCCACTACTTTCTCAAGGACAATAAATGCCTGCCTTACCCACTGACGCTCACTAACACCGTATCACATAAACCAATAAATAAAAAAACCTCTGCTGCCAAAATCAGCTGCAACCAAATATATTAGCTCAAATTGGGCTCATCTTTGTGACTCATGTCCATGCTGGGAAATTAATTTACAAATGGAACTATATTCACACAGCATGTTTAACATGACCAGAATCAAAATTCTCTTGGCAGATACATCCAACCAATCATCAGCATGCAAAGGAAATCCATACAATGCTGTTTGTAAAAGACTTCTACAATGAGTCACTTAGCCCAATTAGCTTGACTATGGCAGTAGTATGGTATAGTCTATATATATGCATATATATATAGAATAGTAGTATAGTACTATATATGTGTGTATATATATGCACACACATATATATAGACTATATATATAGTTGGGCAGCATGGTGGCAAAGTGGTTTGCACTGGTGCCTCACAGCTCCTGGGTTCCAGATTCAATTCCAGTCTCCGGTGACTGTCTGTGTGGAGTTTGCACTTTCTCCCCGTATCTGCGTGGGTTTCCTCCGGGTGTTCCGGATTCCCCCACCGTCCAAAGAAGTGCAGGTTAGGTGGATTGACCATGCTAATTATCCCCCTTAGTGTCCTAAAGGTCAGGTGGGATTACTGGGTTATGAGGATAGAGTGAAGGTGCAGGCTTGGGTAGGGTGCTCTTTCCAAGGGCTGGTGCAGATCGATGGGCCGAATGGCCTCCTTCTGCACTGTATATTCTTAAAGTATAGTATTGTGTAGTCTGATGAGTTTATTGTTGAGTCCTCTTATACTCCTACAGCCACACGCAGCTTACTGGTCTATGAGGATAACTTTGATGAAACACTGTGTTCCTGCCAACACAAGATCGCCACAGAAAATGGCCACCATTATCTGCCTGTACATGTGCAGAAAACCAATGCTGTAATTTGCAGGAGACACAGTGCCAATTAGATCTTATTTGATTCCTGAAGCCATTCACCCAGTCTCTCAGTCCTGCAGAGGGCAGTCAGGGCACGACAGTTTCTAGGGATCAGGATTGTGGCCACAATTCTGGATTACAACACGTTTGCAGCTCTCGGGCCAGTTCCCATCGATAGGCCCAGGCTAAGGCGAAGAGGCTCCAGAGTGGGAGGTTCAAAAACTGTGGGGAGGCCATGCACCAATAGTCCACCACCCGGCTACAGAGTTCAGAAGCTCAGTGAATGGCCTCAGGATATGAATAAAATTCAATTGGAAGAAGTCGGAGTTCCAAAGGTGGGATATGGTGGTTGTAATCTGGAATTGTGGCCTTCACCGGTTGGATCAAAAGCCTCCCATCCTGATTCCTGGCTCCATTCCTCCCTTTGTCTCACTGATTTAGTGAAGGTGAGGTTTTTTTTCATCCCTGTCTTTCATAACTTTTTGATGAGCATCTGTGCTCCTAACCTGAGGGGACTGAGGGGAGCTCAGTGAATAGGCCCAGTAATACTAAAAGGAATAAAATGGGAAGTAAAAACATAAATGGTAAGCGACGCGGCAGGTTGTTACATGAAGATATGGGTTCAACGACAAGGAAAATTAGGAGAAAAGTTAAGAGGAAATATAACTTAGGAGAGGTTACTGATCGAAGCGCTGAGATTCAAAAGGTGTTAGCATTCCCGTGCCAGCCTCCCAGAACAGGTGCCGGAATGTGGCGACTAGGGGCTTTTCACAGTAACTTCATTTGAAGCCTACTTGTGACAATAAGCGATTTTCATTTTCATTTCATTCATTTTTCAATTTCATTTTCATTTTCAAGACAGAGGTATAAAAGCCAGCATAAGTGTACTTTACCTGAATTCTCGTAGTATTCGTAATAAGGTAAATGAGTTGATGGCGCAAATCATCGTGAATGACTATGATTTAGTGGCCATTACTGAAACATGGTTAATGGATGGTCAAGACTGTGATTTAAATATCCAATGGTATCAAACTATTCGGAAGGACAGAGTGGATGGTAAGGGAGGTGGTGTAGCTCTGTTATTTAAGGATGACATCCGGGCAACAGTAAGGGATGACATCGGTGCCATGGAGGATAAGGTTGAATCCATTTGGGTGGAAATCAGGAATAGTAAGGCGAAAATGTCACTGATAGGAGTAGTCTATATGCCACCAAATAGTAGCATTATGGTAGGGCAGGCAATAAACAAAGACATAACTGATGCATGTAGAAATGGTACAGCAGTTATCATGGGGGATTTTAATCTACATGTCAAATGGTATAACCGGGTCGGTCAAGGCAGCCTTGAGGAGGAGTTTATAGAATGTATCTGCGATAGTTTCCTTCAACAGTATGTAATGGTACCTACGAAGGAACAAGCGGTCCTAGATCTGGTCCTGTGTAATGAGACAGGATTGATTAATGATCTCATAGTTAGGGATCCTCTCGGAAGGAGCGATCACAATATGGTGGAATTTAAAATACAGATGGAGGGTGAGAAGGTAAAATCAAACAATAGAGTTTTGTGCTTAAACAAAGGAGATTACAATGGGATGAGAGAAGAGCTAGCTAAGGTAGACTGGGAGCAAAGACTTGATGGTGAAACAGTTGAGGAACAGTGGAGAACCTTCCAAGCAATTTTTCACAGTGCTCAGCAAAGGTTTATACCAATAAAAGGGAAGGACGGTAGAAAGAGGGAAAATCGACCATGGATATCTAAGGAAATAATGGGAGAGTATCAAATTGAAGGAAAAAGCATACAAAGTGGCAAAGGTTAGTGGGAGACTAGAGGACTGGGAAATCTTTAGGGGCAAAAGAAAACTACTAAAAAAGCTATAAAAAAAGAGTAAGATAGATTATGAGAGTAAACGTGCTCAGAATTTAAAAAAAAGATAGTAAAAGTTTCCACAAATATATAAAACAAAAAAGAGTGGCTGAGGTAAATATTGATCCTTTAGAGGATGAGAAGGGAGATTTAATAATGGGAGATGAGGAAATGTCTGAGGAACTGAACAGGTTTTTTGGGTCAGTCTTCACAGTGGAAGACACAAATAACATGCCAGTGAATGATAGAAATGAGGCCAAGACAGGTGAGGACCTTGAGATGATTATTATCACTAAGGAGGTAGTGATGGGCAAGCTAATGGGCTAAAGGTAGACAAGTCTCCTGGTCCTGATGGAATGCAGCCCAGAGTGTTAAAAGAAATGGCTAGGGAAATTGCAAATGCACTAGTGATAATTTACCAAAATTTACGAGACTCTGGTGTGGTCCCAGCGGATTGGAAATTAGTAAACATGACACCGCTGTTTAAAAGAGGAGGTAGGCAGAAAGCGGGTAATTATAGACCAGGGAGCTTAACTTCGGTAGTAGGGAAGATGCTGGAATCTATCATCAAGGAAGAAATAGAAAGGCATCTGGATGGAAATTGTCCCATTGCGCAGAGGCAGCATGGGTTCATAAAGGGCAGGTCGTGCCTAACTAATTTAGTGGAATTTTTTGAGGACATTACCAGTGCGGTAGATTACAGGGAGCCAATCGATGTGGTATATCTGGATTTCCAGAAAGCCTTTGACAAGATGCCACACAAAAGGTTGCTGCATAAGATAAAGATGCATGGCATTAAGGGTAAAGTAGCAGCATGAATAGAGGATTGGTTAATTAATAGAAAGCAAAGAGTGGGGATTAAAGGGTGTTTCTCTGGTTGGCAATCAGTAGCTAGTGGTGTCCCTCAGGGATCAGTGTTGGACCCACAACTGTTCACAATTTACATAGATGATTTTGAGTTGGGGACCAAGGGGCAATGTGTTCAAGTTTGCAGACAACACTTAGATGAGTGGTAAAGTAAAAAGTGCAGAGGATACCAGAAGTCTGCAGAGGGATTTGGATAGGTTGAGTGAATGGGCCAGGGTCTGGCAGCTGGAATATAATGTTGACAAATGTGAGGTTATCCATTTTGGTAGGAATAACAACAAAACGGATTATTATTTAAATGATAAAATATTAAAACATGCTGCTGTGCAGAAAGACCTGGGTGTGCTAGTGCATGAGTCGCAAAAAGTTGGTTTGCAGGTGCAACAGATGATTAAGAAGGCAAATGGAATTTTGTCCGTCATTGCTAGAGGGATGGAGTTTAAGACTAGGGAGGTTATGATAGGGAGGTTAACATCTATAAGGTGTTAGTGAGGCCACACCTGGAGTATTGTGTTCAGTTTTGGTCTCCTTACCTGAGAAAGGACGTACTGGCGCTGGAGGGTGTGCAGAGGAGATTCACTAGGTTAATCCCAGAGCTGACGTTGTTGGATTACGAGGAAAGGTTGAATAGACTGGGACTGTACTCATTGGAATTTAGAAGGATGAGAGGGGATCTTATAGAAACATATAATATTATGAAGGGAATAGATAGGATAGATGCGGGTAGGTTGTTTCTACTGGCGGGTGAAAGCAGAACTTGGGGGCATAGTCTGAAAATAAGGGGAAGAAGATTTTGGACTGAGTTTAGGAGGAACTTCTTCACCCAAAGGGTTGTGAATCTATGGATTTCCTTGCCCAGTGAAGCAGTTGAGGCTCCTTCATTAAATATTTTTAAGATAAAGATAGATAGTTTTTGAAGAATAAAGGGATTACGGGTTATGGTGTTTGGGCCGGAAAGTGGAGCTGACTCCACAAAAGATCAGCCATGATCTCATTGAATGGCGGAGCAGGCTTGAGGGGCCAGATGGGCTACTCCTGCTCCTAGTTCTTATGTTCTTATGCTCTTGTGTTCTTATGTTCTAACCGCTGCCAGCTCCTTCGTTCGCAATGACATCGCGGAGTAAAATAGTACTACTATGCATGCACAGCCATCGCACCAAATGCACCCTTGTTGAAAATATGAAAGCAAGTGGGTGCTGAGCTTATAATGTTCCTGCTTAAAAGTCTGGTTTGGACTCTAATGGATCATTATCATGATTTAAACGTTTTTGCAGCATTGATCCTTGTGGTCTACACGCACCCACTTCCACTGAAGGTGTGGAGTGCTGTGGCTAACACACTGTGCCACATTTCAGTGTTAATGAGCAGGATTCATCCGAAAAATTACTAAGTGTCATTTTGGGCAAGTTTGATGGGGTGTTTTGCACCGGCTACAATGACGTGATCATAACCTGTATTCACTTGAGCAAAAGCGAGCCCCCACGTAAAGCTCTCCACGCCTGAGTCCCCAGCCATCTGATTGCATGACTTGCACCTCAGCTGCTGGGCGCTATCATGGGGGAGCTGCTTTTAAAGAGTACTCAGCACTCATTTGCAGTCAAGACATGGGAATGACAGAACAGAGACCTGCTCCTCTATTTGGGTATGACGACCTGGCCAGGCTTCTTGAACCAGTGGCTGAGAGAAGGTCGGAGGTTGAGCAATGCACCTGGAAGGCAGTGGCAGCTGCAGTGAGCGCAGGCAGCATGACCAGGAGGACAACCGGCCAATGTTGGAAGAAGGTGAACGACCTCCTACAAGCTGCAAGAGTAAGTTAGCATCACTATCCTGACATCAGTACCGCCTGCCACCCTTCAATCACCCAAATGCCCATCAATCCACTGGCTGACACCGTGGGCGCGATTCTCCGACCCCCCACCGGGTGGGAGAATCGCCGAGGGCTGGCGTGAATTTCGCCCCCGCCGTGTCCCAAATTCTCCATCACCAGAGATTCAGCGGGGGCGGGAATCACGCTGCGCCGGTCGGCGGGCCCATCCCCGGCGATTCTCCGGCCCGCAATGGGCCGAAGTCCCGCCGCTGTCAACCCTCTCCCTCCAGCGTGGATTAAACCACCTTTTTAACAGCGGGACAAGGTGGCGCGGGCGGGCTCTGTGGTCTTGGGGGGGGGCGTGGGCGATCTGGCCCTGGGGGGTGCCCCCACGGTGGCCTGGCCCGCGATCAGGGCATCCGATCCACGGGCGGGCCTGTGCCGTGATGGCACTCTTTTTCTTCCGCCTTCGCCATATTCTCACTATGGCGTAGGCAGAAGAGACCCCCTCCCCTGCACATGCGCGGGGATCATGTTAGCAGCCGCTGACGCTCCCACGCATGCGTCGCCGGGCGAAGACCTTTCGGCGTCGGCTGGCGTGGGTCCTAAGGCCTTTCCCATCCGCTGGCAGATCGGAAACCACTCCGGCGCGGGCCCAGCCCCTCAAGGTGAGGGCTTGGCCCCTAAAGGTGCGGATACTTCCTTTACCTTTAGGGGCCAAGCCCTCACCTTGAGGGGCTAGACCCGCGCCGGAGTGGTTTCCGCTCCACCGGCTGGCGGGAAAGGCCTTTGGCGCCATGCCAGCCGGGGCCGAAAGGTCTTCGCCGGGCGATGCATGCGTGGGAGCATCAGCGGCTGCTGACGTGAAGACCATGGCGAAGGCGGAAGAAAAAGAGTGCCATCACGGCACAGGCCCGCCTGCGGACCGGTGGGCCCCGATTGCGGGCCAGGCCACCATGGGGCACCCCTCGGGGCCAGATCGCCCTGCGTCCCCCCCAGGACGCCGGAGCCCACCCGCGCTGCCTTGTCCCGCCGTTCAAAAGGTGGTTTAATCCACACCGGCAGGAGAGGGTTGACAGCGGCGGGACATCACGGGCCGGAGAATTGCCGGGGGTGGGCCCGACGACCAGTGCGGCGCGATTCCCGCCCCCGCCGAATCTCTGGTGGCGGAGAATTCGGGACACGGCAGGGGCGGGATTCACGCCAGCCCCTGGCGATTTCCCGACTTGGTGGGGGGTCGGAGATTCGCGCCCCAGATGTAGCATCCTCCCAGCATTTGACCTCCAGGCTTGTTCCTCAGAACCTCCTGACACTTAACATCAAAACCTCTTCATGCCGAGGCACAGTACCTACATATGCTACCTGCTATAGACCCCCTGACCCATCAAGCGTGTGGCTCACAATGTCGTCTTTTTGTCCCCGCAAGAGAAGAGAGACCATAATAAGAGGGAAAGGACAAAGGCTAAGGGGAGGGCAGAATCCCAGAGATCCGAGTCCTCACACACTATGAGGAAAGGGGCTTGGAGATCGCAGGATTGCCCATGGGGAGACCCGTGACAGCAATATCGGCCTGTGCCAGTTGAGGATCCATTGTCCCTTCATTCAGATGACCGGTCTCAAGTGAGTTGTTCATGTCAGACAAAATTATCCTTCCCCCTGGATGACCACAAGTCCATTGTCTTGCAGGATCACCATCTGCTGAGGCTGGGCTATCCAGAGTCGTTCCCCCCTGCCACCCAAGAACACACCTCAGAGGAGAGCTCTGAGGAGAACACCGGCGATGTGCCACAGTTATAACCCACACTTTCCACCATTGCAGAGACACACAGCTCAATGGTCAACATTAGTAGACAGATTTTGGGGGCACTATCTGGTGAACACCACACAGCTGGTGGAGGTAGGAACATCCAACGGAGATAGCAGTCAGAGGCTTGCTGGATCCCAGTACTCAGCTGAGTCCCAGCCAGGTGCTGAACCTCTTAGTGCTGATGCAAATGCAGGTGATACAACACAACCATAACATTCAGGAGGGGGTGTCAGCAATGTTCCAGCAACTGCAAGGCCAATTGGAGGTGTACCAAAGCCTTCAGGGCAGGAGATGGTGCCGGCATTGCATGGCACCCAGGCCAACACTCCTAGAGTGGCAAGCGTAGAGGGTAAGTTCAGCACGATGTCTGAGCCATGAGTGGTGGTGTCCAAGGCGTTGCTCTGTCTGTGACGACCATGACTGAGGGCCTTAACAACATGTCCCAATCACTGAGGAACATGGCCCAAGCACAGGTAGACATTGCTGAGGCATTCCAGATCTTGGCCCAGTCACTGAGGAACATCACAAGGTGTAGGCACCATGGTGTAGACAATGGGGAGCCTCCAGGACTGGCAGGGCCAGGTGACTCAGAGGCTTCTGGAGTATATTCCAACTGTTCCTCCATACCATGGAGTCACTGAAGGCCCTTGGGCACTCTCAGGGAAGAAGAAGCGCTGGAGGAGTCTTCCACCAAAGAGACTAAGGCGGTCTCCAGTTCTTATGAATCACCTCCTGACACCAGCACACCTCAAGACCAGAAAGTGTGCCATGGCGATGCCTCTGACATTGGTAAGTTGAGCGAGGCCCTCCAGCACCAGGTCCACCAGAGTACAACTGCCAAGGGCATCAAAGGCCACAGGGCACGGAAAGCATCAGGCTGCCTCCACCTTTGAAGTGCATCCTGGGACATGCCTCGTCGCAGCCAAGAGCCAACTCATCAGCTTGGGGTGGTCCTGAAAGACACCACGATCTCCGAGTGCCCCAGGATGTTCCCATCATCATGTCCCCAGGGTAGCGGGAACACATGTGCATGAAGTGCTCTCACAACTAACAAGGCTAATTCTTCATTTGAGATAGTCATCAATTGTGAATCGAGAGGCTGCTCACAGTCAAAGGGGTGAAATTGACTTTCAGGAGAGATGCCATGCAAGGCTCTGTCCTGGGAGATTTTGGTACACAGAAAGGCTGCAGTTGTGTTTGCCCCTGTTATGGTCTCCACAGTACTTAAAGACAGCTTGAAGGCCTCACAGATGTATCCACCTGCACCCCCCCCCCCCACCCCCCCACTCCAGCCTGGCCCAGTGGCAACCCCTGACCTGAACCCTCAATTCCTCCAAACAACCCCAGCCTCCCACTGAAGGCCATGCCCCCCTCAAAGCACTGGGGCAGAAATTCTGGTGCCCTTGAACTGCATATGGGTAAACGGAAAGGCTACTCACCTGGTTACTTTCCCTCCGTAACCATTGCGTCAGGCACCCGTTTTTGTAGAGGAGTACGAAACAACGCCCATGTGACTTCTCGCTCGGGAGTCGGTTGACTCCCTGATGGCCACTGCATTCGACATCAGTCTCGCTAATGAGATTGAAATGAAAGCTAATTAGGCTTAGTAAACGTCTCGCCATTTTGGGGTGAGATCCGGATCTCGCCATCAGTAACGGGATGGTTAAATGATAAAACGGTTCGCTCCCAGCACAAATTCCATTTTTGGCCTTTCCCACTATTCAGCCAGTGTAACGTAATCAGTGCTGGGCACAGCGGGGTGTGAAAGTCGCTCCAATGTTTCATTTCTGTGACCAATTCGCTGCTGAATTTCACAGATCTGAAACAATAACTCTGCTTCTCCCTTCACAGATGCTGCAAGATCTGCTGAGTATTTCCAACATTTTCTGCCTTTATATCTGATTTCCAGAATCCACCGTATTTTGCTTTTGCATTAGCGGTACATTTTAAGATGGCTCAGTAACCAACGGAAAGCACGCATCGGGCCTCAGAAGTGAACTGGAGGTCATGATGCTGAAGGTCCTGTAGCTGCAAAGGAGGAAAGAATCCCACTTTGCCCTCCTCTCCCACTCTCCTGTAGCAGTTGGAGCTGCTCTGCATGGATTGATTCCCTCATCCCATTATTCCAGTCCAAGAGGGACCTCAACAAGATTCCCAAGACCCTTTGTCCTGATGATTCCTATAATGAGTCTAATGAGGTAAAGTAACACAGTGCTCACTCTGTTTACATAATGCCCTTAGAAAAAAAAGTCAATAGATTGTTGGCTAGGTAATGACAAAATGTCCCCAAAAGTCTCCAGATACATCTCAAAAGCTCAGTTTAAGCCCCAAGTGACCAACAAAGAATAAAAGCTGAGCATAGCTTAATTAGCCCTCAGAATCTTCATAAATTTCTCGATTTCTGCTGTTCTGATGCCGTGCAGCCACTTAATGATGATAGCTCACTATTTAAGTTACAGTCAACCCTTTTACAATTCTTGGGGAAACATTCCTTGTGCGAGTTTTAACTCAATTACCAAGATGGCATCATGCACTAAAGGCATTTTAAACCACCACTGCAGCTCAAGATGCCATCTTGACCACTTCAGAGGTGCGTTAGCACCTAAAGTGCCCACAGAAAACTTCCTCCAATATGTTTACTTATTGACCACAGATGTTTCCTTTGTAAACAGCCACGAGGTTTTTCAAATTTCACAACTCTGATTTATGATTATTTCTTAAATGGCAGCTCTGCGTCATGATGATCCATGAGAAATATTCCTTCTTACCATTGTTTGCTTAAAGACACAGAACAGAGCACTGCACATTTTAGGGGTGGTATCTTCAAGATTGAAAATTCCTGTTGGGGTAAATGTCCATGTCAGTAGGAAACATGTAGATAAGAGCCAAACAATTGTGAGCTCCTTAAGCCTCCCATCGGCTGAGTCAAATGTACCTTTTCTTTTGCCATGCCTTCATGCCTTGTACAGAAAATGCATGACTTTCATTTCTATTTACATTTGCTTGCGAATAATGTTGCCCGTTATGGAGTCCTGCTATCTACATAACGCTGAGAAAATGACTCAAAGCAACATCTGCAATGCGCTAGACTTCAGATTTCTCCGGGTTATACTGGCGGCATGGTAGCACAGTGGGTAGCATTGTTGCATCACAGTGCCAAGGTCCAGGTTTAATTCCCAGCTTGGGTCACTGTCTGTGCAGAGTCTGCACGTTCTTCCATTGTCTGCATGGGTTTCCTCCGGAAGCTCCGGTTTTCTCCCACAAGTCCCAAAAGACGTGCTGTTAGGTGAATTGGACATTCAGAAATCTTCCTCTGTGTACCCAAACAGGCACCGGAATGTGGCGACTTGGGGCTTTTCACAGTAACTTCAGTGTTGTGTTAATGTAAGCCTACTTGTGACAATAAAGTTTATTAGATTAGTTGCTGCATAGCCACTTTCTTCTGTGGTATTAGAAAGACATTTTCTTTTTTTAAATAAATTTAGAATACCCAATTCATTTTTGTTCCAATTAAGGGACAATTTAGCCTGGTCAATTCACCTGCCCTGCACATTTTTAGGTTTTGGGGGCATAACCCACGCAAACACGGGGATAATGTGCAAACTCCACATGGAGTGACCCAGAGCTGGGATCGAACCTGGGACCTCGGCGCCGTGAGGCAGCAATGCTACCACTGCGCACCGTGCTGCCCTAGAAAGACATTTTCAGCACAAAATTTGAATACAGTCAAAAATACAAAAGGATCTCATTTCCTCAGCTAACATAGCGCAATGCTTATGACAGAAAACAACGTAAATGGCACTAATTAGTACTAGGTTACTGGAGAAGCATGAGCATAAAGGAACATTTGATAACTTACCCAAATCAAAGAAAGTAGGTGAGTCTATTACTGTATATTTTACGGAATCTTAGTTTGATGTTAGAAAACTTCAACTGTGAATTGGTCTCTACATTCGAAGAGCTTCTATATTTATTTTGGATGTAAATAGATGAAGGAAATCCCAATTCACACAGGCAAAGTTGAAAAGTATGGCAACAAATTTTTAGAATACTTCAGGAACTCTTTTTGAAATGTTAACCAGAACTGCTCAACAAGCATGGTATTAAAATGACCTCTCAAAGCAGAGTCAGCAGCGTGCTGGATCCACACTCTTTTCAACTCGCAAAAAGCTTGATGTTTGATACAAAGTCTTTTGAAAACAGATTTTAAAATTGGCAAAATCCTTAAATTAATTTGCGTCTTGTTATTGGAAAACAATTCTGTGCAAAGTTGAGAACAATGCACCAGAATTAATTCTTAACTTCTGTGAACAACATCTCACAGTCCATGATGACATAAAACTCATCTAGAACATCATTATATGGTATTGTAGAGCATAACTGAAATATACCTCTAAGGGGTAGCAGCATCGCATCACTAAAAGGGTAGTGTGTCATGTTATATAGTCTTAGCTTCACTTTTGCCTTTGAGCAGAGCTCACAGACACGCACAATACTGCTGCTGATATATTCAAGCTTTCTGCCTATGCACAACTTTAGTCTGTGTGTAGATTGGGAAAATCAAATTAGTACCAATACTGTAGAGGAGGAATTCCTGGAGAACAAATGGGATGGTTTTCTGGACAAATACATTGAAGAACCAACTAGAGAACAGGTCATCCTAGACTGGATATTGTGTAATGAGAAAGGAAGAATTGGAAATCTAGTTGTGCAAAGATCCTTGGGGATGAGCGACGATAATAGAGTTCTTCATCAAGTTCGAGAGTGAGGTGGTTGATTCTGAGACTAGCGTGCTAAATCTAAATAAAGGGAACTACAAGGGTATGAGGCATGAGTTGGATATGATGGATTGGAAAAGTTACTTAAAGTGATGACGGTGGATAGTGTTTTGCCAACCTGGGCAAATGTGCTGTCAATTCCAGCCCCACATGTGGGAAGCACGGTAGCACAGTGGTAAGCACAGTTGCTTCACAGTTCCAGGGTCCCAAGTTCGATTCCCGGCTTGGGGCACTGTCTGTGCGGAGTCTGCACATTCTCCCCGTGTTTGCGTGGGTTTCCTCCGGGTGCTCTGCTTTCCTCTCACAGTCCAAACATATGCACGTTAGATGGATTGGCCATGATAAATTGACTTTAGTGTACAAAAAGGTTAGGTTGGGTTATAGGGATAGGGTAGAGGCTTGGGCTTAAGTAGGGTGTTTTTTCCAAGAGCCAGTGCAGACTCGATGGGCCGAGCGGCCTCCTTCTGCAATGTAAATTGTATGATTCTATCTCCCAAGTCAGAACACAAGTGAATTAACCATTAATTCTTGTAAACAATCCTGAAATCTTTGGCCCTTGGCTGCCCAATAATAACACAGTCACCAGGTTTGTAAGTTGCAACACAATTACTGTTTATTTATAACAAGATAAATGGTGAAATACACAGAAGATACAGTTGATTACATATTAATAAGTACCTAACACCTCCTGTAATTTGCCTCCTCCCCACCTTCTACACATATAACCAAGACAGACAAACTCAGAAGGGGGGTGGAGGGGAGTAAAATGTAAATGAAAGAGAAAATAGTCTTTGCTTCAGGTTATGGACGCTTTCTCCACAGTAAACTTGTGAATAAAAGTCCTTGGTTTGCAGTCTACATTCACAATTTTCCTGATGACAGAGAGTCCCTGTGTCATCAGGCTTTAACTCTCAGTTCATGGCCTCCCTTCACACCCTATTTTGAGGAATCCAACACTCGCATGGCTTATTGGAGATACAAAGTTAGCTGTAGAGGTGTAGCAGCGGTTTTCTGCAAAGGGTTTTGCTGGATCTTATCTTCCGCTGCCTGAATCAAAAATGAAACTAAAATGAAACCTCATAGCACTAAACCATATTCTAGAGTGATAATATCCAATCACTACCTGTTACCAGGCAGATAACAGCCTTCTGGCCTCATTCATAGTCAACCAGTCAAATCAATCAAACCAAGTCCCAGCATCACGGCGCCGAGGTCCCAGGTTCGATCCCGGCTCTGGGCCACTGTCAGTGTGGAGTTTGTCATTCTCCCCGTGTTTGCGTGGGTTTCGCCCCACATCCCAAAAATGTGCAGTTTAGGTGGATTGGCCACGTTAAATTGCCCCTTAATTGGAAAAATGAATTTGGTATTCTAAATTTTAAAAAGGAAAAGAGTCCCAGCCAATCTCTGACATTGATGTCGGTCCACAATGTAAATCAGCACAGATTTCTTGGTCCTTCCATTTGAATCAAAGGCACAGGCCACAGCTTCCGTCTGTCTGAATAATGCTTGTTTGCCTTAAAGACACATGGCCATAAATTACCCATGGATCAAAAATATAACAGCAAAAATAAAAGAAATGGAAAATAAGGGAATAGACAGGGAATAAACAAGAAGGAACAGGAAGGACACTTACAGTAGGCAATGGTAAACATTCAAAGAGCACATGGGTGAACTGGAACAATTGTTTATTCTTGTTCGGCACAAGAAAAAGGGAAAGGTGGCCACACCATGGTGCACAAGGGAAGTGAGATATGGTATTATATCCAAGGAAGAGGCATACAAATTGGCCAGAAAAAACAGCACACCTGGGGCGTCATTCTCCGACCCCCCAGAGGGTCGGAGAATGGCCGTTGGCCGCCGTGAATCCCGCCCCCGCCGGTTGCCGAAGTCTCCGAAGGGAGAAAAGTCGGAGGGGCGTTGCTGCCGTCGGAGAATGTCACGGGTCTGCGCAAGGCAACCGATTTTCGGCCTGCCGATATTCTCCCTTCCGGATGGGCCGAAGTCCCGTCGACGTGATGACCGTTCACGTCGACGTAAATTAAACCTCCTTTTCATCGGCGTGACCCTGTGCTCCAGGTTCACGCCGACCAGCGTGGAGGTGAGTGACGGCCTGGGGGGTTGGCTCTGGGCAGGCGATGGCGTGGCCGCAGTCTGAATGCGTGAGGAGAGGTATGTCTCGGGTTCTGTGTGTGTGTGTACGGTGGGGGGGGGTGGTTAGAGTAGGCTGGGCTCCGGGGGAGTGCCAGGAGGGGGTCCGTGCCGGGGTGGAGGTTGGGGGGGGGGTCGGTGCCGGGGTGGAGATTGGGGGGGGTCCGTGCCGGGGTGGAGGTTGGGGGGGGTCCGTGCCGGGGAGGGGGATGGGGGGTCCATGCCGGGGTGGAGGTTGGGGGGGGTCCGTGCCGGGGAGGGGGATGGGGGGTGCGTGCCGGGGTGGAGGTTGGGGGGGGGTCCGTGCCGGGGTGGAGGTTGGGGGGGGGGTCCGTGCCGGGGTGGAGGTTGGGGGGGGGGTCCGTGCCGGGGTGTAGGTTGGGGGGGGGTCCGTGCCGGGGAGGGGGATGGGGGGTCCGTGGCGGGGTGGAGGTTGGGGGGAGGTCCGTGCCGGTGTGGAGGTTGGGGGGGAGGTCCGTGCCGGGGAGGGGGTGGGGGGTCCGTGCCGGGGTGGAGGTTGGGGGGGGTCCGTGCTGGGGTGGAGGTTGTGGGGGGGTCCGTGCCGGGGTGGAGGTTGGGGGGGGGTCCGTGCCGGGGTGGAGGTTGGGGGGGGGGTCCGTGCCGGGGTGGAGGTTGGGGTGGGGGCCCGTGCCGGGGAGGGGGATGGGGGGTCCGTGCCGGGGTGGAGGTTGGGGGGGGGTCCGTTCCGGGGAGGGGGATGGGGGGTCCGTGCCGGGGTGGTGGTTGGGGGGGGTCCATGCCGGGGTGGAGGTTGGGGGGGGTCCGTGCCGGGGTGGAGGTTGGGGGGGGTCCGTGCCGGGGTGGAGGTTGGGGGGGGTCCGTGCCAGGGAGGGGGATGGGGGGCTGGTGCCGGGGTGGAGGTTGGGGGGGTCCGTGCCGGGGAGGGGGATTGGGGGTCCGTGCCTGGGTGGAGGTTGGGGGGGGAGTCCGTGCCGGGGTGGAGGTTGGGGGAGGGTCCGTGCCGGGGTGGAGGTTGGGGGGGGTCCGTGCCGGGGTGGAGGTTGGGGGGGGGGGGGTCCGTGCCGGGGAGGGGGATGGGGGCTCCGTGCCGGGGTGGAGGTTGGGGGGGGTGTCCGTGCCGGGGAGGGGGATGGGGGGTCCGTGCCGGGGTGGAGGTTGTGGTGGGGTCCGTGCCGGGGTGGAGGTTGGGGGGTGGTCCGTGCCGGGGAGGGGGATGCGAGGGCAAGTGAGTTGGTCCACCTGGTCAGGTGCCAGCCTCCAACAGTTGGACCCATGCGGTCCATGACACCTGGCTGGGGGGAGGAGGGGATATGGGCAATGATGACATGTCGTCGTTTTCCTCCCCTCCACCAGGCCGTCATGTTTTCCGATCATCCTGCGATGTTGGCCGCCGTGGCGGCAGCCGCTCATGTCTATGTTGCCCTGGATGAGGAGGAGGAGGAGGAGGAGCGTGCCAGAGAGGCGGCGCAGGCTGCCGCAGAGGGACAGGCGGCAGCCGCCCAGGCTGGAGGAACACCTGACCGACAGGACGAGGAGGGGGAGGAGGACGTCGCGGCCCCACGGCAACGGAGGCACCCGAGGGCGCCCCGTGTGTACCGGCCCCGGCAGTCATACCAGGACCTCACGGACCGGGAATGCAGGAGGAGATTCCGGATGAGGCGGGAAACCGTGGCACACATCTGCCACCTGCTGGCACACCTGTCACCGCGTGGCACTGGCGGGGGACACCAACTCCCCGTGTCCGTCAAGGTTACGGTTGCCCTGAACTTTTATGCAACGGGGTCATTCCAGGCACCGAGTGGGGACCTGTCCGGCATATCGCAGACATCGGTGCATCGGTGCATCCGGGCAGTGACAGATGCCCTATATGCCATGGCGCACCGCTACATCCACTTCCCCGTGGACCGGGCCAGCCAAGATGCCCGGGCCGTGGGCTTCTCTGCCGTGGCCGGGTTCCCCATGGTCCAGGGCGCGATCGATGGGATGCACGTTGCCGTGCGGCCACCGCAGATAACAGGGCAGTGTTCACCAATAGGAAGGGGACCTATTCGATGAACATACAGGTGGTCTGCGACCACCGCATGATGATCCTGCACGTCTGCGCCCATTACCCAGGCAGTGTACACGACTCATACGTGTTGTCGCGGTCATCCATCCCCGGCATGTACGAGGGACGCCATCCCCGGCTGAGGGGCTGGTTGCTGGGCGACAGGGGCTACCCATTGCGATCGTGGCTGATGACGCCTATACGGAGGCCACGCAATGAGGCGGAGAAGCGCTACAATGATGCCCATGTAGCGACAAGGGGATTGATAGAGAGGTGCTTTGGCGTGCTGAAGATGCGTTTCAGGTGCCTGGGCCTCTCTGGGGGCGTCCTCCAGTATCGATCAGATCGGGTCGGCCGCATCATTGTGGTTTGCTGCGTCCTGCACAACATAGCCCAGCAGAGGGGCGATGTGCCGCAGGCAGAGGAAGGCGGACTGGAGGAGCAGCAGGAAGAGGCGCAGTCCTCCCCAGATGAGGGGGAAGGGGGTAATGGTCAGGGCAGACGGGGTAGACACAGGCGGGTGGCTGTCCACCGTTACCGGCTGGCCCAGCGGGCACGGGACAGACTGATAGCCGCCCTCTTCACTGACTAGATGGGCGTGGGAATCGGGTAGTATGGCCACAGACCGCACACCATGGCAACAGCCGACCACCCACACCCCCCACCCATCCACCCACCCAGCACCCTCACCCCCCTCCCCAACCCCACCCATCCCACCCGCATGCACACCAACCCCCCGCCATTGCCGATCCACCTGCGGCACAACGGGCCGGGCTCACACAGTTGCGGGTGGACGCGTGTCTGTTGCAGGCCATGGAGGATGATGACAACCCGTCCTGCGGTGAGCTCCTGGCTCTACATCGTTGGACTATGTCTGACCCATGGCCACAGTACCACCATCCACCCGGACCATCCCTGCATGCGGCTGTGACACTGCAGCGCACGGTCCCGTCCTCTGCCCGGGGGGATGTTGATGGCGGCCCAGGGGGAATGGGGCAGACTCACCTGGGGCTGAGGTAAGACCACCCCTCACACACACACTTGCGCTCAACGTACATGACACTCCCGCACGCTTTGGACAGAGCACAAAGGCAGTTTCTGTAGGTGTAACATTGACATTAATAACCAAAGGAGTTCATGCACGTGCCCTAGCCCCTAAAACTCATCTGTGCCCTGCACCCGTGCCAACTTACTCAGTGTCTAATTGTTTGGCCTTACGGGCCCTTTGACTACGTCTACGTGGTTCCCCAGACGGTACAGCAGAACTGGAGGTGGACTCCTGTGATTCCTGCCCTCTGACACTGGATCCCTTTGGCGGCCGTTTCCTGGGGCGTCCTGGCCTAGATGGGCCAGGCTGCAGCCCGGGCGACTGGGATGGCGAGCTGCCAGCCTGTCCTGCCCGTTGCCCACCCGATGCACCTGGGACGGAAGGGGGGGAGTCCGAGGTGTCGCGGTGTACCGGGACCTCCCCTACAGGGGGAGCCGGGACGGACCACACCACCTCCTCCTCCCTCGGGGTGCCCGATGGCCCCCAGGCCTCTACATGGGTGGGGGATGCGAACGGACTGGCCATCCGACGCCCCCACGACATCTGGCGCTGCCAGTCCTGGAGGCCCGTGCTGGTATCGACAGGGGTCTGCAGGTTTGCAGCCATGGAGCCCAGGGGATTGTCAAACCCTGTCTGTGACAGTGCGATGCCGGCTCGCACATGGCCACTGGCGCCGATGCCCTCAGCGATGGCCTGCAGAGACTGGGCCATGGCCTGCTGAGACTGGGCCATGGCCTGCAGAGACTGGGCTATGGCGTTGAGCGCCTCTGCCATCTGGCACTGGCACTGGCTCATGGCTTCCTGTGAGAGGGCAGCCATTTCCTGGGCCACAGACGCCGCCTGCACGGAAAGCCCCAGGCCTCGCAAACCGTTCCCCATGTCTGACACCGTCGCACCCATTGCCTCCACCGCGGACGCCACCCGTGCGGTGTCAGCTTGGGTGGCACGCATGACCGGCACCACTCCCATCTCCTGGAAGCAGGTGGACTCCTCCACCTGCGACTGCAGCCGCCGCAAGCCGCCCGTCACCCTCTTCGCTCGTCTCCGGCCCGGTGGTTGCATCGGATCTATGTGTGGGTGTGGTAACTCCAGGAACCCGGGATCCATCTGGGCGGCAGATGTTCGCTTGGTCTGGGCTGCCCTCCGACCGCCCGGCCCCTCTGCTGCTCCTACCTCCACCTGCTGTACCGGGATGGCTGTGTTGTGCGCACCAGTGAGTGTACCAGACGCCTCATCACTAAAGTGCCCAACCGAGCTGAGTGTTTCTGTGATGGTGGAGGGTGTTGGTGACAGCAGTGGCGTTGTGTCGTGTTATTCGTCCCACTCTGAGTCCATGGCACTTTGGGAAGGGGGTTCGTCTCCACCCATCCACTCTGAGTCACTGTCCGGTATTTCGTCTTCCTGGGTAGTGCTGTCCCGGGTAGGGGTGTCCCGGGTAGGGGTGTCCTGGGTAGTGGTGTCCTGGGTAGTGGTGTCCTGGGTAGTGGTGTCCTGTGCAGTGGTGTCCTGGCTCGGATGTGACGGTGGCCTGTGGCTGCCCCCCTCGTCGCTGGGTGGTCGCTCCCGCATGTGACGGGGGTGTCGTCTCCCTGTTGCTCCAGGTCTCTCCGTCTCCCTTGGCCTCCGAGGGGCATCCTGCGGGCGTCGCATGCTGGAGGGTGTGGGTCTCTCCCTCTCCCGTGGTGTGCGAGGGGCATCCTGTGGGCGTCGCATGCTGGAGGGTCCGGGTCTCTCCGTCTCCCGTGGCCTCCGAGGGGCATCCTGCGGGCGTCGCATGCTGGAGGGTCCGGGTCTCTCCGTCTCCCGTGGCCTCCGAGTGGCATCCTGCGGGCGATCTGCATCTGCGGGGATGGGTGCCTGGACATTTGGTCCTGCGATAGACAATGAAGCATGCATGGTTAGACATCAGGCAGTGATCAGGTGATATGGGGGAGGGGGATATAGGGGAGGGGGGATATGGGGACGTGCTGTCGGTGGCTCACTTGCTACTACGCCCCCGACCCCTGCATCAGCAACCTCCCGGTCCTCAGGTCCGCCAGCCAGTTCCAGGGCCCTTTCCTCGTGTTCGGTCAGTGGCCTCTCATCAGCGGGGCCTCCTCCAGTCCTCACATGCTCCCTATTGTTGTGTGCGCGCTTATCCTGTGGGGGGGGGGGGGTGGCAGGGGTAAAAGGCAACACTGTTAGGCAGGTAAATGAATGCATGCCATCGGTTGCGCGTGCATTGCAGAGATTAAGGTTAGGGCTGGATTCACTTGGGGATATGGGGGATATGGGGGAGGGGGGATATGGGGGATATGGGGGAGGGGGGATCTGGAGGATATGGGGGAGGGGGGATATGGGGGACGGGGATATGGGGGAGGGGGGATATGGGGGAGGGGGGATATGGGGGAGGGGGGATATGGGGGAGGGGATATGGGGAAGGGGATATGGGGGAGGGGAGATATGGGGGAGGGGAGATATGGGGGAGGGGGATATGGGGGAGGGGGGAAATGGGGGAGGGGGGAAATGGGGGAGGGGGGATATGGGGGATATGGGGGAGGGGGGTATGGGGGATATGTGGGAGGGGGGATATCGGGGAGGGGGGATATGGGGAGGGGGGATATGGGGAGGGGGATATGGGGGAGGGGGAAATGGGGGAGGGGGGTATGGGGAGGGGGGATATGGGGGATATGGGGGAGGAGGGATATGGGGGAGGGGGGATATGGGGAGGGGGGATATGGGGGAGGGGGGATATGGGGGAGGGGGGATATCAGGGAGGGGGGATATGTGGAGGGGGGATATGGGGGATATGGGGGATGGGGGATATGGGGGAGGGGGATATGGGGGAGGGGGATATGGGGGAGGGGCGGATATGGGGAGGCTCACCCTGCCTCCTCTGACGAGGTCGTTCACCTTCTTGTGGCACTGGATGCCTGTCCGTTGTGTCAGGGCCGCAGCGGTGACGGCCTCTGCCATTTCCCTCCACAGACGCCGGCTGTGGCGTGGGGCAACTCTGCGGCCGTGCCCGGGATACAGGGTGTCCCTCCTCTGCTCCACCGCGTCCAGGAGCGCCTCCACATCCCGTGACTCGAACCTCGGGGTTGAGCGGCGGCCAGCCATCCAGTCGGGTGTTGCGGTCGGGTGTTCCGGTCGGGTGGGGGGGGAGCTGCGCGGCCTTATGAGCCGTCACGCAGTGCGGCGCGTATGACGCTGCACGGCGTGAACCACTGCGCAAGCGCGGATCCCATTACGTCGCTGCTAGCCCATTTCGGGCCGGAGACCTTCGACCCATTTTTCCGACGTGACGCAAGTCGGATTTGCGCCGTTTTTTGCGTCGGTCGGCGGACTTTCCGCTGATAACGGAGAGTTTCGCCCCTGATGTTTGGGAGCAGTTTATAATTCAGCAAAGGAGGACAAAGGTATTGGCACAGGGGCAGAGTGGTTAGGACTGCTGCTTCACAGCACCAGAGATTCTGGTTCAATTCCAGCTTTGGGTGACTGTCTGTATGGAGTTTGCACCTTCTCCCCTTGTCTGCTTGGGATTCCTCCGGGTGCTTCGGTTTCGTCACACAGTCCAAAGGTGTGCAGGTTAGGTGGATTGGCCAGGCTAAATTGCCTCTTAGTGTCGAAGTTAGGTGGGGTTACAGGGATAAGATGGGGACGTGGGTATAGATAGGGTGCTCTTTCAGAGGGTCAGTGCAGATACGATGGACAGAATGGCCTCCTTCTGCATAGTAGGGAATCTATGATTAAGAAAGGAAAATAGAGTACGAAAGTTACCATGTGGTGAACATAAAAGCTTCTATAGGTATGTGAAAAGAAAGAGATTGGTGAAGACAAATGTGAATCCAACACAGTCAGAAACAACGGAATTTATAAGGGAGAACAATGAATCAGCTGACTAACTACATGCATACTTTGGTTCTGTCTTCACAAAGGAGGACACAAATAACATGCCAGACATGTCGGTGAACACAGGGGGTAATGAGATGGAGGAACTTAAGGAAATCAGCATTAGTAGGGAAATGGTGTTGGGGAAATTGATGGGGTTGAAGGCCGATAAATCCCCAGGGCGAGATAATCTACATCCCATCTGTTAAACTCCAATGGTATCTCTGTAACAAGAACTGGAAAGGAAGCCTTGACTTCTTCAACTCCAATTTTATTGTGCTCTACAATCACTTCTCCTTCAACCCCACAGGGCCACCTGCGTCCCCTTTATATACATGTACAGTCTATCAAACAAGAAGCATGGTCCATTAAACAATTAAAGCTCGAAGTCTTGTCATAATATACACAAGTATATCATGGTGCAGACACACACTGATTGACACACAGTGGGACCAATCAACATACACAACACCGCAGCCAATCACCAGCGAGAGCACACGCACTATAAAGACAGGGGACATCAGAGTTCCCGCTCATTCGAGTAGCAGCTAGCTAGGAGCACAGAGCTCACAGCCTGCAACACAGCCATTCACCATGTGCTGAGTGCATCAACTGGTTAGGACAAGGCAAAGGTCTTTAGTTAAAGCTGGTATCGTATTTACCCACAGTTCAAGTATGTTTAAATAGTTAACCTTTTAATAAAATAGTGTTGCACTACTTCAAGTGTTGGTGACCTGTATGTGATCCAAAACACCCAACACACCAAGTCTAACCTACGCACTGGGGAATATTAATTATTTTCTAACAAAATTCCCCTCTTAAAGAAAAAATAATCATCTTTAAGTTTGACGTAAATTTCCATAACACAAATGCATATATTTTCTTTTCTATAATAAATGCACCCTATTCCTCTTTAAATTGTTTGATACACCCCATATTCCATACCAAATTTCAGCCAGGATCCTGGAAATAAAAAATGCCGCATCTGCTGCCTCCACTAGGACAAGTGTCTCCACTGCCAATGTACTTTTTAACCACTCATTGTATCTTTTTGGTTTCCCATGCCAAAGGGCAACATTTGCCTTTCTGAACCAGAAGAAAAAGTATAAGCATCCACACTTGAAAAGCCATCAGAGAGATAAGCATAAAATAAGCATAAACGATCAGGTTCAGTTTTCAACTATCACCTAAAGATGGGAATTTTGAAACACAATTCCCCAATGTTAAGTTTGCCAATATTTTATTTACTCAAACAATTTCTTCAACTTTGGGATCATTCATTTTACTGCTTAGTTCTCAAACATCAAAACTGCTGTCCAGTCTTGCTTGTCTAGCAAACCAATTCGACTGCACAATTAGATTTCGGAGTTCCTCTTTTTTCCATTTCAGAAGCCACCATAGCCTTTTGTGAGGCCCTAGTAATTGCTAAGGGATTAATATTCTCTAAGTAAGGCGACTGATGTGGAGTGACATGCGAACCATTCTGCCCGATTACCAACCCAATTATTTGAATGCACCAGAGGTCTGACTTCCACTCTTGAACTCTAAGCCCATTCGTAACAGTGTTTTTAAATTTGCTACTACCACCCCACAAAAAAAATGATCTACATGTATCATGAAGGTGCTTGAACATTTCCCTCCATTGTCCCAATAAAACATCGCAGGGTCTGCTTTCAACTGAAGACAGCCCAATTTAACAAAACCGACCTCACTGAGAAATATTAAACACTGGAGGCACCATTCGCACATTTATTTAACTTCCAGAGTACTATTTCTGTGTTTGGAACCTCTTTCGGAGGACAAATTTATCGACTTCCATTCCCAAGTACTTGAGGCTCACAAAGCCAAAAAGATCTCAAAATAAACTTCCCTGCCGTGGTTGGATTTACTTTTAACATCCTGGTTTTCTTCAAACTCTCAAGCCACCAGCCTGGCTATGGCCCCATAAGTTTCATCAGGAAGCACCTTTTCCATGTGTATCCATCGATGAGATAGAAATCATTGTCTCCTATCTGGGACTTCCATATAGTCCCCAAAGTCTTTCCAACTTTGCAGTTCTTGCGGTTTTGAATCTTATATTAATTTATCATTTAATTTGTTGGACGCCACTAAGACATCTCAAACATATGGGCTTCTGCTCCTTATGGCATTCCTAGTCTGTACCATATTTCTTGACCTTGTTAAGCTGCGCTCCCTATCCTGTCTTATATCTCATTTCGGACTGCTTGATCTGCGCTTCCGATTATGAGATGTGTTTCAACGGTTCTTGATCACTTCCTATGGATATGTTCACAGCCAGACCTACTGTCTGAACTGACACTACTCTTCTGTGCTCTTAATTTTTATACTTCATTGTCCCAATCCATGGGTCTAAACTCCTCTCCTTGATCTTGTACATTCAGCCAGTTTTTATATGTTCTAGTGGCCTTCCCTATTCTACCAATGACAGTTGCATCCTTCCACTGACTCTCGCAAACCCCATTACTAAATGGGCTTTCTGAAGCTGTATACCATTATGTTCATGTTCTCATACATATCCCAAAATTCATCATTAGCAAATTCCCCCGCCCCATTATCATTGAGGAAATTTGTCTGTGATCCGAGTCCGGTCCCTATTTAATTCTCATTTATTTGTTCTAAAATTATTTTCTTTACTCCATGTAATTATCGAATGACTAAACCTAGTTGCCAAGTCTACAAAGTGTAATATGAAATTATTCTTTCTTTATCCCACACCTTAAGATCCAGAGCCACAACTTCATTCAAATCTCTCGCTCAGGGTCTTGATGATATTCTTCTCTATATCTTACAAATATCACATCTATTACTTATCTGTTCTGTAAGAATGATATATTCTTTATCTCTTATATCCGCATCCCTGAGCAAAATTTTTATTTTATGGAAGACGAATGCGCAATATTTAACACAGTCAACTTTTTGCCTTCTGGACTCCTGCTGCTAACAGTGCTTCCTTAATTTCTTTACAAGAAAAATTAGGATTCATTAATGGAATACAATAATGTCCAGATTGTGTAAATTGTAAACCATGTCAAGCATTTTTCTTCGATGGTTGGCTCAATAGTAAAGGTATTTCACTGGACATCCATGCTGATAAAATTATTCCTTCTGGCAACTTTGCAAGAACCCACTACTCGTTTCTCATTGAAGGGTATTATCATCTCCCAAATCTGAAACTATTTGTGTCACTTAATGATTCCAGGTAACATTTCAAGCAGTCTGTTGATGCAATCTGCTGTCTAATATGGCACAATTGAAGGACTCAACTATCCAGGCCTGATGAGCACTTAAAAATCGTCCTTTTCGTAAATTTTATCCATGGAAGTTAATAATGTGTCCAAACCTTCATCTGAGTCTAATTGATCTGAATTCAATTCCAAGAATACCTTGCATCTTATTTTGTTTTTCTTTGGTAGTGAAGGTGCCGAGCCATTCCCTATTTTTTTCTTAGGCAAGGACGTAACCTATGCCCACATGGTAACTTCATTTTTCCATCTGTCATAGGGTTGACACTCATCAAACAATGGTGGGTAGTCATACACCGACACTCTACACTTGGATTCAGCCATTTGTTTTCCAAGTTTATCTAAATCACTCTTTTAGGTTAAAATTCAGAATACAATCTTTCGTCCGAACAAATCTTTGTTTGCAATCCTTTTTACTTACTAACAGGAACGATCCTCTGCTACCATGTTAAACTCTTTTGGCATCTCTGTAATAAGAACTGGAAAGCACGTTTGACTTCTTCGACTCCAATTTTATTGTGTTCTACCGTCACTTCTCCTCCAACTCCACAGGGCCACCGGTATCCCCTTTATATATATGTGCAGTCTATCAAAAAATAAATGTGGTCTATTAAATAATTAAAGTTCCAATTCTAACTTTTAAAAAATAAATGTAGAGTACTCAATTATATATATTTTTCCAATTAAGGGGCAATGTAGCATGGCCAATCCACCTAACCTGCACATCTTTGGGTTGTGGGGGGTGAAACCCACGCAGACACGGGGAGAATGTGCAAACTCCACTTGGACAGTGACCCAGGGCCGGGATTCGAACCAGGGTCCTCAGCGCCGCAGTTCCAGTGCTGTCCACTTGACCACATGCCGCCCTTCCAATTCTAACTTAAGCACTTGGGAACATTAACTCTTTCCTAACACTATAGTACTTAAAGTGACCCTAGAAATAATAGATGCATTGGTGGTCATCTCCCAAGATTCTTTAGGCTCATGGCACAGTTCCTTCAGAATGGAGCTAATGTAACCCACGATTTAATAAGGAAGGTAGTGAGAAAACAGGGAATTATAGTGGTGGTGGGGCAAATGATAGAGTCCATTATAAAAGATTTAGTAACAGTGCACCTGGAAAACAATGGCAAGATCGGACAGTCAACAGGGATTTACGAAAAGGACATCATGCTTCACAAATCTACTGGAATTGTTTGAGGATGTACCTAGCAGAGTTGACAAGGGGGAGAATCCCGATATGACTAATTTGATTTTCAAAAGGCTTTCGACAAAGTCCCACATAAAATTAAAACGCATGGATTGGGGGTAGTGTATTGAGATGTATTGAGATGGTTAAAAAGCTGGTTGGAAGACAGGAGTAGGAACAAACGGGTATTTTTCTAATGGCAGGCAGTGACAAATGGAACATGGTAGAGATCTGTGCTCGAACCCCAGCTATTCACAATTGACATTCATGATTTAGATGAGAGGACTAAATGTAACATCTCCAAGTTTGCAGATGACACAAAGCTGGGTGGGAGGGTGAGCTGTGAGGAGGATGAAGAGATGCTTCAGTGTGTTTTGGACAAGTTGAATGTGTGAGAAAATGCATGGCAGATGCAACATACTGTGGATAAATATGAATTAATCCACTTTGGCATCAAAAACTGAAAGGCAGATTATTATCTGAGGGGCTGTAGAATGAGAGAGAAGAACGTACAACAAGACTTTGGTGTCCTTGTATACCAGTCGCTGAAAGTTAGCATGCAAGTGCAGCAGGCGGTAAAGAAGGCAAGTGATATGTTGTCCTTCATAGCAAGAGGATATCTTGCTGCAGTTGTAAAGGACCTTGGTGAGGCCACACCTGGAATATTTTATGCAGTTTTGATCTCTTTAGTTTGTACATTCTATCCGTGCCTGCGTGGGTCTCACCACCACAAACCAAAAAGATGTGCAGGGTAATGAATTGGCCATGCTAAATTGCCCTTTATTTGGTAAAAAAAAAATTGATACCCTAACTTTATTTTATAAAGCAAAAAAATGTTTTTGTCTCTTTATCTGAGGAAGAGCAGAGGTTGTGAAGTACAGAGGGAGTGCAGCAAAGATTTACCAGATTGATTACTGGGTCGACTGACATATAAGGAGATATTGAATCAGTTAGGATTATATTCACTGGAGTTTAGACGAATGAGGGGGGATCTCATAGAAACCTATGAAATTCTAATAGGACTCGATAGGGTAGAAATGTCCGATGGTGGGGGAGTCCAGAACCAAGGGTCACAGTCTAAGGATATGGGGTAACCCATTAAGACTGAGATGAGGAGAAATATCTTCACCCAAAGAGTGGTGAGACTATGGAATTCACTGCCACAGGACATAGTTGAGGCCAAAACAATATGTTTTCAAGAAGAAGTTAGATATAGTTCTTGGGACTAAAGGGACCAAAGAATACAGGGGGGGGGGGGGAGGGGGCGGGAACAGGGGGTGGCGGGGGGCGGCGTGAATCCCGCCCTGCCGCTCCGATGCCGGCTGCCGAATTCTCCGACGCCTGTTTTCAGGCGGGGGCGGGGATTGCGCCGGTCGGGGGCCGTTGGCAGCGGCCCCACCCCCAGCAATTCTCCAACCATTTTTGGCCAGTAGCGCCGGCGTGAAATGGACATGGTTCATCCTGGCGGGACCTGGCTTGGAGGGCTGTTAGCGGGGTCCTCGGGGGGGCGTGGGGGGATCCGGCCCCGGGGGGGGGGGTGGGGGGGTGAGCCACGTGGCCTGGCCTGCGATCGGGGCTCACCGATCTGCGGGCGGGCCTGTGCCGTGGGGGCACTCTTTCCCTCTGCGCCAGCCTCTGTAAGGCTCCGCCATGGCCGGTGCAGGGAAGAAACCCCCTGCGCATGCGCAGGAAACATGCCGGCGGTTCTGCGCATGCGCCAGAACACGTTGACAGTCCTGCGCATGCGGAGGCCCTTCGGTGCAGACAGGCGCGGCGCCAACCCCTCCAGCACCGGCCTAGCCCCCGGAAGTGCGGAGGATTCCGCAACTTCCAGGCGGCACGACGCCAGAGTGGTTCATGCCGCTCTTGGTGCCGTTATGGGTCGCTCCGCCGATTGCGGGAGAATCCCGCCCAGGTTACTGAGTTGGATGATGAGCCAAGATCATAATGAACAGCAGAACAGGCTCGAAGGACCGAATGACATACTCCTGCTCCTGTTTGCTATGTTTCCCCCTCATGTGCATATTCTAAATAAATGAACACATAACTTGTTTACACAATCCCTTATAAGCAATGTAGGGGAGGCAGTGGCGTAGTTGTATCGTCACCGAACTAATAATCCAGAGACCCAGTGTAATGATCTGCGAACCAGTGTTCGACCTTCACAGAAGGGACTATACATCAAAAATACATAACTGGCTGTAAAATGCATTTGAACATCACAAGGTTGTGAATAGCAATACTTAAATGCAAGCCTTCCTTCCTGAGTAAATGTTATGCTCAAGCCTTACCATTAGACAGCCACCTAACTTTGGTAGGAATAAGAAGTCACTGATGCAACCATCCTATCTCTTCTAATAATGCTGAGAAGAGGCGCAAAGGTACTTAAGGATGAGCGATAAATGTTAACCTTGCCAGCAATGCCCACGAATGATTCACAACAAAGGTGTGATATTCTGCACAGCTTTTAATGCAGTTCACAACATTGACAGCAACTGACAGCTCTTTTGACATCTCTTTTGTGTCTAGGGCCTCCCCTGTGTATACAACAGCATACACCCCTGTGTATACAACAGCATACAGTAAGTCCTGTATTATACAACCAGCAATCTTTGCTCTATCCATTCAAAGCTTGACTTCACAATGCCACTGGATGTCCTTATCTGTCACAGATCCATCTAAAATGTTGAAATAAATCCTCAGCATTGGGTAATAAGAGCAAATTAAAAAAGAAGACTTCTTTGATTGCAGATGAGTGGATGTATCAAATAAATACCATCATTTTTGCTGCATTGGCAGTCAAATTCTCATCAATTTGTAATGCAATAAAGTGCTTCACCTCTCCTTTTCAGCTAGCTATTCCTTAACATGGCCTTCCATATCAGAAATTTTGCAGCTACGTTGTCAGGTAGTTGGATGGTACTTGGCTTGTTAATAACTTACTTTCTAGACACTATTGCTGCCATTTTAATCAATTGTGGCAGTGAAAGACTTTTACCAACTGTATGATTTTCCACTTCTTACAAATTGATGTGAAACAGCAGCGTTCCTCAAGTCCTGTGGCAGGCACCATGCTCTGTTGTTTTGATGACATTCAGATGTCCTTTCAGTTGAAAGAGTTTGTATTTGAAAAACATATTGTGATTTATCTTTTATGACAGGCTGTTGGTCCCCAGGTAATGATTTAGTCTGCTTGGTTTCACACTATCCTGAACAAGAACTTTAGTACACAGTCCAAATTTTGCATAAGAACCAATGAAGGCAAAATTCCAATTCCGAGAAGGGAATGTTGTACTTCCCAATTCTTTCTCCATGTCCACTCATTCTTATTATGGGATTAATATCCTTAACTTTATGCTTCAAAAGAAAACATTCCATTCCTTCATAGTTATGCAACATCAAACTTTACAGTAATGTCAGTTATTGTGCCAACTGTATATATAGTGCCAACAAAATACTGCCAACAAAAATTCTGCTTTATGGCTTAACCAAGATGATTTTTTTCATGTTACTTCTGAAGGACAAATGTTCCCAGTAAATTTGAATTAAATTATTTTATCTTGTTTGTCCATAGCTAATAAGGCGATTAACCATTTGATTATTTACTCATCAGCATCTCTCCAAGAATTAGTGTTCATTTTTAATTATTTTAAGAAAATGGTGTGGAGGAGTCAGATACCAAAATAATTTTATATTGATTCCTGGAACTCACTCTTACCAAGAAGGGCCTTTGATTTACTCTCATTTTGCCAGACTTTACTTCATTGGAAGTGAGGCCAAAAAAAATGTATGTATATAAATAATAGTCTTTGCATCCATCCCCACCCGTGCAACTACCTTGTGCCTCCAAATCTTTCACACAATTGTAGAAATTCATAGTACAGAAGGAGACCATTCAGCCCATCACATCTGCACTGACTCCCTGAAAGCTTTGTGCCTCATCTCACTCCCCTGCCTGATCCGTATAACCTTGCACATTCTTTCTTTCCAGGTTGAAACCCAATTTCCTTTTCGAATACCTCAATCCGACCTGCCTACACCAACCTCTCACAAGGTTTGTTCCAGACTCCAACCTCTCTCTGGGTGAAAAAGATTTCCTCAAATCCTTTTTACTCCTTTTGCTAATTGCGTTTAATCTGTGCCCTTTAATTTTTGATGTTCGTTAGAGAGGGAACAGTTTCTCAATATTTACCCTGTCAATGCCCCTCAAGATCTATCAAGTCTCCTTTCAGCCATTTTCTCTCCACGGAAAACAGTCACAACATCTCCAATCTATCCGCATATCCACAGCTGTTTATTCCCAGAATCATTCTTATGAATCTCCCTTGTACTTTCTCCAATGCCTTCGCATCCTTCCTCAAGTTTGGAATCCAGAACTGGACACAGTGATACACATGAGGCTTACCTAGTATTTTATACAAATTCTACATGAACTCCTAACAACATAAACTCTTGTACTCAATGCCTTTATTAATAAACCCAATCCATTATATGTTTTATTTACTTCTCTCACAACATGTCCTGCATCTTTAATTATGTTTATTTTGTTCATCAATGGGATGTGGACTACACGAGTTAGGCCAGCATTTATTTCCCATCCACAATTGTCCTTCAGAAGGTGATGGTGAGCTGCCTTCTTGAACTGCTTCAGTCCATGGGGTGTAGGTACCCTGTGACAATGAAGGAATGGCGATATATTTCCAAGTCAGGATGGTGAGCTACTTGGAGGGAAACTAGGTGATGGTGTTCCCATGTGTTTGATGCCATGTCCTTCTAGATAGTAACGGTTATGGCTTTGGAAGTGTTGTCTAAGGAGCCTTGCTAAGTTCCTGCATTACACCTTATAGATGGTACACGTTGCTGCAACTGTATGTTGGTGATGGAGGGAGTGAATGTTTGTGGAAGTGGTAACAATCAAGGGGGCTGCTTTGTCCTGAATAGTGTCATTTATTGTATTTGCAGGAGAGAGAATGGAAAAGCTCAAACATGTGGGTTGAACACTATAATCAACAGAGGTTTATTAGATGCAGGTAACATTCGCGTCACACAAGTGCCAGGCAATCACTATCTCCAATAAGATAGAACCAAACCATCGCCTCTTGACATTCAATGGCATTACCATCACTGAATCCCCGTTATCAACATCCTGGAGGATACCATTGACAAAAAATTGAACTGGACTAGCCATATAAATACCGAGGCGACAACATCACGTCAGTGGCTAGGGATCCTATGGCAGATAACTCACCTCCTGACTCCCCAAAGCCTGTCCACCACCTACAAGGCACAAGTCAGGAGTGTGATGGAATATTCCCCTCTTGCCTAGATGAGTGCAGCTCCAACAACATTCAAGAAGCTCGACACTGTCATAATATACATCAGTATATCATGGTGCAGACACACACACTGATGGACACACAGCAAGACCAATCAACACACACAACACCGCAGCCAATCACCAGTTAGAGCACACTCACGATAAAGACAGAGGGCATCAGTTTTCCCATTCATTCGGGATGCAGCCTCTCAGAAGGACAGAGCTTACAGCTTACAACACAGATCTTCACCATGTGCTGAGTGCATACACTGGTTAGGACAGGCATAGGTCTTTAGTTTAATCTAACATCGTGTTAACCCACAGTGAAAGTATGTTCAGCAGTTTCTAGCTTAATAAAATAGTGTTGTACTATTACAAGTGTTGGTAGTCTGTCTATGTTACTGAAAAGGTAAACTCAGTCTCCACAGATCCAGAGTACCCAACACATCAGACACCATCCAAGAAAAAGCAGCCTGCTTGATTGGCACCCTTCCACAAATATTAAATCCCTCCACCACCGATGCACAGTAGCAGCAGTGTGTGCCATTTACAACATGCACTGCAGGAACTCATCAAGGCTCCTTCTGTAGATTAATGGGAACACGTCCATCTAGAAGTTCCCCTCCAAGTCACTGACCAAACTGACTTGGAAATGTAGGGCTGTTCCTTCACTGTCGCTGGGTCAAAATCCTGGCATTCCCTCCCTAATAGTACTGTGGGTGTACCTACACCACATGGACAGCAGCAGTTCAAGACCGATCACCACCACCGTCTCAATAAATGCTGGTCTAGCCACCGAAGCCACATTTTGTAAAAAATTAATTTTTAAACAGTGGCTGTGAATCGTACAATGGCTTGATTTGGGCTGAGGCAAACCCCGCAAAGTAGTGAATGACATCACAGACTATCTAGTGACTAAACTTTTTAAGTAACCATGCCATAACATAACATCAACCCACATATATATCATCTCTCCTCCTTTTCTTCCACGGTCCAACACAACAAATAGTTATGGTATTTTTACATAGTGATGAAAACATATATACAAGGGTAGGCACTAAATCATTACACATTAGTAATACAGTTAATTGGAAAGATGATCTGGTGGACAAGTATTCTGCTCTTTTTTCCTTTGCACTTCATGGATTTGGTTGTTCTTGACCTCTGAGGTACTCCCAAGTTCTTCTGTGGAAGTCTTGTAGCTATCTGGGATGGCCACGTCCCGATTATAAAATGGACACTTGCAAAGAATGCAGGGGAAATTGGACAATGCTAAGAAACAAGCAGATGCAAGCTCTGTCTGTTGATTAGAACCTTAAACTCTCAGACAGGACAGAAACCACCAAACAATCTACATACTAATGAGCCATCTCCGGGGACAAAAGGGAAACATTTAGATACACAATGTTAAGGCAGACTCCCCGGCGCCAGAAGAAGCTCAGACAAAGCTGACTGACAGTCACCAGGACACGCCCAGCGATCAGGGAACCACCCCTCTATTGGAGGAAAATCGATACAGATGATTGGGAAAGACCCAATTAGTTGAGGCCAAGTTTAAGGCCCGCCCAAAAGCGCGCAAAGCCCTTTTCCGTATAAAAGGTATCCCACAAGTGAGAATCGCCCTCCTTTGGCTTTGGCTCTCACTGAACAGAGAGATCTGCCTAGCAGCTTCATCAGACCAAGTAAGTCCCAAGTCAACACACGCTACGAGATAGATCCTCCTAGTTGTTACCCTGTAAACAGCTCAACCCAACAGCCTCAGAACCGAGCAACGGCCATTGTTCCTCTGACTGAGTGGGCACCCAAAGCTAAGTATAGGCTTTAGTAATAGTGGTAGTTTAGTTTGTAGAGTTTATGCATGAGTAGATATGACGGTGTGTAAATAAATGAGCATTTCTTTTGAACTTACTCACTGGTGTATCGAGTAATTGATCAGTATTCGGTTCTGAACCTTGTGGCGGTGTCGAAAGGTACCTGGTGACTCTTGAGCGAACGTAATTAAACAGAGCCAAACAAAAGTTAGCAACATTTACTGGCGACATCTGACGGGACTCGACTTAGAAGTGGCCTAACCACTCCGAGAGAACCCAAAATTTGAATTGACAATCCAATTGGGAACAGAAAGAAAAACCACAAGCGTCAAAACCATACTGATCAAACCTCTGAGATTCGGAAGTGTGTTAATGCATGCGTACTAACAGGGATATAAGCTACACCTGAGAGATTTTGTTGCGTAAAACTGTCGGGAGTTTTGTAGGCTGGAGATTAGCGTAAGCCGTACCCATGTTTACATCACCGCTTTATCACCCCCTGTTCCAAATTCAGTAGAGATCCTAGAAGAGAGAATGGCAATGAAGGCAATGGAATGCCTTATGAATACCCAGGAATTTGAGGTCGCAGCGACCAGTAGAGTAGGACAGTGTCCTGTTTGGGAAGAAGTGATCAGGAAATATCTCAAAGGGAAAGGATGGCCCCTTTGGAGTGAATTCTGTGATAATGAGAAAACAGGACCTGGGAGTATAAGACATACTTGGTGGGAGAACCTGTCAGAGATTCACAAGAAGAGCTTAGGGAAAGCTCGCAAGCCGATGGCAATCGTGTCCTGTTTGGCACAATTGTGAGGCACAGAGGAGGTCGTTAGGACACTCCGTAGAGAGATAGAGGAGAGAGACAGAACCAGTGAGATAGACGTGAGTAAGGTAGAGAAAGAGAATCGAGATCTGAAAGAGCAGTTAGCAGCAAGGGACAGAGAGGTGGATGATGCCAAGAGGGCACATCAGTGTTGTCTCATGCATTTGAACAGTTTTCAGACGCAATACGATAAGGCCTACCAGGACACGCAACGTGCGGTCTTGGTAAGACAAGAAACAGAACAGAAAGTTTAGAAATTACAGAAACAGTGCAATGATTTAAAAGCAGCCCTACGAGCACTCCACACTTCCACGATGGAACAAAGGCAGAGCTCAGTAGACCATGCAAAGTGCCGGAAGCAAATTGCAGAATTGCAATCTCTGCTGTCCATGCAAAATGGCTTTCAGAGTACATTCGGACCCCAATTAGATCAAGAAAACGGCCCCGACTGGCAGGAATTGAACGAGACTGCCCACAGATACGTACATGGGACATGTACGCAGGAAAAACCCCAGAAAATGAAAATCGCTTATTGTCACAAGTAGGCTTCAAATGACATTACTGTGTAAAGCCCCTAGTCGCCACATTCTGGCGCCTGTTCAGGGAGGCTGTTACGGGAATTAAACCATGCTGCTGGCCTGCCTTGGTCTGCTTTCAAAGCCAGCGATTTAGCCCTGTGCTAAACAGCCCCTGCACAGGAAAGCGCCCCAACCCCCAACAGGCAGAACACGCCCCCATGAATCCTGCAACCACATACCACAGGGCCGCAGGAGAAGGAGAAGCAGACTTCCTTTACACAAACCCGTTAACCGTGACCCAATTGCGGGACGCGTGTGGAAAAATTACACCATTCCTTCCCACTTCAGACCCCCACCAATTTTTCACGAAAGTCAAACAACAGGCTACCATGTACGGCCTGGACGAAAAGGAGCAAGTGAAGCTCACAGTTTTAAGTCTCGACCCTTTAGTCGTAGCAGCCTTTCCCGACCCACAGAATGTAGGAGGAGGCACACTCCAAGAGGTGCACACAGCGATCCTTGATGCGATCGGCTTTAACAGAGGAGACCCCGTAGAAGGCCTAAATAAGTGTAGGTAAAAGAAGACAGAGCACTCCACAGTGTTTGCTGGACGTTTGTGGATTCACTTTACCGCAGTTTTTGGAGAGCTAGCCCGCGCCCATTTGTCCCCAGATAATATGGCCAAATGGACCCGAATTCTCGTCTCCCTCGCCACAGAAGCAGGACGAAAATCTTGTGCAAATTATGACCCCTCAGACGAGGCCCACAATGAAAAATGGGTTTTGAAGAGATTGTCCCGCGCTTGGGAGCAATCAATTTCAGGCAAAACCGCATTTATAACACCTGATGAAGAGCAGGTAGAAATGAACCCAGGTAAAGCACACCAGAACCCCGCATGGGTAAATGAGGGCAGGAACAGCCCACCCCAGCCCAAAGCTCAGGAATGTTATAATTGTGGACAGCTAGGACACTTTGCATGAGAGTACAACGCGCCCCAGAAGCAGCAGAGAAACCAACAGACAGGCACCCTAAACGGGAATAGGGCAAAGCCGATTCATAGCGTTAGCCCCCGTTCAGAGAATGCAGTCATGAACGGCACCGACTTACGGTGTTCGGGCTCCCCAACTTGGGTCTGCGGTAGACCGGTAGTAGCAGGCAAAATTCGGGGACAACCCGTAGAATTTCTTTGGGACACAGGAGGGTCCCACACCACACTCAATTCCTCCACGATGTTTCAGCGAGACATGTGGCCCACAACAGACACCATCACACTCAGCGGCTTTACAGGCCATTTACAACAGGGACACATCACAGCCCCTATAGCAATACAGATAGGGAACATCACGACCAAGCACCCCGTAGTTTTAGTTGATCTGCCCCAGACAGCAGAACATATCCTTGGGATCGATTTCATGAGCTCCCATAACCTTTCTTTTGATCCAGTTAACAAGTTTGTTTGGAAAATGGCAAAGGCAGCACGAGCCCCCGCCATGCTCACAGTAGGAGAATACGTAAATAGGATTAGTTCAGTAGGAGACTTCTGGTTCAACCCTCGAGCCATTAGTGCAGACAAACAGATTCGGGCAGTCCCGCAGGAGCATAAAGCAGCATTTGCACAGCACAAGCACGACTGTGGCAAATTGGCTGGCTTTGTGAACATTACAGGTCCCGACCCTAAACCCCAGACGCAGTACGGATTTCCCTAGGAAGCAGAGGGAGAAATCTCCAAAGTAATAGAGAGTTTGTTGGATCAAGGCGTACTCAGATCAGTAGCCTCCACAAACAACGCACCGATTTGGCTCATCAGGAAACCCGATGGATCATGGCAACTGACCATTGATTACCGGGAACTGAACAAAGTTACTCCAGCAGCAGCCCCCACCGTAGCCACGAGTCCCGAGACCATGCTCAAACAGGGATTCCAGTCAAACTTTTTTCGGTTTTGGACATTAGTAATGGATTCTGGTCCATTCCATTGGCTAAAGCGTGCCAGTCCAAATTCGCCTTTATGAAAAATGAAATGAAATGAAATGAAAATCGCTTATTGTCACAAGTAGGCTTCAAATGAAGTTACTGTGAAAAGCCCCTAGTCGCCACATTCCGGCGCCTGTTCGGGGAGGCTGGTACGGGACCTTCCAAGGGCAACAGTACATGTGGACGTGCCTCCCACAAGGCTTCCACAACTCCCCCTCCATTTTCCACCGACAGCTGTCAAATTGTTTAGCAAAGTTTTCCCGCCGCAATTGTCTGGTCCAGTACGTAGACGACTTGTTACTACAGACAGACACAAAGGGAGAGCACATTTTGCTTCTCGCCAAGCTCCTAGCACTCCTAAAAGAAATTGGTTGTAAAGTCAACCCAAAGAAGGCCCAGATTCTGAAAGAAAAAGTGATTTACTTGGGAACAGTGATCACTCATGGTAAATACGAGATCGAGCACAAGAGAATTGACTTGATCGTCAAATTGCCCCCTCCCCACAATGTCTCAGCCCTCTGGTCATTTTTAGGATTAGTTGGCGACTGCCGAAACCATATTGACGGTTTCACCACTAAAGCAGCGCCCCTTTCCGAACTTCTCAAGAAGCAGGCACCTTGGGAATGGCTTCCACAGCATACAGATGCCGTGGACGCTTTAAAAAGAGCACTCAGCACAGCCCCCGCACTATATGTCCCAGATCCACTTTCCCCATATGCTATCGAGGTAGCAAGCACCGACCGAACTCTTCCGGCCGTGCTCTTCCAGGAACGCCACGACCCGTTGCATACGCCTCACGCATGTTAGACCCCCTAGAGCAAGGATTTTCTGCCTGCGAAAGGCACCTGCTCGCAGTTTTTGGGGCAGTACAATACTTCGCCTACATTACAGGACTCAACCCCATCACCATTCTCACAGAACACACCCCGACACAGCTATTGTTAGACGGCCGACTTAAAGATGGCACAGTCAGCCAAATCCGCGCAGCCCGTTGGACCCTTCTTTTACAGGGACGGGACATCACGGTAAAGAGAACCAAAACCCACACCTTCCTTGCCGATAATTTACAGTATGCAGGCACCCCTCATGAATGTGAGATCGGTGCCTTCTGGTGACGTGGGCGAGCAGGGCGGCCACAGCAACAAGAGCTCCCGCCGGTGGCCGTGATTCGCGGCGATTTCGGGGAAATCCCCGAATCTTCATGCACCCCCGGACTATCGTCGGCCTTTGGGGCCGTCACGAGCAGCCAGCGGGGCCGGTTTAAAAACCGGCGAAGAACCCCGCGCGGGTGTCGGGCGGCGGGGGCTGAGGCGCTGGGCCAAGCGCGGTGTCGAGGTCAGAGTAGCGGGGGCGGAGCTACGAGGAGGCTGAGGCGGCAGGCCGGAGGCCAGGGCACCATGTAGGGAGGGTGCTCCACGTCGGATGGCTCCCACCTAGGAGGAAGAAAGAAGGCTGAAGCCTGGTCCCAGGGGAGCTCTGGGTGAATGCAGAGGAGAAAGAAAGAAGGTTTAAGGAAGTTTAGTAAAAGGTTTTTTTTCTCACCCTTTTAAAAGAATACGTCAGATTGATGAAGGGCAGGAGGGTGAAGGGGGAGAGAGAAGAAAAGAAAGAAGATAAAAAACAATAAGCCGCTAAAGGATGCGAAGAGCAGCGTCGAAGAAAGGAGGAAACGAGGGTTCGCCGCTGAAGGAAATGACAAGCAAAAGTGTTGACAGGATGGCGGAAGCCGAACTGCAAGGCGGGGCCGCACTACTTACGGTGGAGAAGATGAACGAGGTGATGGCAGTGGAGCTGGATAAACAGTTTGCGAGGCACATGGAGGCCTTGAGGAAGGAGACGGTGGTCGTGTTGAAGTCATTGGTGGAGGAGGCAATCGGCCCGGTGAGGGTGGCGGTGGCAAAGCCATCGGCCGAGGTGAGAGAGCAGGGCGAGAAGATGAAGGAGGTGGAGGAGGCCGTGTCACGACCCAGCGACCAGGTCACCTCGATGGGGACAAGCTGCGGAGGGTGGTGGAGGTTAACAGAGGACTCCGAGCAAAGCTGGAAGACTTGGAAAACAGCTCAAGGCGGCACAATTTGAGAATTGTGGGCTTGCCCGAAGGGACAGAGGGTCCAAGGCCAACGCAACACTTCGCTAAGAAGTTGGCGGAGCTGATGGGGGAGGGTGAGAGCCCCACCCTGTACGAGCTAGACCGAGCTCATCAGTCATTAAGGCCGAAGCCCAAAGTGAACGAGCCGCCAAGGGCAGTAATTATCTGCTTCCATAAGTTTTGCATGAAGGAGAAGGTATTAAGCTTGGTGAAGCAGAAGCGTGAGGTACTGTGGGATGGTACTGCGGTTCGGATCTACCAGGACTTGACGGTGGAGTTGGCAAAAAGACAAGCGGCGTTTGGGCGAGTGAAGGCGGCTTTGTACAAGAAGGGGGTGCGATTTGGTGTGGTGTACCCGGCGAAGTTGAGAGTAACATATAACGCCAAAGACTTTTATTTTGAGACAGCGGAGGCGACTGAGGCGTTCGTGAGGGCAGAAGGCTTGGGACAGACGTGAAGAGCCGAACTGGAAGAGAGACTGTGGACTGTGTTTGAGCAGCTTGAAAATGTATAAATGTTACAACTTTCATTTTATTGATTTGTATTGCAATGTACTTCTCTTTGCATTGTTACAGAGTTCAAGTTAATGGCGTTCTGTGTTGCGACGGTTAAATGTTATGTTAGTGACTTGTAGGGGTTGGATTGTTGGGTTTGCTTTGGTGTTTCTTTCTCTCGGACTGGGTGGAAGGGGGCGAGAGGTCTTGGCGGGGGGAGCCACCGGCGCTAGCTAACGAAAGTCAGTTAGTGAACGGGGGTGAGGTGAGAGGAGGGCTGCGGACGTTGGAGCCTAGATAGCAGGCTTCAATGGGTCTACAAGGCGAGCGAGACGGGGGGAAGGGATGGATGTTGGGGGATGTTTTTGTAGGGGGGGTTCTTGGGAGGGGGGGGAAGGGGTTCAATGTTAACAATGGACAGGGGCAGGTCAGGCTTATGGGGCAGGGCCGGTGGTATGATGATGGTGGATAAGAAGGGTGGGGGGGGGGGGGTGAGAGACCCCCAGTAAGAATAGTCACATGGAACGTGAGCGGGCTAGGAGGTCCGGTCAAGAGGTCAAGGGTGCTTGCGCATCTTAAAAGTTTGAAAGCCGATGTAGCAATGCTGCAGGAGACTCACTTGAGGGTGAAGGATCAGGTGAGACTTAAAAAGGGCTGGGTTAGCCAAATGTTTCACTCCGGATTTGATGGAAGAGCTCGAGGGGTAGTGGTGTTGGTCAGCAAAAGAGTACGCTTCCAGATGGAGAAGGTGGTAGCAGATCAGGGGGGTAGATATGTGATTGTGGCAGGGGCGCTGGAGGGTAGATTAGTGACGCTGTTAAGTGTATACGGTCCCAATTGGGACGAATGTGGGATTCGCGAGGAAGGTGTTTGGGGCCATTCCCGACTTGGACACGCATGAGCTGATTGTGGGGGAGGGGCGACTGGAACTTGGTGCAGGAGCCAAGGTTGGACAGATCACGGCCGCGCTCGCTGGTCCCATCAGGTGGGGCGAAGGCACTGGCTGGGCTAATGGTGGAAATGGGAGGGGTGGACCCTTGGGGGTTCCTGCACCCAAGGGAACGGGAATCTTCATTTTTCTCAGCGGTCCATAAGGTATACTCGCAGATCGACTTTTTTGTGGTGGGGAAGGCTTTGCTGGCTGGAGTCAAGGGGTTGGAATACACTGCAATTGCAGTGTCAGATCATGCTCCACATTGGGTGGATATGGTGCTGGAGAAGGGGGTAGCGCAGAGACCGGGATGGAAACTAGATGTGGGGCTTTTGGGGAACCAAGCGTTCTGTGAGAAAATTGAAAAGGTAATTAAGGAGTATGTAGGTTTCAATTGTATGGGTAAGGTGTCGAAGGCAGTTGTCTGGGAGGCTCTAAAGGCAGTGGTGAGGGGGGAGGTAATTTTGTTTAAGGCCAGGGTGTACAAAGAGGAGAGGGTGGAGCGGCAGAGGGTAATAGATGAGATGTTGGAGGTAGATAGGAGGTATGCAGAAGATGGGGACCCAGCGAAGCTGGAAAAGAGGAAGGAACTACCAGGAAGGCGGTGCGCCAACTGAGACGAGCAAGGGGTGCAGTTAATGAACATGGAGATAAGGCTTATGTTAGCAGGTCAGCTCCGGAGGGAGGCAGCGGCAAGGGAAATTCTTCAGGTGAAGGACAGGGCAGGGAAGTTGGTGGTGGCCCCAGTGCTGATTAACAAGGTTTTTGAGGAGTTTTATGAGAGGTTGTACAAGTCAGAGCCACCCGGGGGAAACCGTGAGATGCAGGAATTTCTAAATGGGTTGGAGTACCCGAGGCTAGGGAAGGGGAACAGGGCTACATTAGAAGGAGCAATAGTGGAGCAGAAGATAAAGGATGCGATTGGGAGGATGTAGTCGGGGAAGGTGGCAGGGCCGGATGGGTTTCCGGTGGAATATTATAAAAAATTCAAGGATTGGTTGGCACCGCTGATGGTGGGGATTTTTGAGGAGGCGATAGGGAAGGGGGTGTTGCCGCAAACCTTGGGGCAGGCATCGATTTCCCTGTTGCTTAAAAAAGATAAGGGTCCAATGGAGTGTGGGTCGTATCGGCCCATATCACTTCTGAATGTGGACGCAAAAGTGTTGGCGAAGGTACTGGCGGGTAGGCTGGAGGAGTGCCTCCAGAAGGTGATAGGGGAGGATCAGACAGGGTTCGTGAAAGGGAGGCAGCTGTTTTCGAACATTAGGGGGGTTTTGAACGTCGTTATGGCACCGGTGGAAGGGAAGGAAACAGAGGTAGTTGTGGCATTGGACGCCGAGAAGGCGTTTGATCGGGTAGAATGGGGGCACCTGATGGCAGTGCTGGAGTGGTTTGGGATTGGACCAAGATTTGTGAACCGGGTAAAGCTACTATATAAGGAGCCGAGGGCGAGTGTCCGCACAAATAATATCAGTTCGAGATACTTTTCTCTCCACCGTGGGACGAGACAGGGATGTCCTATGTCCCCCCTGCTGTTTGCACTTGCGATTGAGCCGTTGGCCATCGCATTGAGAAGTTCGGGAGCATGGAAAGGAATAGTGCGAGGGGGGGGGGGTGGATAGAGCATCGGGTGTCCTTATATGCCGACGACATGCTGCTGTATGTGTCGTAACCGAGTGTGTCGATAGGAGGAATATTGGAGCGACTGCGGGTATTTGGGTCTTTCTCGGGGTACAAGCTGAACCTGGACAAGAGTGAGTATTTTGTGGTGTCTCGGCCAGGGGTGGGGGCAGGGGTGGGGGGGCTGCCATTCCATCGGGCAGGGACTCATTTTCGGTATCTGGGGGTGCAGGTTGCCCGGGACTGGGGGAGGCTTCGCAGGTACAACATCACTAGTTTGGTGGGGAGAGTGAAAGCCGATCTGGCAAGGTGGGATGGCCTTCCTCTGTCACTGGCGGGTCGGGTACAGGCGGTTAAAATGAATGTGTTGCTGCGATTTCTGTTTATTTTTCAATGCCTACCGATTTTCCTGCCAAAGTCTTTTTTCAGGGAGATTGAGGGAAGGATTACCTCATTCATATGGGGAGGGAAGGTGGCCAGAGTGAGAAAGATGCTGCTACAGAGGGGAAGGCAGGCAGGGGGTTTGGGTCTCCCGAACCTGTTGTACTACTACAGGGCGGCGAATGTGGAGAAGGTGCGGAGCTGGGTCAGAGGGGTTGATTCTCAGTGGGTCAGAATGGAGGAGAGTTTGTGCAGGGGGTCGGGGCTGAAGGCACTAGCAACAGCGCCGCTCCCGTTAGCTCCGGGGAAATACTCAGGGAGTCCGGTAATAATAGCTTCATTGAAAATCTGGAGGCAGTGTCGCCAACACTTCGGGTTGGGGGCAGAGTCAAGGGAAATGCCGATTCGGGGGAACCACAGATTTGAGCCAGGGAGGTGGGATGGAAGTTTTCGGAAATGGGAAGAGAGGGGGATTAAGACACTAAAAGATTTGTTTTTTCGGGGTCGGTTTGCAGGATTGAGGGAGCTGGAAGCGAAGTATGGGCTGGAGCAGGGAGAAGTGTTTAGGTACATGCAGGTTCGGGATTTTGTCAGGAAGGAGATACAGAGCTTCCCAGAGGAACCGGCCTCCATATTGCTGGAGGAGGTGCTGACGGCAAGAGGACTGGAGAAGGGGGCAGTGTCAGCGGTGTACAGAGCTATTTTGGAAGAGGATAAGGCACCACTGGAAGAGATGAAAGCAAAGTGGAAGGAATAGCTGGGAGAGGTTATAGAGGAGGGGGTCTGGTGTGAGGTGCTCCGGAGAGTGAATGCCTCCACCTCATGTGCGAGGTTGGGGCTGATACAGCTGAAGGTGGAAGAAGAGTGCACCTCACGAGGGCGAGGAAGAGCCGATTTTTTGAAGGAGTAGAGGATGTGTGTGAGCATTGTGGGGGGGGGGGGGGGGGGGGGGGGCGCTAATCACGTTCATATGTTTTGGTCCTGTCCAAAGCTAGAGGAGTACTGGAAGGAGGTGTTTAGGGTAGTTTCCAAGGTGGTGCGTGTGAAACTGGACCCAGGACCCCGGGAGGCCATATTCGGGGTGTCGGACCAGTCAGGGTTGGAAATGGATGCGGAGGCAGATATCATAGCCTTCGCCTCATTGATCGCCCGAAGGCGGATCCTGCTGGGATGGAGAGCAGCCTCTCCACCCAGTGCCCTGGCGTGGCGGGGGGACCTGTTGGAATACTTGACCCTTGAGAAAGTTAAGTTCGAACTGAGGGGAAGCTCGGAGGGGTTCTACAAGTCATGGGCACTATTTATTATGCACTTTCAAGAACTGGATAACATCGAACATTAGTTGGGGGGGGATGGGTGTGAGGGTTGGGGGGGGAGGGGACTGTGTATATTAAGGGTGACTGTGGGTAATCCCTGATTCCTTTTTGTCATTTGTTTATGCAAACATGCGGGCTGATGTTTGGGGGTTGGTGGGAGGATGGGATCGTTGTTATTGTTATGGGGATTGACATATCTTGCTGATTATTGTTTATTGTTGATGGGTGTAAATGCGGGAGAAAATGTGAAAAAGGAGAATAAAAATATATATTTTTAAAAAATAAATGTGAGATCATCACCACGAAACAGAACACAGGCCCATTTATTCCCAAAACATCCCCCAGGAAAACAGGTAGTACACCCCAGAGACCCCAGCCCACAGACACGTGCGCACCCCTGAAGATATATGTGGATGGCTCATCCACAGTGTTAAATGGAGAGAGAATTACCGGTTGCAGTATATAAGAACATACGAACATAAGAACTAGGAGCAGGAGTAGGCCATCTGGCCCCTCGCGCCTGCTCCACCATTCAATGAGATCATGGCTGATCTTTTGTGGACTCAGCTCCACTTTCCGGCCCGAACACCAGAACCCGAAATCCCTTTATTCTTCAAAAAACTATCTATCTTTATCTTAAAAACATTTAATGAAGGAGCCTCTACTGCTTTACTGGACAAGGAATTCCATAGATTCACAACCCTTTGGGTGAAGAAGTTCCTCCTAAACTCAGTCCTAAATCTACTCCCCCTTATTTTGAGGCTCTGCCCCCTAGTTCTGCTTTCACCCGCCAGTGGAAACAACCTGCCCGCATCTATCCTATCTATTCCCTTCATAATCTTATATGTTTCTATAAGATCCCCCCCTCATCCTTCTAAATTCCAATGAGTACAGTCCTAGACTACTCAACCTCTCCTCGTAATCCAACCCTTTCAGCTCTGGGATTAACCTAGTGAATCTCCTCTGCACACCCTCCAGTGCCAGTATGTCCTTTCTCAAGTAAGGAGACTAAAACTGAACACAATACTCCAGGTGTGGCCTCACTAACACCTTATACAATTGCAGCAGAACCTCCCTAGTCTTAAACTCCATCCCTCTAGCAATGAAGGACAACATTCCATTTGCCTTCTTAATCACCTGTTGCACCTGTAAACCAACTTTTTGCGACTCATGCACTAGCACACCCAGGTCTCTCTGCACAGCAGCATGTTTTAATATATTATCATTTAAATAATAATCCCTTTTGCTGTTATTCCTACCAAAATGGATAACCTCACATTTGTCAACATTGTATTCCATCTGCCAGACCCTAGCCCATCCACTTAGCCTATCCAAATCCCTCTGCAGACTTCCAGTATCCTCTGCACATTTTGCTTTCCCACTTATCTTAGTATCGTCTGCAAACTTGGACACATTGCCCTTGGTCCCCAACTCCAAATCATCTATGTAAATTGTGAACAGTTGTGGGCCCAACACTGATCCCTGAGGGACACCACTAGCGACTGATTGCCAACCAGAGAAACACCCATTAATCCCCACTCTTTGCTTTCTATTAATTAACCAATCCTCTATCCATGCTACTACTTTCCCCTTAATGCCATACATCTTTATCTTATGCAACAACCTTTTGTGTGGCACCTTGTCAAAGGCTTTCTGGAAATCCAGATATACCACATCCATTGGCTCCCCGTTATCTACCGCACTGTTAATGTCCTCAAAACATTCCACTAAATTAGTTAGGCACGACCTGCCCTTTATGAACCCATGCTGCGTCTGCCCAATGGGACAATTTCCATCCAGATGCCTCGCTATTTCTTCCTTGATGATAGATTCCAGCATCTTCCCTACTACCGAAGTTAAGCTCACTGGCCTATAATTACCCGCTTTCTGCCTACCTCCTTTTTTAAACAGTGGTGTCACGTTTGCTAATTTCCAATCCGCCGGGACCACCCCAGAATCTAGTGAATTTTGGTCAATTATCACTGGTCCATTTGCAATTTCCCTAGCCATCTCTTTTAGCACTCTGGGATGCATTCCATCAGGTCCAGGAGACTTGTCTACCTTTAGCCTCATTAGCTTGCCCATCACTACCTCCTTGGTGATAACAATCCTCTCAAGGTCCTTATATGTAGAGGGCGCGCAGGGACGTGCCCTAGATGAAATTTCCTTGAAGTTGCCAGGACACTTAGGCTCGCAGGCAGCAGAGCTGGCAGCAATTGCGTGTATTGTAGACCACCCAGACTCGTTCCCGACCCCAGCAGACATCTACTCAGACAGCTTGTATGTCTGTAATAGTTTGACAGAACTCCTACCACTCTGGGAAACAAGAGGATTTGTTTCCGCGGACGGTACACCCCTACCCTCAGCCCCATTACTCCACCATATCTTAGAGACAGCGCAGGATAGGAAATATGGAATAATTAAGGTTCACAGTCATTACCATTCTTCCCCCCCTGGTAACATTAAAGCAGATGCCCTCGCGAAGGAAGGCTCCAGGCACGTTTATTTTTGGAACCCCCCACCCCGAAAGCACCCCAGTACACGCAGTTCAGGTCTCACAGACCAACATTCAGATTTAGCGAAGGCCCAGAAAGAGGACGAGAAACTCAGGGAAGTTTTAAAGGGAACCTTCCCAGCCCCGTATGATAAATACAGAAACTCAATAACCACACATGACGGTGTGCGGTGTGATTTTAAAGGATGGCATTTATATAGTTCCCACCCAGGACAGGAACCAGATCATTTGTCAGTTCCATGACAATCATGGACACCAAGGAATTGAACACATCTTAGACCACCTCAGACCGCTTTGTTGGTGGCCTGATTTAAAAATCGATGTCACACACTACGTAGAGAATTGCTTAATCTGTGCCCAGAACAATCCGGACAGATATGCGAAAAAGGCTGAACTTAGTCATACCCGCCCCGTTAAGGGACCCTGGACAAATCTCCAGATAGATTATATAGGACCCCTACCCCCGTGCAGAAATGGTTATAAGTATGTGTTGGTGGTCATAGACACCTTCACAAAATTGGTGGAAGCATTTCCATCACGAACTAATACGGCCAAGACGACGGCTAAAATATTAACACACCCCATCTTTACAATGTGGGGCCTCCCACGCAGTATAGAGTCTGACCAAGGCTCCCATTTCACCAGACATGTAATGAAAAACGTCCTCACGATTTTGGGCATTAGACAAAAGTTCCATATTGCATACCACCCCCAGTCAAGTGGTATTGTAGAACGAATGAATAGGACATTGAAAGCCACCCTCAGGAAAATGGTACAGCAAAATAATAGCACCTGGGATTCAGCACTCCCATTTGCTTTAATGTTTTTGAGAAACATCGTATCTACATCCACAGGATACACCCCCAACACCCTCATGACCGGACGCCCCATGAAAGGCACTGAGTATTTACTAGGACTGGATTTGCCCAGCCCCGCAGTTACAGCCCTCACGCATGAAAATGCGGTTAAACAACTGATACAGAATATAAAGGCAGCCCAACTCGCAGCAGCAGTGAGACTTGGAACCAGGAAGAAACAGAGCAAGGCTTGTTTCGACAAAACAGTACATGCCACTGAGTTTACAGTAGGGCAACAAGTTATGCTTTCCCTTTGCAACCCCAGTTCATTCCTTTCCCCAAAAGTTTCCGGACTGGACTCCATTTCGGTCAAATTCAGCCCCTCAGTATACAAAATAACCTATCCCAATGACAAGTCTGCGTGGTTTCATATAAACCAGCTCAAGGCTTACGGCTCACAGAATAACCACACACACCACACCCTGCTCGCAGCAGAAGACGATCACGCCCCGCCCACAAATGATGTATTGCTACCCTCCCCCAACCACGCCAGCCCGCCCTCAGACACGACTTCAACTCCACCCCCAGAGGCACGACTCCGCCTCTCCCTTCCCTCAACCAGCCGCGACAGCGACAGTGATAGCGATCAAGATGACGACAGCCACAGCACACCACATTACGACTACACCCCTGCACCAGGCCCCACCCCCAGTGAATCTGAGCATGATTCTACTGACCCATTTGAGATCACTGATATCAAAGCCCCTGATGCAGACCTACTGCCAGGCAATTACTGATTGAAGCATAGTAGCTCCAACCTCGACACACGATTCTTGCACCGAGACAATTCGTTCAGGCTCATCCGGAATGATGAGATGGACCCCAATTCGCCCCAAGCAGCTTTAGCACGGTTACTACAGACAAGAGTTTGGCAGCCGGGAGAAGATGATGACTTAGAGTCTGACTCCCACCGCACGCCAAGATAATAACAGAAATTATGCTTGTGTTCACAGAACTCCAGAAACCCAGGATCCTTCAGTAATCCCTGCTTCAGCGGATTGGCCAGAAGTCACAATCACATGAATTGGTTGCAGGGATGTTGTTTCCTCTTCAGGCAGTTGTGTCATACATGACACTGGCACAGCGATACATGTAGATAACAACTGATCTGTTTCATCCCTACGCTTGCTCATTTTCAGTTTGAGCCAATACAGTTGCAGGAACCAACTTCTCATCAGTGGTACGCTGCGTGCCAACACTTGCTATCCTTGTTTAAACAAGCGTCTTCTCAAAATACCTTCTCTGATCAGGATTTGCGACTGCCGATTGTGTTCCACTATCTGAGGTGTCTCCTGCGTTAAGACGAAATCAAATGTAGTTCTCAGCTTCCTCTTCATTAGTAGTAAATCTGGGAAGGTCTGAGCATCGCATGTGTGGTTTTGCGATACATCACCAAGAAACTGTTGATGTGATGAACCTTGGTCCTTGGAGGCTTTCAGTGCATACTTCAAGGAATGAACAAATTCTTCGGTAAAACCATTCATGGAGGGTTGTAAGGTGCTGATTTCAGCTGAAAATGTTAAAGTCCGCATTTTGGATGTGTTTATTGGGTATTTCTCAGTGGCTGCAGTGAAACACACCGCTAATTAATGGTGCTTTGCCGTTTTCTTTGGCCTCAGGGAGTTCCGCACTTAGAGAGAATTCCTGCTGGCGAGTTGGCAGCCCCAATCGGGTGCAATGGGGTCACTGAATCGTGCACTATGTGTTGGATACCACTTATCTCTAAATAGTCCTCAAACTCCTGAGTCATGAACTGTGGACCATTACCACTCATGATTTATTCTCGTTTCCCAAATCTGGTGAAAAATCTCATCAAGTTTTTTGATGGTTTGTCCTAAAGTGTGGAGGGAAGCCCTGATGCCTGAGAGAGGGGTGGGGGGGGAGAGCTCCAGAGACTGCAGTGTTGAGGGGGGGGAGTTGCTCTAATGCTTGCAGAGGCGGTGGGGGTGAGATGGGGGGGCTGTTGTTGGCATTGTGTTGGTAGGGGGACAGCCTCGCTGCTTGTGCCGTCATGGTTGGGGGGGAAGCCGAATCTTGTGAGGGGGGGGGGGGGTTCGCCATGTCTGGTAGGAGGCGGGGGCGCTGGTGGTCATTTACGTTCTGTGCTGATCTGGGTGCCCTTTAAAGATGGTCCCATGATCTCTGTTGAGCTGGCTTTGCCGGCTCCTTCAGACTCCGCAGCTCCAGTGCGGTGAAAAGCACCTCCACTCATTATGTTTTCAGAGTGCCAAAAAATCTGGTCTGAAAATTCAGCTGTGCAGCTGGAGAGCTACGTGCTGGTTTTCAGTCAGAACCCTATCACTGAAAAAAGTATGGGAAAATTCTGCCCATAGATTAAAAACAGCACAGAAAAGGCCCTTCAGTCCATTGTATCTACACAAGCCATCAAACACCTATCTATTTTCATTTTTCAGCACTTGGTCTGTAGCCTTGCAGGCTATGGTGTTTCAAATGCACATCTAAATACCTCTTAAATGTTATGAGGTTCTCTGCCTCCACCACCCTTTCAGGCAGTGAATCCCAAACTCCCACCACCCTCTTAGTAAAAAAGGTTTTTCCTCACATCCCCTCTAAAGCTCATGCCCCTTAACATAAATCTATGCCCCTTGGTCATTCACCCCTTTATAATAATATAATCATCTTTATTGTCACAAGTAGGCTCACATTAAGACTGCAATGAAGTTACTGTGAAAAGCTCCTCCAGCAAGGAGAAACGTTTCTTCCTGTCTACTCAATTTATGCCTCTCATAATTTTATACATCTCAATCATGTTCCCCCTCAGTCTCCTCTATTCCAAGGAAAACCATTCACGTTGATCCAATCTATCTTCATAGCTAAAACTCTCCAGCCCAGGCAACATCCTGGTACATCTCCTCTGCATCATTTCCAGGGTGAACACCTCCCTCCTGTAATGTGGATTCCAAAACAGCACATAGTACTCTAGCTTTGGCCGTACCAAAGTTTTAAATGTTCCAGCATGGCCTCCCTGCTCTTAAACTCTATGCCTCAGCTAATAAAGGCAAGTATACCATATGCCTTCTGAACCACTGTACCCACCTCCCTGCTACCTTAAGGGACCAGTGTACATTCACACCATATCCATCTGGTCCTCGGTACTTCCCAGGGTCCTGGTGTTTATCATGTATTCCCTTGCCTTCTTTGTCCTGTCTAAGTGCATCACCTCACATTTATCTGGATTGAATGCCATTTGCCACTGTTCAGCCCATCTGACAAGTCCATCTATCTCGCCCTGTAATCTAAGGGCTTTCGACCTCACTATTTACCACATCACCAATTTTCGTACCATCTGCAAACTTACTGATCATACCCCCAACATTCCCATCTAGATCATTAATGTACACAATAAATAGCAGGGGATCCAGCATCGATCCCTGCAGACACCATGAGACGCAGGTTTGTAGTCACAAAAACAACATTTAAAAAAAAAAATCAATTAAAAGGCAATTTAGCGTGGCCAATTCAGCTACCCTGCACATCTTTGGGTTGTGGGGGTAAGGCCCATGCAGACACGGGGAGAATGTGCAAACTCCAAACAGAGAGTGACCCGGGCCCATGATAAAACCAGGGTCCTCGGCATCGTGAGGCAGCAATGCTAACCACTACGCCACCATTTATTGCCCATCCTGAATTGCCCTTGAAGGGGCAGTTAAGAGTTAACCACATTGTTGTTGGTCTGGAGTCACATGACCAGGTAAGGCTGGCAGATTTCCTTCCTTAAAGGACACGAGTGAACCAGATAGGTTTTTCCGACAATCGACAATGGCTTCATGGCCATCAGTTGACTTTTTAATTCCAGATATTTTATTGAGTTTAAATTCCATCACCTGCCATGGTGGGATTCAAACCCAGGTCCCCAAATCATTATTCTTAGTTACTGGGTTACTAGTCCAGCGACAATACCACTATACCATCCCCTCCTCTGAGCCTCGAGCCGCCTAATTGCTTATTTGGACTTGAGATAATCCTTATACTAGTTATTATAAATTGTTAGAGGAAAGCCACATTCTGTATAAAATCAGAAAATTTATGTTATTTTTGTCATGATGTGTATATTGACTGGGATGTAAAGGGTTAACAAGTTAATGATAATGATTCATCACTAGAGGGAACCACAGAACAGTCATATATATATATATATATATATCATGTGACTTGGGGATTCTGGGTATTAGATTTAGAAGATTAGATAGTGAAAGGATTAGATAGTGAGGTGTGAGAGAGCAGTTGTATACGTGAGAGTTCTGTAAGTTAGAGATAGCATAGTTTTATACAATAACCTTCTACGTTAGGAATGTGAACGGATCTTAGTTAGTAGTGTAAATTAATTTATAGTTTTGTTTGTCAACAAAGCTTTGTGTTCTTTATTCAACACTACGCATCCGAGCCATCCAAGTAAAGCAGAATAGAGAACACGACAATTTTAAAATTGTTTTTGTCTGTTGTTCTTCCCCTAAATGGCATTGTTTGTGTCTTAGTGTGAAGTTACGGTGTATATGTTAATGAAAAATACTTTGTTTCTCATAACACTAATAAGTTGTGATATCAATGTGCAGAAATCATGAGAAGCAAACTTGTGATTTGAAAATGTATTCTCAGTGACATTTCTCAGTGGTGTATGAATTTGTTAAACTTGTCCTGTAATGCAGATTATGGATGTGAAGGTTGGAGAATTGGCAAAGAGGAAACAAAGAAAATCAAGAGCTTTGAAATACTTAAGAAGGAGCCTAAGGATAAGTTGGTTGGAGAAAATAACTAATGAAGAAATGCTGAATGAGGCTGGAAGAATAAGGGAACTCTTAAATATCAAAAGAAGCAAATAGAGTTTTTCGGAACAATGCAGGAGGATTGGAATGCCTAATCATCATTGGAAGGACTAATGGAAGAAGAGCAAGAGGCCAAAATTGAAGGAAGCAACTTGATAACATTAAAGACTGTCTTAACCTGAACTTCAACAAAGAGTTAATCCACTGTTGCTATGAGTGGAAAGTTTGGAAGACCATCATCGCCTACATCACTTGGCAAAGATGACGATGAGTGTAGATTCAGGGGGTCATTCTCCGACCCCCCGCCGGGTTGGAGAATCGCCGGGGGCTGCTGTGAATCCCGCCCCCGCCGGTTGCCGAAGTCTCCGGTACCGGATATTCGGTGGGGGCGGGAATCGGGCCATGCCGGTTGGCAGGCTCCCCCGCTGGATTCTCCGGCCCGAATGGGCCGAAGTCCGGCCAATAAATTGCCTGTCCCGCCGGCGTGGATTAAACCACCTTTTGAACGGTGGGACAAGGCGGCGTGGGTGGGCTCCGTGGTCCTGGGGGGGGCGCGGGGCAATCTGACCCCGGGGGGTGCCCCCACGGTGGCCTGGCCCGCGATCGGGGCCCACCGATCTGCGGGCGGGCCTGTGCCGTGGGGGCACTCTTTCCCTTCTGCCTCCGCCACGGTCTCCACAATGGCGGAGGTGGAAGAGACTCCCTCCACTGCGCATGCGCGGGAAACTTTCAGCGGCTGCTGACGCTCCCGCGCATGCGCCGCCCCGGCATGTCATTTCTTCGCCAGCTGGCGGGGCAACAAAGGCCGTTTCCGCCAGCTGGCGGGGCGGAAATTCCTCCGGCGTCGGCCTAGCCCCTCAATGTTGGGGCTCGGCCCCCAAAGATGCGGACCATTCCACACCTTTGGGGCGGCGCGATGCCCGTCTGATTGGCGCCGTTTTGGGCGCCAGTCGGCGGACATCGCGCCGTTTCGGGAGAATTTCGCCCCAGAAATGGGATTTGAGTGAGAACTCCAGAGATCCTTATTCCACCTTACTTTTGAATCAAGTCAACCTTGGCACGTGTTTACACTTTTGGAAAAATGTTCCATTACATTTTAAGACAGGATGCTTCCGCTTGTCAGAGAATCTATAACTAAGGATCACTATTTAAATATTAAAACACACTCATTTAAAACAGAGATATGGAGAATTTTGTTTCTCTCAGAAGATTGTGAGTCTTTGGAACTCTCTTCTTCAAAAGGCAGTGGATGCAGAGTCTTTGAATATTTTTAAGGCAGAGCCTTAAAATGTGGGGTATGTGGGGTAAAGGTTACAATCAGATCAGCCATTATTTTATTGAATGGTGGAGCAGGCTTGAGGGGCCAAGTGGCTTAATCCTGCTCCGAATTTGTATGTTCATATTTAGCATTTGTACTAAACCAAACAGTTTTACACAGTCTTTACAGTTCTAGTGTAAATTCAGATTTAATACTGATTTCCATTTTACGTCTGCAATTGTCTGCACTGGGCTGATTGCTCTCCTGAGTAACTAAGTTGGACATTGCCTCATCCAATCTACTAATTAAATTTCCTAAAGCAGACTAAATTGAGTCATCCTTGCAACAGGGTTTCTCTCACATTTATCCTGATATTAACTGTTGTGTCTCTAGTTTCACATTGAAGGAGAGAAGTATATAATAGAGTCCTGAGGTACTAAGAAGACCCGCAACAACACCATTAGAGTTTAGTTTTCCATCATTTTGCATTTTCTCACTGACTTTGAAGCTTCTCTTGCTTCTGCACACCAGAAAAATGTTTATTAAACATCAAAAAATATTGATGATTTATTTATACTCTGTGAAATTCGGTCAAACTCAGGGATTTCTAACGATAAAGTTCAAAATCCAGTTGATAGCTGCTTTAACTTTCTGCTCACGAAGTTCTACCTCCGATTTACTTTTCCCTTCCTGATACAACTCAAAACATATCGTTGAAACAGTCAATTGAAATGCTGTAGTCTGCCAGTCCCATATCTTTTGTACAGTAATTTCAGACTTAATTTTATTAGACTCTTTCACAACCTAACAAGTGAAGACTCTTTCACATCTAATTGTCTCAGTGCTCCTGTAAATGTTTGAATGGGCACTGTTTTATGATATGTCATTATTTTCTACCTTGCCTATGAATACAGGATTATATTCACCGTGACAGTTATAAATGATTCTAGCTCCTCAGGTGGACAGTGAGGTTGCTAAAGGTACGCTTGATAACAGGGCTTATTGTTTGCTCAACTAAAAGTGTCCCTAGAGTTGGTGCTGCTAGAGCACTGCTCTCCACAGATGCTACCAGACCTCTTGAATTTTTCCAGCATTTTCTGTTTTATATCAAAAATGTCTCTAATTCACTGCAGAAGAGTAAAGTAGCTCAACTGTTTTTTTTTTCACTTCAACAACTAAGAAAAACACATTGCCTTATTCTTTAGGTTTTGTTGTCTGTTGGTGGTTTGTAAATTGCCATCACCTCCTTTTCTCTGACTAATTGGCATCTGCTAAACATGCCCTGCACTGAGTGATCGGCAGCCTTGCATAACATTTTGCATATGGCTCTACATCGTTTCCATGCCTCTTTTAATCAATCCACTGTTATTTTGATTGCAGCAATAATGAAGTACGCTATTGCTATGAAGCTCAGTTTCTGCTTGAATGATTAATGAATTTCCTATTGCTGTTTCAGAAGCACCTTAGCAAGAATTACCATGCTAGCTGACATGAATTAGTAATGCTGACATTCACACTTTTCATGCAGTTCAAGCCCAATTGAGAGGGAGGTGCTAAAACATCAGGACTACTTTGTTATACATCACAAGTTAAAGGTTTTCAATTCTAATACTGTACTTGCATAATTTCCCTGAAACGTGAGTATCTTCTCTATGATCATGTTTGCACGCAATATAGGTATAAATGTGAGCTACAGTCTAAAGTTTTTCAACTTAAAACTACATCCTTGTTTCTGTGGAATTCTTATATAAAGGTGAAATAGGAATTGATGGAGTTCATGTGGTGCAGGACCATTAGCCTGAACAGTATTATTGGTGGTGGCGACAGCAACTGTCAGTTGGAACAGTTGAATTAATCAACACAGGGATGAGGAGATGTCTAGGAAATGAATTCTAACATGCAAAAAGTAATATCAGAAAGATAAGAAAAGTGAAAAAGCTTATCAGCAAATTAGGGATGAAGAATCAATGGATAATATGGAGGTCACAGGTAATTATGGTGGAATAATGAGCATAGGAGTTCCTCAGGGTAGTGTCTTAGGCCCAACCTTCTTCAGCTGCTTCATCAATTACCCCCCTTCCATCATTAGGTCAGAAGTGGGGATGTTTGTGATGACTGCACAATGTTCAGCAACATTTGCAACTCCTCAGATAATGAAGCAGCCCATGTCAAAATACAGCAAGACTCGGACAATATCCAGGCTTGGTGTGAATTAAGCTAACTTTTCAGGTCATTGAGTCGTAAGCAGAGGACTATAATCGGCATTTAATGTGCCAAATTATTCAAAATCTTGGCAGTGAGGATAGAAACAAAATCTGTTCCTTTGTAAATTTTAATCATCTGTATTAAAATAGACTTGTAATGATGTAACTGCTATTCCGAAACTGCTGTGGTGGTATATCTTAAACAGACTTGTGATGGTTTCAGAATTGGATCAAGACACATGATAAAAGTTATCATGTCACATTCTCGCCACACAAGTGACAGGCAATGATCATCTCTTACAAGAGAGGATCTAACCTCCGCACCTTGACTTTCAATGGCATCACTGAATCCCCCACAATTAATAACCTGAGAGTTACTGTGATTACCAGGGCAGGTCAAAGGCTAAGAATCCTACGGCATGTAACTCACCTCCTGACTGCCCCAAAGCCTGTCCACCATCTACAAGGCACAAGTCAGGAATGTAATGGAATAATCTCCACTTGCCTGGATGAGTGCAGCTCCAACAACACTCAGGAAGCTCAACACCATGCAGTGCCCCAGCCAGCCTGGAAGTGCCACCTGGACACCCTGGCAGTGCCGTGAGATTGCATTGAATCTCGTAAGACGTTTTAAGTGTCGCAATTTCTAATGAAGACCCCTCGTGAGAATCCATGGCCTCATCCCAACCCAAGTTGGGCTCGACAAGACCGCTGAATTGCACCCAAAATTTCAGATCTAGCATTTGAACCAGCAAGCTGTAATTGTTGGCAGCAGCCTTCTGTCTCGTAAGGGGATAGTTTACACCACAATGGTCAACCATGTGTTAAGCATTGCCTGGTGTGACTCAGTAGCTTCTGTCTGGCATGGCAGTCTGTGCCTCCTTTGCTGCAGAGGAAGATATTGGGCTGAGAATGTGCATGATCTCTGGACCCTCTACTAGCCAGCTGAGCTTTTTGTTTCTGCTTGCCTCTTACAGTGCTCTTCTAAATAGTCAGCTTCCTGAGTTTATGGCCATCAGCGACTGACTCCCAGTTGTCAGTGTCAATATCCACAATTTTCCTATCTTACTTGTAGGTGACCTTGTGGTAGAGGTATGGATGCCGAGGAGGCTGTGACCCAATGGCCAATTAACTGTTTAGTTTGGATATACAGCCATCATCCATCTGATAAATATGGCCAACCCAGTGCAGATGTCATTTAAGAGTACATGCTGATCAAATTAGCATCCTCCAGAACTTCTGAGTTTGTGATCTTATCCTTCTGCCAAGAGAGGCCAAAGATATGTCTGAGAAGTGAAAGTGGAAACGTTTCTCCTGCCTAGCAGATATAGCCCAAGCGTCACCACTGTAGAGGAGTCCACTGAGAGTGGAGGTTTGGTAGACTCACAGTTTGATGTTCTCAGTCAGGTTGTTGTTTTCCACACTCTCTTACACAGCTTGGACATAACAATTGCAGCTTTTACAATGTGTATATTGATATCAGTGTTAAGCGACAGACTACTGATGATTGTGGAGCCTAGATCTGTGAAGCTTCAACAAACTCCAGCATCACATTCTGAATGCTGACAGATGGCGCTATGGCAACTTCCTGGACCATAACATTGATCTTCCTGATGCTGATGGTCAAACTAAACTGTCTACAGGGGTGAGAAATTCTGTCCATTTGCCGCTGAAGGTGTTCCTCAGTATGGAATATTAGTGTGGCACTGTTAGAGTAAAGCAATGCTCTGATCAAAACTGGGCACACCTTTGCCTTGGATTTTTAAAAATTCATCCATGGCATGCGTGACCAGCATTAATTGCCCGTCCCTATTTGCCCTTGAGAAGGTTTTCAGGCAATAAAGGCTGAACAGCTTTGCATTCGATCAGGTATGTAAGTAGGCACACTGTAGGTGGCCTGATGACATATGACAGCAGCAAAGAGAAGAATCTGCCAGAATTTTGGTACTAGAATGCAACTTTGTTTACCCCCACTGCAGCTGTCAAAGGTTGCACCATCATAGCTGACCTTACTCATCATGTTGTCATAGAAAGAGGAGATCACATTGAGCAGCTTCAGATTACAATCAATTTTCTCCAGCAGCTTAAATAGACTAGTTCCACCCACACGGTCGAGTGCCTTGATGACATTGATGAAGGCAATATACAGTGCTTTCATTTGTTCACAGCATTTCTCCTGCAGCTACCAGAATCAGAAGATCATGTCAACACTAGATCTTCCAGTTCTGAAGCCACATTGGGATTTGCGATCAATGCATTCTGCCAGGATATGCATTCTGGCGAGGGCAACACGGGCAAATACTTTTTCCACGATGTTCAGCAAGGAGATGCCTTGAGATTTGTTGCCATCACTGCAGTTGTCTTTGTTCTTGTATCGGGTCAGAATCTATCACGTATCATGGGGCACTGCCCCTCCCTCCAGCAGAGACAGTGAAAGTTGTGCAGGTGCTGCAGGAGGGCTAGTTCCCCACGCTTGATGAGTTCAAGTGGTGAAGCAACACTATGCCCATGTCAAGTCAGCCAATAGCTTTGCAAAGTTCCTCCACTGTTGGTTTGATATTCAGCTCTGCCATGAAAGGCAAACTTTCCATTCTGTTTAGAGCTTGCTCAATGACAGAGTGTAAATCAAGGTGGTGTTCCACCTATCGCGGCAACTGTTTATTGCAGTCGGTGATGAAATCCAAACATGAAAATATACAAAAGTGAACTGCAGGAAAAGACAAAACTTGTTCATGAAGCCTGAAAGATAATTTGACATTCCAATGAGCTTTCACACGTATTGTTTTTTGATCACAGTATTCATTTCAACCTGACAATAGTCATTATCATCAGGCTTTTACAAAAATGAGAGAGCTACAAAAGCAGCTGGTGGGGTAATGGTGGTGCTGCAACTGACAACATTGAGCTCACATAAGGATGGAGCACATGGGAGACAGTCATACAAGACAACCTCAGGAAATGAGGTAACATGGCATCTTCATTGTTTTTATATTATTCTTCAAAGACAAGGGATAGAGTTTGACACTGTGTGATTGTGTAAATTGGATGATAGTGAAGCAGCTGCAATTTTACATATCCCCTAATTTGTATTACGATTGAAGTTAAAATCTAGCCAGATCAGTGGAATTGTGTGAAACTAATTGTAGCTGTTTTCTTGTGTTTTTTTCTTGCAGCAGATTGCAGCAATTTAAGTGTTTGTGTCAAACTTCCACTCAGCTAGTAAAAACTTGGCCGACTGTCAAAGTGATTGAAAAAATCCCCAGTGACTGGGGTTGAACACAAGGGGGTGCAATTCTTATTTCCTGGATTGTCCTATCGTAGAGGTAGATATAGAAGAGTGGAAATGAGCTCCCATAAAAGTAAGATAGCTGGACCACTTGGGGACATAACTTATATTACACAGTGTGAGAAAATATCCATTATGTTCTCGGAGCGATTAGTATCCGTAGTCAGGGAGTCAATCAGTAGAACGACTCTGAAAAGACGACATGAGGAAGAAAGCTAAGAAAGTCAAAATAAAATAAACATTGAAAACTCAAAATTTTAAGCTTTCTTTTTGCTAGATTAAGTAGGACGCCCATGAATTCTTCTGGGCTTCATGTGTAAATAGTACCACACTAAATCTCAGAAGAACGATAAGCAAAACCATTTCATTTGACTTGTGCTCTGTAATGATAATATCAAAGAACACAATTGGAACATTGTTATCAATTAAACCCTTTGCTGTGGAGGGTCACTTGATACCTCATGGGTGAAATTATCCTGCAGATAGCATTTGGAGCATCAGATTTTTCAGTAGGTTTCCCCAAAGTCTTTATGCATTAGCACATCATGCTAATTGGGACAAACCATCAGTAACATGCCTTTTGCTGCAAACCTATAGGTTTAGCAGCTGGAGCACTAAAAATGGTGCTTAACAGCAGCCCTTAACATAATGGTTCTCCTTATTAAACATGTTCAGTGATGTACTGTGTGTAACAATACCAGACATATGCTGTGTGAAATCTTTACAATCAGAGAATAATCTCACCATCCCTCTGTGTATTATGCATGTCAATGGTGTAAATAATTTTTTTTTGGAACCAATTAGCAATGTCATTGGACATGATTTTTTGGATCCTTCCCTCATATTTCTATTTCATTTGACTTGTGCGATCCATGGCACAGAATCACTGAAACGACTACATGATGACATCAATAAGTTGAATCCCACCATCAGACTCACTATGGACTACTCTCCAAAATCAGTTGCATTCTTGGACACACTCGTCTCCATCAAGGACGGTCACCTCAGCACTTCGCTTTACCGCAAACCTACGGATAACCTCATGATGCTCCACTTATCCAGCTTCCACCCTAAACACATTAAAGACGCCATCCCCTATGGACAAGCCCTCCGTATACACAGGATCTGTTCAGACGGGGAGGAGCGTAACAGACATCTACAGACACTGAAAGATGCCCTCGTTTGAACGGGATATGGCGCTCGAATCATCGATCGACAATTCCAACGCGCCACAGCAAAAAGCCACACCGACCTCCTCAGAAGACAAACACAGGACACAACCGACAGAGTACCCTTCGTACTTTCCCGGAGCGGAGAAACTACGACATCTTCTTCGCAGCCTTCAACACGTCATCGATGAAGATGAACATCTTGCCAAGGTCATGCCCACACCCCCACTACTTGCTTTCAAACAACCACGCAACCTCAAACAAACCATTGTTTGCAGCAAACTACCCAGCCTTCAGAACAGTGACCATGACACCACACAACCCTGCCATGGCAATCTCTGCTAGACCTACCAGATCATCGACATGGATACCACCATTACACGTGAGAACACCACCCACCAGGTACGCAGTACATACTCGTGCGACTCGGCCAACGTTGTCTACCTCATACGCTGCAGGAAATGATGTCCCGAAGCGTGATACATTGGCGTGACCATGCAGACGCTGCGACAACGAATGAACGGACATCGCGCGACAATCACCAGGCAGGAATGTTCCCTTCCAGTCGGGGAACACTTCAGCAGTCAAGGGCTTTCAGCCTCTGATCTCCGGGTAAGTGTTCTCCAAGGGATTCATGTCGCATTACATTCATCCCCCACCATCTGGCCTGGGCTTGCAAAATCCTACCAACTGTCCTGGCTTGACACAATTCATACCTCTTTAACTTGGGGTTACCCCCAGCTCGGGATCTGTAAAGATTTAATCACCTGCTAATGCTCGCATTCCAAGCATTGTCTGGCATCTTTGAATCTGTCTATATATATATGTTTCTGGAACATACCTCTTCATTCACCCGAGGAAGGAACACTGCTCCGAAAGCTAGTGTTTGAAACACACCTGTTGGACTTTAACCTGGTGTTGTAAGACTTCTTACTGTGCTCACCCCAGTCCAACGCCGGCATCTCCACATCATATTTCTATTAGTATAGCATCCAGCATCCCAACCATTGAGATGAATATGTATTATCTTCTGTCAGACAGACAGAAATATACATTTCAACCATCAGGTTATCTGGATAACACTGGTCAATAAACGCAACATTTTATTAATTAATTTACCCTGCTTTAAAGGTAGAAACAATAAGATGCACAGCTAATTTTTGACCATGTAATGATTCTTTCCCCCACCCTCCACACCCACATAACTCTAATTCAGCACTTAAATTATACCTTTGAGAATTACAACTTTGCTGTGAATATAAATTCTTATGATATCATTTAAATGCAGAAAACCCTTTATGGAAGTATTAGGAATGATCATATTCTCTCAATATAACATTTCCAAAAGTGCTTAACATTTCTTGGAATATTACATTGAGAAAATAAGTAAATTTCATCCATCCGTTAATGCAATCTTATACAACAAGGACGGACATACACAGTGAATTTCACATTGTCAGGAAATCAAATGCACTTTATGAATTACTTAGGAAGTGCATTCACTGCTCTGCAGGTAAGGGAGCATTATCAGTTATACTGTGTTTACTGTTCTGAGGTACATCCTTCAATCTTGGACACTAAGCATGGGACTTGGTTCTTAGACAGACTGTAGACATACACTGTTATCTGCTTAACACTTGTTTATTAGTACTGAGTACGCACCTAAGCATGATTCCAACCTCTCTCTCAAGAGTCTAACACATAACTGACTGATGCCAGTTGTACATGATCTATGTCATACATTAACATATTCCATCTCTCAACCCTTAAGCGTACCAACCTATTAAAACATACTATCCTAATTTTAACAACACCATTAAATTATGGGCGTGATTTTCTGGCCCTTCCCACTGGTGGGAATTTCCAGATGAGAGCCTACCATTGGTTCTCGGGCTGCGGGACAGGCAAGCTATGCAAAATTCTGTAGAAATCCGCGGGACTGGACAATCCCATTGGCGGACAATGGTAAGCCACCTCTGCTGCTGGCAAATGCACCATGGTGGGGTGAGGGGGGGTTGGGATTCCAACCTGTCCCACTGTCTTTAACTATTTATATTGCATTTCTGTAACTCCCTTTATTAAAACTACAGATTCTACTTCATTACAATTCCTACTCTTCCTCTCCTCTAGTCACGTTTTATGGAACTCAATCTCCCTCAGTATTCTCAGCCCTTAGGGAAGACGTCTTGGAGACATGAGAGCTTCCTTCAGCATTTGGTGGGACATCATCATCTGCAGAATGAGAAAAATCTTTAGCATCATTGCTGGAAAGCAAAAGGTAGGTTGCAGGATGACTGAACTATAAGGACAATAAAGACTTCCCCACAAAAACCTGGTCCAAAAGAAAAAACTGAGAGGACCTGTAGTGATTGTATATCTGAATGTATGTAAAGGGTTAACATCCATAAGCAAGTGCTATATAACCACTAATGTGTTGGGTGCTCTGGATCCGTGGAACACATACAGGCCACCAACACTTAAAATAGTGCAACACTATTTTATTAAGTCAGAATCTATTGAACATACTTTCACTGTGGGTTAACACGATATTAGATTGAACTAAAGACCTATGCCTTGTCCTAACCAGTCGATGCACTCAGCACATGGTGAAGATCTGTGCTGCAGGCGGTGAGCTCTGTCCTACTAGGAGGCTGCAGCTCGAATGAGCGGGAACTCTGATGCCGCCTGTCTTTATAGTGCGTGTGCTCTAACTGGTGATTGGCTGCGTTGTTGTGTGTGTTGATTGGTCCCGCTGTGTGTCCATCAGTGTGTGTGTATCTGCACCATGATATACTGGTGTATATTATGACAACCACTAGATGGCAGCACCAGATATAGGTATAAAAGGTAAACTCAGAGAGAGTTTCCGCCACTTCGTGCTAGGAGTGACTAGTGAACAGAGTTCGAGAGAGATAGCTTAGTGTGCAGGTGTAGTTAATCATCATTATATATATTTAATCTTATTAACCTAATCTACAGTTATAGGTATTGAAGAGTGAACAAACTCATAGTTAATTTATTATCATGACTCAATAAACAGTATTTGCTTTATTTGAAGACCTCGAGTGTTACAGAACATCAACTGTATGTCCATTCTGGCAGAAAGCAAATGAGTAACAAGATATTACACAACATAATATAACAGAATCAACCTTTGGACCCTCTTGGACTAGAACAGGAGAACTCAGGACACTCTCTCAAAAGACTCGGGGAAGCCAAAATTGCTGAGAATATGGAGACAAGGCAGCCTAATTTTTGAAATGAGAGGAATTTCCTGGAGATAATCAACTCGGCGACAAGATTGCTTACAGGAACCTGCAGCTGCAGAAGCACTAAAGAGTACTCTCAGATTCTGTGCTGACCTCCAGTTCTGAAGAGAAAACAACTTTCAACTAGGACTGAAATATGGGTGGAAATTCACTTTTACCTGAAAAAGGTACCTGACGTGGATTCAAACAAGAGATCTCTGGAAGATTCATGGGCAACAGGAGATAACGTAAGCCATACAGCAGTGGGTTCAGTGGAACTAAGATCTCAATGCTGTTCAGCCACTAAAAGCACAGCTCAATCTTCAAAAAACAAAGAGACTCCATCAAAAACAAATCATTATCAAGGACCTCAATCTCTGAGAGATCAGTCAGTACTGCAATGGACTATTCACTCACTAGGAAGAGCCAATTCAAGTCCAGCAGGTCTTCATTGGAGTCACCATCTTCTGCAGTGCCTTCTGTATCCCTCATCTTTCCCCTCACTTTGTGAAGAAACTAATTAATTAATAACATCAATCTCTACCCCAGAGTCTAGTGGATGGTGTCTCCATGAAAGAAATTAACTTACCACTGAGTGTATAACCTCTTCAGCTTCTGATGGCTGAATTTCTACTGTTTCTAACTAAAAGATTGAAGATTGCTGTATGAAAGCCCTAGAAGTAGGGCAAAATTGTTACTCTGCAGGGATATATATTGATTGTGAAAGACTTAGAGAGAATCAATGAGCTGTGGCTCTTTGTATCGAAGAGGAATCTCCCTTCTGACCAGGGGCACTCTCCCCTCAAGTACTGGACACCTCCTGACCATCATCCCTGCCCAACCTATGCCCTGATAACCCAATCACTGCCCTAGCAATCCCACGGGAGACCCATTCTGCCCCTCCTTTTAATCTCCACACTTATCTGCCGTCCAGGTCTCAAAACTTCATCCCAGGAGTGGCACTCCAGTGCCTCTTCCAGCCACTGCAGGGCTGGGTCTGGATGGGCTGGAGAGCTGTTGGCCAATCTGATTGATTGGCAGATCTCCAAGGCGAGACTTCTATCCAAGTGAGGACAGAAAGCCCACCTGCTGTTAATCAACACTTATTAGAGTGTAAAACGGCAATGGCCCTGTCTGAGTCAGCAGGGATTGGTTCCCCACCAGCTCTCCAGATGGGGGGGTTTGAGCCTCTGCCAAACAAAAAATTCAGGTTTATGTTTTGTAACTCAGGGAAGTCCAGGATCTTAATAAATATTTTCTTAATATGTTGGAAGCATGAATGTTTTTGATGAAAATCACTGCAAATTTTATACCAAATAATCTCTGAATTAGGAAACAGAAGAACATGTGATTCATAGGAGTCACATTAATGTACTTTCCTCATACTGCAGCACAAGACTGCAAGACCTTGATGACTCCATGGAAAATATGGGCTATAATTTATAGATAATGAGAGAAGGGTAAAAAGAAAGCCATTGGATCTGCATTCCATACAGTGAGACATTTTCCCTATATTTTATGTGCGACTTCTCCCATGTAGATTTCCATGTTTAGCAGGGATTATACAGTTGTAGAACTCTGTTGGTGGAATCTTTGTGATCTGACTTGTCAGGAGCAGTGGAGTCCCATAGAATGAGAGAGCCCAGCTGTCTCAACTGTGGGTTCGTCAGTGGCTTTTTAAACTATTTGCATTTTAAAAATTAATTTACGGGATGTGGGCGTCGCTGACCTTGGCCAGCATTTATCTTTCACCTCCCTTTGCCCTTGAGAGGACATTTCAGAGTCAACTGGACATTGCTGTGGAGCTGAAGTCACATGTAGGCGAGACAAGATAAAGACAGCAGATTTTCTTCCAGAAAGTGGATTAATGAACCAGATGGGCTTTTACAACATTTATTGATAGGTTTATGATCATCGGTAGACTTTTGATTCCAGATTTTTTTTAAATTAATTAAAATTCTGTCATCTGGCTTGTTGGGATGCAGAGTCTAACACAGGGGTGTGATTTACCGACCTCATTGCGCCCAACTTGGTGTTGTGACGAGGCCATTAAATAGCGAATCATTTCATGTGATTCAGCCGAACCTGGCAAGACGCTAGGGGTGATCTGGATTCGGGCTGGGCGAGATCCAGATCAGCATATTTAAATGACCCATTAGGCTCATTTAAATATGTATGCTCTGGATTCTCCTGGTGCTCTGAACTAATGGGCCTTCCTAGTGAGGTCTTGACTGGGTGCCTTTTAGTGATGGTCCACAAAAACGTGGACCAGGCATAACAACACCTGGGGGTCACCCAAGCCAGTGGGGACCCCCAGGTAGCTGGGGACCGAGCATGCTGGCACCCTGGTTCTTCAGATGGCACCTGGGCACCTTTGCACTGCCAGCCTGGCACATTGGCACCGCCACCCTGAAATTGCTGGGGTGGTACCAGGCTGGAAGGATACCAGGGTGGCACTGCCAAGGGTCAGGATCAGAGGGGAACCATGCCCATGAAAGGTTGTAGTGTGAAGGGTGGGGGGTCCTGAAAGCGGGGGAGGGTGCCCAAAAGGTGAGTTGACCTGAAAAGATAAGGGCCGTCAGTGGCCCCACTGCGGCACTGCGGTGTGTCCTCACTGGGGGGGGGGAGTAATATCCATGTGTGCGGGAGGTGACATTTATCGTTTGTGGTTGGGGGATTTGGGGAACCCTCAAGCTCACTTATCAACGGGTCACCCTTTCAAAATGGCGGCCCGATCTCTGAGGAGTCGGTCTCGCTGGTGAGTTCAACTCACCATTGCTGAAAAATAAAGTTCCAAAAATGAGCCCCTACGTGAAACCCACCATGCCTGGCTCCCTCGCCATCTGATTCGTCCGACTTGCCCATCAGCTAATTGCTGCTAACAAGGGAAATTGCTTTTCAATGCTCCCTCAACACTCTTTCCCAGTCAAGACACAAGGATGGCAACGCCGAGACAAGTTCCTCGCTTTGGGGGTGTCAATCTGGCCAGACTTCCCAATGCCATGGATGAGAGGGGAACACACTGTTCCCCTGAGGGGGTCAGACAACCATTAGCAAGGTTAGCAATGCCACCTGAAAGGCAACGACAGCTGCATTGAGTGCAGGCAGCGTGATCAGGAAAACTGCCGTCCAATATCGGAAAAAGTCCAACGACCTCAAACGAGCTGCAAGAGTAAGTTACCACATCTCTCATGGCATCAGTCCAGTCTGCCACCCTTCAATTTCCCATTTCAGTGCTGCATTACTTTCCTTAGCATGGACTTAATTTTTTTGAAAAATATCCCACTGGCCTCTCTATTCCTGCATCATTGTCTTCTTGTAGCACTTCCCCTGCAGTCAGGTCACTGGCATCCATGGCCATTTAAATGGCTTGGAAAAGTCGAGAACTGCCAACTGGCTTGCTTCATAATATGGCTCTCAGTCTCCCAAACTCTAATTGGAAGGTGTGGACCACACCGTTTCCGCTTGTTTCCTATCTTTCCAGTCATCGTTTCTTCTTATCTCTCTGTCTCTGATCTTCACGTGTCTTTTCTTCTCCTCCTTTGTATTTTCTTCTTTTTTTCTGTAGCTTTGAATTTAGATGTATCTGGCAGTGATAAAATTACTTCTTGATCTTGCGAAGAAACAGATGCTCTATTCACATTTTCCTCCCATCAGTGGGACATATTCTAGTCGAGTGTTGAAATGAATTCTTAGACAATTTCACAGTAGCCACCTAGTTGCTCAACCAGTTCTTTTCTTTGAATTGTTGAGGCACGGTATTATCTACCAGAGTTTTTCTGATCTTTCATTGGCTCCATAGTTGACAGGTAAAGGAAAGTTTTCAGCGTTGACTACATGGATATCATAGGATTGGATTTCATGGATTGTTATTGACGTTTGACATTCAGGTGCACTGGGGATAGAGGCCAGAAATGAGCCCTCAACACCTAACTATGTCTGTCGCAGCTGAAGTTTCAAGTTATTAACTTGTCCATTCAGTCTTCTCGTTTGATCTTCATACTTCAAGAGTTGCCTTCTGACCTTACTATAGTGCTCTACCTCATTCTGTAGTTGTTGCTCTGGTATCCATTTATGGTTTTGATATTCACCCTGAGCAAGCTTTCTGGGATATTCTGTTTTCTTCAATTCAGCTTGAAGAGCTAAATGAGCAGCAGTAGGTTGATTCAGCGTTTCACAGTTTCTGATTTTCAGCCTCATCTAGCTGCTTCCTCAACGTGTTGATCTCAGCCTGAAGCTCTGTAATTTCTCTCTTTAATGATGCATAATCTGCTATGTCCTTTCAGAATAATGATCTTTAGGGGCTTTTCGCAGTAACTTCATTGCAGTGGTAATGTAAGCCTACTTGTGACAATAAAGATGATTTTATGTTTATTTTTTATTATTGTCACAAGTAGGCTTACATTAACACTGCAATGAAATTACTGTGAAAAGCCCCTAGTCACCACATTCCGGCGCCTGTTCGGGTACACAAAGGGAGAATTCAGAATGTCCAATTCAGCTAACAAGCACGTCTTTTGGAACTTGTGGGAGGAAACCGGATGGAAACCCTCGCAGGCACGGGAAGAATTTGCAGGCTCTGCACAGACAGTGATCCAAGACGAGAATCGAACCTGGGACTGTGAATCTGTGAAGCAACAGTGCTAACCACTGTGCTACCATTAACTATTCATTCAGCAAACCACTCTGCTTCATTAGCAAACAAACTTGGGCTGCAGCTGCATTCAGTTCCACCTCCAACTTCTTAACTTAAACGCGGGTTTCCTGGAGTTCCTCTCTTTTAGAATGCGCACAGTAAGAGGTCTTACAACACCAGGTTAAAGTCCAACAGGTTTGTTTCCAATCACTAGTTTTCGGAGTGCAGTTCCTTCATCAGGTGAATGGATGATAACAGACTCTTCATGTAATCGAGCTACCTCTGCTTCAATTACTTTCTCATTCACTGTTATTTTCTCAGTTCCTTTACAATACCCTTCCTGTAGTTCCAGCTGACACCTGCACAGCTCATTCTTCAGCTTTTGCTCGTAAGTCCCCTCAATGCTTTTCACTGCCAGCTCCCATCTCCAGAGATCCTGTTCTAAACTCTTGTTCCTTTGGTCACGCAAATTCTGAGACAGTTCAAAGGTTTCAATTAATTGTCTAAATTTGACCTCTCGATTTTGCAGTTTCAGCTCTTTCAGTCAACTTTATCTCTGCGTATAGATTTCTTTTTCCTCAACCTCCTGTTGTTTCTGAGGTCTCTCAATAGCATTTTTCTCTTTTGTGATCAATGTTTCAGACTGCATCTGGTACATTTTATCTGGCTTTGATCTATGCTCTTCTATATTCTTCTGTGAATGCTCTTTCTCCTGAATCCAAACCTTAGCCAATTTAAAATCCTTAAAATGCTGCAGCTCTTGCGACATGTCAGCCTGAAGCCGGTCTTTTTGATTGCGATATACAAGCAAATGTGTTTCCCAAAAATCATCTTGTAAATTTGTTGAATGAAAAGTTGAATATTCTTCATCAGCCATTTGAAGTTTATCAACAATAGATTCCTTGTACTCTGGAAGGCAACTGGTCTGAGTTTTCTGAATTCCCACATGTCCTGCCGTTTGTATCTCATGTTCTATCCACAGCACTTCCAGACGATATTTGGGTGGTACCCTATCTGATGAACAATCGCCCATTCCTCATCCACAAGAATAATTTTGACTACTCTACTATCTGATTGTGGCATGACTTTAACCTCTTGTGGTGATCTTTGTTTAGCCATTGCCCTGGTCACCACATACGATAGAAAAATATCAGGAACTGTTCCTGTAACTTTTCTGTCTCCTTATCTTCCCCTAGACTCTTTGTAATCATGGGTGAAGCTACAACCATCCCTCCTGCCAAATCATTCCGCAAAAGTAAGTTTAATCTGTCCACTGGTAACTACTTAACCCCTCTGACAACTCCTGGACCTGACATTAATCACACTACTTCGATTGTATTTCAAACAATGGAAACAGGATATAATCTCCATTTATCGCATTCATGAACACTTCAGCTTTCTCTGGAGAGAAAGCCAAATACCTCTCAAGTAGGAGAGTTTGCACAACACCTGTGCCCCTTTAAAATAGTTGAAATGAAATGAAAATTGCTTATTGTCACAAGTAGGCTTCAAAGAAGTTACTGTGAAAAGCCCCTAGTCGCCACATTCCGGCGCCTGGTACGGGAATTGAACCGTGCTGCTGGCTTGCCTTGGTCTGCTTTAAAAGCCAGCGAGTTAGCCCAGTGAGCTAAACCAGCCCCTAGTTGTGGGTTTGGCTACATCAGTTGATGAAAATGGGCTGATCTTCCCCTTAGAAAAAAACCCTGTATATCTCTCATCTATCTCATTCATCACACCTGCTCCCACAGCAGTGTTTAATACATCAGGTCTCCTAAGTCCAGTCAGAGTTACAGTCTGCCCTGTAGTATTCTCCAATTTTGTTCCCTTTTCAGAATCTTCCTTATGAATGACAATAAGTTCCATGAGCCCGCCTTGCAACTTCTAACACGCTGAACAAACGTGTCCCACCTTATGACAATGGTAAAACTTAGGCTTTCGAGTTTCACCTTCACCCTCAGTACCTTCCTTCCTAGTCTGAGGAGGAGATCTCAGGACATTCCTGGCTATCCGTTCCTTACCCTGGATACCTGCCTTCCTTTCACTCTCCCACTTCCAGGCCTTTTCAAAATTATGGGGGTGACGATACAAAGGTTTAAATTTATGGATCAGCTCATAATCGTCAGCCATCATTGCTGCTCGTCTAGTAGTCATCAGCGTTTGGTCTTCAACATGGATTCTTATCACAGAATGTAGGGAATTCTTAAATTCATTCAAGAGAATGATCTCTCTCAGAGCCTCATAGGTAGGTGCAACACCCAATGCTCGTACCCATCTATTAAAATTGTTCTGTTTTACCCTTTCAAATTCGGAGTATGTCTTTCCCAGCTATCCCCTTAAATTTCAAAACTTTTACCTAAATGCTTCAGGAACCAATTCATATCTCCCCAGAATAACCCTGCCGGCTCAAGCACCTCGGACTACCCCTCACAGTGCCTTCAGCCATGAATAAGTTCCCCCCTGCCCGTGGATTGTCCCTCCCCCGACTGTGGCAGCGCTGGACTGAGTCCGCAGCCGCCACACTGCGTTCCCGACGGATGAGACCATGAGAGACGCACGCCGTCGGGAATTCGGCCGGTCGGTGGCGGAGTATCGGGACGGGCCTCAGGCAATGTCCTAAGGCCGTCGATGAACGGCGCGGCGTAATCCTCGAGTACGTTGCTTTTGAGGTTGTGGAGCATCTCGAAAGCTGTGCCGCCCCCGATTTGGTCGTAAACTTGGATTCTCCAGCCGTTCGCCGAACGCGATTTCAGCATTGCCAACCGGAGAATCCATCCCTTTAATTTTTCATTTTTTCTGCATTTCCAATTATTTCATTTGTAACTGGATTTTAGCTAATTCTATGGTTTGTTGCCATGACCCAGGCTGTGTTTCTGGCATTTCTTTCAAATTTAAATACTGAGCAATTGCTTTAGTTATCTCTCCTTTCCTAGCTTTAGCTGGCACCTCTATTTATAATTCACCTGCCAATTCGATTAGCTTGTCTTTTTGAAGCCCTTTTAAACAAACCAAAGACTAGTCATTCACCTGAAGAAAACCTTTTGCAGCTACCAGAGCCATCCTGTTAAATTACCTCAAACCTATTGTCTCTTTTTAATTTATACTGTAACCCAAATATCGCCATCTACCATTCCAAAGACCACAGAACTGAGCCCCCAAATTATGTTAGGATCCCCTGGGCTAGTTCGCGGTCAATTCCAGCCCTACTTGACTCGGGGTCACAACGCAATTGAAATAAACAAATAATTCTTAGAGAAAACACCCAAAGTCTTTGGCCTTTGGCTGCCCAGTAACTGCAGTCACGAGGGGCGACATTCTCCGACCCCCCGCCGGGTCGGAGAATCGCCGTGGGCTGGCGTGAATCCCGCCCCCGCCGGTTGCCGAGGTCTCCGGCACCGGAGATTTGGCGGGGGCGGGAATCGCGCCACGCCGGTTGGCGGGCCCCCCCGCTCGATTCTCCGGCCCAGATGGGCCGAAGTCCCACCGATAAATTGCCTGTCCCGCCGGCGTAAATTAAATCACCTACCTTACCGGCGGGACAAGGCGGCGTGGGCGGGCTCCGGGGTCCTGGGGCGATCTGACCCCGGGGGGTCCCCCCACGGTGGCCTGGCCCACGATCGGGGCCCACCGATCCGCGGGCGGGCCTGTGCCATGGGGGCACTCTTTCCCTTCCGCCTCTGCCACGGTGGGACTCCCTCCACTGCGCATGCGTGGGAAACTGTCAGTGGCCGCTGACGCTCCCGCGCATGCGCCACCCGGAGATGTCATTTCCGCGCCAGCTGGCGGGGCAACAAAGGCCGTTTCCGCCAGCTGGCGGGGCGGAAATTCGTCCGGCGCCGACCTAGCCCCTCAATGTTGGAGCTTGGCCCCCAAAGATGCGGTGCATTCCGCACCTTTGGGGCGGCGCGATGCCCGTCTGATTGGCGCCGTTTTGGGCGCCAGTCGGCGGACATCGCGCCGTTTCCGGAGAATTTCGCCCCAGATTTGTAAATTTAAATACAATCAATTTTCTTAATAACAGTAGCTAGAATTCAATATGCAGCAAATACAACTGGTTAACTATTATCTAATTCCTAAACTCCCTCTTTAACTCGCCCCCACCGTCTATTTATACACACACACACACACAAGAAAAATAAACAAACACAGATGGGAAAAGAAGGGTGTAAAAATAATGATGAAAGTAAAAATGATAAGTCTTTGTTTCAGGTGGTTATGTTCTAACACACCTTCCTTTAATTTACACCGTCAGTTTGAGGTTTCTGCTTTTGCTCTGTAATGGTTTGCACTGTAGATTCATCCTGGTTCTCTGTCGGCACAGAAATGCAGCAGCTATGCAGCTATTGTAAAGAGCAAAAGAGAGAAAGAGACTCTCACAGTTTCTTCTTGAGCATCCAGGCCCAGACTGTCCTTTTCTTGGTACTCTGAAAACCATCCCACTCAGATAGGGACAATTGCCGCCTGTCACCAGGCAAAATATGGCCTTCTGGCAAACTCATTGGTCACCAGCCAACCAATCGAACCGAGTTCCTCCGATATCTCGGGTGCCAAAAAGTCTGAGTTCAGCTGTTCAAAAGCTAGCACAGTGTACGATTTTGTAACTTTTGAATTCCTCATTTCCTCTGCTCAACTTAAAGGTACATTTCCATTAAATATCCATGGATCAAAAATGATAATGGCAGGGCAGCAAGGTGGCACAGTAGTTTGCACTGCTGCCTCACGGCGCCGAGCATCTGGGTTCAATCCCGGCCCCAGGTCACTGTCCGTGTGGAATTTGCACATTCTCCCCGCGTCTGCGTGGATCTCGTCCCCCCAACCCAAAGATGTGCTGGGTAGGTGGATTGGCTACGTTAAGTTGTCCCTTAATTGGAAAACAAATGACAAATAAATAAATAATGACAAAATAAAAGAAATGGGACATAAGGGAATCAACAGGAAGAGCCCTTACAGGACATCCCTTGACTTCCCTCCTGATACATTCCACTTACTTTTTTACAAGGCCTCCTGCATTCCAGCACGTCTTCAGATGGCTGATTAAATCCAACCCAATGAATTTATCCTCTTCAACAGCAGGCCATGCTCCCTGGTTCCACTCTTCTGGAAAAGGCGAATCAACTTGTCATTGTCAACATCATCTATTTCCTTTACAATCCTCAAAGCAAGCATGCCACTTCCCAATCCGTCTTTTCCAGTTAGAATGTGCTCAGTCTACATAATTGTTCCTTAAACCTTTTCCAATTGGGGGGGGGGGGGGGGAAACTGAAGTGACATCACAGTAAAGCTGTGACCTGATTGGCCGGTTGGGAAACTGTTAAATTTGGAAAAAAAACATTGAAAAAGTTATTAAATCTAATTGATTAAGTAGATAGTGGAGTAACTAAACCTGAGGGCAGAGATTAGAATTTAGCATTTAATTTTACATCTAGCATCAGGGCCATATAGTTAATTGTAACTCAATCTAACAATAATTCAAGTGTTTATTTTAAATTAAGTAATTAGTGCATAAATGTCACTCAGCGGGGTGCAGTGTTCCAACTGTGAGATGTGGCAGATCTGAGATGCTTCCAGTGTTCCGGTCGACTACATCGGCAGCAAGTGTAACCAATGGCAGCTCCTCACAGGCCGCGTGATTCGGTTGGAGCAGCAGTTGGATGCATGCAGGTGGCGGAAAACGTCATTGATAGGAGTTATAGGTCACGTCCAATATGCAGGCAGACAGATGGGTGACCGCGAGAAAGGGCAGGCAGTCAGTGCAGGAATCCTCTGTGGTTGTCCCCTCTCTAACAGGTATACCTTTTTGGATACTGTTGGAAGAGATAGCCTATCAGTGGAAAACAACAGCAGCCAGAACAGTGGCACCACAACTGGCTCTGTTGCTCAGCAGGGGAGGGCAAAGTGAAGGAGAGCGATAGTTATAGGGGACTCTATAGTAAGGGGCACAGATAGGTGCTTCTGTGGAAGTGAAAGAGACTCCAGGATGGTATGTAGCCTCCCTGGTGCCAGGGTCAAGGATGTCTCTGAACAAACACAGGACATCCTGAAGGGGGAGTGTGAACAGCCAGAGTTCATAGTACAAATAGGTACTAACGATATAGGCAGGAAGAGTGATGAGGTCCTGCAGAAGGAGTTCAGGGAGTTAGGCAGTAAGCGAAGAAGCAGGACTTCTAAGGTTGTAATCTCAGGATTACTCCCTGTGCCACGTGCCAGTGAGGCTATAAATAGGAAGATAGTACAGCTAAACACGTGGCTAAACCAGTGGTGTACGAGGGAGGCTTTCAAATTTCTGAACCATTGGGATCTCTTCTGGGGCAGGTGCGACCTGTACAAGAAGGATGGGTTGCATCTAAACTCGAGGGGCACCAAATCCTGGATGGGAGGTTTGCTAGTGTCACTTGGGAGGATTTAAACTAATATGGCAGGAGCGTAGGAACCGGAGTGTTAGCTTAGAAGGTGTCATAACTGAAGGGGAAATAGGGAACAAGAATAATAGAACATCACCTTCTGACAGAACAAAAAAGGTGACAAGTGTGAAAAGGGAGGTGGCCAATGCAGGGCTAATGGTGTTGTACCTTAATGCGCGCAGTATACGGAACAAGGTAAATTAGTTTGTTGTGCACATTGAAATTGGCCGGTACAATGTTGTGGGCATCTCAGAGACGTGGCTACAAGGGGATCAGGGCTGGGATCTAAATATACACGGATATGTGTCCTATTGAAAGGACAGGCAGATGGGCAACGGGGGCGGGGTTGCATTGTTAGTAAGGAATGAAGTTAAATCAATAGCAAGGAGTAAACAGAATCAGAAAGCATAGAATCTCTGTGGGTAGGGTTGAGGAATCGCAAAGGTAAAAAGACCCTGATAGGAGTTATGTGCAGGCCCCCTAGCAGTAGTCAGGATGTGGGAAGAAAATAAATCAGGAGGTAAAGCATATAAAAAGGCAATATCACAATAATCATGGGCGACTTCAATATGCACGTGGACTGGGAAAATCAGGTTGGTAGTGGATCCCAAGGAAAGGAATTTGTGGAATATTTAAGAGATGTTTCTTTGGAGCAGCTTGTGGTACAGCCCACTAAGGGGTCAGGCAATTCTGGATTTGATGATGTGTAATGAGGCCGACTTGATTAGGGATCTTAAGGTGAAGGAACCCTTTGGGAGCAGTGACCACAATATGATAGAATTTACCCTGCAGTTTGAGAGGGAAAGCTGGAGTCAGATGTAACGGTATTACAATTAAATAAGGGTAACTACAAAGACATGAGGGAGGAGCTGGCCAGAGGTGATTGGAAAAGGAGCCTAGCAGGGAAGACAGTGGAACAGCAATGGCAGGAGTTTTTGGGGGGTTATTCGGGAGGCACAGCAGAAATTCATCCTAAGAAGGAGGAAACATGCTAAGGGCAGGACAAGGCATCCATGGTTGACGAGGGAAGTCAAGGGCAGCATAAAAGCAAAAGAAAAAGCATACAAAGTGGCAAGGATTAGTGGGAAGCCAGAGGATTGGGAATCATTTAAAAGTGAGCAGAGGACAACTAAAAAATCAATAAGAGGAGAAAAGATGAAATATGAGTGCAAGCTAGCTAGTAATATAAAAGAAGATAGGAAGAGTTTCTTTCAATGTATAAAAGGTAAGAAAGAGGCATAAATAGGTATTGGACCACTGGAAAATGTGGCTGGAGAAGTAATAATAGGAAACAAAGAAATGGCAGGCGAACTAAATAGTTTCTTTGCATCAGTCTTCACGGTGGAAGACATCAGTGGGATGCCAGAGCTCCAAGAGAAACAGGGGGGAGAGGTGAATGCAGTGGCCATCATTAAGGAGAAGTTTCTAGGGAAACGGAAAGGTCTGAAGGTGGAGTATTCACCTGGACTACACCCCAGCGTCCTAAAAGAGATAGCCGAGGGAATTGTGGAGGCATTGGTGGTGATCTTTCAGGAATCAGTGGAGGCAGGAACGGTCCCAGAGGACTGGAAAGTGGCTAATGTAACACCACTATTTAAGAAGGGAGGGAGGCAGGAGATGGGAAATTGTAGGCCGGTTAGCCTGACTTCGGTCTTGGTAAGATTTTAGAATCTGTTATTAAAGATGAGATCGCGAAGTACTTGGAAGTGAATGGTAAAATCGGACTGAGTCAGCACGGCTTTGTCAAAGGGGGGTCATGTCTCTCAAATCTGTTCGAGTTCTTTGAGGAGGTAACAAGGAAGTTAGACAAAGGAGAACCAGTGGACGTGATTTATTTAGATTTCCAGAAGGCCTTTGACAAGGTGCCGCATAAGAGACTGTTAAATAAGTTAAGAGCCCATGGTGTTCAGGGTAAGTTCCTGTCATGGATAGAGGATTGGCTGACTGGCAGAAGGCAGAGAGTGGGGATAAAGGGGTCTTTTTCAGGATGGCAGCCGGTGACTAGTGGTGTGCATCAGGGGTCTGTGATGGGACAACAACTTTTCACAATATACATTAATGATCTGGAAGAAGGAACTGAAAGCACTGTTGCTACGTTTGCAGATGATACAAAGATCTGTCGAGGGACAGGAACTATTGAGGAAGCAAGTGGGCTGCTGAAGGATTTGGACAAGCTAGGAGAGTGGGCAATGAAGTGGCAAATGAAATACAATGTGGAAAAGTGTGAGTTTATGCACTTTAGAAAGAAGAATTTAGGCATAGACTATTTCCTAAATGGGGAAATGCTTAGGAAATCAGAAACAAAAAGGGACTTGGGAGTCCTTGTTCACTATTCTCTTAAGGTTAATGTGCAGGTTCAGTCGGCAGTTAAGAAGGTAAATGCAATGTTAGCATTCATGTCAAAATGGGCTAGAATACAAGACCAGGGATGGACTTTTGAGGTTGTATAAGGCTCTGGTCAGACCCCATTTGGAGCATTGTGAGTAGTTTTGACCCCGTATCTAAGGAAGGACGTGCTGGCCTTGGAAAGGGTCCAGAGGAGGTTCACAAGAATTTTCCCTGGAATGAAGAGCTTGTCGTATGAGGAACGGTTGAGGACTCTGGTCTGTACTCATTGGAGTTTAGAAGGATGAGGGGGGATCATATTAAAACTTACAGAATACTGCAAGGCCTGGATAGAGTGGACGTGGAGAGGATGTTTCCACTTGTCGGAAAAACTAGAACCAGAGGATACAATCTCAGACCAAAGGGATGATCCTTTAACATAAAGATGAGGAGGAATTTCTTCAACCAGAGGGTGGTGAATCTGTGGACCACTTTGTCACAGAAGGCTGTCGAGGCCACAAACTCAGTGTTTTTAAGCCAGAGTGAGATAGGTTCTTGACTAATAAGGGGGTCAGGGTTATAGGGAGAAGGCAGGAGAATGGGGATGAGAAAATATCAGCCATGATTGAATGGCGGAGCAGACCCGATGGGCCGAGTGGCCTAATTCTGCTCCTATGTCTTATGGTATCCTAATCCAATCCCTTCATTCTATCAATCATCTTGTGTGCTTTGTTCTGAATCCTTTCAATAGCTGCTCTATCCTTGGTGATGTGATATAAAAGAAGTGTGACCAGTAAGTTATGGTTGATGCAAAGAGGGTCAGGAAGATTCTAAAGGGGCCAAAGAATAGTGAGCTCCACATGTCTGACAATATTTAATAAACAATTTCAATCAACATTCGAGGTCAATCCACCACAAGCACCACTGATAACATGCCCAAAATGAATTGGCCCTCCAAGCATTTTGCCCATTATCTTCTCCTTGACTACAGTCAGCATGCATGCATCGCTATTGATCTTCTGCTATCGAAATATGCCCTTGCAGAATAATATCTTGTCACAAAGCTGGAATTCAATTTCAATTATTTATCTCGCTGGCAGTATTTATTATGCTTTTACCCTGATGTTTCACTTTTGCTGTTGCATTACTGAGTGTATCCGACTGGCTAATCTAATACTGCTTTCGGCTGCTACCTAATATAAATTGAAGGTGACTGACAAATAAGTATGTTAATCTTCTTCTTCTTTATTATTAGTGTCACAAGTAGGTTTACAGTAACACTGCGAAAAAGTTACGGTAAAAATCCCCTCGTCGCAACACTCCGGTGCCAGAGGGAGAATTCCAAATGTCCAATTCAACTAACAGCACATATTTTGGGACTTGTGGAAGGAAATCGGAGCACCCGGAGGAAACCCAGGCAGACACGGGGAGAATGTGCAGACTCCGCACAGACAGTGAACCAAGCCGGGAATCAAACCTGGGACCCTGGCGCATGAGTAACTTTCAGGATGATGGTAGCTCTCTACATTTTTCTACAAAATCCGAACACAGCCTGAAACCGTTCATTTGTTGATATTGTTACTGACTGAATCAGCTGTCCTTCTGACAGCTGGGTGGCATGGATGGTCCTTACCTTAAAGAGCTCCCAACTGTGGCATACAAGTGCCACAACCCTAGGTACTAGGCATGTGTGTAACAATGGGAGGAGGAGAGGAGTGTCCTGGAGAATAACAACCACACATACACAGAGCCAAATTGAAGAGAGAGCAACCTGTTTGGTACTGTTTGTTTATCAGTAAAATAAATTACATATTCACTGGGTCCTGAAATGTTAACCTTCAGCATGAAAAGCAATCAACACTTTCAATCAAAGAACAACTACTGTGGTAAATTAAGTAAAATAAATCACTAACAGCTTCAGCCCTGCTATTCGCAGGTTGGTGCAAAATAGAGAGAGCTTTGGCACTCATGCGTGCTGACCTGGGGATTCATTGATGCCAGAAAGATTCACCGTGAGAGAGTCTGAGAGCTTCCACCAGCAGAGAATCAGGACTGTGTCCCATTGGCAGAGAAGCTTTGTCAGAATGGAATTCTCATGGCTCGACTGTGGAAAATTATGCAGAGTGCCAAACATATCAGTTTCTCTGCAGTTACTGAGGTTGGACCATCATTTTGAATGGGCAACCGATCCCAGCATCCAGGGACAGGCCCCCTCCCCCACAACGCAAATGTTGATACCCTGCTGACAAGCGAAGCACCGGCAAGCACTCATCAAGGAGGGGCATCTTCCCCCCATCATGGGAATAGTGGGTCAACCGCATACCGTGCACACATGCGGGATACCTGACCGCTCCCACCCAAACCCCTCAGTTAAGCTCATTATCCCCTTCGTTCCCCCCATAATGTATATAAACATTCTTGTTATGAGTGACACATGCCTACCACTTCAACAATGCTAAGTGCTTTCTGCAGTTAGAAAAGAGGAAGTGAAACCACAGTTGCTTTGAAGTGGTCAGCAGCTGTCAATCATGACAAGAATGTATATAAACATTGTGGCTAGGATCAATGGTTGGCACTTCAGATACAATAAACATGAAGGGAAAGATAAACAAACCTCCTGGCAGCTGTGTTAAAGCTGTTAATCAAAGCCGAGTTAAAAGTCCTGCACTGTGAAATTGAATCAATGCTCAGCATTTCAAAAGATCCCAGGGGATTTCAAGCCTTTTCAAGAGTTGTGGGCTTTCTAGGAAGGCTCTGACCCTTCAAAAAGCAATAGTTTTGAAAGCATAGGTTTGAGGGAGCAGATGATGTGAAGAAAGGGATACAATTCCTTCCTTGATTCTTCACTGAACTGCCTGGTCTGTTCATCATCTATCAGGCAGAGCAGTTCACCACTTCAGAGTTAAAACAGGTAAAACCAGGATGAAAACCTTGAACAGAGGGAAGCCTGATGTCACCATGCCAAGAGTAATCTTCTGGGTGTCCAGAGCTGGAAGGGGCAGACCAGACACTGGACGCTATCCAGGATCGACCCTTGGAGGGCACTTCCTCTGCAGCCTGGAAACAGCAGAAGGCACATGGGCAATGTGCTGCTGACCCCCTTGATACCCTCTGGGTTCATTACGTCAGGACTGCGCTTAGCAATACTAACATCAAAGCCTGCCCCGATGGAGTTCCCACTGTGGGGGTCAGAGCACAATGTTTGTGGGGGGTGCATTTGGGCTTCCAGACATTAATTGCATTCAAATCAAAGCAAATCAACTGTTTTCATTTTCATGTTGGGACGGGAAGCCCGCTATGGCTGGTGGGGCCTGCCGCCTGGCACTAATCTTCTTTTTCGCTCAAGGTGGGATTATCTGCCCGATCGGGATTCCCAATCTTTGGGGTGCAGGATGGAGTGAATGCATTGAATAGAAACCCCCGTCGGGCCGGAGAATCGCCGGGGGCTGGCGTGAATCCCGCCCCCGCCGGTTGCCGAATTCTCCGGCACCGGATATTCGGCGGGGGCGGGAATCGCGCCGCGCCGCGCCGGTTGGCGGGCCCCCCAACCCCCCCGTGATTCTCCGGCCCGGATGGGCCGAAGTCCCGCTGCTAAAATGCCTGTCCCACTGGCGTAGATTAAACCACCTACCTTACCGGCGGGACAAGGCAGCACGGGCGGGCTCCGGGGTCCTGGGGGGGGTCCTGGGGGATCGCCTGGCATGCGATCGGGGCCCACCGATTCACGGGCGGGCCTGTGCCATGGGGGCACTCTTTCCCTTCCGCCTTCGCCACGGTCTCCACCATGGCGGAGGCGGAAGAGACTTCCTCCACTGCGCATGCGCGGGAATGCCGTCAGCGGCCGCTAACGCTCCCGCGCATGCGCCGCCCGGAGATGTCATTTCCGCGCCAGCTGGCGGGGCGGAAATTCTTCCGCCGCGGGCCTAGCCTCTTATGGTTGGGACTCGGCCCCCCAAGATGCGAAGCATTCCGCACCTTTGGGGCGGCGCTATGCCCAACTGATTTGCGCCATTTTGGGTGCCAGTTGGCGGACATCGCGCCGTTACCGGAGAATTTCGCCCAGAATGTTCCATTCCGAAGTCTTAACATCTTTTGCTTAAAAGAGTATAAAAACTGTGAACTCTTTGTTATACCTTTGAGTTTGCCACAAAGAGACCAGGGCCGGGATTCTACATTTGAGAGACTGTGGCTAGGCTTCTACATTAGGGAGACTAGGGCGGGATTCTCCCCTAACCGGCGGGGCGTGAACCACTCCGGCGTCGTGCCGCCCGGAAGGTGCGGAATCCTCCGCATCTTCAGGGGCTAGGCCGGTGCTGGCGGGGTTGGCACCGCACCAGCCGGTGCCGAAGGGCTAGGCGCCATGCCAACCAGCGGCGAAGGGCCTCCGGCGGCCGGTGCAAGTTGGCGCACGCGCGAGAGCGCCAGCGTGTGCTCCGGCCAGCGCGGAGGGAAAGAGTGCCCCCACGGCACAGGCCCGCCCGCGGATCGTTGGGCCCCGATCACGGGCCAGGCCACCGTGTGGGACCCCCCGGGGCCAGATCCCCCCGCACCCTCCCACAGACTCCACAGGCCACCTGCAGGGCCAGGTCCCGCCGGTATGGACCTGGTGTAATGTACGCCGGCGGGACCCGCCGAAAAAGGGCGGCCACTCGGCCCATCGCAGGCCGGAGAATCGCCGGGGGGGGGGGGGGGGCGCTGCCAACGGCCACCGAACTGTGTGGCGCGATTCCCGCCCCAGCCGAAAAACCGGCGCCGGCGCGGGGCAGCGGGGCGGGATTCACACCGCCCACCCCGCCCGGCAATTCTCCGGCCGAGTGGGGTTTGGAGAATCCCGCCCTATATTCTCCCGCTGGAACTGGATGCAATTCAGTATCCCTCGCCATGTAATTTTAAGGGAATCCCGCTATTGAGCCACCATTTGGAGTGGATGGCCCGATAGCAAGGTCCAGCACCTGACCACCCCTCCAGCATCACAAAACAGCCCCTGCCCCTATCCGCATCGTGACCTAGCCCGCCCCCCCCCATCCCCTGGAGTCTCTGGATTTCGCCCACTTCCCCCAAGTACTTGGGTGACCAGATCTGCCCACCTCCCAGAAACCCCTTGGATAAGAAGTTCCCCCCCCAGAGACCCCCTAACTATAGTGATCCCCCACAGAGACCTTCTAAATAAAGGAACCCCCGTACAGAGACCTGGGAATAAAGACACCCCCCCCCCCACCCCCCCGCCACAGATCCTCTAGAAAAGAGTCCCCTATCTGGAAGCTAGAGAGCAGTCCAGACAGGGACAGTGAAAAGCACTACTGTTGAAACACTCACCTGGGTATACACCTGATAGCTCAGACAGCGAAAGCACCACATGTCAATTCCTGGAAAGAGAAAAGCATTGACCAGTGTTTAAACCCTTCAGATACTCCAGCTCAAAGCCATTTGTTAATTTCCCCCAATGGGCTGTGGTTGGAAAACATCGGGGTTAGCCTTGCTTCATTCATCATTCTTAAACTCTAAAGTGCTCTAACCACAATGTTTACAAGCATCAACCACTTCAAAGAGAGTTAGGCGCTGTCAATTTCCAGAAGCACTTCAAAAATCACTCAAACGTGAAGGGGTGATTGGAAGGTACATAACTCTCTTTGGGGATCTCTGTGGGGGTCCCTTTAGTTAGGGGATCTCGGAGGGTCCCTTTAGTTGGGGAGATTGGGGTGGGTCCCTTTACTTAAGGGGTCTTTGTTGCTCTGTGGAGGGTTCTCTTATTCAGGTGATCTCATGGGGTGTACCCTATCTAGGAGGTCTCTAGGGAGAGTCTCCATATCTAACGTCCTCTGGGGCGTTTACCGTTTTAAGGGGGGGGGGATTCTCTGGGTATATCTCCCATTTTAGGGGGGTCACTGGAGGGGGGTGGGGTGTCTCGTAGGGGAAGAGTGGGCAGGTTGTGCATTGTAGGAGTGAGAGTGGCCCTCAGGTCCAGTTGTGTTCCACGCCATGTGATTCACAGCCAGAAGGATCGGAAAATCTGAAGCAGGGCCTGCTAAGTGGATACAAATGGGTCTCCCCCCATAGGCGAGCATGCGCAATCCCTGATCCCACCATCAGCGGGGAGCCAAAGCATAGCGGTCTGTTCGGCGCCAGCATGAACCTCGATCTTGGCTGGACTCTCTGCTCAATCGCAATCTGTGTTGCCGGTGTCGCGGAGCAGAGAATCCAGTCCAAGGTATAGAGGTGCCCCCACTCTGCATTCTTGCAAACATGGTGAGATGTTTTATTAGGGCTGTTGCTTATACAATCTAAGCTGGAGCAAACACTCAACACTGACGACCCTAGAGATAACGTGATATTTCACCAGCAGGAATGTATGAAAAAATGAAATGAAAATCGCTTATTGTCACAAGTAGGCTTCAAATGAAGTTACTGTGAAAAGCCCCTAGTCGCCACATTCCGGCGCCTGTTCGGGGAGGCTGGTACGGGAATGTATTCTCTGATACCCCATTCCCTTTAGTAACTCCCCACTTCCTTTACTTCTTTCATGCAATGATAACTATTTAACATTTTTACAGCAGTCTCAGTTATCCATTATCTCTATACACATATTTACAACTCAATAAGACAGTCTCTCAGGTGGACTTTCATTCCTTTTAGGTTGTATTCGATGTTCTGGAAACTGGCTACTCGAGACTTTGAAGTGTCCTTTTTTCCTGCAGTAAGTGGGATTTCCTGGGAAGTTATTCCAGTGTCCATCAATGTAGGTATTGGGAAGTATCAGAAACAAAGGGAAGTATCAGAAACAAAATCTGAACTTGTCTCTCCATCTGGCTTCCGTTCTGAAGTATCGCTGTCTATATTGTCCAAGGAAAATACGTCAAGAATTTTCCGCAATTTCACTTTGTGAAGCGCGTAGCTGGTGAGCATGGCATTGCCAAACTCTTTCATCATCCGTGTGAATGGAATATGATATCGGACCTGTATTGGCTAGGATCATAGAAGGTGGTGCAGCTTCTGACCAGCACTCTCCATCCACGATTAAATATTCTGTTCTCTCTCCCAGCAATCTGTGCTTGTTGTTGTCGTTTGACAATCTCTGATGTATCAGGTGGTAGTAACAAACCAAACTGTTCAGTTTCCTCTTGAACAGCAGCACTGCTGGTGAACTCTGTGTTGTTGCGTGTGCAGTGTTCCAATAAGTAATTAAGAATTTGTTTACTCTTCTTGTCAATGTACCTTGGTCCTTTGATGCCTTGATGGAATGTTTCAATGACTGAACAAACCGTTCAGTCAGCCCATTTATTGCAGGATGGTACGGAGCTGAATTTTGTGCTATATACCATTCCTTCTTCAGTAGTCCTTGAATTCCTTCCAAGTGAACTGAGCACCATTGTAACTCATTTTTTTTAAAAAATGTAGATTACCCAATTAATTTTTTTTCCAAATAAGGGGCAATTTAGCGTGGCCAATCCACCTAACCTGCACATCTTTGGGTTGTGGGTGAAACCCACATAGACATGGGGAGAATGTACAAACTCCACACGGATAGAGACCCAGAGCCGGGATTTGAACCCGGGTCCTCAGCGCCGCAGGCACAGTGCTAACCACTGTGCCACATGCCGCCCATTGTTACTCATGACCTGCTCCAGTGTACCAAACCTTGCGAATATTTCATCTAGCTTCTCAATGGGTTGTTCAGTCATCGTGGTGTTCATGATAACTTCTGGCCATTTAGAGTGCGCATCCACAATCATTAGGAACATGTGACCCTCCACTGGACCCACATAGGCGCCCATAGGCAGCATGATTGCCCAGTGGTTATCAGTGCTTCACAGCGCTAGGGTCCCAGGTTCGATTCCCGGCTTGGGTCACTGTCTGTGCAGAGTCTACACGTTCTTCCCGTGTCTCCGTGGGTTTCCTCTGGGTGCTCCGGTTTCCTCCCACAAGTCCTGAAAGACAGGTTGTTATATCATAGCATTTAAAGTGCAGAAGGAGGCCATTCGGCCCATCAAGTCTGCACCGGCTCTTGGAAAGAGCACCCTATCCAAGGTCAACATCTCCACGCTATCCCCATAACCCAGTAACCCCACCCAACACTAAGGGCAAATTTGGACATGAAGGGCAATTTATCATGGTCAATCCACCTAACCTGCACATCTTTGGACTGTGGGAGGAAACCGGAGCACCTGGAGGAAACCCACGCACATACGGGGAGGATGTACAGACTCCGCACAGACAGTGACCCAAGCCGGAATCGAACCTGAGACCCTGGAGCTGTGAAGCAATTGTGCTATTCACAATGCTACCGTGCTGTCCAATATGAATTGGACATTCTGAATTCTCCCTCGGTGTACCCAAACAGGTGCCGGAATGTGGTGACTAGGGGATTTTCATAGTAACATCATTGCAGTGTTAATGTAAGGCTACTTGTGGCACTAATAAAGATTATTATTAGTATTTGGCTGTGTCAGCTATTCCCACAGATATAATGGTTGCAGTGGTGGAGTATTTCTTGGTTTTGCACAGGACTGACATTGCCCCACTTTCTCTTTGATTTGAGCATCTAATTTGGTCACCAAATATAACTGTGTCAATTCCTTCATTCTCACCTGACTAAGATGTCCTTCATGCAGTTGGTCAAGGATTTTACTCTGCATACGCAGAGGAATAATCACTCAGATTCCCCACAATAAAATTCAATTCTGACTTGTCAATTCAGATCTTGGTGTGATCTATGGCTTGAGGTCTGGATTTTTACAGTGAACATTTGACATTGTTCCTTTTACGAACATGTTTATCATTGACCTCATCAGTGAATCAGTTCTTGTATATCTCTGTACTTGAGATGAAGCCACAAGTGAGAATTTTGCCAAAATGTTTTTCAGTTTCTTGTTTGACTTGTAAGGGCAATCTTGACAAAGTATCAGAAAGTGCGCATGTTGCTGTGACTTGCTTTATCGGCTGCCGCACATGTGTGCCACCAATATCAAAGGCCCTCTTTGTAACCTATGAGCTGCGAAAGAAGGACTCGCTACACGGCCAAAAGATTGTCGTCAAAGTTTGCTGATCCATCAAAAGAGTAAAATAACGTTGATAAGGTTGTGGTGGAATCTTCTTACCCCGAAAATGATGCTCAAAGCCTCTTTTTCGAGCTGAGTGTAATTGTTTCAGTGCTGGTAAGAGTGCGTGAAGCAAATGCTATTAGTTATTCCTCTCCTGGAGGCATTATGTGCGAGACAACTGTACCAACCACATTGGGTGATGCATCACAAGCAAGTTGTAACTTCATCTTGAGATTAGGGCAGTACGGTAGCGTTGTGGATAGCACAATTGCTTCACAGCTCCAGGGTCCCAGGTTTGATTCTGGCTTGGGTCAATGTCTGTGCGGAGTCTGCACATCCTCCCCGTGTGTGCGTGGGTTTCCTCCGGGTGCTCCGGTTTCCTCCCATAGTCCAAAGATGTGCAGGTTAGGTGGATTGGCCATGCTAAATTGCCATTAGTGTCCAAAATTGCCCTTAGTGTTGGGTGGGGTTACTGAGTTATGGGGATCGGGTGGAGGGGTTGACCTTGGGTAGCGTGCTCTTTCCAAGAGCCGGTGCAGACTCGATGGGCCGAATGGCCTCCTTCTGCACTGTAAATTCTATGATAATCTAGTGAACCAACAGCTCTGACGTCTGTCTTTTACCTCATTGTCTGAACGTTTGGATTCTTCTGACCAGTGCCATTCCTGTAAGGCACATAATAAAGTTTCCAAATTCAGCATGCATTCATCATAATAATTGATTAATCTTAAAAACTATTTTAGTTATGGGGTCCTTCTAATATTGCTGTCATCTTCTTTAGCTCCATGTTTAAACCGATTGATGGCCCACAAAATCTATGGATGTTTGAAAAAGTCTCACTTTTCCTTTTTAACTCAGAGATTATGGGTGGGATTCCCCGATTGCCCATACCGAAATCGCGTTCGGTAATTGGCCGGAGAATCCGCTTTTACGCCGAAATCGGGGGCAGCGCCATTTTTCGAATGTTCCGCCCCCTCAAAACCGACGTAATCGCTGAGTACGCCGCATGCCACTGTGATGGTCTCAGCACATCACCTGAGGCCTTCACCCGCTGCTCTGCCCCCGATCGGCCGACTTCCTGACGGCGTCGGTCGCGTGGCCTCTCCGTTTTGGGGGACCTCGCATGGCGGCTGCGGACTGTGTCCAGCGCCGCCACAGTTGGGGTGGGAATGCCATTCTGCTGGCAATGGGGGCTTTAGTGGGGGCTGGGGGGACTGGTGAGGGGTGGTCTGGGGTGGCAAAAGGGGCACTATCTGGCAGGCCAGGTCCATGTGCGGCCGGCGCCATGTGTACAGCGCGGCCGCCCCAGGTCGTAGCCGTGCGCATGTGTGGCCATGGACCCGGCTATTCTCCATCCGTATCTGCTGGTAAAGTGGGGTCTTTACGTGGCGCGGCTGCTAGCGGACCATCGGTGCAGGAGCATCGGCGACTTTTTGGTCGTAAGACCAGGCGCTTCCTCCAGACATAGCCGCAAAATCGGAGAATCCAGCCCTATATTTTTGTTCACGTTTCCGAGCAGATTCTAAGTTCTTCAAGTGTTCCTGTTCACATAAACTGGTAATAAGAATGTTTTCGAGATAACATTGCACTCCGTTCAGCCCACTCAGAATTTAATCCATGGACCTCTGAAAAAGTGTGAGAGAAAATGTTATCCCAAAAGGAAGTCTTCTGTAACGAAACAGACATTTGTGATTCACGATAATGAGTAGCGGCTGTGATTTGCAGCTGCATTCATCTGTAAATACACCTAAGGTAAATCAATTTTACTGAATTTCTGTCCTCCAGACCTTTCAGCAAACAAGTCTTCAATCAACAGCAGTGGATGGTGATCTGAGCACAATACAGGGTTTACAGTTGTTTTAAAATCTCCACTGAGCCATCGCGTTTACAGTCTAGAAACTGTAGGTGTTGCCCAGTCACTCATAACAACTGGTTCAATGATTCCTGTGTGACTGAGCCTTTCTAGTTCTTCTTCAACTTTTGGCCTGATAGTGAATGGTATGGTTCTAGCTTTGAGACATTTTGGTGTATGTTTGGCTTGATCTTTAATTGTACTTCAACGCTAGTCATGGAGCATAGTGAATCTTCAAACACCTCTCAAGGAATTGTTGTAGGTTGTTCTTGGGCTCTGCCAGTTGATTTATTGCTCCCCAGTTTTTTTCAGCCATGCTCTACCAAATCAAGCAGGAAGATTTCCACAGACAATGTGAAGAGACAACTCCTCCGTCTGTCAATTTACGTCTACTTTCACCTCAATGTATCCTTTTAATGGTGTGCCCTCTGACATATATAACATTTGACGGTTTTAAAGGCAGATTATTCAACTTTTGATTATAAATTGTCTCAGGTATGATCGATACTGCTGTGCCTGTATCCATGTCAACCTTAATTTGATGCCCGTCAAGTTTTGGAAATGCCCAGAAATGTTGTTGATCAACCCACACTGACTTTCAGCTCCTGTAGCTTCTTGGACACATCATCTTTTGAGTAGTATTGAACTTCAACTACTAATTTATAGACACTGTTATATTACGTGGAGTAATATATGTTACTCATTTGTTTAATTCGAGTTGAACTTAACTTTGATGATGATGAATACTCAAAGTCGTCCAGTGATAACAAATAATTTATTGAGCAACTAATCAATTAACTTGTGAGTTTGATTCTACAATACTTATACTAGTAGTCACAAACAAGATAGAATTAGATTAACTGTGAATAATATAATTTACACTCTAAGCTAACTATACTCCTGTTCTCTAGCTACAACACATCCGAAGAGAACGGGAAAACAGATTGAGCTTGTATGTATACTCCCTGTTAGTGTTGCCCTCTCGTGATCTAGTTACATTGTATGTGTTGTGTTGCCCTATTATGTATTTTCTTTTATTCCCTTTTCTTCTCATGTACTTAATGATCTGTTGAGCTGCTCGCAGAAAAATACTTTTCACTGTACCTCAGTACACGTGACAATAAACAAATCCAATCCAATCATCTGACTGTACTGACTACATATTAACCCTTCATGTATATACATATACAGAGATCACTACAGACACGACTAGTCGGTTTAGATGTGTTTTTTTTCTTGCACATCCTTGGTGTAGATGATGTTTTCTGAACCCAGCCTACCTTGGCAATATGGCCCTTCTTGTCATAATTTGTGCAATTATTTTCTCTATTCCAGCATTCCCACGCTGAGCGTCCAACATGTATACATCGGTGACATGGTTGTCCCCTTGCAGCCTTGTTTCTTTATGGTATCCATTTGGTGGACCTTCACTCCAGCCCCCATCTGTGAAGCTTCTCTCATTGCAAGCTCCATAGATGTGGCAACTTTGACAACATCTTTGAATGTTAAATCATTCACAATATGCAGCTTCCTCTGAATAACTTCACTACAGAGTCCATAAACCAGCCTATCACGAAGAGTGCCATCAAATGCTGCACCAAACTCAAAGTATTTTGTTAACCTTCTTAAAGTTGCTACTAGTTGTAAAATGCTTTCATCTTCTTCCTGACTATGGAGGTGGAGCTGAAACCAATCTGCAATTAGCGATGGCCTCGGTGAGAAATGCCATTCAGAAATTTTCTTTAGTTCGATATGGTGCTTATCTCCCGGTTTTATTGGGTGAACCAAGTTTTGTAACAGTATAAAAGATTTATGTCCTACTGAACTGAGAAACGTTGCAAACTTTATGTCTTCTGGTGTTTGATTCTCAATGAAATCTAATTGGAACCTTTCCTCATATGAGTTCCAAGTTTCATGGTCTTCATCAAATGCATCCAAGGTGTCCATTATTCCCGCCATTTCGGATCTTGGATACTTCAACCAATTTTCTCCTTTCCAATTCTTTTGTATGTTTGACACAAGCGATTCCCTTATCCACAATGTAGCTTCAGATCTTTCCTTTTTGCCTGGCTGTGGTTTGATTTTTTTCCTGATAGTGACCTGTACAGAGTCACAAGACTTCTGAATCCCCCTACTGCAGCCTGAATCACATGTGTGATCCCTGAAACCCAAACTCGACCCCTGCAATAGCAACCAATTTTTCTAATGGTCATTTTTCTTTACTCATGGTTGTCATCGAATGTTTCGTAAAATATTTCAACATCGGTGACTTGCTTCGCCGACATTTGTGTGTGTGACTCCAGTCCTACGTATCTGCTTTGCTCTCAATGCTACCTGAACCGATTTTGTCGACAATTCGACAATTGTTGAACAATTCGGTTTTCTTGCCTCCAACCTTGTCGCCAGTTTCTCTTTCGTTATATCTTTGAGTTTTCTGCAAGGAGAAAAAGGTATCAAGGTGCCCACACTCTGGATTCTTAAAAAACACGATGAGATGATTTATTAGGGATATTGCTCAGAAATCTAAGATGGAGAACTGTTTATGTCACTATAAATCATGTGACGCTTCACCAGCAGGGATGTATTTGCTGATACACAACAGCATTATACGAAATGAAAACAGAAATTCACTTTTGCTACGTGCAATAAAAACATGTATTATAAAAGTTGCTCACCTGTTTCAGCTACCTAGATGACTAAAAGCACCAATATTCCTTTTTCCAATTCAAAGTGTTAATTTGGAGCTAATTGATCATAATGAACCAAGTGGGTATTACAGTTGATTTGAACTGTCACTCTCAGTAAAGGGATGGCAGGAAGGGAAGATAGCAGATGAAATAATTGTAAATAATTATTATAATTGAAGTCGAAGTATCTATATATCTCAATTCTGTTGCATTTTCTAGAATAAGTTTTAAAGCATGCAATGGAATGTTGTATGTATACAATTCAAACATTTATATGAACTCTTGACTCATAAACAATGAGGAAATTGGTTGTGGGATAACATGCAATTAGCTATCATGGAAGTAGTTTCTTTTCTCCCCTCAATATTAAAATAGATGAGGCACTGAAATTCCACTCTCGTGCGTCCATGGATAACATCATATTGTATGAATTCAAAGGTCAAAATGCTGCACATCACAACAGGGCTGTCAATAACGTCTGAAATTTCTATCATTCTGAGGAGCTTTTTTTTAATCATACTTCTTAGCTGGCTGTTAAAGGAAACTAAAGATATTTTGACTGTATGTAGTCATTTTCATATATATTCTAGTTCAAAGATTGAATAATCCAGTTGCAATTCAGACCCTCAATCAAGTAGTTGGAGACTCCAGTGACTAGTGCAGAAAATGAAAGTAATTGCACAAAATCAGTGTCAGTGATACAAAATCAAGGATCTATTTTACATTGTATTTTTAAATCATCACATCTACATACTAGATCTAAATTATCAATACTTGCAGATGTGAGGGAATGGCTGTTTAATCTTCGTGTAGGTAGTTCATTATCGTCATGTTAATAATAATTAAAATAATCTTTATTTGTGTCACCAGCAGGCTTACATTAACACTTCAATGGTCATAGCATCAAATGCAGAAGGCAAAAGAAAATATACAAATGCAGTTAACAGATGCGTTTGCTTAAGTAATCCAACAAAGATTTCATTGTCATCCTCAGATTTAATTTGTAGATAGCAACCCATCCCTTGAAACCCATAGTTTATTGCTCTGTGTTATTTTGATTAGTTCTTATATCCTTAGACAGTAAGGTCAAATAGCAAGCTTAAAGATTTTACAAAATTAGACATTGTAATGCAAATTTATTGCACTCTGTTTGTTTCTTTTTAAACTTCATTCCCCATGACCATTTCACCCCCCAAAGTTCCTGCCGTACATCTCCCATTGTGGCCAGAATTTTGTCTTACTTTGAAGTCCCACTGATGGGGCTGGAAGCGAACTGGGGCAGGTTGGGGTGACGTCACCTTTTTACACTTTCCCCGCCCCTTCCACCGCACCTCTCAGCTGGTTCCCAAAGGGCTGTAACAATTCAGCCTAATGTTTCTCAAAGATATGTATGCATCAGGCTTTTTTCCTGCCGTCAGTTCATCTCCTGTCAGTTTCTATAAATTAGGTGCTTATCTTATTTATTACTTTAATTTAGAGCAATATTTGCTCTCAGCGTATTCTTTGCATCTGTTTGAATCTGAATCAGTCTGCTTGATAATCATTTATTTCATAAGTAGATTTTCATAAGAGGGTTTCTGACTAATTTCCTGCTTGGCTACTTATGAATAGTTAATAGAATATTAAACCACTCCATCCACCCTTTGGACATATTCTTCAATAGGTTATCTATTCTTTGTTCCATAGAAATACCATGCTGTTCTGTGGAGCTGTCACAACAGGTGCATTTCCATAGGTTTTTGTTGGAAAGTTTACACTTAAAGTAATCCAGAAGCAAAAGTTGCTATACTGCAATTTAGTTGGTTGTTTTCACAATAAAGCCAAAACCAGAAAATAACAAATGAGGGCTTGGGGGAAAAAAACACTACAAGTAGTTAGCTTGGATAAGAGACTTGGCTACTGGTTAGTCAGACAGAGCACCAGAGCAGGCTGCACCCACAGCTGGAGTTAAGTCACTTGCTGTTGATAATGGGAGTTTGAGGCAGCAGTCTGATTCCTGACCTTCGGGTAGGTGTTCAATAACCAACATTGGTGGGTCCTGATTGAGGCTGTATATTGTGGGGGGGATGGGGGGGGGTCTGTCTCCCTCCGGCTGTCAGATTTCCTCAGACCGCAGAGTTAAAGATCCTCGTTAAAATATTTAATTGGCCAATGCACTTCTGGGGAGCAGGTTGGCTACCCCTCCTTTGCCCAACCTATGTTAAACATAGGAGTGGCAGGTCCGAGGGGAGTTAGGTCAGGTTTGAGTTGGGCAGGATGGTTGGGCGACAGGTGTCAGGGGACCGAAGGGGTGGACGGGGGTGGGGCGCGTGCTGGCAACCGGGCCGACCATGTAGCCCATGGCACCTGGTTGTGGAGGGAGGTATGCCCACTGATGAAACTTTATCAAACTTTATCAACACGCATCGGACAGAGCTCAGAGGCAGCTTTCATCGGAGTTACAGTGTGTTTAATAATAAAAGTTCTATATATGTGCCCTAGCCCCTATATCTAGTCTGTGCCCTGCACCTGTGCCAATTTATTCAGTGTCTAGCTTTCTGGCCTTACGGGCCCTACGACTACATCTAGGTGTTTCCCCAGACGGTACAGCAGAAGTGGAGGCGGACTGCTGTGACTCCTGCCCTGTGATTCGGGTCCCCTTTGATGGTCGTTTCCTGGGGCGGTCAGGATGTCTGCCCGCTGCCCACCAGAGACGGCTGGGGGGGGCGGTGGGGGGGGGGGGGGGGAGTCTGAGGTGCCACGGTGCTCCGGGACCTCCCCTGCAGGGAAGCCCGGTACGAGCCGCATCACCTCCTCCCTCGGGGTGCCCGATGGCACCCGGGCTTCTCCATGGGATGGGGGTACGAGCGGCGCCATCCCCCGAAGCACTCCCGACACCTGGCACTGCCAGTCCTGGAGCTCTGGCATCGACCAGGATCTGAATGTTTTCAGCCATGGAGCTCAGGGAGTTTGCGCTCCTTGTCTGGGTCTATGTGATGCCGGCCAGCACCCGGGCAATGGCGCCGATGCTCTCAGCGATGGCCTGCTGAGACTGGGCCATGGCATGTGATGCACTATCAATTACGACGAGACGAGAGTAGAGAGTAATCGAGGCTTTATTACGCAGAGATGTGGAGCCTCCTGCAGCTGCTGCCGAAATGGCTGCAGTTCGGAGAGCCCACACATTTATACTCTGCCAACTTGGTGGAGCCAGCAGGCAGGGATCTACCCCCGTACCTGTAGTACAGGGGCCTTACTGTAATACCCTTGTCTGCAGTATATACAATACAACAGTGGTACTAGCACATTCACCCCCTGTTAAAAAAAGGCCAGCGGGGGTGGTGGAAAACTATTTACATACAGGTTGTTTAAAATTTAAGGAAGTGGTAACAAATTTAGATGATCGGGCGCCTTCATCCATCGTTGCAAGCGCCGCAGTTCTGATGACGATTCAGGCGTCGGTTCGGTCGTCGGTGACTCCAGGAGCATGTCAACCTCATCTTCATCCCCGGGTGGGACCAAGGGGAGGACGGATTGTCCTAGAGCGGGGGCTGTGGTGGTGTGCGCCGGGGGGAGGGAGGGTGGTGCCGTGGCAGAAGGGGGGGATGTGTGGGGACCCAGCTGGCGCCAGGTCCCTGAGGGAGACTGTGTCTTGGCGGCCGTCGGGTTACATTACGTACGCGTACTGCGGGTTCACGTGGAGTAGCTGTACCCTCTCAACCAATGGGTCCACCTTGTGGAGGCACACGTGCTTGTGGAGGAGAACGGGTCCTGGAGCTGCCAGCCATGTTGGGAGGGAAATACCGGAGGTGGACTTCCTGGGGAAGGCAAAGAGATGTTCATAGGGAGTTTTCGTTAGTCGCAGTGCACAGGAGCGACTGAATGGAGTGAAGGGCGTCGGGGAGGACCTCCTACCAGCAGGAGGCCGGGAGATTTCTGGACCGTAGGGCCTGTCATAATATCCACTCATGTATATAATGAGATGCACACAGGCAGTGATTGACACACAGGATGACCAGTAAGCATACAACACAGCACAGCCAATCACCAGACAGGACACTACCACTATAAAGCCAGAGGGCACTAGGTTTCCCGCTCTCTCGGGACCCAGCCACTGAGACAGTCAGAGTCCACGAGCTAGCAAGTGCAAACACCATGCGGTAGCCAGTAAGTCTGGTCAGGCTACTACAAGGTCACTAGTCAGATCAGTACAGTGTCGCCCCACAGCTGAATATGTACAGCAGTTAATCTAGTTGAAATAAACAGTGTTGGATCTTCTCCTGTGTTAGACGTCTGTTTCTAACTTCCCTGCATCGAGTGCAGTCCACATCGAACCAACCTGCCTAACACATCAGGGCCAGGTGGACGGTCTTCCAGACAGTCCCATTGTCCCGCTCCACCTGCCCGTTTCCCCGGGGGTTGTAGCTGGTCTTCCTGCTCGAGGCAATGCCCCTGTTGAGCAGGTACTGGCGCAGCTCATCGCTCAGAAATGAGGATCCCCGATCGCTGTGGATGTAGATGGGGAAAATGAACAGAGCGAAGATGGTGTTGAGGGCTTTGGTGACAGTGGCAGACGTCATTTCGGGGCATGGGATGGCGAAGGGGAATCTTGAATATTCGTCGACCACATGAAGAATGTACGTGTTGCGGAGTGCTGAGGCGTTCAAAGGGACGGGAGGCCTTCACCAGGCACGCACGGTTTGGCCGGTAGAAGTGCAGTTTACACTCCGCGCACACCTGGCAGTCTCTGGTGATAGCCCTGACTTCCTGGATGGAATAGGGCAGATTGCAGGCCTTTATGAAGTGATAAAAGCGGTGACACCTGGGTGACAGAGATCGTTGTGCAAGGTCCGGAGTCAGTCCACTTGTGCGCTGGCACATGTACCTCAGGATAGGGCAGCGGGGGGCTCGTTGAGCTTACCGAGGCGATACAAAATCTCGTAATTGTAGGTGGAGAGCTCGATCCTCCACCTCAAGATCTTATCATTTTTGATCTTACCCCGCTGTGTGTTGTTAAACATGAAGGCAACTGACCGTTGGTCAGTGAGGAGAGTGAATCTCCTGCCGGCCAGGTAATGCCTCCAGTGCCGCACAGCTTCAATGATAGCTTGGGCCTCCTTTTCGACAGAGGAGTGCTGAATTTCAGTGGCATGGAGGGTTCGGGAAAAGAATGCCACGGGCCTGCCTGCCTGGTTGAGGGTGGCGGCCAGAACGACGTCTGATGCATCGCTCTTGACTTGGAAGGGGAGCGCCTCATCAACCGCGTGCATCGTGGCCTTGCCGATGTTGGCCTTTATACGGTTAAAGGCCTGGTGAGCCTCGGCCGTCAGGGGGAAAACGGTGGAGTGGATGAGTGGGTGGGCCTTGTGCGCATAGTTAGGGACCCACTGGGTGTAGTACGAGAAGAACCCCAGGCATCGTTTGAGGGCCTTGGGGCAGTTGGGGAAGGGGAGTTCCATGAGGGGGTGCATGCGATCGGGGTCGGGCCCTAGAACTCCGTTCTGAACCAGAACTCCGTTCTGAACCACTTTGCCAAGGATGGCTAACCGGTTTGTGCTGAACACGCACTTCCCCTTGTTGTAGGTTAGGTTGAGGAGTTTGCCGGTGTGGAGGAATTTGGAAAGGTTAGCGTCGTGGTCCTGCTGGTCGTGGCCGCAGATGGTGACGTTATCCAGGTACGGGAAAGTGGCCCGCGGTCCGTACCAGTCAACCATTCGGTCCATCTCCCATTGGAAGACCGAGACCCCGTTAATGATGCCGAAGGGAACCTTAAGGAAGTGGTAAAGGCGGCCGTCTGCTTCAAACGCGGTGTACTGGCGGTCTGCCTTGCGGATGGGGAGCTGGTGGTAGGCAGATTTCAGGTCCACCGTCGAGAAGACCGGGTACTGTGCAATCTGATTGACCATATCAGATATGCGTGGGAGGGGGTACGCGTCGAGCTGCGTGTACCGATTGATGGTCTGACTATAGTCAACGACCATCCTGTTTTTCTCCCCAGTTTTCACCACTACCAATTGGGCTCTCCAGGGGCTGTTGCTGGCCTCGATAATACCTCCCCGCAGCAGCCGCTGGACCTCAGACCTGATGAAGGTCCTGTCCTGGGCACTGTACCGTCTGCTCCTGGTGGCGATGGGTTTGCAATCCGGGGTGAGGTTCGCAAACAGGGAAGGTGGGTCAACCGTTAGAGTCTTGAGGTCGCACACAGTAAGGGGTGGTAGGGGCCCGCCGAATTTCAGGGTTAGGCTCTGGAGGTTGCACTGGAAGTCGAGGCCAAGTAGCAAGGCAGTATAGAGGTTGGGGAGGATGTAGAGCTGGAAGCCGCTGAACTCTACGCCCAGGATGGTGAGGGTGGCGGTGCAGTACCCCCGGATCACCACGGAGTGGGATCCAGAGGCCAGGGAGATTCTCTGTTTGATGGGGTGTACCATGAGGGAGCAGAGCCTTACCGTATGGGGTGGATGAAGCTCTCAGTGCTCCCAGAGTCCAGAAGGCAGGATATCTTGTGCCCGTCGACCTTCACTGTCGGCGACGCGGTCGCGAGGTTGCGCGGTCGGGACTGGTCGATCGTGATGGAGGCCAGATGAGGTGCCCGACGAACAGGGATCCTGAGGCGGGAAAGATGGCGGCGCCCACGGGTCGCACGTGTCCTGAGGCAGGCAAGATGGCGGCACCCACGGGCTGCACGTGTTGTGAGCGAGCAAGATGGCGAGCAAGATGGCGGCGGCCACGGGCCGCACGTGGTCTGAGGCGAGGAAGATGGCGGCGCCCGCGGGTCGCACATGGGGGGTGCCGGGACAATAGCAGCGACCGAGCGGGCCTGGCACACAGCAGCAAAATGTCCTTTCTTCCCGCAGGCCTTGCAGAGCGCGCTCCGTGCCGGGCAGCGCTGTCGGGGGTGTTTTGAGTGTCTGCAGAAGTAGCACTTGGGTCCCCCGGGGTTGGTTGGCTGCCGCGCGGCGCAGGCCTGGGGTTGGCTGGGGGAGGTCGCTGATGGGGTCCACGGTGGGGTATTCGCTGGCGGGGTCCACGATGCCAAGAGGGGTGGGCCGTGCAGTCGGGGGCATACGCCTGTATATTGCGTAAGGCAACTGTGAGCGAGAGCGCTAGTTTCTTGGTCGCCGTGAGGTCGAGGGTAGCCCCTTCTAAAAGGCACTGGCGGATGTAGGCCGACCCGATGCCCGTAACGGACGCGTCTCTAAGTAGCAGGTCAGAATGTTCAGTGGCCGAAACGGCCTGGCAATCGCAGTCTCTCACCAGGGCGTGCAGGGCACGCCAGAAATCTTCCACAGACTCACTGGGGAGTTGATGCCGCGTGGACAGGAGGTGCCTGGCAGACATCTTGTTGGTCTGCTGAGTGTAGTTCTCCTTCAGCAGCGTCATGGCCTCAGTGTAGGTCATTGCGTCCCGGATGAGGGGAAAGATATCGGAGCTCAGCCACATGTAAAGGATCTGGAGCTTCTGTGCCTCTGAGGGTGAGTCTGTTGCAGATCCAATGTATGTTTCAAAGCAAGCGAGCCAATGTGCGAAGGCCGACTTGGCATTGTCTGCTTGAGGGTGCAGCTGCAGGCGATCCGGCTCGATGCGGAGATCCATCGCTGTAAAATCTCTGCGTAATAAATTGATGCACTGTCAATTACGATGATACAAGAGTAGAGAGTAATCAAGGCTTTATTAAGCAGAGATGTGTTGCCTCCTGCAGCTGCTGCTGAAATGGCTGCAGCTCGGTGAGCACACACATTTATACTCCACCTACTGGGCGGAGCCAGCAGGCAGGTATCTACCCCCGTACCTGTAGTACAGGGGCCTTACCGTAATACCCTCGTATGCAGTATATACAATACAACAGTGGTGACTACCACAGCCTGCAGAGACCGGGCCACGTAGTTGAGCACCTCCGCGATGTGCAGCTGGCTCTGGCTCATGGCTGCATGTGAGAAGGCAGCCCTGTCCTGAGCTGTGGAAGCCGCCTGCACTGAATGCCCCAGGCCTTGCATACTCCGACCTATGTCCGACACCGTCGCCCCCATTGCCTCCACCGCGGACGCCACCCTTGTGGTTTCGGCCTGGGTGGCACTCATGACTGGCACCATTCCCTGCTCCTGCACGCGGATGCACTCCTCCACCTGCATCTGCAGGTGCTGGGAACCAGTCATTATCCCTTCCCTCGTCCCTGGGTCCCTGACTGCTTCGGGTCACTGGGCAGGTGTGGGAATTCCAGGAACCCGGGACCAGTCTGGGCGGCAACTGGTTGCTGGGGCCGGTCTGCCCTCCAACCATCTGGCCCCTTGGGTGATCCTACCTCCACCTGCTGTACCAGAGCGGCTGTGTGGTGCGCACCAGTGAGTGTCCCAGAAGCCTTATCACTGAAGAGCCCAACCAAGGTGAGAGTCCCTGCGATGGCGGAGGGTGTAGGAGACAGCTATGACGGAAAGTCATCATCGGACCCTTAGGCGGGGATCCCCTGGGGTGTGGTGTCATCTTTGTCCGTCTCCTGTGTGATGGTGTCCTGTATTGTGGTTCATATCCGTCTGTGTCCTGGGTGTTGGTCCCCTGGGTCGTGGTGTCCTGTCCGTCTGTATCCTCAGTGTTAGTCCCCTGGGTCGTGGTGTCACGTCTGTCTGTGTCCTGAGTGTTAGTCCCCTAGGCCGTGGTGTCCTGTCCGTCAGTGTCCTGAGTGTTAGTCCCCTAGGCCGTGGTGTCCTGTCCGTCAGTGTCCTGAGTGTTGGTTCCCTGGGTCGTAGTTTTGTGGCTCGAATGGGACGGAGGGCTGTTGTTGTGGCTGCCTTCCCCGTTGCTGCTGGACTCCCTGTGGTGTGGCCTTGGTGCTGGTCGGGGGCGATGTTTGCCTGATGGGCCCAGTTGATCACTGTGGGGTGGCCGCCCTGGCGCTGGCCGGGGGCGGTGTCCGCCATGTGTGCCGGGTTGACCACCGGGTGGTCCTGAAAGACACAATACACCATGCATCGTTAGGCAGGCGGACGGGGATGGGGTGAGGTGAGGGTTGAGGTGAGGGGTGAGGTGAGGGGTGGGCTGAGGGGTGAGGTGAGGGGTGGGCTAAGGGGTGAGGTGAGGGGTGGGGTGAGGTGAGGTGATGGTGAGTGAGGTGATGGGTGAGGTCAGGGGTGAGGTGAGGCGTGAGGTGAGGGATGGGGTGAGGGGTGAGGTGAGGGGTGAGGGGCGGGGCCAGGTAGAGGGGTCTCACTTGGTGGCGCGCCTATGATCTCGGCATGGGCAACCTCCCGGTCCTCGAGTCCTCCAGCTATGTCCAGTGCCCTCTGTTCATGCACGCTGAGGGGGTGAAAATCAGGTGCACCCCCTCCGGTTTGGTTCCGCTCTCGTCGGTTATGGGCATTCTTCTCCTGGGGGGAGGGGCACACAAACATCAGCATTGTTAGGCGGTCCGACGCATGCAGCCCGGCAATTGATTCTATGTTGGCATAGGTGCACAGGGCACCCGGCCAATGCGACTGGCATGGGTGGGTGCAGCTGTGTGAGTCACGGCTGGCATTTTACATTCCCACTGGGGGGTGGGGGGGGGTGGGGGGGGGGGGGGGGTGTCGCATGTGTCGGGGGTAGGGGGTTGGTACCATGGGCACAGTGCTGGGTACTCACCCTGGCTGCCCCGAGTAGGTCATTGAGCTTCTTCCGACACTGCTCGTCTGTCCTGGATGTCACCCCAACTGTGCTGACGGCCTCACCCACCTCCCTCCACATATTCTGGGTGACGTTGGCTGCGACTCTCTGGCCCGGTCCAGGGTACCCCTCTCCTCGAGGGCGTCCAGTAGCGTCTCTATATCACGGTCCATGAACCGGGGTGCTGCCCGACGGGGCATCATCTTGATTCAGCGGCTGTGTTTTGGGGTCGCATCTCTTTGTGCGTGCCGCGGCACCTCGTCTCTGACGCCGGTCTGGGGCCGCGTCCCCGCACTTCCCGCTGCGCCCGTGCTGGCCCTTTGTAGCTCGCAGAATCGCTGGGGCAAGAGGCCCGTTGACGACGGCGTGAAGCACTCCGGTGTTCATGCCGACATTAACATTTAGCCGCGGTATTGGAGAATCACGGCCATGATGTTTTTGGCCCTTTTAGGATTAAACTGAGGGCAGTGGGTGTATAGGTACCAGGGTGCAACTGGCTAGAATATGTCCTCGAGACCTTTATCACTGACCCTGCTGAAGTGTATGTGATCAGCCAAAGGTCCCTTGATTAGCATCAGGAGTTCTGCTCCTTCTAAAACATGGGCGACACAGTGGCACATGGTTAGCACTGCTGCCTCACAGCGCCAGGGACCCGGGTTCAATTCCGGCCTCGGGTGACTGCCTGTGTTGAGTTTGTACATCCTCCCCGTGTCTGCGTGGGTTTCCTCCGGGTGCTCCAGTTTCCTCCCACAGCCCAAAGATGTGCAGGTTCAGTGGATTGGCCGTGCTAAATTGCCCCTCAATGTCCAGGGATGCGCAGGTTATGGGATTACGGGGATTGAGCGGGGTGAAAGCTCATAAATGGGTAGAGTGCTCATTTGGGTCGATGCAGATTCGATTGGTCAAATGGCCTCCTTCTACACCAAAAGGATTCTAAGTCTCCTGATGCCAGGCTGGCAGGGATCCTATCCATATTTTACCCTAAATTAAGCCCTCACTCTCATTGTAGTCACAGCAGGATTGCATCATGAAGCTAATCTAGCCAAGGTACTTCCTGGTCCAACTAAGCCCTCACTACAGACGCTGTGGTGATCAACTCTCACCATTTCTCCATGTAACTCATTCCACAATGTCCATTCATAAGACCATAAGACATAGGAGAAGAATTAGGCCACTCGGTCCATCGAGTCTGCTCCGCCATTCAATCATGGCTGATAATTTTCTCATCCCCATTCTCCTGCCTTCTCCCCATAACCCCTGATCCCCTTATTAATCAAGAACCTATCTATCTCTGTCTTAAAGACACTCAGTGATTTGGCCTCCACAGCCTTCTGCGGCAAAGAGTTGCACAGATTTACCACTCTCTGGCTGAAGAAATTCCTCCTCATCTCTGTTTTAAAGGATCACCCCTTTAGTCTGAGATGGTGTCCTCTGCTTCTAGTTTTTCCTACAAGTGGAAACATCTTCTCCACGTCCTCTCTATCCAGGCCATGCAGCATTCTGTAAGTTTCAATTACACCCCCCTCATCCTTCGAAATCCAAAGAGTACAGACCCAGAGTCCTCAACCATTCTTTATACGACAAGCTCTTCATTCCAGGGATCATTCTTGAGAACCTCCTCTGGACCCTTTCCTAAGCCAGCACATCCTTTCTTAGTTATGCGGCCCAAAACTGCCCACAATACTCCAAATAAGGGCAGCACGGTAGCATAGTGGTTAGCGCAGTTGCTTCACAGCTCCAGCATCCCAGGTTCGATTCCCGGCTGGGTCACTGTCTGTGCGGAGTCTGCATGTTCTCCCCGTGTCTGCGTGGGTTTCCTCCGGGTGCTCCGGTTTCCTCCCACAGTCCAAAGATCTGCGGGTTAGGTGGATTGACCATGCTAAATTGCCCTTAGTGTCCAAAAAAAGGTTAAGTGTGTGTTACTGGGTTACAGGGATAGGGTAGATACGTGGGCTTGAGTAGGGTGCTCTTTGTAAGGGCCGATGCAGACTCGATGAGCTGAATGGCCTCCTTCTGCACTGTTAATTCTATGATTCTATGATTCATGGGTCTGACCAGAGCCTTATATAGCCTCAGAAGTACATCCCTGGTCTTGTATTCGCGTCCTCTCGACATGAATGTTAACATTGCATTTGCCTTCTTAACTGCCAACTGAACCTGCACGTTAACATTAACACTTGGACTGAGAGATAATGCACCCTCACCTTTAATGAAGCCTCCCCACCTGGTTATATCTTGCAACAACTGGCCTGCCAAGATTGTAGCTGTGGAAATGTGGCACATAAAAATGTTAGGCATAAAAGCAGGAGCAAACCATATGGCACATCAAGCCTGCTCTGCCATTTAATATGATCATGGCTAATCTTGGGTTTCAACCCCATTTTCCTGCCTGTTATGATTAGCGCCTGATTACCTGAGAGCACAAATAGATCTTAACCTTTACTACATTCAATGTTGACATATACACAACCCTCCGAGCTGGAGAATTCTAAAGATTCATAACGTTTTGAATGAAAAAAGTTCTATTTATCTCAGTCCTTTATGCAAAAACTGTGAATGTTTCAATACAATCACTTCTCATTCTTCTGAACCTCAGAAACTGAAGACCTTATTTACTCAGCCTCTCATCAAAGGATAACCATCTCATCACAGGGACCAATTGAGTGACCCATTCCTATACAGCCTCCATCCTTCCTTTAATATAGAGACTAAAATTACATACAATATTCTAGGAATTGCACAATTGTATCAAGACGTCTTTATTCCTGTACTCCAAAGCTCTTTCAATAGAGGCCAACATATTATTTACTTTCCTAAATGCTTGTTGTACCTACATACCATTTGTTTTTAATTAAAGCAAAATATTGTGGGTTCTGGAAATCTGAAATAACATCAAAGTCTGGGAGATACTCAGCACGTCTGATTCACAGTGATCCTGACTAGCTTCCTGCTCCTCCTGGTCTGCTCACAATGATCCTGACTGTTGTATATTCATGTTTGTTCCCAGGGCAGCACGGTGGTGCAGTGGTTAGCACTACTGCCTCATGGCGTCGAGGTCCCTCGTTCAATCCCGGCTCTGGGTGACTGTCCGTGTGGAGTTTGCACATTCTCCCCGTGTTTGCGTGGGTTTCACCCCCACAACCCAAAGATGTGCAGGGTGGGTGGATTGGCCACGCTAAATTGCCCCTTAATTGGAAAAAAATGAATTGGGTACTCTAAATTTATTTTAAAATATGTTTGTTCCTATTTGGAACAAGGTCACTTTAAGTGCCTGATCACGTGATGTATTGATGATATCATTGGCCATTTGCACGGGCAAAAGGACGGTCTCTCCTAACAGCCTGCAAGGTAACTACCTTTCCAATAAAGCTCCTGTTTCTTTGTAACTTTGTGGTCTGCAAGCCTACCTTTTAGAAATACTGTCAAGAAAACCAAGAGTTGGAGCCATGCTGGGAATTTCCCGGAGAGGTTAAAAAAATAATAAAATCATCGATCCGCATGCAGACATCCGAAAAGGATTAAGAAGCTTAAAGGGTTGCTGAACCAAAGATGGTGATGGATCGGTGCCAAATATTGGTTGCAGCCATTGAAGGAACCAATTTAAACATAGATTTTGGAGGAAACATCAAAAAAGAAGTTTGCCAAGTGTTCTGCCTGGAAAGATCTGGAAGAGTACAGGGAGCACAGGCTGAGCTCAGGGCTGCCTTGTTTGAAAAAAGAAGCGAGGTGGTGCGAAAATGTCACGGAACATCGTGCTTACCCAAGTTATTTTCATCGTAAAAGTGGCAGCAGTATTTGATGCTCTGGAATCATATGATGAAAATACCGATTGGTGGAGCTCATATACTGAAAGATTCAATTTTTTGTCTAAGCAAATTCGATTGCGGCAGATACTATAGTCCCAATTTAAATGAGTACAATAGAGGGGGGAAATATTCAACCTCCTGTGGCGTCTGGTGCAGCCAGAAAAGCTAGGCTTGAAAACCTATGATGAGATTGTGGAAATATTGCAGGGTCACTTCTCACCTAAACCTTTGGCCTTCACCAAGAGGTTCACATTTCATAAACATAACCAACAAGAAGGTGAATCAGTCACACAGTTCGTAGCTACTTTGAAGAAATTAGCTGAGCACTGTGAATTTGGAGATATCGTGAACAACACCATCAGTGATAGTTAAGAGGTGATCTATCCAAAAAAGGCTGTTCACAGAAAGCAATTTCAACCGAAAGAAGACTTTGGAAGTCGCAATCTCTATGGAATTAGCAGCTACGGAAGCCCAGTAATTAAGTTGGAGCACTGGCATCCATAAAATGTCGGCTTAAGCTGGAGTCTGTACTTTAGTTGATATCCTGTTGCCCTCCCAACCCCTCAACCCACCTCTCTCCATCCTTCTGGTTGGGTCGCTTATTATTTGATTGAGCAGTTTGTCTTCCTCTCTTTTTCATTAATGACGGGTTTAATGCTTCTTCATCAGGTGAAGTGGAGGCAGTTTTACAATCACAGCATATATAGGAGAGACACAATTGCAAGATAATTACAGATTGGGTTGTGAAGAATGGTTGGAATGTGAGTCTTTACAGGTCCCTGTCTTTTACAGGTACAAACAGTGTGAGTGGAGTCAGTGATATTCACAGGTAATTGAGGAGAGAATTGTCTCAAACCAGGGGCGCAATTCTCCCATCGGGAGGCTAAATCCCGACACCGGAGTGAAAACTGGAGTGTTTCACTCCGGTGTCGGAGGCCGTTCCCAGCCCCTTATTCTCCCACCCCCGGGGGGCTAGGAGCGGCGCCACGTAAATGACGTGACCGGCGCCTCATAAATGACATCGCCTGCGCATGCGCGGTTGCCGTCCTCCCCGCGGCCGCCCCGCAAGAAGATGTCCGATGGATCTTGCGGGGCAGCGGAGGAAAGGAGGTCCTCCTTTAAAGAGGCCGGCCCGCCGATCGGTGGGCACTGATCGCGGGCCAGACCCCTTTTGAGTCCTATCCCGGTGCAAGAACCCCCCTCGCCCCCCCACAGCACCCCCCCCCCCCCCCAGCGTTCCCGCGCTGTTCCCGCCAGCAGCGACCAGGTGTGGATGGCGCCAGTGGGAACCTGTCGTGTTGGGCAGGCCGCTCGGCCCATCCGGGCCGGAGAATCGCCACTCGCCCATTACCAACGGCAAGCGGCGATTCTCACAGCGGCCAGCCGTGATTCCCGCCGCGCCGGTTTGGGGGGGGTGGGAGAATCGCGTGCGGGTGTCGGGGCAGCGTGGCGGGACTCACACGGCGCCCGGGCGATTCACCCACCCGGCGTGGAGGGGGAGAATTCCGCCCCAGGACAGTTATTAGGATTCTGCAGACTCGGGCAGTATGGTGAGGTTACATGTAATGTACTGGCACTTGTGTGGCATGAATGTAACTTGCCACTTGTCAGCACAGGTCTGGACATTGTCCAAGTTTTGCTGCAGTTGGACATGGACTAAATTATCTGAGGAGTCACAAATAGTGCTGAACATTGTGCAGTAATCCGCAAACATCCCCACTTCTGACCTTATGATGGAAGGGACGTCATTGATAAAGCAGCTGAAGATGGTTGGGCCTAGGACACTACCCTGAGGAACTCCTGCAGTAATGTCCTGGAGTTGAGATGATTGACCTCCAGCCACCACAATCATCTTTCTTTGTGCCGCGTATGACTCCAACCTGTGAAGAGCTTTCCCCTGATTCCCATTGAGTCCAGTTTAGCGATGGCTCCTTGATGCCATACTCGGTCAAATGCTGCCTTTGATATCAAGGGCAGTCACTCTCACCTCACCTCACCTCTGGCATTCACTTCTTGGGCATCATTCTCTGACCCCCCCAGCGGGTCGGAGAATGGCCGTTGGCCGCCGTGAATCCTGCCCCAGCCGGTTGCCGAAGTCTCCGGTACCGGATATTTGGCGGGGGCGGGAATCAGGCCGCGCCGGTTGGCGGGCCACCCCGCTCGATTCTCCGGCACGGATGGACCGAAGTCCCGCCGAGAAATTGCCTGTCCTGCCGGTGTAAATTAAAGTAGGTATTTACCGGCGGGACAAGGCGGCGTGGGTGGGCTCCGGGGTCCTGGGGGGGTCGCGGGGCGATCTGGCCCACGGTGGCCTGGCCCACGATCGGGGCCCACCGATCCGCGGGCGGGCCTGTGCCGTGGGGGCACTCTTTCCCTTCCGCCTCCGCAACGGCCTCCACCATGGCGGAGGCGGAAGAGACTCTCCCCACTGCGCATGCGCGGGAAAATCAGCGGCCGCTGACACTCCCGCGCATTCGCCGCCCGGGGATGTCATTTCCGCGCCAGCTGGCGGGGCAACAAAGGCCGTTTCCGCCAGCTGGCGGGGCGGAAATCCTTCCGGCGCCGGCCTAGCCCCTCAATGTTGGGGCTCGGTCCCCAAAGATGCTGAGCATTCTGCCCCTTTGGGGTGGCGCGATGCCCGTCTGATTGGCGCCGTTTTGGGCGCCAGTCGGACATAGCGCCGTTGGGGGAGAATTTTGTCCCTTTTGTCCATGTTTGAATCAATGCTGTGTGGAGGTCTGGAGCTGAGTGTCCCTGGCGGAACCGTGAGCAGGTTAATGCAGAGTATGTATCGCTTGATAGCATTGTTGATAACTCCTTCCATCACTTTGCTGATGATGCAGAGTAGACCGATAGGGCAGTAATTGGCTGGGTTGGATTTTTCCTATTTCTTGTGTACAAGACACACCAAGACAATTTTCCACATTGGCGGGTAGATGCCGTTGTTGTAACTGAATTGGAACAGCCTTGCTAGGGGTGCGGCCAGTTCTGAAGCACGTCTTCAGTGCTATTGCCGGGATATTGTCAGGGCCCATAGCCTTTGCAATATCTAGTGTCTTATGCCATTTCTTTGATATCATGTATCGTGAATCGTATTGGCTGAAGACTGACATGTGTGATGCTGGGGATCTTCAGAGGAGACTGAGATGGATCATCCACTCGGCACTTCTGGCTGAAGATTGTTGCGAATGCCTCAGCCTTGTCTTTTGCACATATGTGAGTGACATTATGAGAAGTGTACAGAACTGTAAGGGTTAATGTTATGTCCGAATAAACCACGAGAGGGAGCTAGATGCAGAACTATATAAAACATTAATGCTTAGTCTTCTGGGAGGGTGTTGAGGAGAAGGCAAGGAGAAAGACTGTAGGAAAGCTAGTGTGAGTGAGAGCAGATCATAGTTATTGTATTAGTGTAGAGATTAGTGGTTGATTATAGGCGGAATTCTCTGACTCCCCACCGGGTCGGAGAATCCCCGGGGGGGCGGCGTGAATCCCGCCCCGCCGCTCCCTCGCCGGCTGCCATATTCTCCGGCGCCGGTTTTCGGCTGGGGACGGGTATCATGCCACCCCGGCAATTCTCTGGGCCCCGATGAGCCAAGCGGCCATCGTTTTCTGGCCAGTCCCGCCGGTGTGGATTGGATATGGACCCACACGGCGGGACCTGGCTGGTAGGCTGGCTGATGCGGTCGCGGCGGGGGGAGGGTGTGAGGGGATCCGGCCCTGGGGTGGCTCCCTCGGTGGGCCTGGCCCGCGATCGGGGCCCACCGATCTGTGGGCGGGCCTGTGCCGTGGGGGCACTCCTTTCTTCCGCGCCGGCCCCTGTAGGGCTCCGCCATTGCCAGCATGGAGAAGACACCCCCCCTGCGCATGCGCCAGAATATGTTGGCTAGTCTACGCATGCGCTAAACCACGTCGGCGGTTCTGTGCATGCGCTAACACGCACAGTACCTTTGGCGCCGGTTGGCGCGCTGTCAACCCCTCCTGCGCCAGCCTAGCCTCCGGATGTGCGGAGAATTCCGCAACCTCCGGTTGTCCCGATGCCGGAGTGGTTCGCGCTGTTCTTGGCACCGGTGTCGGAACAATTCGCCGATTGCGGTGAATCCCGCCCAATATTTTCATTGTCAATTGTTAACTATATCAAAGTAAGAGGTTGAATTCAATTATGTAGTGTAAATACATCTTTAACTTTGACAAAAGCTAGTTATGGTCTTTGTGAATACTACGCCAACCATCCGAGACCTGAACCACAAAAAGCATCACAATGTGCTGGGCTCTTCCAACATTGAGGATGGTGATATTTGTTGACCTTCCTCCTCCAGTGTGGTAGTCTGTGTAGAGGTAGTATGGTTCCTGGTAATGCTGGAACACCATTGGTAGGTATTGTACGTTTCCTATTGGTCAAGCTGTATGGTAGCTCCACCCTGCAAGGCGGGGTATAAGAGCCTGTGCCGCCCCAGCAGCCTTCTTTCTGTACCTGAGCTGCTGGGGGAAACATCTAGCTTATTAAAGCCTTCAGTTGGACTACAACCTCGCTTTGATCGTGCATCATCCAGTGAGTTGTTTAATTGGCACAGCCATTCATGCAGGATATGGAAGGACTGCAGAGCTTAGATCTGATGTGTTTGTTGTGCAATTGCTTAGCTCTGACAGGATGCATGTTGCCCTATGAGCACCTGCAGATGACAGGCAATCTTCACAAATCAAGAGGGGTTCCATTCAATGAACATGCGGCTGGTGTGCATCCATCAGATACGGTTCATGCACATCTGCACCAGATACCTGGGCAGTGTGCATGGCGCCTTCATTCTGGCACACTTGACTGTTCCTGGCCTCTTCAAGGTGCACCCCCGACTGGGGGGGGGGGGGGGGTTGGCTCCTGGGCGACACAGATTATCTGATGTGGTTGTGGCTGATGATGCCTAACCAAAGGCCACAGACCGATACAGAGAGCTGCTACAACGACGCCCATGCAGCGACCAGGAGTGTGATCGATCGATGCTTCAGCATCCTGAAGATGCGGTTCAAGTGCCTGGACCACTGTAGAGGGGCCCTCCAGCATAGTGCTGGGAGGGTCATCCGCATCGTGGTGGCCTACTGCGTTCTTCATAACATCGCGCAACAGGGAGGCGACTTGCTGGAGGAGCAGGATAAACGCCAGTCTTGTCTGACAAGGAGGATGCGAGGGGGGCGAGGCCAAGGATCCACAGGACATGGGGTACAAGCAGGCACGGGAGGCTGCACAATGTGTGCGCCAGGTCCAACGTACACGGGGCACTCTGAACACCTCCAGGTCCACCAACTAGGGAGGGAGGGGGACTGGCCAGGGGCACTCCCTGTGTGAGTCACTGGCATGCACCCCATCCTCCTCAGTTGAGCTAAAACCTATATTATCTTTGCCCCTGCCCAGGCTACAGCACACTCATGCCTCATGCGACTCCTGCCTCTAATCTATCCATATGGTATGTGCTGTGTCAGTGTCCGAGCTGGTGACAGTGAGTGTGACATTAGTTGACGATACTGTGTTTTCATAATTTCTCTCTTCATGGACTTTCTCCATTGCCTGGCCATGTTTTGAATCCTGGGTATTTGAAAGGAAAAAGGTACAAAGGTTAAATTTTGGTGCAGGGAGGGTGGAAAGTAAGCGGTGCTTGTATATACCATCCACAGCTTGTAAATCAGAAGAGAGTGTGGCATTATTTGGAAGTAGAACGTAAAATAGCAAATTAGGTAGGGGTAGATTGTCACCTTTAATGGCTTCAGCCTCAAAAGTGGGTTCCCCAATTATGGACAACACTGACTCCTCCATATAAGTTAGGATAGGATAGGAAGGGGCTGATTTAGCACACTGGGCTAAAGAGATGGCTTTGAAAGCAGGCCAGCAGCACGGTTCAATTCCCGTACCAGCCTCCCCGAACAGGCGCCGGAATGTGGCGGCTAGGGGCTTTTCACAGTAACTTCATTTGAAGCCTACTTGTGACAATAAGCTATTTTCATTTCACCTCATGTGGAGTGCATTTGTCCCTCTGATTCACTCCTCTTGTCTCCAGCTGTGTACCACCATGTCCTGCAAGAAAGTGGGAAGTGCGTCAGAAGAATAATAGAATAATCGCTTATTGTCACAAGTCGGCTTCAATGAAGTTACTGTGAAAAGCCCCTAGTCGCCACATTCCAGCGCCTGTTCGGGGAGGCCAGTACAGGAATATAGTGAATATCGTTCAATATGTTTGGGTGATGTGGCTGTCATGGTAAATAATTGGCAGCATGTGCAAGCTGGGCGATGGGGTTGTGAGGCTTGTGAGCGAGGGGAAGAATGTGAGTGTTAGTTGAGGGCGTGATTAATTGAGTTTGTTGGTCGGTGAGTGAAGAGACTTTGGGGATTTGAGCAGCGACTGAGGCTACATGTGCAATTGATGGAATGGAGCTGTTGAAGACTGACCTTGACCATTTATGTGAGATCAATGAACGTCTTGCTGCATTGTATCCAGGGCTTGACCTTCATGGCTGTCTGCACTCAATGGGCGGGATTGTCCGTCCCACCAGTCCCAGTTTCTGGCGCGCAACCCCCCCCCCCCACCCCGCCTGCAGCGAGAACCTCCGTTTTGGCAGCCTCCAATGGGGTTTCCCATTGTGGCCAGCCCACACCGTCAGGAAATCCACGGGTCTGGGTGCGCGGCTGGCAAGGCGGAGAATTCAGCTGATGGAGAATCCCGCAACTTGCGTTTTGGCCATGTTTCTGGAAGGCCTCCTGCCCCATGCAGATACAGGACGTCTCTCTCACTTTCTACTTCTTTCAGCAAAGTCTGTAGTGTGGCATCTAAAACCCTTGCAATTGGAGTCTTCTCCACACCCCTGTTCAGCTACACACTTAAGGGACCCTGGCCAAGATATTTCTGTCCCAGCCGCAGGAGGCATCATTATGGGCTGGTGGAACAGAAAATCCCTACCCACTGTCGCTTCTAATCCCAATCCACTTGCATCCTTTGTGTGCAAAGAACACCTATTCCTCTGTCAACAGTTACTCATTTTGATTTTCTATGTGCAAACTTTGTTTCCATAACACCAGGTCACAGCATCTTTAATTTTGATGGATTGCCAATGAAAAAGCATTAATTTAAGATAATTAAACACACTGGAATTTATCCCCCCCTCCAAGACTAATATACTGCACTAGACAACCCGCCGTGCTCAGTCAGCTACACTGAGAAAGTCAATGCTATTTCAGGCAACCAGCTTTGGTCAAGCTATAATAACCACATGGTGCAAATTTGCTCTGCATGGTTCAGTAATGAATAGTTTTTCCTCCTTTCAAGCACCTTCTCTCCTGAGTATGTTTAAAGGTAGCATAGAATAATTCATATATGCTAAAAACTCACCTTTTCTAATTAACTTGATAAATGGGATATCATGATGGTCCAATTTCCTCAATTGTAAACCTTGCAGTTAGACCAAGGTGTCTGACAGTGTCTTCCAACACTGCACATACTGGAGATTGATGGATCACTGAGAGAATGCTTAACTTGCATGGGACAAGCAGGCATAGGCATTGCTACAGGTATGTATCGAGTGACTGCCTGCCCTACGGGGACAGAAAATTCAATGCCTACCTGCATTGAAGGATTGTTCAGGGCTCATAATCCCCTCCCACTTTGGACCCCAGTCATCTTTCCCTTCTTCAAGGAGGATTCACAAATTGTGGTTCGGACTCCTGCTATCTTGACACTGCCTTCCCTCAGAAACATGGGATGCATCCCTTGAAGACCTGACATTAAATATTTACTCTTTCCTGGCTTATCTTTGTTTTCAGTTGACTTGTAATAGGTTCCTTCTTAAATCACTGAAACTGGTTCTCTCTAATTTGGATATTTTCAGCTTTAATACTTCTTTGTCCCTTTCCATAACTATTTTAACCATAATTATGTGTCGCTGTCTATTACCCAGATGTTTTCATATTGTACTCCACTTGCTTTATTTCATACCCCAAAATTAAATTGAGCACTGCTTGCTTCCTCGTTTGGCTCAAAACATTCTCCTGCACACATTTCAGAAACACCTGCTGCTCCTAGCCCTTTGTTGGTATTTTATTTCCCACACCAATGATGCACAAGTTTCTAGTCTGTCATCAGAGGTTTATAATTTGAAGAGCTCTGCTCCGCATCAAACATGGTTGACCCAGAGTCTCTTTCATTCTTACTGCCAGTCATTGGGTGTTGGAAGGATTTTGCAGGTTGATACTCACCTTGTTGACGTGTTATGAACACACCTTCCTTGGCATCAAGTCCTGAGGTGGGACTTTAACCCCGAACTTCTGGCTCAGAGGCAGGGATGCTATCCACTGCATCACAAGACCTCCTTCCTTGTCCTTTACTTTGTGATTTTTCTCTCAGTTTCTATTAGGGTAAGTGAAATTTAAAAATACTACTACTCATTTGGAATGGAAATGGAAATCACTTATTGTCACAAGTAGGCTTCAAATGAAGTTACTGTGAAAAGCCCCTAGTCGCCACATTCCGGCGCCTGTTCGGGGAGGCTGGTACGGGAATTGAACCGTGCTGCTGGCATGCCTTGGTCTGCTTTCAAAGCCAGCGATTTAGCCCTGTGCTAAACAGCCCCACTGTTTTTACTTTTGTTTTAATTTTGTTTTTTACTTTTGTTTTTCTCTGAAATGTGCTCCTCTATCACCTTCTTACTATTCAGGGACCCATGGTAAAAACCCAGCAATAAACCATGTTCATTTCTGTTACCGAACTCCAACCAAATTGATGGAGTCTTTTAATGCTCTGGCATTTGGGCTTCTTTAGAATGATAAAGATAGGCTTGTTTAATGCTGGTCTCTTTTCTTTTCCCTTTTTTTTTGCTCTTGAATTTGTTGTCGTCAGATATGTTGAAGTCTTATTCTTGTTGATGTTTAAGTCTCTTTTCTAACATAAGTCCATTTTATAATATAACCCCATGTGTCAACTTGTACCTGGAATGCATCAACCTTATTTGTAATACCCCACGTCTTGCTACACATGCATTTCAAAACCATAACAGTCAACTTTGCTTGCATTTTCCCCACGTCTGCGTGGGTCTCAACCCCACAGCCCAAAGGCGTGCAGGGTAGGTGAATTGGCCTCGCTAAATTGTCCCTTAATTGGAAAAAAAAGAATTGGGTACTCTAATTTTTTTTAAAAAGAAAAGAAAAAGCTTTGCTTGAAGGAGTGTCCGACAGGAGGAAAGCAAGGTGCAGGTGGAGAGTTATAGGCTGGGAATTCAGATCTTAGGGCCGAGGTAACTGATGGCATGCCCACCAGTGATGGAGTGAATAAAATGAATTAGAGGAGCACAGGTATCTCAGAGGATTCTGGAGTTGGGGGAGATTACAGCCTAGGAGCAAGGCCATTGAGGTTTTTGAAAACAAGGATCCAAATTTTAAAATCAAGATGGTGATAGCGGAGCATGATTTGGTATGGATTAAGACATGGGCAATAGGCTTTTGGATAACCACGAGTTTACTGTGGCAAGAATATAAGAGACTAACCAGGAGTGTTTTGGGAGTGAGGTAACGGAAGGACTAAATGAAGTTTTCAGCAGCAGATGAGCCAAGACAGGCTCTATGTCAGCCGATGTTATGAATGTCAAAATGTGCAGACTCAGTGTTGGCACAAATGCATGGTAGAAAACTCATTTTGGCTATAGATTGGTGAAGAAACGTGAGGGGAGATACATTACCTCTGTCGCAGTCAGATAGGATGTTGTTTGAACAGCTGAAGGCACTGGAGACTGTAAAGGCTATGGGCTATGCCCCTAGACAAGCTGCTTCAGTACCACTACAACACTGGCATATAGCCAGTAATGTGGAAAATTGCCTCCCTTATGCCCGGTCCAAAAGCAGAACAAATCCAACCTGGTCAGTTACTCTCTACTCTTAATCATCAGCAAAATGACAGAAGGTGGCAATGTCAGTGTTATCAAGCAACTTCTACTCTGCAATAATTTATTCTCTGATGCTCAGCTTGGGTTCTACCAGGGCCACTCAGCTCCTCTCCTTATTACAGCCATAGTCTAAACATGGATAAAGGAGCTGAACTTAAGTGGTGAGCTGAGAGTGACTGTCCTTGACATCAAGGCAGCATCTGACCAAGTGCGTGCAACAAGAATCCCTCACAAAACTGGAGTCAATTAGAATCAGGGGGAAAACTGTCCACTGTTTGGAATCATATTTAGCACCAAGGAAAGTGGTTGTGGTTGTTGGAGGTCAATCGTCTCAGTCCCAGACATTGTTGCAGGAGGCCTTTCCATCATGAGGTCAGAAGTGGAGATTTTGCTGATGATTAAACAATGTTCAGCACCATTCACAACTCCTCAGATACTGAAGTAGTGCACGTCCATATGCAGCAAGATCAGGATAACCTTCAGTCGGAGGATGATAAGGGGCAAGTAACATTTTCACCACACATGTTCCAGGCAATGACTACCTCAAACAATAGAGAGAATATAACCATCTCCCCTTGACATTCAATGTCATTACCATTGGCTGAATACCCCACTAACAGCTTCCCGGGAGTTACCATTGACCAGAAACTGAACTGGACCAGCTAGGTTTTTCAAGAGCAGGTCAGAGGCAGGAAATTGTGCAGTGAGTAATTCACTTCCTCACTCCCCAAATTCTGTCCACAAAGCACAAGTCAGGAGTGTGATGGAATATTCTCCATTTGTCTGAATGAATGCAACTCCAACAACACTCAAGAGGCTTGACATCATCCAAGACAAAGCAGCCCACTTCATTGGCATCCCATCCACCTTAAACACTCATTTCGTCCATCACAGACACACTGTGGCAGCAATGTGTACCATCTATGAGCTGGCTGCAGCAACTCACGAAGTCTTCATCAACAGCAGTTTCCAAATCCATGAGCTCTGCCATCTAAAAGGACAGGGGTAGCAGATGCATGGTAATACCACCGACTGCGAATCCTCCTCCCCCCCTGCCCCCAACATACTGACTTGGGCCTATCGCTGTTCCTTCACTGCCACAGGGTCAAAGTCCTGGAATTCCCTTCCCAAAAGCAATATAAACGTTCCTACAACACATGGACTGCAATGGTTTAAGAAAGCAGCTCACTACCTCCTTCTCAAAGGCAAGTAGGAATGGGTAGTAAATGCTGGCCTAGCCTGTGATGCTCACATATCATAATAAATTTAACAACAGCTGCAGAAAAGTTGTGGTGAGCAGAGGGCCAGATTTTAGGTTATTGGGATTTTGAAAGTGCCTTTGTAACGGTTTTTTTTTCCAGGGGTAGATAACGATGGAGGTAGTTTTGGGACATAGAAGAAGGTGTGTGCTTTGTACTACTATCAGGATCTGTGGTTGCTGGCTTCTGGTCGGCGTGACCTATCTTCTTTAGACTGTAGCTTTTGTAAGGGCCACGGAGAATCCAGCACGAGTTTTAAGGATACAAAGTAATAACATTTATTTACTATAACATATATACATAACAGTAGCAGTAACTTCCCTTGCTACATACTCCTTCCTCCTGATTCCTGAACTGGCCAGCTTATTTATACTAGGAGTTTACTAGTGGTTTCTCCGCCCCCCTCATTGGGGAAGCTCATACTCCCACAGGATTGTGGGATAGGCATTAGTCCCCAGCCAATGGTAAGCAGGCAGGTTATAACATCCCCCCCCCCCCCCCAAAGTCCAAGGAATCCACCGAAGACCCTGGCGAAGGAGGGCATCGGACTCATTTGGCCGCAGGCCGGACACCATTTGCACGCGGCGCTGGATCAGGCGGTGTGTAACGAGACGGAGACCGGCGCTTCCGTGATGAACGGCGCGGTTGTACATCCACGGCCCGTGGAACCGAGGATTCCCCCTCTGATGCATCCTGTGTCTCCATCTCGGAGTCAGAGTCTGCTGCCTCCGTCATGTCAGCGTCTCTATCTCCATTCGGTCCCGTAACGACCTGCGCAGGCTTCGAGTGAGGCACCAGTGGAAGATTGTGAGGACTACCTTCCCTTGTCTCTGGTCTCTGCAGCTGTTGAAATGAGCTCCGGGGGCGGGGAATCTTTTGAGGGGATGATCTTCTGGACCGAACGTGGCCTACATGTTTTCGCTGGAGACGACCCTGGGCTTGCACTTGGTAAGATATAGGGCCCGTTTGGTGAAAGATTACAGCAGGAACCCATTGGGCACCACCAGCAAAATTCCGAACGAACACTGGGTCACCGGGCACAATCTGCCGAATTGGACGATGCCAAGAAAATCCCTGTCCCTGCCGTTCTTGTGTGTGGCGTACTTTTGCGCCAATGTCCGGGAAAACCATACTAAGGTGGGTGCGAAGTCTCCGGCCCATTAGTTCTGCGGGAGCTACCCCGGTCACTGCATGGGGGGTGGTCCTGTACGTAAACAAAAAGCGAGCCAGTCTCGTGTCCATTGATCCAGAAGACTGCTTCTTTAGGCCTCTTTTGAATGTCTGCACTGCGCGCTCTGCCAACCCATTTGAAGCCGGGTAGTAAGGGGCAGTGCGGATATGGCGGATGCCGTTCATCTTTGTGAACCTAGCAAACTCCTCACTCGTGAATGGAGGGCCGTTATCCGTGACCAGCACCTCGGGGAGGCCATGCATACTAAACGATAAACGCACCTTTTCAATTGTTGCGCAGGACGTTGTCCCCTGCATCTTATGCACCTCTAGCCATTTGGACTGGGCGTCAATTAGTAGAAGGAACATGGATCCTTGAAAAGGGCCTGCAAAATCTGCATGCAAGCGTGCCCAAGGCCGCCCTGGCCATTCCCAGTGATGTAGGGGCGCGGCCGGCGGGAGCTTCTGATGCTCCTGGCAAATGGAGCAGTTTTGGGCCACCTTCTCAATGTCGGTGTCGAGGCCTGGCCACCAGACATAACTCCAGGCCAACATTTTCATTTTGGTCACGCCTGGATGCCCATTGTGCAAGTCTGATAGTATCAGCTCCTGGCCTTTTTCCGGGACAATCACACGCGTCCCCCACAAGAGGATGCCGTCTTCCACGCTGAATTCTGACAACTTGGAGGAAAATGCCCGCAACTCGCCTGGGAGCTGTCTATGCTGCCCACCATACAGGACTATGTGCCGAACCTTTGACAGGACTGGCTCCACCTGGGTCCACTCACGGATCTGTGATGCCGTGACAGGCAAGGTGTCCATAAAACTTAGGGTTGCAACCACCTCACCGGTCGTGGGGGTCGACATGGGGCTGGTCGATAAAGGCAATCGGCTCAGTGCATTGGCATTTGCTATCTGCGTACCTGGTTTGTGCTCCAGAGAATACTCATATGCAGCAAGCAACAAAGCCCAGCGCTGGAATAGTGCAGAAGCAATGGGCGGTATTGGCTTATCCTCTCTGAAAAGTCCCAGCAGGGGCTTATGATCAGTCACGATAGTGAAATGGTGGCCGTACACGTACTGGTGGAAGCGTTTCACCGCAAAAACCACTGCCAGGCCCTCCTTCTCGATCTGCGCGTACTTTTTCTCTGCTGCAGTCAATGTGCGGGAGGCGAAAGCTATCGGTCGTTCGGCCCCGTTCTCCATCTTGTGGGACAGGACGGCCCCAATACCATACGGGAATGCATCACATGTGACGAGCAAAGGCTTTCCAGAATCATAGTGGGTTAGTAACCCAGACGACGACAATTGTTGCTTTACCCGCCGGAAAGCTATTTGGGGCCAGCAAAGGGGCCAGCGTAGTTGCCAGATTGGGGAGGAACTTCCCGTAATAGTTTACGAGACCGAGAAAAGAACAAAGATGCGAAGTATCAGTCGGGGCAGGGGCATGTTGAATTGCACGCACCTTCTCTGCGACGGGGTGCAGATCTTCGCGGTCCACCCGATAACCTAGGTAGACTACTTCCTTTGCCTGAAATACGCACTTTGTGCGACGTAAACGGACTCCAGCCTCCGAAAGGCGGCTAAGGACAGCCTCCAGATTTTCCAAATGTTCCTGCTCCGACGTCCCTGTAATCAAAACGTCATCTAGGTAGACAGCCACACGTAGTAAACCTCTCAAAATGCCCTCCATAACACGTTGAAAAATTGCGCAGGCAGAGGATACTCCGAAGGGCAACCGTGTATATTCATACAGGCCCCGGTGTGTATTAATCGTTACATATGGTCAGGAGGCAGGGTCCAGCTCCAACTGCAGGTAGGAGTGACTCATATCTAATTTTGTGAACGAGAGTCCACCTGCAAGTTTCGCGTAGAGATCCTCTATGCGAGGCTTTGGATATCGGTCGAGTCGGGAAACCGTATTCACTGTAAGTTTATAGTCGCCACACAAGCGAACTGTGGCATCTGGCTTCATTACAGGTACAATTGGTGCTGCCCAGTCAGCAAAACAGACGGGCCTGATAATACCCAAACTCTCCAAACGAGTGAGCTCCCCTTCTACCTTCTCGAGCAAGGCGTGAGGCACTGGGCGCGCCCGGAAATAGCGCGGCGTGGCTCCTGGTTCAACTTGGATACGGGCTACGGCCCCTTTTACTTTCCCCAAACCAGGCTGGAATACATCTGGGTATCATCCTAGCACCTCAGTCAACCCTTCAGAAACTGTTTGGAGGATGTGCTGCCATTGCAACCGCAAATGGCGCAACCAGTCCCGACCCAACAGGCTGGGCCCATGGCCGCGCACCACGATAAGTGGGAAACGCCTCTCCTGGCGTCCATAGACAACAGGGGTCATTGTAGTTCCTGCAATGTCCAGTGGTTCCCCCGTGTAGGTGGCCAACCTGGCCTGTGAGTCGGTTAATGTAAGGGTCTGTATACCCTGCTTGATGCGGTCGAATGTCCTCTGGGCGATCACGGAGACCGCTGCGCCAGTATCCAACTCCATCTCAAGCGGGTGGCCATTGACCCGTACTGTCACCTTAATGGGGGCCACACGGGGAGCTGCCACACAATGCAGCTGCAGGCAGTCGTCCTCCGTCTCCACGTCCTCAGGGGCAGTCGCCGCAGGTTCATCCACATGGAAGGTACGGCCTCTGGGCTGGTCCCAGTTACGGCCCCTGGGCTGGTCCCAGTTTTGGTCAGAACGACGGCGCCTCTGGCGCCCCCAGGACCGCCGTCCGCGACGGGGTCGGCGCCTACAAGTCTGACACGGACATGGCTCCTCATCCATTGGCTCTGGAGAAGGCTCCCTTCGGGGAAGAATGTCCGACGGCCACTGGCGTCGGTCCGGACGTTGCCTCGCCCAAGGTACCGCAGGAGTGCGGGGGACGTTTTCAGATGGAAGGGGTTGCGCCCCAAGGCGTGCACTTCCATTCCCTGTAGTTCCTGTACTCCTCGCTCTGCGCTCTCTCGGGACAATACTATTTGAATGGCCTGTTGAAAAGTCAATGTTGGCTCCGCTAACAACTTTCTCTGGGTGGCCGCATCGTTAATACCGCAAACCAAACGGTCGCGTAACATTTTTGACAAGGTCTCACCATAGTCACAGTACTCCGCAATCCTGCGTAGCCTGGATAGAAAATTGGCAAGGGTTCTCCAGGGGTCCTCTCAGCGGTATTAAACCGGTAACGCTGGACTATCGTGGACGGGTTTGGGTTAAAATGTTGCCCCACTATATTCACATGTTCATCAAACGTTTTGGTGTCCAGCGCAGCTGGGTACGTAAGGCTCCTAATCACCCCAAACGTATGCGGGCCGCAGGCGGTGAGCAATATGACCACCTGGCGCTCGTTTTCGGTGATATTGTTTGCCCAGAAATAGTAACGCATCCGTTGTGTGTACTGGTTCCAGCTTTCCAGCGCAGCATCAAAAACATCTAAACGTCCGTACAGAGGCATGGTATAATGGAAAACAACTTCCAACCTGTATCCAACAAAAATCCAGGGAGGTGGCTTCAGCAGTGTAGACGGCTATTCACTTTAACCTTCGTCGCCAGTTTTGTAAGGGCCACGAAGAATCCAGCACAAGTTTTAAGGATACAAAGTAATAACATTTATTTACTATAACATATATACATAACAGTAGCAGTAACTTCCCTTGCTACATACTCCTTCCTCCTGGTTCCTGAACTGGCCAGCTTATTTATACTAGGAGTTTACTAGTGGTTTCTCCGCCCCCCTCATTGTGGAAGCTCATACTCCCACAGGATTGTGGGATAGTCATTAGTCCCCAGCCAATGGCAAGTAGGCAGGTTATAACAGTAGCCTCACTCTGATACTTGCTTTAAACTAATTTATCAATATTACATATAAACTGCTTACAGGGTAATTTGTCTCCCCTGAATATCGTGTATTCCATGCTCACTCTCTCTCTCTCGCTCTTGAGACTAGCACATGACTACTAATGTCACTGATACACCATCATCTACATCATCAGTCTATTAATCCATTACAGTACAATGTGGGTGGAGAGTGATACAATCAAGTCATTAAAGATTGCCTTGTCAGTGATTGATATGATGGAACCAGCAAGACCAGGTAAGATGGCAAGGTCAAGGGGATGCATGTGAAAATGGGTTGGGGAGTTCATATGGATGGAGAGATTTAAGGAGGACAAGAGGACAGTGAACTCAAGGGATACAAAGCAAAGATGAGTTGAGGTGGAGTTTAAAATCACCGAGAATGAGGAGTCATTTTATGTTCTAGACACTCACCACCCTGATTTGGAAATATATCTCCGTTCCTTCACTGTCGCTGGGGTAACATCCTGGAACTCCCTCCCTAGCAGCACAGTACATGTACCTACTGGATCTGCAGAGTTCAAGAAGGCAACCCACCACCATCTTGTGATGGCAAATAGGGATGGGCAATAAATGTTGGCCTAACCAGCGACAATCACATCCAGTCTCGGTGAAGGTGGTGAAACTCGCTGCCCGGGCAACCTGGTAGACTCGTCCACATTGAAATGGATGTACTGTGTTGACTGGGAATATAGGGCCTACGTGACAGTATGGATGAACCTGTGCACCAAGCTCTGTGAGATCCCAGACAAGCCCCCACTCAGCACCTGGAAGGATCATATGGCGTAGATGTTCAGGGTGACGGCCACCGGTAGAGGCGTTCCACCCCCATTCCCCCGCGTGCCAGGTGTGCGATGATCTGGAATACATTTCGCAATGTCCCCCTGCTCAGCCGGAGTCGTCGAGGGCAGGTCCGAGAATGACAGGCGGTGCCGATACACACGAGGCCTGATGCAGCGCTTCCTCTGCACCACCTCCTCCTCGGCCTATTAGGCGGCAAGATGTCCATCCTGGGTGGCTGCCTCCTGTTCCTCTGTGGCAGGCTCCACTGCTACAGCTTCCTCCTCATTGAGTAATCCAGCTCGCACAGCCGCAGTTCGTCCCCTCGGGCTGCGGTGACTGAGAGGAAGGCCACCATCGCTGGTTGAATTCCAATATCAATTGTGTGCGGGGGTGAAAGGCTGACATGTTAGCATGGTGCACAACCTCATGCATAACCAGGTCCGCTGGGCTACACGGTGACTCCAGTTGGCACTGCAGACTCTGCCCCCGCATGTCCACCTCCCCCATCCCCGCATCCCTGGCCCCATCAGTGCATGGCACCAAGGGGGCTTCCAGCCCTGGAACCTCTGTCTATTGCTAGGGTATCATTGGCTGGTGAGGCCCTTACCAGGGGTAAGCTCCACGACCCCCATCCAGCGTCCTCCTGTAGGGGCTACTGTGGCATTGCCCTTGAGCGGACTGCGTGATTCCCTGCTGGTGGGTGACGGTCGGTTGGGGTGGTGGGTGGTATGGTGGAGAGTGGGGGCTGGTGTACGGCGGTGGTGAGGTGGGGGCCCAGATATGGTCGGTGGCATTTACAGAACCAGGGGTCAAGTTGGGCGGTCAGTGGGGTGCGCAGCAAGTTGGCTGATTTGCAGGCCGTGGCAATGGAGGTCCGTGCCTGGACACCTCCTCAGTCCCGTGGGGAGGGGCACCATGCCCCATATCAAACCCCCTCCCCCCTGCCCTGGCAGAGGATACTCCCTATGCAGCTAGCCCTATCAGTGTTGGGACTGGCAGCCCACGGTCGCACCTCTGCCTGTCCTCCCAGTGGAGGCAGAGAATCACGGGAGGCCCCGGAGAATACCAGTCAGGCCTGCTAATGATATGCAAATGCTGTTTTTTATATGTGCGGAGAGGAAGGCATTGACGCCGCTGTCGAGGCACTGAAGAATTGCGATTGGCGTGAACCCGGCGCCAGCTACGATTTCTGCTTCAAACCGATTCTCCGCCCAATCTCCACCCCCTGTTGCATTTTGCAACTTGAAACAAAGAAAAGAAACACCAAACATGTGTAGCAACAGCTGGAAGGAATCAACCAGCAACTAACCTGAAGCTAGTTGGTGAAGTTGGAAAGGCTGGGCCAGCATCCACTGGACTTCAGGAAAATGAATGGTGATCTTATTGGAACATATAAGATCCTGAGTGGACTTAACACAGTGGATGCTGGAAGGATATTTCCCCTTTTGGGAGGCAATAGTACAGGAAACAGTTCAAAAATAAGGGTCTCCTATTGAGACAGAGATGAGGAGAATTATTTCCTCGGAGAACGTCATGAGTCTGTGGAACTCTCTTCTCCAGAGAATGGTAGAGGCAGTGCCTTTGAATAGTTTTAACACAGAGGTAGGTAAATTCTTAACTAACGAGGCAGTCAGAAGGGATAGGAAGGAAAGTGCCATTCAGGTTGAAATCAGAACGTTGGTGATCTAATTGAATGGCGGAGCAGACTTGGGAGACTGAATAGCCTACTCCTGTCTTTAATAAGTATGTTTGTATGTGCACCATCAGCTGTGAGAGGCAAAGGGGGATAAGGTGACTGCCGCATTGAGCTTTAATTGACACTGTCTGTGTGGAGTTTGTACGTCCTCCCAGTGTCTGTTTTGTTCTGCTCTTGTCGTAGCATAAGCTGCTTCCTTGATGTGCACTCTGACAAAGGAAGGTTCAGACTTGGAGATAGCTTTAACACGTTTATTAAACTATTAACAATTCTCCTACTTGGATTCAACTCTACTGTTAATCCTTCTATAGCTACTCAGACTGATGAGCCAGTCTGCTACAATCCACGTGGTGGGTGTGATGTTTAATCAACCCTGTGTCTGTACTCACTTAGTGTCTCCACTGGAAAGAGGAAGATCATGTGTGCTGTGTCCTTTTATATGGGTTGGTGTAATGCCCTCCTGTGGTAGCGTCACCTCTGTGTGTATCTTGAATGCCCATTGGTCGTGTCCTATCTTACTGACCTATTAGTTGACTGTCTGTGTGTCATGTCTCTGGTGCTCCCTCTAGTGTCTAGCTAGGTATAGTGTATGTACATTAACCCTTTGTGTACTTACAGTGATGTATATCACCACATCCCCTCTTTTTACGTGTTACATATTTTCTGTACAGTGTTAAAGAAAATTGAACAAACTAGGTAGATAAGTGATGCTATGTACAAGTTATGATAACTGTGATGACTATCCAATATGATACAAGACCAAATCATAGTTGCGATGACTTTGAGGGTAAGACAATACAAAATAAAAGTTATGAGTCCAAAGTTCATGAATTTATATGGTCTGGTATAGAAGTGTCAATGGTGCTGTTGTCATTCCCTTGTGAACGCTGTCAGTGTCCTGGTGTTTGGTCATCAGGAGGTGTTCAAGTGGTCAAATCACTTCATTGACTGATTTGGAGTCTGTGTCTTTTTTTTCCCGATGCTTATGGTAGCAATTCTTGATGGCATCTGTCCAGAAAGCCAGGTTGCCTGTTGGTAGTGCACCAAACGTGAATTGGTAAGATGCACCGTCCTGCCATGGTATGTCATTGTACTGAGCTGAGCAGTAACAGTGTCCCTCATTAACAGAGTTGTACCATGTCGTACCAGTAGTAGTTCCATAGGTATTGTTTTTGTTGTGCTTGTTGTCGACGTTGGTGCCTTTGGTACGCTTCTTGTTATTGTCTTTGATGTTGTTGTTGTGTTGGTTGGTTTTGTTGTCGTGTTTGCTGCGCTCAAGGACCACACTCTGTGGTCTCACACAGTAGTCTCACACAGTTACTCGTGTTAGGGTGCTTTGTGGCATCTGCTATCTCGTTGAGTGTGCCGTCACTGAGTTCGCGGCGCTCCCCGTCTGGAGTCATGTCCGGCTTACTTGAATCAACTTTGGCTTGTCGATGCTCCCCGTCTGGAGTCTGGTCTGTTTCACCTGAGTCAGTTTTGGCTTATTGGTGCTCCCCGTCTGGAATCTGGGGCGAAATTCTCCGGTATTGGCGCAATGTCCGCCGACCGGCGCAAAAAATGGCGCAAATCAGTCGGGCATCGCGCCGCCCCAAAGGTGCGGAATCCTCCGCATCTTGGAGAGCCGAGCCCCAACCTTGAGGGGCTAGGCCCGCGCCGGACTAATTTCCGCCCCGCCAGCTGACAGAAAAGGCCTTTGGTGCCCCGCCAGCTGGCGCGGAAATGACATTGCCAGGCGGCGCATGCGCGGGAGCGTTAGCGGCCGCTCACGGCATCCCTGTGCATGCGCTGTGGAGGGAGTCTCTTCCACCTCCGCCATGGTGGAGACCGTGGCGAAGGTGGAAGGAAAAGAGTGCCCCCACGGCACAGGCCCGCCCACGGATCGGTGGGCTCCGATCGCGGGCCAGGCCACCGTGGGGGCACACCCCGGGGCCAGATCGTCCCGCGCCCCCCCCCCCCAGGACCCCGGAGCCCGCCCGTGCCGCCTTGTCCCGCCGGTAAGAGAGGTGGTTTAATCCACGCCAGCGGGACAGGCATCCTAGCAGCGGGACTTCGGCCCGGGGAATCGCGGGGAGGGGCCCGCCAACCGGCGCGGCGCGATTCCCGCCCCCGCCGAATCTCCGGTGCCGGAGAATTCGGCAACCGGCGGGGGCGGGATTCACGCCAGCCCCCGGCGATTCTCCGACCCGGCGGGGGGGTCAGAGAATCTCGCCCCTGGTCTGTTTCACCTGAGTCAGTTTTAGCATCTTGATGCTCCCCGTCCGGAGTCATTTCAGGTTCACTTGAATCTTCTGAAGTTTCGTGATGCTCCCCATCCGGAGTCAAAACATTCAGGAATGCATTTGCTTGTGGAGAGGCTCAAGCGAGTGAGGTTTGAAGTAACGTGGCGTCACCGGAGTCACCAGTAGTCTCACTGTGATTGTCGAGTGCCTCTGTACATTCTAGCTGAGGTCTGTCACATTGCACATCTGGTATGGGAAGTGGGATGCCGTCGTCACTTGTCGCACATACAGTGGGTAGAGCCTCAGTAGCTTCTTGTCATTCACTTGAGCTGGGTAGACTGTCAGAGTCTTCTTCTGGTGGCTCAAACAATCTGGGTGGACTGTCATAGTCTGCTTGCTCTACACTTGAGCGTGGTAGACTGTCATAGTCTTCTTCTTGTTCACTGGAGCGTGGTAGACTGTCATAGTCTTTCTGTTGTTCACTTAAGCATGGAAGACTTGCATCGTTTGCTGCTGGTTGCTAGACACTGATGGTATTTTTCATGCAAGGACTGCGCTGTGGAGTCTTGTGTGCCTTCCATCATGGAGTCCGTCCACGAGCTCGCTGTGGAGGCTTGTGTCACTCCCTCTGTGGAGTCTTGCAGCGTTCCCTGTGTGGAATCGTGCATTGGTCTCGCTGTGGAGACTGTCATCACTTCTTGTTCATGCAAGGATTGAGCTCTGGAGTCTTGCGTTGCTTCTATCGTGGGGGCTGTCCAGGAGCTCACTGTGGGGTTTTTCATCGCTTTCTGTGTGGAGGCTGGGACCCTTTGCGGTGCGTGGACCACTCTCTTTATGGCAGCAGGCCGCTCTCTGTGGGTTTGTACCGCTCTCTGTCTCTTGGTGTCAGGCCGCAGCATAATCCTGCACTCACGAGTCTCGGGATGTCATATATGCTGGGCTGAAGATTCCCCAATCTGAAGAACTCATCATCGGGGTCATCAATGTGCAACACGTCTAGTTGCGGTTCGGATTTGGTACTGGGGTAGCCACCTCCCAAAGTGAAACCTTTGTCTGAGTCGTTGTCATCTAGGACCATATCATCACTTTTTGTGTCGGAGCTGGCATTGGACTCGCGATGTCCAAAGGAGAATTCAAGGTCGGAGTCGTAGTCTTCAAGGTCTGTATCATCTCTTTGGGTGGTGCTAGCTGCTTGTTGCAGGGTTCTGCGGAGGTTACTTTCAGCTACTGGTCGAATTTCAGGCACTGTTCTGTCGTTCCAGGTGAAAGCATCTGGTTTTGAGGCTTTAATTTTTTTTCCCGTGTTTTGGGACATTACCCCTTTAAGTCGGTGTGGTCCGGGGCCTCTGATGTCACGACGCGTGTGACGTAGGTCGTAGGGAGCGATTGTGCATGCGTTTATCGCTGTTCCTTTACTTTGGGCCTTTTTCGCAAGTGCGCATGCGCGGCTTCTCGCGCGTGCAAACGGACCTTCCCGTTCTGTGCGCTCTTCGCGCAACTGCGCATGTGCAGCACCTTTTCCAAGATGGCTGCAAATCAAAACTGCCGTTTATTGCTGCAAGCCTACCTCGTGGTGAGTTTTGCCGCCTCTTTCCCCGTTTCTTCTTGTATGTTCCTCGCAGAATTCTTGGTATTTGTCCAGGACTGCCTGGAAATCGCTCTTGTTTTGCCCCTTTGAGTATTTGAAGGTCTGGAAGATTTCAGCTGCTTCTGGACCCGCGATGGTAAGTAGAAGCTTTATTTTTTCTGCATCCGCCACGCCGTCTCGGTCGGACGCTACCAGGTAGATCTCGAATCTCTGACGGAACCAACGCCAGTTTTCACTGAGATTGCCTTGGTACCTGAGCTGCTGTGGAACCGGAATCTTGAACATCATCTTCCCTGGCTGCTGTTGCTGGTAGTCACTGTTTGCTGAGTTGTAAACATATGGATTTAACAGTCACTCACTGGTACCATATTTTGTTCTGCTCTTGACGTAGCATAAGCTGCTTCCTTGATGTGCACTCTGACAAAGGAAGGTTCAGACTTGGAGATAGCTTTAACACGTTTATTAAACTATTAACAATTCTCCTACTTGGATTCGACTCTACTGTTAATCCTTCTATAGCTACTCAGACTGACGAACTAGTCTGCTACAATCCACGTGGTGGGTGTGATATTCAATCAACCCTGTGTCTGTACTCACTGAGTGTCTCCACTGGAAAGAGGAAGATCATGTGTGCTTTGTCCTTTTATATGGGTTGGTGTAGTGCCCTCCTGTGGTAGTGTCACCTCTGTGTGTATCTTGAATGCCCATTGGTCGTGTCCTATCTTACTGACCTTTTGGTTGACTTGACTGTCTGTGTGTCATGTCTCTGGTGCTCCCTCTAGTGTCTAGCTAGGTGTAGTATATGTACATTAACCCTTTGTGTACTTACAGTGATGTATATCACCACAGTGTCTGCGTAGGTTTCCTCTGGCTGCTCCAATTTCCTCCCCCAGTCCAAAGGTGTACAGGTTAGGTGGATTGGCCATACTAAATTGCCTCTTAGTGTCCAAAGATATGCATGTTAGGTGGTGTTGCCGGGTTATGGGGATAGGGTGGGGAGTGGGCCTAGGCCGGGTGCTCTTTCGGAGGGTCGGTGCAGACCTGATGGGCCGAATGGCCTCCTTCTGCATTGTAGGGATTCTATGATACTATGGTCTTGCAAGGCTCTCAGTTGAAAGACACTTACGAATCGGCAAAAAATGCTGACCTTGCCAGCAATGCTTACAATGTATAAAAGAATAAAGAAAAAAAATGTTCATGCCAGCTGAGAGAAAACTGTAACATATGACTTTTTGACGCTCTTTAAACACAATTCTCAATAATCCACGTCACTGTAACAGTTGTTAAATAAATTTGGTTGAATCCTTCATCAAATGTTACAGGCTTAAGGGGTTTGCCGATTCTTATCCCATTACAAAAAAGTCAAGCTATTCATTAAAACTAGTTTTCATCCACAGCTGTGTCCCTACCACTATGTCTACAGTGTGATGCTGCCTCCTTGAACTATACCTCCATCTCCTTGTTCCATTTTTGTTTGACTGCAGTGACATTATGTCTTTGTATTCGGCTCTGGGGAATAAAGTAGGCAAGGAACTAAAACTGATGTATTTAGTGCTTCACTTTCCTGACCTTGCTTACAAATGTCTTTTTAAAAAGGTCATCCTTCTGTGTAGCTTATTATTAAAGCTAATAAATTAGATTAAGCAGAATGGGAACGACATTGAGATAATGCACATGGGACCTTAGGATGTTCGCTGTTTCTGCTAAGACGGAGAAGAGAAAGTCCCTGTACCCATTGCAGGATGAATTAAAGAAAATGCTGATACGTTAGGGAACAATTCTAATCTTTCATCACTCAACATTTTAAATTTGCAATCCAAACCCAGTTACGGACTATCTCTCAGGTGATGGTACAGGGAAGCAGATCAAAACAATCTCAATTAATTTCCTGATGAGCACACTCCACAGTGCAAAAGTAACCATAATTCCAAATTAATTGGCACTAATTCAGTAGCCATGGGAGTTAACATTTCAAATCCAATATGACTTTCCTTTGTATCTTTTCTTACTGCTCAGAGCCAAAAAATGGAATGGAAGTATAACCCATTTATATATAACTAAAGCCATTGTGAATTTAATTGGTCTAGAAATGGCTTGTTTCCAAATCAGGGTAAATTCTTGGATGCGCTGCACGTGCCTAAAGAGGCCAGTGGCAGCACCGCATTGCTCTGCTGGCCTCATCAATATTGTGCTGGTAAACTGTGGACACCAATTACAACTCAAAGGCAACTTGCCGGTCATGGAGTGGGGAGGTAGGATGTGCCTCCTAATCCCACAAAGATATAGGGTCACCCGCCAGTTACAGAGCAAAATACCATGCAGTACCTCTCCCAAAACACCCACCACCAACCCTCCCTGACACTACTCCCATTTCGGACTTGGTTTGTTCAATGAGCTCTAGGATTTGCGGCCCAATAGTATTCATTGAGTGCTTCGTGGCTTGCTAACTTCAGGCATTGTGCTGTCATTCCAGGTGAAAGAACCTGGTTTTGAGGCTTTAATTTTTTTTTCCGTGTTTTGGGACATTTCCCCTTTAAGTGGGCGTGGTCCGGGACCTCTGACGTCATGAAGTGTGTGACGTAGGTCGTAGGGAGCGATTGTGCATGCGTATTGTGCTTGCTAACTGTATTGTTATGGTACAAATGAATCGGACTGATAAGGGGCAATCATTTAGGACTGAGATGGAGAGATGATTTTTTCACTTAAAGGGTTGTGAATCTTCTGAATTCTCTGCTCCCGAGAGTTGTGGACTCTCATTGTTGAATATATTTAAATCTGATTTTTAGATTGAGATTTCCACTGAATCACTGAATTTAGAAATGGCAAGCAAGTCCTGATTCCAGGATTTGTGACCCAATTCCTAAGGGTGCCTTTTAAGGATTCCAGTTGGTTTTGATCAAAAGCCATCACCCAGCATCCAGTACTCCTGACGTGGCTGGCTCCATTGCACAAACAGACATGTCTTAGTCAGGTTTTTAAAGAATCATGCTTCACGGCATGTCAAAGGTGCATAAGGGAACCTTTTACAATTTAAGTTCAAAGAGTCCTCCACCCACCTCCCATGGCTCACGTGACAAGCTGTGCTCATTGACCCAACATTCACTGTATAGAACCAATGATTTCAACAGTGACAATAGGATGTACAAAAACAGTAATTCATTACTTTTCACCATGTCAGAAAAGTATTTTTGCCACAGGCCAATAAAAGTATCAATCATCCAGACTCTTTAAAGTATCAATAACAGGAACTTCAAGCACTTGAAACATCTTAAACTTGTGTAAATAAATATTGTGAAGTTGACAGCACACATCAGAGATCCAGAGCTGTCAATCAAGCATGTTTTTCCTGGAGCCCAGTTGTTTAATCAGATTAACGGATACTCAGACAAGAATACATAATGATTCCCTTCTGTTTTTACTTTAACCTGGATGAAGTCCCACAGCACTGAGGTGGGACTTTTGACCAGCACACCGCTGCACACAGCAGCCTTTGTGGCTGCCTTTGACCTCTTTCCCTGGCCAGCTGGTCCAACTGCAGCCTGCACCATCTCCCCATCCCAGCAATGAAGATCCTGCCTTTGTGGGTACACTTTCTCCAAAGTGAGTGGACCAAGCTCGGAATTTTCCTGACTCGGACTGCTGCCTAAATGATGAAATCTGGGCCATGGTCTCTCAGGCAGTCAAGGACTTTGGGGAACAGGTGGGAAAGTGAAGTTGAAGCCAAAGATCAACTGTGACCATATTGAATGGCGGAGTAGGCTTGATGGGCCACATGGTCTACTACTGCTGTTAGGATACCGTTGAAAGCTATTGTTTGTTCTGTGTTTTATTAAATTCCTATCCTGCTGATGCCTTTAATCTATAGCCTTCCTGTTAGCTGTTGCAATATTGGGTTTTCTTTGCTAAAGCTGCAGACTTTGGGCAAATTGAAATATCCCTTGTCTGATGGACTATCCCAGTTTAGGTTCTGCGGCAGAACCCATTCTGTCAGTTTGATGGCCTTGGCCAGCAGCCGATCGGTGAATCTGGAACTCTTACCCATAACATATTGCTGCTTGTAATTGGTGTAGCCATTGAGAATTTTCTGGAAGAAAGGCAGGTCATGTGACGAGCTCCATTTTGTCCTGAGTTCTGTGAGAAGACACAGGCAGGAATAGGCTGGAAGACATTCTATCTCTGCTCTCTCTTTCTCTGCCTGGTGATTTGAAAGGCTCCTAGCCAGTCCTGTAAATGCACTTTTATTTGAAAGACACAGGCAGCAGTCAGGTCTGTGAAGGGAACTCCTGGAGTGAAAGGCTGTGAGTACTTGCTCACCAGGTCTGTAATACTTTAATCCTCTATCTGAATGACCTGGAAAATCCCAAACTGAAAACTCTCTTCATAATACAGCTGGTGTTTCTGCACAGAAATCAGGCTAATGGCAAAGTCTGTAAAAGTCTTAGGTAGAAAGCTCCAGTAATATCGCAGGAAGACGGAGGCTCCATCTGGTGGTCGAAGGTCAGAATCGCACCAACCTAAATCTCCTGTGTAAAGTGGTCGAAGGACAGAATTGCACCGACTTGAATCTCTTGTATAAATCCGTTCCCCAGATGGTTGCATTTGGAGAAGACGGTCGCCTGCAGAGACTACGAATGCAGCAGTGACGATACATCTCAAATGTTTTCCTTCGATTCCTGTTATTTTAATTCTTCCCCTACCCCCTGACCATATGTCTGTCTTGTGTGTGCCTGGGTGGAGGGTAATAATAATAATAATAACCTTTTATTGTCACAAGTAAGAAGTTACTGGGTGCTGTGTGGGATGGGGTTTGGGGAATAGATAGACTAGTAGACCACTGTTCCATTATTTCTTTTAAATATGTTCATCTTTTACTCTTGTATTAAATAAACAGTTTGTTAATGATTTATCTCGAAATCTGGGGCGGGATTCTCTGAACCCCTGCCGGGCCGGAAGATTGCTGGGGGGCGGCGTGAATCCCTTCCCTGCCGGCTGCCTAATTCACTGGCGCCGGGGTTTTAGCAGGGGCGGGAATCGCCCTGCATCGGTCGGCGGCTGCTGGCAGCACAACCCCCAGCGATTCTCTGTCCCGCGATGGGCCAGGCGACCTCCCGTTTTAGGCCGGTCGTTGTAAATTTGACCAGGTACTTACCGGCGGGACCTGGCTCTGCGGGCGGCCTCCGGGGTCCTTAGGGGGGCGCGGGGGAATCTGGCCCCGGCAGGTGGCCCCCATGGTGGCCTGGCCCGCGATCGGGGCCCACCGATCCACGAGCGGGCCTGTGCCGTGGGGGCACTCTTTCCCTCCGCACTGGCTGCTGTGGACCTCCGCCATGGCCGGTGTGGAGGCGAACCCCCCTGACAACCTGGAATGACACCAGCACATGGTGGCACTCCCGTGCATACGCCAACACGCGCCGGCCGGCGGAGGCCCTTCGGCACCGGTTGGCGCGGCGCCAAGCCCCTTCCTCGCTGGTTGGCATGGCGCCAACCCAGCCGGCGCCGGCCTAGCCCCTGAAGGTGCAGAGGATTCCGCACCTTCCGGGCGGCCCAATGCTGGAGTGGTTCACGCCACTCCTCGGCGCCGGGACCGCCCGCCCCGCCGGGTAGGGGAGAATCCCGCCACCATTGTCCGTAACTCTTTGGAGCAGTCAAGGGTTAAGGATCTCAGGAAAGCACACAAGTTATTGGTTAATTCACTTAAGTTTGGACTCTGTCGGGCTGGAACTGATCGCGCACTCGCCCAGGTTAGTGCTCTGAAAGGTTAGTGAATCACCATTTGTTATAAAAATGCTGCTGAAATAGCTACAGTACAAATTCAGTAATATGAAAAATTCCTGGTATTTAGCATTTCCAAAGAGTGAAATCTTTGTAACTTCAGGGTTGAGGCCAAATAAATCAGATTGGGAGTTGCAAGATCAGTTTTAAAGTCAGAGTTACCAACTCACTTTTCTATTTGGGAGAGTTTGGGTGAGTGATTATAAGTGCTCAGAAGACCTGAGAAGGTGAATCAAAATGGTGGTTTATTTTCAGCCAGAAGAAAAAGGCAGCACCACGGTGTATAGCACATGGATCCCAAGCGGGACTACCGATCATGCTGGTCCCAATCCAGGCTGGCTTTTAAGAGGTGATTCTTCGCCCATTAGCGGGGGAGCTCATGTACCATGAGTCCCACGGGGAGATCAATTGGGTCGTCCCCGTGGATCTCATGAGGGTTATTACAGTGACCAATACAGCCACTGTAAAATTCCTCCTCTTATTTTCAATCGCATCCACTAATAGCAACACAAATTTGGATTAGGAATTACTAAACAGGTGTTTTATTTTTAACTTGTCTCAGAAGATGCCAGAAATCCTACAGCAATTGCATGAAGTCCATTTTCTGAGCTGACTGTGATCTTCTCATAGCTGAAGGGCAGCAATATATGTAGTGTCATCAGCTTTCAGCACTGTGCAGTGTTTCTATCTGAAATGTGTTAACAAAGACACCACTGACCCAAGAAATAAACAGGAGACCACAAAAGCTGTGGTACTTCCACAATTTTAAATTAGATATATGAGGGAGGCTTAACAGCAAAGTTCTGATCGATTTTTTTATTGACTATAAATGCTTGCTCACCTATTAGAAAAGAGCCCAAATACATCTTGCACATTTGCAATCCTGGTGCCAAAAGTAATAAATTCAACACTTCTGAAAAAAGACATGTGTAAATAGTTTGCCCATTTATGCACCTACCACCAGGCATATACATTGTCAAAGCAAACTCATTTACCATGCTTTTAACAAGTTAAAGATTGATTTTTCTCTAAATGGTGAACATGTTTAAACTTGAAATGTGTTAAAAATTACTCATTGCAAGTTCAGATAGAAACTGAATTACATAGTAACGCAGCATTAGTGTCTCAAATACCAGGGGCAAAATTCTCCCCCAACGGCGCGATGTCCGCCGACTGGCGCCAAACACGGCGCCAATCAGACGGGCATCGTGCCGGCCCAAAGGTGCAGAATGCTCCACATCTTTGGCGGCCTAGCCCCAACATTGAGCGGCTAGGCCGACGGCGGAGGGATTTCCGCCCCGCCAGCTGGCGGAAATGGCGTTTGTTGCCCCGCCAGCTGGCGCGGAAATGCGGCGCATGCGCGGAAGCGTCAGCAGCCGCTGACAGTTTCCCGGCGCTTGCGCGGGAGCGTCAGCGGCCACTGTCAGTTTCCCGCGCATGCGCAGTGGGGAGAGTCTCTTCCGCCTCCGCAATGGTGGAGGCCGTGGCGGAGGCGGAAGGGAAAGAGTGTCCCCACGGCACAGGCCCGCTCGCGGATCGGTGGGCCCCGATCGCGGGCTAGGCCACCGTGGGGGCACCCCCCGGGGTCAGATCGCCCCGCGCCCCCCCCCCCCCCCCAGGACCCAGGAGCCCGCCCACGCCGCCTGGTCCCGCTGGTAAATACCAGGTTTGATTTACGACGGCGGGACCAGACAATTTCTGGGCGAGACTTCGGCCCATCCGGGCCGGAGAATCCAGCGGGGGGTCCCGCCAACCGACGCGGCCCGATTCCCGCCCCCGCCCAATCTCCGGGAGCGGAGACTTCAGCGGGGGCGGGGGCGGGATTCACGGCGGCCAACGGCCATTCTCCGACCCGGCGGGGGGTCGGAGAATGACGCCCCAGAAAAGACGTTGTTATTAGAAAAAATGTTTTGATTCCACACTGATACTTCACGAGGAACTGATTATGGATTACATGCAGCTGCTTAATGTGATGCAGGTTGCCTACATATAGTCACTAAAATAAGGATTGACAGTGCTGGCAAGTACAAACCTTTTGGACTTTATACTCGCCATCGGCATCAAATGCTGGGGTAAAGGTTGACAAAGGATGCTGTACATCACAGCTCGAGGTCCATGAAAACATGTTCACATGCTCATGCAAGGGTCCTCCCCGTTTGTTCCCTCTTTATTCCCTTATTTCCCCTTCCTTTTATTTTGCCGTTACATTTTTGATCCATAGATGATTAATGGATCTGTGACTTTAAGGCAAACCAACCTGCAAGCGGGCTGTGTCTTTAATTCATGCAGCAGCAGTAGAGATTTGTGATAACTCAGTTTGATTGATGTGACTGATGGCTGATCAACTGACCCAAAAGACTGTGCTTTGCCCAGTAATTGGTGGTGATTGGACCTGAACCACTGAAATGGTTCAGAGACCTAAGGTGCTCTCAGTTTCATTTTGGCAGCTAAGAGAGACCACTCTATTTCCACTCTGAATACAGCTGGTGGGTCATCTGGGGCTAGAGGGCACTCAGGGGGGTCCCCTGGGGGGACACCAATATGACCTGTGGAACCAGGTTCAAAGTGGGCTGGTAGTGGTGTGCACAGCTGCATGGCTGCCTTGCTGGCTGCGGCAATGGTGCTTCATGCCCGTTCACCCCTACACCACAGCCCACCTCCTGGCTACCCCCCACTACTCCCCCCAGTCCTGACAGAAGCCCCCCCCCCCCGGCCAGCGGCACAACTGTCAGTAATCTATGGCGCTGTTGGGCACCTTCTGTACCCACTCTCTCTCCCTCAGCAGCCGCCATGTCGGTTTTGTGATTTTATTTTTAATAATATTTTATTAGGGTATTTGAAAATTTTTATAACAGCAACATTAACAATGACATCAACATGGTAAAATAAACATTTCCCCCCCAAGCCCAGCCCCCCCTCTAACAAGGTCAAGACAAAGCAACCTTTGACCATCCACACAGCACATTATTTCACATAGAGCTACTTAAATTTATACAATCCAGCACCACAAATCGCCGCCACAGTACTTCTCCATTGCTTCAGTGTCTTTTAATTCGCCTCCAGCTTCATTTCTTTAATAAAGCTCCATATTTCGTCTGGCGTTTCAAAGTAGAAATCCCGTTCCTCATGTGTGACCCACAGACGGGCTGGGTACAGCATCCCGAACTTCTTAAAGAGGGTCGTTTCTGCCCGATTGAACCCAGCTCGCCTCTTGGCCAAATCCACTCCCAGGTCCTGATAGATGCGGAACTCTCAGCTCTCCCACTTGCTGCTCCGTTCTTTCTTGGCCAAAACGTCTTCCTTGTCCATGAAACGGTGAAAACGTACCACCATGGCCCTCGGCGGCTTGTTCGCTCTGGTCTTCCTCGCGAGGGCTGTGCGCTCTGTCCAATTCCAGGGACCGAGGGAACGCCCCAGCCCCCATCAACTTCAACATGTCTATCACATAGGCCCTCGCATCCGATCCCTCACTGCCTTCAGGGAGGCCAAAAATTCGGAGACTCTGCCGCCTGGACCTATTCTCCAGGTCCTCCAGCTTCTCCTGCATTCTTTTCTGGTGGTCGTTCATCATCCCCACCTTGCTTTCCAGCACGGTTATATACTCCTCGTGCTCGGACAACCTCCTGGATCGCTCTCCCATCGGTTTCCTGATTCTGAACCACTTGATCAATCGAAGCCTTAATCGGGTCCAGCGTGTCCTTCTTCAGCTTGGCGAAGCAATCCGCCAAAAACTTCACCAGCTGCTCCGCCGACCACTGTGCCGTCTCCCGGCGGCCCTTTCTCTCCGCCATGCTGTCCCGTGTTACCAGCTCTGCTTGCGTCTCCCTTATAGGACTTTGTTGTCTCACACGGCCACTTCTGGTCTAATTCGCCATACACCGGAGGGGGATTTCTCCTTACTGTCTCACTCTTCACTGATTTATCCCATCAAATCTGAAAAATAACGGGGGAAAAAGGCCCAAATGTCCGTTACAGGCGGGAGCTATCAAATGTGCGACCTACTCCTCCATGGCCGCCACCGGAAGTCCCGGTTTCATGATTTTAAAAAGCACAAGTGAACCATGCCGTCGGGAATTCAGCCCAACAAAAGCGGAGAATCGTGGAGGCCTGGAGAGTACCGGGTGAGGCCCGCTAATGATGTACCTCCTGTCCGTGAGGAATGAAATGCATTAATGCTATATTGGAAGTGATGGAGAATGGGATTTGTTGTAAAATCAGCGCCTGCCCCGATTTTGGCGTTGGAAGCTATTCTCCCAATCGCATTTCCAATTTTGGCATCAGCTAATGGAGAATCCTGCCCTGTGATGCTGAACTGGCAGGAAGGCTGAATGAATCTGGTTACAGGAGAACGAGTACAGGCTGTGCAGGGAAGGTACAGAATCTGATAACTCTCCCTGCAGAAAAGGTTGATGTGAACTGACCAATTCTTCTTCCAGAAAAGGCAGGGGCCTGGAAGCAAAGTTTGATGTGGAGCAAGAGAATGTGAGTACTATTGCTAAACTGTAAGGAGGATTATTGCAGGCTATATACTAGAGATTTTAATCCATAAACATACTGTGAAGAAAGCACACTGCAAACAACCATTTGAAGCAAAGTTGAGATGTTTTCCCCCATAATTGTTGCCCCTTTCCACGCCTCTATATTTGTCTGTCTTGTGTGTTGGGGTAAAGGGTGGCACACAAGGGGAGTCAGGTTCTAGCTTGTCGTTAATCAATTGTATTTACTGTGTATTTCATATTTGTCCTTGTTATAAATAAACAGTAATTGTGTTTAAACTTACAAACTTGGTAACTGTAATTATTGGGCAGTAAAGGGCCAAAGACTTCAGAAATTTTGATAAGAATTATTGGTTAATTCATTTGCGTTATGACTCCGGGACAAGTGGGGCTGGAATTGACCGCACACTTGCGCAGGGTGCCGTAACACTAGCATGACACATCCATCCTCTAATCAAGCCCATCTTGTAATTTTTCAAGTCTACGAAAACTATATTAGACTTAAGGTTCGTGTCAACTCAGAATAGAATTCAGTCTGTCTGTGTTCATTTGATTTATGGGCTGGGATTCTCCACGAACTGGCGGGGCGGGCCTCTCCGGCGTCGGGCCGCCCCGAAAGTGCGGAATCCTCCGCACCTTTAGGGTCTAGGCCGGCGCCGGAGTGTTTGGCGCCGCGGCAGCCGGCGCGGAAGGTCCTCCGTCTGCCGGCGCGAATTGCCGCATGCGCGGGAGCACCAGAGTGTGCTGGCGTCAACCCAGCGCATGTGCAGGGGGGTTCTTCTCCGCACCAGTCATGGCGGAGGTTGACAGTGGCCGTTGCGGAGGAAAAGAGTGCCACCACGGCACAGGCCACCGTGGGGGCACCCCATGGGCCCAGATCCCCCCGTGCCCCCCTCCCCCCGAGGACTCTGCAGGCCGCCCGTGGAGTCAGGTCCTGCCGGTAACGACTTGTTGTGATTTACGCCGGCGGGACCGGCTGAAAACGGACGGCCTTTTCATCGCAGGGCCGGAGCATCGGCGGGGGGGGGGGGGGGCGCTGCCAACAGCCCACGACCGGCGCGGCGCGATTCCCGCCCCCGTCAAAGCCCTGGCGCCGGACAATTCGGCAGCCGGCGGGGGCGGGATTCATGTCGCCCCCCGGCGATTCTCTGACCCAGCGGGGGGTCAGAGAATCCCGCCCCAAGATCTTTGGTAGCCATCACACACAAGAAAATTTGATAAGACCTGCCAGCCGGCATATTCCACTGTCTGGATCCAACTAACAAAGTAATCAGTGTCATAACACGGTTTAACAGATCACTAATCAAGCTTCTACACCATTAGATCTTGTCTGATGCCAGGTAATTTATCGTCTGTTGAGTTAATTAAAGAACAGAATTCTCCGACCCCTCGCTACAGCACGAATTGTGCCACGCCGTCCTGACGCCGGGACCCAATTCTCCGCCGGCGTGGTCAGCGTGGTGCCGGTCGGGGTATGCGCCGATTCTCTGGCCCACATGAGCCGAGCGGCCATCACAACAATGAGTGCCGCTGGTGCCGTTTTAACATCCTCTGAGGCTGAGGGACCTCGGCGTTGAAGGGTCCGGGGGGGCCTCCGTAGTGGCCTAGCCCACGATCGGGGCCCATTGATCGGCGGGCCGGCCTCTCTGGCTGGGGGTCTCCTTTCCTCCGCTCCGGCTCCTGTAGCCCTGCACCATTTGGCGTCAGGGCCGGTGCGGGGAAGAAGGCCACTGCACATGCGCTAGTTGCCGCCGGTCCAACTGCGCATGTGCGGACCCCGCGGCGCCGGGTTCACACCGGGATCGGCAGCTGGAGCGGCGTGGGTCGCTCCAGGGCCGTGCTAGCCCCCTGTGAACCGGAAAATGGGGTCCCGGAACGGGCACCGACGCCTGAGTAAAACACACCCGGTTTTTACGCCGGAGTCGACACTTAGCTGCCCGGTGGGAGAATCCCGTCCCTTATCTTTTCAAATTGTCAGTGCAGGAATTGTTAGTTTTCTACGTAAATCATCTTCATGCCTGTTAACAATAATACTTTGTTCGAAAAAGTTATGAAGTGTTCTAACTGGTCTATGGATACTTCTTTATTTTATTTGCAAGTTAACTATTTTTCAATTGAGCAATCTAGGTGAACAATCAAAGCCCTTACATTGCCATAATAATGAAGGAAAAGAAAATGCCAAATTACACCTGGAAATATTGGATTTTAACTAAGACCTGAGTTATTTCTAAATGGATGCACAAGCCATTGGTTGATTTGTTACAGGGTCATTCCTTAAGAGGTAATGGAACCCCACCCTGTATGAGAAGGTATTTCTAAAAGCATGCAGAAGCTAATTGCCATAATAGCCATCTCATCAAGAGATTCCCAAGTGCAATGCCCAGACAGATTTTGTAGATTCGCTTTCCCACTTGGAATATGCAAAGAATGAGTTCAAAGCCAGCTGAAAGCTGCCCCAGTTGTTTGTTGATATGTGTGTTCTGTGAGAACAAGTGCTGGAGATTAGACAGAAGTAAAATCCAGCAAGCATAGACACACAATACCCCCCCAAAAAGCCATTTTGCAGGATAATTTCAAACCTGTCTCTCTGACTGTGGGGAGCAACCCATCCAGTAAAATACCACAGCTGAAAAGGGAACTGGTAAGATTCTCCTGCTGAGTTGGCTCCCGCCCCAAAGTCCGGCACCACCACCTGCCACAGAGATTGTGCTGCCGTTAAATTTTCTGGATATCCTGCCGGTCTTCTTGACCCACGTTAGGAACCAACGTGACATGGTCCTCTCGAAGGTCAAAGGAATGGCTCTAAGTGAAAGACAGCATGACAAGTCAGATCAGCTCAGGCCATACCAACTGAGGAAGGATGAGTTGTGATGGCGAGATTTGCTTTAGAGTTCCCGGATGGTGGTACCACCCCAGCAAGAGAGCCACTGCTACAGGAAATGCATAGTGTGCACCCTGGCCAGACTAAGATGAAAACGTTGGCAAGTATCTACATATGGTGGACGGAGAACCCTGTTCATGTTCGACATTGCCACGTGAGATTCATCTGCATCCATGTGAGTGGCCTGGCCAGAATAGACAAGATTCCACATTGATTTCACTGGTCCTCGAGTGGGAAGAATGTTTTTGATACTGGTGGACGCAAACTGTAAGTAGCTGAACATCCAGGAAATAGGGTCCCCAACATCAGCAGCCACCATCGAAACCCTGAGGCACTTTTTTGCCATTCATGGCCTTCCAGAGGTATTGGTTTCCGATAATGGCACGGCTTTCATGGGGGAGGAGTTCCAACATTTCATGCAGACGAAGGGCATCCACCACATCTGAACAGCCCCTTATCACTCGGCCTCGAATGGCCTGGCAGAAAGAGCAGTGCAAATTTTTTAATCTGCAAGGAAAAAGCAACCAGGTATGTCGATGTGCCTCAAATTGGCTAATGTCCTTTTCTCGTACAATACCATCCCTCACATTACTACTAGGGTCACACCTGAAGAGCTAATAATGGGTCATTGCCTTTGTACTTGGTTAGAGTTTGTTTCCTCCAATTTGGTAGGCAAGGTGGATGCGAGGCAAGCCGCGTAAAAGAAGTATCATGATTCAGTGAAAGGCAACAGATCGTCAAAAAAGGGTGATTTCGTTTTTGTAAGGAATTTTAAATCTGGTCCATTGTGGATACAAGGGAGAATTGTTGCAGAATCTGGTCCTGTCTCATACCTGGTAGACTTATAAGGGAGTCGAGTTCATAAACATGTAGACCATACCCCCCAATGACTGAACAGGTGATTCCAATGGTCATTACCAATGTGCTTCAGTGGACTCCATAGCAAGAGAACCAGAGGGTTCAGAAGTTGACCATCCCACTAGTCCTGAGGGAACTGGAGAAAGGTGTGCCCCCAACATATCTGTCAAGACCTCGAAGCAATCTCTTGCTGTTGACTAAGACTGGTGAAGGAACCCAGTTAGGGAACTGAGGTGTTCCACCAGGCCTATGAAGTTCCCTGACAGATTGACTTTGTGAAGGACCGTACTGTTTTGCCCCTTTTGGAGTTTCTGCCCTCATTGTACATAGTTAACTGTAAATAACCGGGAGCGGCACAGTGGTTAGCACTGCTGCCTCACGGCGCCGAGGACCCGGACTCAATCGCAGCCCCGGGTCACTCTCCATGTGGAGTTTGCGCATTCTCCCCGTGTCTGCGTGAGTCTCTCCCCACAACCCAAAGATGTGCAGGCTAGGTGGATTGGGCACTCTAAATTTCCCCTTAATTGGAATTTGTTTTTTAAAATTGTAAATAACCTGTATTTCATATGTGTCGAGGCACTTAAGGGGGGAGGGATGTGGTAGTATGGTCCCTTTAAGGGGTGATCTTTCACAGGTCACTAGAGCGGGGCCTATCACGTTAGAGCGCGCAAATCCTGACCAATGGTGGTAAAACGCAGGGAGCAGGGGCTCGGGCAGTGTGAACCAGGGAGTCAAGGAGTAAGGACCTGTATGACATACCTCTGTGCCTGTATCCAGTTATGGTAGTCAAGGAGGAATCCGGAAAGGAGAGTCAAAACTGGTCTATTTTCAACGCTTGGTTTAGGAAAAGGATATACAAGCAACAGTCAACTACCAGCCAGCACTATTCTGGAACCCTGGCTCCTCCCTGGACCGGGTTTTATCCTGCGGAAGTAACAAGTCTGCTGATGGGACTCCACCCCTTAGCGTGGGTGCTCATACTCCGCGAGGCTCACATGGAGATTAATTGAGTCATCCCTGTGGGTCTCGTGGGGGTTATAACAATAGTTAAAGCTCATTGTTGTTCCTAATAAACCTCTTTGTTATACAAGATGCTTCCTCTGTTTTACCTCGCGTTATTACAATGGCTTAAGATTCTGGGAAAGTATACTCCTAGAAATTGTGATCTCATTTGGTTTTGTATGGCAAGCTTTGCCTGTTGAAAGCACTTATTGGAATCAGGAAATGTTGTGCATTGAAACATGGAATATAGGAGCAGGAGGAGGCCATTCAGCCCTTCGAGCCTGCTCCACCATTCGTTATGATCTTGGCTGATCATCCAACTAATCCCATTTGCCCCCCCATATCATTTGATCCCCTTCACCCCAAGTTCTATAATCTATGCCCTATTATGGTCAGATAAATTGTGTGCAGTATGTGCAATAATTTCCAAATATACACAATTCTTTGTAAATTATCACTTTGATGTCAATACAAACATAAAAGTCAGGTGAGAGAGCTTAATTTGGTCTGCTTCCAGATTTTTACCATCGGCATTTGCCAAATATCTGCTGGGAGGTATGCAGAGATATGGATGGTACAGAGATACTTTGTCTTTTACTGTTGTGACTTTGAGTGAAGTGACTATATCAATTCAACTGGTCATAATATATCTCCCAATCAGCAGACAGGTACAGTCATTGACTCGATTGATATTGCTCATTTTCCACTATTACTCAAAGGCAAAACTACCTTCAGTGCCTTTCCATGTCACTGATCCAGAACTTAGCATAATCAAGCACCAAAGCAATCTGAACAATGTATAGTGCTCTCAATTAGCAAGACATATATACCAGACAATGCAATTCATTGTGTTAAATAAAATGCACAACAAAAGAAAATCATGTAATATACCACAACCGGGAAGTTCATATTCCTCCTTTCCAAGCTCCATGACCTCAAATTTGAGGGTAGTCAAGGGAGCGTTGAATGTATTCATATTTGACAACAGCGGAATACCAAATTTGCAAATTATTTAGTTGTCAAAGTGTAGACCATTCCTATGATGAAATCTCTTCGGAACTCCAAGAACTTGGGCAAGGTCAGGATACATGGCACATGAACTTTCAATGCTGCAGCCTCCTTTTGGGAGTCCTTCTTCTTTAGAAGCACTCCGTTCTAAATATAGTTGATAATTCAGATGATGCATTTAGCTCTGGTACGTTGAATAATCCTTACCTCGTGAAATCTGGCTTTGCATCCAGCCAGGTGAAAGGAATTCAAGGTCAATGATGGCCACAGATTAAATAAACAATTGCGATTCCAAACAATTCCCGAGTGGACATGAGGGTCCAGCAGAAACACCCCCCAAATTCAACACCTAATTAATCACTTGGCTTTGAACTGCCAAAAAGAGTTGCTAAATTAGACAGACAAATTTGTTATTGTACAGGGAATAACTCCAAAACTGGAGTGTCAATCCATTTAAGGAGAAACCTGAGATTAGCACATCCAAAATGATATTTGATCCAGAAGGATTGGTTCTTATTAAATGGAAATATGTTCTTCTCTCCAGCACACACTTTCTTCAATTTACCCATCATTATGCACAGCCTATTACAGACTGAAATAATTTGTAATTTATATGATCCTTGATGAATTAATTTATGGTTCCACTCAAACTTCCGTCAACCTTTAACTCATTGGAGCTTCTAACATTTCAGTGCTCCTCAAAGTTGCTACAGCCAATTATGAAACAATTCAATTTATAACATTAAATGGGTTATTTTCCTTGCTGAGTACAAGAACACTGTAATAGAATTTAAGGTCACTTTGAGTGCAACTAATAATCAATTTACATAATATGGTAGAAGTAAAATGCACATTAGAATACACCAGTCATGTATGGGTCTATCTTCTCCATGCTGGTTAACACTGAACCACAGTTTCTTTTTATCTGCATTCCACACATTGGGACATAGCAGATACAAGTTAGCTGGATGTTGGTCTGAACTAGTTAGTAATATTTGAAAAAATAAAGTACATTCCTACGGCAAAGATTGCTGCTAATGCTTCGTCCTCCATATCATTATACAAAATGATAGGGCGACACAATGTTTAGCACTGGTGCCTCACAGCGCCAGGGACCCAGGTTCAATTCTGGTCTTGGGTGACTGTGTGTGGAGTTTGTATGTTCTCCCCCTGTCTTTGTGGGTTTACTCTGGATGCTTCAGTTTCCTCCCACACTCCAAAGATGTGCTGGTTACGTGGATTGGCCATGCTAAATTGACCCTCAGTGCCCAAGGTTAGGTAGGGTTACTGGTTTACGGGGTTAGGGTGGGGGCGTGAGCCTAGGTAGGGTGCTCTTACAGAGGGTTGGTGCAGACTCGATGGGCTGAATGGCCTCCTTTTCCATTGTAGGGATGCTATGATTCTAAAAACAATATGCATTCAAAACAGTGCTTCGCCTAAAATTTGACTAGGCAAATGAGACATTTGATTTACATATGCCAACCCCATCCTTCAAGATGTAAACATTTTGTGTAAATACACAGGCATTGCTGGGAAATCACTTCCACATTCATCCTTTACTTTAGCTTCCTGCAAGACCAACTATCTGCTTTTTCCGATTTCCTCCCACAAGTCCCGAAATGTGTGCTTGTTGGATGATTTGGACATTCTGAATTCTCCCTCTGTGTACCCGAACAGGCGGCGGAATGTGGTGACTTCATTGCAGTGTTAATGTAAGCCTGCTTGTGGCAATAAAGATTATTATTAATCATTGTAAAATGCTTTTTAAAAAAAAATATTTTCATTAACCCTCCAGATGAAGTTCATGAAATATGATGCAATTTGTTGTGAACTATTAAAGGTTGGGACATAGCTTTCATGAGCCCACTGTTTGTAACTCACAGAAAAAACAGCTTCACTGAATAAAGGGCCAAATGAAAATTGAAATATAACAACACAACTCGTTTCAAACATTCATTATTAGAAAGCAATCTTCAAACATGTTCCAGGCATTATGTTTATAAAGTACGACCTGAACGGTTCTCGATTTTCCTCCTTTCACATTTTAACTGTGGGATATTCCACTTTGTGAACATTAATGCATTCTGGCATGTGGCAGACAGTCTTTTGTAAGGGAAAACAAGAACTTAATTTATTTTACTTCACTAATATATACAACTCCAGTAACCTGGGTTTTATTTAGACAGTGCCTTACTGGCTGACTCTATTTATACATAACCAGAGATTGTTAACGGTCCCCAGTCCCCTTATCCGGGCAGCTTGCATTCTGCAAGATCCAAGTTAATCATCCCTACTCCTAAAACTAGTTGTGACACGAATAAAGAATATTATTAAAGTGTCCATTGATCCAGAAGACTGTTTCTTGAGGCCCTGTTTAAATGTTTGCACTGCTCGCTCTGCTACACCAAAAGAAGCCAGGTGGTATGGGGGTGATACAAATGTGCCGCACCCAATTTGCCTTCCGTAACCCGGAGAACTCCTCACTCATGAAAGGAGTGGCATTATCCCTAACAAATACCTCAGGAAGGCCATGCATGCAAAACAATTGTATGCAGCTCCAGTAGCTCCCTCCTGCGTCTTCTGTAGTTGGTGCCTTACTGGTCAGCTCTATTTATACATTTCCAAAAATTGTTAACAGTTCCCCGCCCCCTTATCGGGGATGCTCATATTCTGCAAGACCCATGGGGTAGTTAATCATCCCTACCCCTTAAGAATGGTGCAGCTTACAATACAGTCTATTCACGTCAGTTGCAACATTCTAATACATTACAATATTCTTAATAACTTAACAAAATAAAATCAATTAATTTTACCTGTTCCATGACACACAATGGCGTCGGTTAAAACCTTGAACTTCCTGTTGATTTCTATTGCACCCTCCCCCACCCACACCTCCTCCACCCCACCCGAACCAATGCCTACCATTGGGCATGGGAGAATTCCACCCACAGTATCAAATCTGCTTCAGCTGGGACTATCCTCGGGCATCATTCTCCGACCCGGCTGCCGTAAATCCCGCCCCCGCCGGTTACCGAAGTCTCCGGCACCGGAGATTGGGCGGGGGCGGGAATCGCGCCGCGCCGGTTGGCGGGCCCCCCCGCACGATTCTCTGGCCCAGATGGGCCGAAGTCCCGCCGATAAATTGCCTGTCCCACCGGCGTAAATTAGAGTACATATTTACCGGCGGGGCAAGGCGTCATGGGTGGGCTCCGGGGTCCTGGGGGGGATCTGACCCCAGGGGGTGCCCCACGGTGGTCTGGCCCGCGATCGGGGCCCACCAATCCGCGGGCGGGCCTGTGTCGTGGGGGCACTCTTTCCCTTCTGCCTCCGCAACGGTCTCCACCATGGCGGAGGCGGAAGAGACTCTCCCCACTGCGCATGCGCGGGAAACTGTCAGCGGCCGCTGACGCTCCCGCGCATGCGCCACCCCGACATGTCATTTCCGCGCCAGCTGGCGGGGCAACAAAGGCCGTTTCCGCCAGCTGGCAGGACGGAAATCCCTCCGGCGCCAGCCTAGCCCCTCAATGTTGGGGCTCGGCCCCCAAAGATGCGGAGCATTCCGCACCTTTGGGGCGGTGCGATGCCCATCTGATTGGCGCCATTTTGGGCCCCAGTCGGCGGACATCGCGCCATTTGGGGAGAATTTCGCCCCTCATCTCCAATCAGGAGATTATGGGCAGGATTACCCATCAGCCGATGCTGAAATCGGGATTGGGTAGAGTATCAGTTCCGATGCTGGAATCGCGGCGGGCATCGGTTTGACGCCAAATCGCAATTCTCTGTCACATGCATTCTAGAATGCACGTAACACCGTTTGCATATCATTAGCGGGCCCGACCTGATATTCTCCAGGGCCTCCGCGATTCTCTGCCTCCGATGGGCGGAATTCCCGACGGCGCGATTTACTTGTGCCTTTAAAAATCATGAAACCGGCATCGTGGCTAATGAGGGAGAGAGACAATGTAGGACATGGAGAGGTGCAACTATGGGCTGCCAGGCCAAACACTGGCCAGGTTGCTGGGGGGTGGGGGTGGGGGGAGGGGGCGCCCTGCCAGGGCCAGGAGGGGTAATGGGGAAGCGGGCCAAGTGGCTGGGGTGACCCCCCATGGGACTGTGGTAGTGCCCAGCCGTGGACCACCATTGCCTGCAAGGCAATCACCTTGCTGCACACCTCCCTGTCCACCCTAATTCTGCAGAGTGCCACTGGCCGTCTGGGTGATTCCACCCACCCACCCTCCACCACACCCCCCACCACCCAACTGGCCACCACCCGCTGACAGGTCATCACGTGGCCCACACAAGGGCAATGCCGACTGTAGCCCCTGCATGGCAGGTCCTAGACAGGGGCAGTTGAGCTTACTGCTGGCAAAGGCAGCGGCAGCTGAAGGTACCCCAGGAAGCTGGGATGGGCGCCAGGGTCAGAGTCTCCAGGGCCTTGGATATTCTGATCTATAGCCGCAACCCTGGCCCCCAATGCCTCCACCCTGGACGCCACCCATGCCATGTTCATCTGGGTGGCACACATGGTTGGCACCACCTACTGCTGCTGCTTGCAGTTGGACTCCTCCACCTGTGCTGCAGGTGCTGGCAGCTCGCCGACAACCCCTTATGTAGTCCCAGGCTCTGCGACTGCATCTTCGCTATCGATGGGACTGTCCGTTCCAGGGGCGTCATTCTCCGACCCCCCGCCGGGTCGGAGAATGGCCGTTGGCCGCTGTGAATCCCGCCCCCACCCCCGCCGAAGTCTCCAGTACCGGAGATTGGGCTAGGGCGGGAATCGGGCCGCGTCAGTTGGCGGGACCCCCCGTTCAATTCTCCGGCCCAGATGGGCCGAAGTCCCGCCCAGAGATTGCCTGTCCCGCCGGCGTAAATCAAACCTGGTATTTACCGGCGGGACCAGGCGGCGTGGGTGGGCTCCGGGGTCCTGGGGGGGGCGCGGGGCGATCTGACCCCGGGGGGTGCCCCCACGGTGACCTGGCCCGCGATCGGGGCCCACCAATCCGCAGGCGGGCCTGTGCCGTGGGGGCAGTCTTTCCCTTCCGCCTCTGCTACGGCCTCCAGCATGGCAGAGGCGGAAGAGACTCTCCCCACTGCGCATGCGCGGGAAACTTTCAGCAGCCGCTGACGCTCCCGCGCATGCGCCGGGAAACTGTCAGCGGCCGCTGACGCTCCCGCGCATGCGCCGCATTTCCGCGCCAGCTGGCGGGGCAACAAACGCAATTTCCGCCAGCTGGCGGGGCGGAAATCCCTCCAGCGTCGGCCTAGCCCCTCAATGTTGGGGCTAGGCCGCCAAAGATGCGGAGCATTCCGCACCTTTGGGCTGGCGCGATGCCTGTCTGATTGGCGCCGTCTTTGGCGCCAGTCGGCGGACATCGCGCCATTGGGGGAGAACTTCGCCCCAGATGCCTGATGCCCGTCTCGACGGCAGCTAGTTCCTGGGGTTGGCCCGTCCTCCGACCGCTCGGGCGTTCCTACCTCCACCTGATGTAGCGCATCATCTGTGTGTTTTGCACCAGATAGTGTCCAGGAGCCTCTTCACGAAAATGCCCAATCAAGGTGAGTGTCTCTGGGTTGGTGGAGGTTGATAGAGACATCTGTGACTCACTGTCGTCTTCGGACTTGTGCTTGGTACCCAGAGCTCCGGCTGTGACACTGCTGGGGGCGGGGACATCACCAGTAGGTCCAACAAGATACAAGGCAAGATGCATGATCAGATGCCAGGGGCAGTGGTGTGTGTGAGGGTGGGGCTGCTGTGGAGGTGAGGGTGAAGTGATGGTGAGGGTGGTGTGGCGGTGAGCATGAAGGTGAAAGTGAGGGTGGTGTGGGGGTGGTGTTGCGGGGGAGTTGTTGACACACGTGTTACAGGGATCCGTAACTCAGCAGGGTCTCACATCCGCACCCGATTTCCACAAAGGCGACCTCCCTTTCCTCCCAGCCACCAACCACATCCAGGGCCCTCTGCTCAGCCACGGTGAGGGGCTGCAGGTCCAAAAGTCCCCCTCCAGTTTTCTCCCGCTCTCGGCGGTTATGGGTGGCTTTCTCCTGGGGGATGGAAACAGAAAACAACAGTTTTAGACAGTCTGACGCATGCAGCCCAGGGGATGGGTAGCTGGTGGCCTCAGTACCAGGACACCCGGTCACGGTGGCTGGTATGGTTACCAAAATGTTGTGCGGTGTGAGGGTTCTACCGTCCTCCAGGTGGGGGGGGTCGCACTATGGGTGTGTGGGATGGGGGTTAGCGCTGGACACAGTGCTGTCTACTCACTCTGGCCACCCTGAGGAAGTAATGCAGTTTTTTAACGACACTGCTGGCCTGTCCAGTTGGTGTTGCTCACTGCACTCACTGCCTCTGCCACCTGCACCCAGGCACGACAAATGGCGGCAGGTGGCAATCTCCTTCTCGAGCCGTGGTACAGGGTCACCCACCTCTCCTCCACCGCATCCAGAAGGGTCTCCAGCTCGCTTGGCATCCGTAAATCGTGGAGCCACTCTCCTCGCTGCCATCTTGCTGGCTGGGAAGGTGTGTGTGGGGAGTGAAGTGTATATGTACGGCTGCAGCTTGTCAGCCTCCTGAGTGTCAATCGTGAATCCAGCAAATCTGGCACCATTTCTCTTTGGAATTAATTGTGTTCCACATGGTGGCTGTGCTCACCCCTTAACAGTCGTTGAAATGGTCCAGGTACAGCGCCAGTTTTGCTGCCGTGGAACTCCACGAATCCTGCGCCAGCATCAACACTCAGTCTCAGGAATGGAGAATCCAGACAAATGGGCTTCAGTTCCACTCCAGAGATTTGAGCACACTCTAGATTGGCACCCCAATGCAGCACTGATATAGTACAGCACTATTTCACCTGTTGCGTTTTGGTCCAGATGTTAAATCGAAATCCTGCCTGTCTTCTCCAATGGATGCAAAATATTCAATGGGACTATTTTAAAGAAGGAGCAGATGTATTTTCCATAGTATCAGAGTCAACATTTATCCCTCAACCAACATCACTCAAACAATTTATCTGATTACCATTTAAAATAGTTCATGATGTGCAAACTGACAACTATGTTTCTGTGGTAGATCAGTGAGTGTACTTCAAAAAGTACTTAATTGGCTGTAAAGTACTTTGGAATGTCCTGTGGTTATTAGGACATTGTTGTAAAACATTTTGTCTGTCCCACATTGCTCTTTTTTCCCTGTTCTGCTGCCTGCTTGGATCTACAGTTTTCTGGTTAGCTGCTACAATATTATTCCACCCTTTGGGATTTCTGTTTAAATTACAGTCTTTGGACATTGGAACACCCCTGTCCTGGTGGACCAGGTCAAGATGTCCCTTCAGGTTCTGTGGCATAACCTGTGACGTCGATTTGATAGAATTGGCAAGCAGCTAATCAGTGTATGTAGAGTTATCGGCCTTCTCCTATTGTTGCCTGTGATTTGTGGAACCAGTCAGAAACTGTCAGAAAGAAGGTGGGTCTCCTGCAGAGTTCCATCTTTTGTTTCAGTTCTGTGAAGGAAGGAAGACAGCTAGTTAGGAAGTTGAAAACTCTCTTTCTCCAGATGATCTGTGAAGATTTTCTTCATTAAAAGACACAGAGAAAACAGATCTGCATAAGAGAGCACTGGAATGAGCAAGTGCCAGCCGTTTTTCACAGGTTAGTAACATTCTTCTACTGAAGGATGGCATGGTTGCACAGTGGTTAGCACGGCTGCCTCATGGTGCTGAGGACCCAGGTTCGATCCTGGCCCCGGGTCACTGCCCATGTGGAGTTTGCACATTCTCCCTGTGTCTGTCTGGGTACCAACCCCACAACCCAAAAAGATGTACAGGGCAGGTGGTTTGGCCACACTAAATTACCCCTTAATTGGGGGAAAAAAAATTGGACAGTCTAAACTTATTTCAAAAAATTAATTAATTAACATTCTAACACTGTCTTCGGGGGCCGGGAAGAGAACACATTTAATTTTCAACTGAGAATATTCCTTAAAGTAAGGCTGGGGTTTCTGTGCAGAGTTCAGACAAAGGAGATAAAGACTGTGGGCGGAATACTACACCCACTGCACCCGTTTTCTGGTGTGGAGCACCCCCGCTGCAGTGGGGATTCTCTGTCCCGGCAGCCGGCCAATGGGCTTTCCCATTGTGGGCATCCCCCATGTTGCGGCGGAATCCATGGGCATGAGTGCGCTGCCAGTGAAACAGAGAATCCTGCCAATGGAAAATCCAGCAGTTTACCCAGGAAGGCAGCTGTTATAATTGCACTGGGAGACAGAGCTCCATCTGGTGGTAGATGGGTGGAATTAATTGATTAGAGTATCCTGTGTATAGCGCCACCTGGTGGTCCACAATTGGCATTGCAATGACCTGAACACGCGGGGCGGGATTCTCTCAGCCCACGCCAGTCTGGAAAATCACCGGGCGGGTACGAATCAGTCGGGGGCCTCTCTGCGCGGCCCCTACTGGCGATTCTCCACCCGGGATGGGCCGAGTGGCCGCACAAAAAATCCGAGTCCCGCCAGCGCCATCCACGTGTGGTCTCACCCGGCGGGATCTCGGCGTGCATGCATCCGCTGGTGGCTTGGTTGGGGGGGGGGTCTGACCCGGGGGGGGGGCTCCGCTGTGGCCTGGCCCGCGATCGGGGCCTACCAAATGGTGGGCCGGCCTCTCGGGCTGGGGGCCTCTTTTGCTCCGCGCCGGCCCCTGTAGCCCTAAGCCATGTTTCATCGGGGCCAGCGCGGAGAAGTGAGCCACTGCACAAGCGCGCATTGGCGCCGGTCGCACTGCGCATGCGCAGATCTGCGGCACCCATCTGACGCTGGTATCGGCAGCTGGAGAGGCGTGGGTTGCTCCAGTGCCATGCTGGCCCCCAGTAGGGGTCAGAATCTCTGCTCCTCAGGGCATGTTCCCCTCCCCCTTTCAGGGCCTCCTGTTTTCAAACCCCACCCCAACCTTGGGGATACCCCTGAAAACCCCCCTTTACCCACTCTCTACCTGGTATGACCCCTCTGGGCCCAATCCTTGGCAGTGCCAACCTGGAACCTGGGCACCCTGGCACTGCCAATCTGGCCCTTTTTAGTGCCAGGGTGTCCGGTTTCCAGAGGGAAAGCCGCAGTGTCCCCGTGCCATTTCCCTGACTACCCTAGATTCTCCAGTGGCATTTGGGACCTCCCCAAGTGCCATGTTTGTGTGGAGCAGTACTGAACGGCACCATGGCGAGGTCTCCCAGGTGTGGCCATTGAGTCTCAGGCACTGTGTAAATCTGCCGAACATATATTTAAATGAGCCTTACAGGCATTGAGGGAGAGATCCGGATCGCAACATTTCATGAGACTCCATTGCTTCTCACAAGGCGTTTCAGTGTCACAAATCTCTCAAGAGGCCTCTCACGAGATTCAACGGTGTCGCCACGACATCAAGTCGGGCACGCCGAGGCTGCTGGATCGCGCCAGAAGTCTTCTTTTCTCTTTTGACAATAGTAAGTATCATGTAACCACAGCCATGGTCAACTGGGGTATCAACAATTGAGCACAGGGTTTTGTTGAAGGGAGGTCATGTCTGACCAACTTGATTGAATTTTTCAAAGCAAAGATCAGATGGGTAGATTAACATAGAATTTACAGAGCAAGAGGAGGCCATTCGGCCCATCGAGTCTGCACTGGCTCCTGGAAAGAGCACCCTACCCAAGGTTAACAGCTCCACCCTATCCCCATAACCCAGTAACCCCACCCAACACTAAGGGCAATTTTGGACACTAAGGGCAATTTATCATGGTCAATCCACCTAACCTTCACATCTTTGGACTGTGGGAGGAAACCGGAGCACCCGGAGGAAACCCACACACACATGGGGAGGATGTGCAGACTCCGCACAGACAGTGACCCAAGCCGGAATCGAACCTGGGACCTTGGAGCTGTGAAGCAGTTGTGCTAACCACTATGCTACCATGCTGCCCAAGGGGAATGCATTTGACGTAGTCTACTTGCACTTCAGCAAGACTTTTGACCCATATTGGAGACTGAGGGCGAAGGTAAGGGCCCAAGAGATTCAAGGAAATTTGGCAAATTTGTTCCAGATTTGGCTGAGTGGCAGGAAGCAGAGGGTGATGGTCGAGGGCTGTTTTTCTGACTGCAAGCGTGTCCAGTGGGGATCGGTAGGGATCAGTGTAGAGGCTCTTGCTGCTCGTGGCTCATATAAATTATCTAGAAATGAATATAGGAGGGTTGATCAGTACTTTTGCAGATGATATGAAAATTGGTGGTGTGGTAAATAATGAGGAGGATAGCCTTAGATTACAGGAGGTATAGACGGGCTGATCAGTGGCAAATGGATTTCAATCCAATAAGTGTGAGATGATGCACTTGAGCAGGACAAACAAGGAATGGGAATACATGATAAACAACAGGATCCGAGGAAGCACCGAGGATCTGAGGAACCTTTGTGTGCATGTACACTGGTCCCTTAAGGTAGGAGGGAGGTGGATACAGTGGTTAAAAAGGCAAATGGTATACTAGCCTTCATTAGCCAAGGCAGAGAGTTTAAGAGCAGGAGGATTATGTTGGAACAGCTAGAGTATTATGTGCAGTTCTGGAATCTACACCCTAATAGGGATGTGACAGCACTGGAAAGGGTGCAGGGGTGATTTACCAGGATGTCGCCTGGGCTGAAGAGTTTTAGCTATGAAAAGAGATTGGATAGACTGAGGTTGTTTTCCTTGGAGCAGAGGAGTCTGAGGGGGAACATGATTGAGATGTATAAAATTATGAGGGGCATAGATAGAGTAGACAGGAAGAATCTTTTCCCCTTGGTGGAGGGATCAATGACCAAGGGGCAGATTTAAGATACAGGTCAAGATGTTTAGAGGGAATGTGAGGGAAAACATTTTCACCCAGAGGGTGGTGGAAGTCTGGAACTCACTGCCTGAAAGGATAGTAGAGGTAGAGACCATCGTAATATTTAAATATTTAGATGTGCACATACGCTGCCAAGGCATACAAGGCTGTGGGCCAGTTGCTGGAAAGTGGGATTAGAATACTCAGGTGGTTGTTTATGACTGGAGCAGACACGATGGGCAGAGGGGCCTTCGCTGTGCTGTAGACCTCTATGACTCTATGATTCTATGACCTCTTTAATCCAAATTTTCTTACCCCCATTCTGCCTGGTGAATTTACTAACTGAACTTAATGTTAGTAGTGCCTGCACAAAGCAATGTTTTCTGTGAATCAAGAATTCCACTTTGGAAACTCGACAATTGATCAACAGTTAACTAAATGAATGACTCCAAGCTGTAGTTCTGGCATTTATCGGGAGTCTGGACTGTTTTTTGTTAATGATGTAATTTTTTTACAAAGATCTCTTCCAATTTTGCTCCTTTGAAGATATTGTAAATAAAAAGGAAGAATAATTTTGTAAATTGGCACGACTGTATTCAGAAGCAGAAATACCAAAGGAATAGATAAATATTGAAGTTGATTCTTGAATTTTCCTCGATCTTTGTTTGATCAGTCAAGGAAGTTCCAGGAAGTCACTTGTGCTTGAATGTGAAATGATTCAAGGCTCAAATGCTTTGGATTAGTTCATCAGGAATTGAACCCACACTGCTGGCCTTGTTCTGCATTACAAGCCAGCTGTTTAGCCCACTGTGCTAAACCAGCACCAGCCCCAGTTTTTGGTAACTATAGGTCTATCTGGCAGCCTTGTTTGGACCATTTATTTCATCAAGGGGAAAAGGTATTTTGCTTAACTGCGTTGATTCCTCAGGATAGGCGGCAACTTGCTCAGTTGTGTAACATTCCTCCGTGACATCTGGAGGCCCACAGTGTTGTCTGCCCCAGAGAAATGATGTAAGTTCCCCGAGCTAAAATAGCACAGCACAAACATATTTCTCCACCCAAATCATTAAATTCAAACCACTTTGGCTAAGATTCAGTTGGAATGAAGAAAGATGTTGTTGGAAATACAAAGAAAAATCCCTTTTGTCCAACAAAACTACCCTCAAAGTTCTGTGCATGCACAAAGAGCCAATGTATTCTGCCTTATAAGTGTTGCTTTTCTGTACATTACGCATTTGTTCCCAACATCACTGATTCTGAGAACCTACTATCAAGATGATACCATCCTATTCCCAGTGGTTTTGTTCACTGTTTCTCAAGCTGAGATCTGCAAATGAATGGAGGGCAGGGGCAGGTTTTGAGCAAGTAAGGAAGCGTTAACGGTGTGGCCACCATAAATGCAGTCTGAATGGGCTGGCAATCTCACATAGGAATTAGGGAGTACACATGGGGGCACAATGGCACTGTGGTTAGTACTGCTGCCTCACAGTGCCAGGGACCCAGGTTCAATTCCGGCTTCGGGTCACTGTCTGTGTGGAGTTTGTACATTCTCCCTGTGTCTGCGTGGGTATGTTCAATAAGTATCCAGGGATGTACAGGTAAGTTCAGGGGTTGTTGGAATAGGTGGGTTGTTGGAATAGGCTCTTTCAGAGGATCGGCCCAAACTTGATGGGCCGAATGGCCTCCTTCTGCACTGTCGGGGGTCAATGATCCTATGGATCTATAGTAAGTGTTGAGAGTCCAAACAAGGCTGCCAGATAGACCTATAGTTACCAAAAACTGGGGCTGGTGCTGGTTTAGTACAGTGGGCTAAACAGCTGGCTTGTAAGGCAGAACAAGGCCAGCAGTGTGGGTTCAATTCCTGTATCGGCCTCCCTGAACAGGTGCCCGAAATGTGGCGACTAGGGGCTTTTCACAGTAACTTCATTGAAGCCTACTTGTGACAATAAGCGATTATTATTATTATTATTAAGGCTAGTACAACTTTGTTCAAGGGGGAGAGTTTGGTTTAAATCCACAAGGCTCAAAGTAAGGGTTTAAGAACCAGAATTAGTTCAGGTATTCTAATTTTGTTGGGAAGTCCATGATTACTTGCATCCATTTGAAAAAAGGTCCTTCAGCCAAAAGACAACCCTTTTGATTGTCTCCAATACCTTGTGGTCTGGTGCTAATTTTCATTGACAACCTGTAAATTGAGGTATTTATTTTTTCAGCATCAGTGGGCTCTTAAATATCAGACAGAGACTGAGTCACATCAACTTATCCAGATGTTAGTACAAATTCATTTCCTCAGCAATATAGATGGCTGATTGTGTTTGGTTTCTTTATATTAAAGAGAGACAATAAAATTGGATTGTTGCCTTAGAGTCTGTGACTACCCATATTTTATCTAAAGTTCACCTCTAGTAATAATGAAACAAATATAGAGGACATGATTGGGATGAACTGGGCATAGAATATTGGCAGTATCAACTCAGGCATGAACATTATAAATAGGTATTTGACTTGAAACATTCTCTATACATTCCTTCCTCTGAACTGCTGGTGTATGTATAGATTTCAGAAAGATATCTTGTAAATCATATTCAGCAAATATAGCAAATGCTTCATTGAAAATCATTAATTACTCATGTGAATCAAGTCCTTAATTAAATATATGCATTTAAAAATTCTAATAAAAATAGTAACGATTTACATTTCTCGGTCTAATTTATTTCAGCTAAATTTAATTTGCATTTGACGACATCAACACTGTTGACTTCATGATTCAGCCTTTTTAAAAGATTAAAGGAACTTAACTTAATATGACATTTCAATAAAAGTTATATATCTTTGAAGTATATCCAAAATTAGACTTATTATACATGAATACATAATAAAATCTATTTGCAAGAAGCAGTGCATTCAATCTTCATTGAACAGCATCTGAATTAATATGGTACAACTCAACCATGATTTTTTAAAAATCTGCCAGACTATAACATTTAATGTGGGAATTAATTTAATTCTCAAACTTTTTAATTGTTATTGAATAAGCAATTCAAAGTTGATGTCAACTCAGTCATGTTCAATGCTCACTCAGTAAACTGTTGTAATCTTTGACATCTATCTTTCCAAGCTGAAACGAGGGAGCAACTATTAATTGACAAGTTACCCATTCCACGCCGAAAAGGTAGGACACCAGCAGTTAAAAATCTGGGTGTGGAAGAAGCATGTTGGGCATTGAGTGTTGTGGCGTATAAGCTGTTCTGCTGACTTCAGTCAGGGATTTCAACTAATAAAGTTGGATGTGGAAGCCTAGGATTCAGGAATTCTAAAGAAACATTGGATAATAAAGGATGGGATAATGATAATAGATGGAAAAGATCTTAGCTCGGAAAGTCAAGAAGCACAATTAGTTTAGATGGAGCACAGAATCAAAAATATTAGCGGGCATGATTTATAGGCCTCCTATAATAGTTGTAGTGTGGGGCAGAGTATGAATCACACCGTTGGAGGCGTATATAAAAGGGATAGGCTAGTAACATTGGGGGAACATTAGCCTTCATATACACTCTGTAAGGGTCTTTCATGTTTATTCCCTGTATATTTCCCTATTTTCCCCTTTCTTTTTTCTGTTACATTTTTGATACATGGATGATTTATGGACATATGGCTTTAAGGCAGCCAGCCATTTCAATTTGAGCAGAAGGAAACATTGGCCTGTGTGTTTAATTCAGACAGAAAACTGTGCACTTTTGGACTGGTGATCGCCGTTTGGCCAGACTCAGTTTGATTGATTTGGCTGATAGGCAATGAACTGGCCTAAAAGGCTGTGCTCTGCCCGGTAATAGGTGCTGATTGGATATTATCGCACTGGAATGTTTTCTCAGAGCCGCAAGGTTCCATTTTGCTTTCACTTTTCATTTTGGCAGCACGGAGGTAAAAAGCTGTTGCAAAGCCTCTTCAGAAAAGATCCAGCTAAATTTGTCTCCAATAATCATGCCGGTGTTTGATTCCTGAAAAAGGTGCTAACAGCAAGTAATGAACTGAGACCAAAGTCTGATGAAACAAAGACTATGGCTCACATGGAAAATTGTGAGTACAGGCTGCAAAACAAGGACTGTGATTCACAAACTTACTGTGGAGAAAGCCTGCAAATGCAAAAAATATTTTCTCTTTCATTGATGTTGATTCCCTTTTCCCCCATCTGTGTTACACACACACACACACACACACACACACACACGTACACCACACGCACACACACACTCACTCACTCACTCTCTCTCTCTCTGCTGGTAGGTGCCTGGTAGAATTAGTTTGGATTGGATTGGATTGGATTTGTTTATTGTCACGTGTACCGAGGTACAATGAAAAGTATTTTTCTGCGAGCATGAGAAGAAAAGGGAATAAAATAAAATACATAATAGGGCAACACAACATATACAATGTAACTACATAAGCACTGGCATCGGATGAAGCATACAGGGCGTAGTGTTAATGAAGTCAGTCCATAAGAGAGTCATTTAGGAGTCTGGTGACAATGGGGAAGAAGCTGTTTTTGAGTCTGTTCGTGCGTGTTCTCAGACTTCTGTATCTCCTGCCCGATGGAAGAAGTTGGAAGAGTGAGTAAGCCAGGTGGGAGGGATCTTTGATTATACTGCCCGCTTTCCCCAGGCAGCGGGAGGTGTAGATGAAGTCAATGGATGGGAGGCAGGTTTGTGTGATGGACTGGGCGGTGTTCACACCTCTCTGAAGTTTCTTGCGGTCCTGGGCTGAGCAGTTGCATACCAGGCTGTGATGCAGCCTGATAGGATGCTTTCTATGGTGCATCTGTAAAAGTTGGTAAGAGTCAATGTGGACATGCCGAATTTCCTTAGTCTCCTGAGGAAGTATAGGCGCTGTTGTGCTTTCTTGGTGGTAGCGTCGATGTGGGTGGCCAGGACAGATTTTTGGAGATGTGCACCCCTAGGAATTTGAAACTGCTAACCATCTCCAACTCGGCCCCGTTGTTGCTGACAGGGGTGTGTACAGTACTTTGCTTCTTGAAGTCAATTACCAGCTCTTTACTTTTGCTGGCATTGAGGGAGAGATTGTTGTCGCTACTGGGTGACACTCTTATTCCAAAAGAGGGAGAGAGAGCAGCCCTCAGCTTGTTTCCTCTACTGAAGACTTTCTGGATACTCACTGTGTCACTTGAAAACACTCTAATGGCTGGCAGCCTTGCCTTTAAACTATTGTATATTTTGAAGAGGCATTGGGTGCTTTTGTATGTGAGAGCTTGTAATGCTTGTGATTACATTTTTATCATCTATTATTTAGTTACGAGTTCCAATGGATATCTGAATTATCGGAAATGTCTTTGTAGTCACATTCCCCTCAGGTAACTTGATGTGTTTTGCACCTTTACCTTGGAATGCCTTGCATTTTTAAGCAGTTTGCTGAGTCTCAGTTCAAATTTCAAAACTTCCAGTGCGTTGGAAAGTTGAGAAATCATAATAATGGCCAGAATTTTACAATTCTCCCTCCAGCATGTTCTGAGGCAGGGCAAGGGAGCGTAAAACTGGATGGAATATCCTATGGGATGCCGCCCACCCTGACCCAGATGCAATTTGAAGTTGGAGTGGGCAGGGCCTCAGATGGGATGGCCGCGAATCCCCCTTATTAGGTCCTTAAGTGTTCACTTAATGGCCACATTGGGACTTTTACCTGCCCAGCCTCAAAATTTGGAATGCACTTCTGTCAGGGGCATGGTGCCCTACCCTCTTACCCCCCCCCTCAAACAGGCCTACACCCTGCCCGTATTGAGATTGACCACCTCTCGACTCCCCCACCCCCCAGAATGCCCGGTACTTACCTGAAATTGCAGTCTTGGGACTTAGGCTCAGACACCTCTTCTGACATCTGCGGCACCTATGCCAGGAGGGACTTCCTTCCAGGGCAGTACGGTGGCGCAGTGGTAGCATTGCAGTCTCACGGTGCCGAGGTCCCAGGTTCGGTCCCGGCCCTGGGTCACTGTCCGTGTGGAGTTTGCACATTCTCCCCGTGTTCGCGTGAGTTTCGCCCCCACAACACAAAGATGTGCAAGGTCGGTGGATTGAACATGCTAAATTGCCCCTTAATTGGAAAAAATGAATTGGGTACACTAAATTTATTTTTAAAAAGGAGGGACTTCCATCCAAGTGTTGATCAAAGGCGTGCCTGCTGCCAATCAATGCTCAGTTGAGAGTAAAATGTCTGCAGGCCTGTCAAAGTTGGCAGGGATGTGTTCCCCTCTGATTCTCGAGATGGCAGGCAATGAGTGCTTGCCACCCTGAAAATTTACGCTGATGTGTACAAGGTAATTTTCCAGATTGGTATGTTGATCTACCAACTCGGAAACAGACCTAAATTGGATCAAATGTTGTGAACTGAGGAAGGGTTAATTAAGAAATGTGCAGTAATTGAGCCTTTAAATAATACTGTAGAGAAGCAGCGGCAGATATTTGAGGTGATATTCCAGAACACTCAGAAAAGATATATTTGATTGCGAAAAATACTCCATGGGAAGGAAACAGCATCCATGGCTAACTAAAGAAGTGAAGGATAGTATCACATTAAAAGAAAAGGCATTGAATACATTATAGCCAGGCAAAAAAAGTGGAGTTAAGATTATAATCAGATCCCCCATGGTTTTATTAAAAGTGGAGCAGAATCGAGGGGTCAAATCACCTCCCGGGGCTCCTGTTTCTTATGCTCTCTTTTATTGATACACAAAATCTGAGACTGGAAAGAATTTGTCGCAGCCCCACACAAATAATAATGTGGTTCAATTTTGATTCCTGTAGGAAAATAATGTAGACAGGAAAATAAATCATAAACTGGAACTGGAACCTGAGACATACATTTCCAGAGAGAAAGACAGCTCTAAGAGTAAGTTTTCTGAGCCACTGCCCGTGGCAAAGTCTTCACCTGCCACAAATAATAGATTCAAGAAATGCAAATGATAAGCCCTGATTTTCTATCCAGACTATATATACAATGGAAGGCAGGCAAAAGAGTGTTGCTCCAGGCACAGTCTCTAAATACCTGGCCTGTACTACATGTCCTAAAAGGTTGTCTACCTGAAAAGTCATTGCCACACAAAATGTTCACTCCCTGTCTTTCGATGTAAAGGCTTGGAGTTTCACGATGGCCCCTCTGTAATAAATAAACTTATTAATAAAACAAAGAATAACAGCATAAAAAATACCTGATTGTTAAATTTCTAAAATTAGGAATTAGAACTGGTGTTGTTTTCCTCACAATTGTCTCATGTACTGTGCAAATTTTCTCTCTGCCTGATTGGAATCTATAGGCATTTAATTAACAATTTCAAAGTAGCTGCTTCTGTGGCAAGACCAAGCAGTGAGCAGGTACATTTGACATTTGTACATGTAATGAATCCACATAAAAATTAAAGATTTTTAAATCGGAATTACCATACCAGTCAACTGATAGTATAATATTTTCATATCATCAAACATAGGATATGGTGCATGTGATGGAACTGTTTAGTGTCACTGTGAAGCACTGATAATTTAGGAAGCTGTATCCTTTCCGTATACCTTCAGACTAAATTTTGTCTAGAAAAAGGTAATTTAGCACTACTGCATTTCCAAAGTGGGGCCTGGCTAGACAGGACTGACGGTTTGCAGAATTTGCCCAATAATGTGTTGGTCCCATCAATCAATTATGTCCCATCCAGCATCGTGCCAGGGATCAAGGGCTAGAACTTCAGCAAATCCCATTTTAAGGTACATTGGTCACAATTCATGGTCTGCCTGTCCATGTTTCTATTGAAGCAGGCAGCACTCAAACTAGATGCTTTTTTCTCATTTTCCTGACTGTGGTGTTGACTTGAGTGGGCCTCAGCATGCAACAGAGAGCTGAGAAATGTGTTTTTATATTACATATTGTCGTCAGCCTGCTTCTCCTAAAGGTAGACTGTCCTTTTTAAAGGGATGATCAAAAAGTAGGTGACACCTTAATACAGCCAGTGAAGCAGTCGCATTCTGTTGGCAGGGTTGGATTTCTGAGAGATTGCACAGAAGCTTGAATGCAGGGCAGAGGAATACCGAAAGGAGAGGTTGGAAACCCTGGAGTGGATCTGTTGCAAAGGCATCTGAGAGAAAGTGTTGTTTGGAAGAAGATTCCAGGACATCTTCTTCAAGAGTAGAATTTGGGGATTTTCGTGCCCTCATAGGAAATTCTGAGCTCCAGTGAGACTAGTTGGCTTACGGTGTAACAAGTATCTGGAGGGAATTGATCTGAAATGCATGGAAGTTGCAATGGGTAGCATCTGTCACTTGGTTTCCGAATGTGGTGTGTCTGACCACAGGTTACCTATTGGTTTACTGGAGTGTATATTCACTGAAAACATTAAAGAATAAGTTAATTTTGTAACTTGCATTCCACAATAAATCTGCACATATCAGTAATCCTATAGCTGAAGAAAGGACTAGTGTGTTATAGTGTTAATATTTCATTGTTTAATAAATGTTTTATTCTTTTGTTACAAGTTCATTAGCAAACTTGTAACTGCTCATCCACACATCTATAGAAAAATAAAAGTTAGGGATCTATTAAGCCAGGCCCCACGCTGGGATCTGATTTGTCCAACATTAAGCACTTCCGAGATATGTACCACATAAATGTGCAAATATGGTGAAAAATAATTAGACACCAGGGTTTCACGGACACACTGTACAAGTCTAAATAGTTCCTTAGGATTCATTAAATATACACAAATTCTAAATGGAAGCAAGAGAGAATCCTTGTATCTTATCAAACTAGCCTTGACTTTCTCTTGCATTATTTTTTAAATTTTAGAGTGCCCAATTCATTTTTTCCAATTGAGGGGCAATTTAGCATGGCCAATCTACCTACCTGCACATCTTTGGGATATGGGGGCGAAACCCACGCAAACACGGGGAGAATGTGCAAACTCCACACAGAGAGTGACCCAGAGCTGGGGTTGAACCTGGGATCTCGTCGCTGTGAGGTGGCAGTGTTAACCACTACGCCACTGTGCTGCCCTTTCTCTTGCATTATTAATGGATAAATCGTGGGCAAGTATGTCAACTTGAAATCATCACAGTGACTTCAAGGCCAAGCCTATTTGTGAGGAGCGATACAGTTCAAATGACAGAAAAGCAGCAACAATTTCTGGATATCTGTGTTTAAATGCACCTGTGTTGGCACTGCAAGTTGCTGTCCGATTTACTTCATTAACGGTGAGTGTGGCTAGCCTGACCATTATTGCTGAAACAAAATCTGGCCATCATCATCTTTACTATTCCTTGCTTTTTATCTCACCTTTGGCTGATATATCCAATCAAGTTCGGATCTGTTTCAAAACAAATACAGAAGCATTCTGCCACTTGCCTTTGACTTCCAAACCTCAATCTTAGATTTAATTGTAGCACCTTTTTATGGAAATCCCCCAGAATAGCATGATTGCCTTGGAATCACAGTTTCTTTTAGAATTATTAAAAAAGAAATCCACCTTGCCAGGTCTCTACTTTCTTACTGATCGTTGCACCTGGGCCACGAGGCATTTCCTTTACGCAAGTGCAAGTACGTCTTTCATTGTTTTTTTGCAGACCATTTACCTCAGAAGTTATCTTCAGAATGCTGTCATCAATTCTTCCATGCAGGATCCAAACCTGACTTTAACACCGCAGCAGCATAACGTGATAGAGGTTTATCGTACAGAAAAAGAAAATAGGGAGATTACATGGCATGACACTCAAGCCTAGATTCTGTTTGTTGCCATTTTACATCTAACATATCCTTTGCTTCAGCCCTTTTTCTACTGAGACACTCATCATGCCACCATTTTTACTTTTCCAACTTGCTGTGCAATAACTTCAGCCATATAAATAAATGCATTCAACCCCCACAGATGCTTTGAAGGGGAAGGTAGGTGAGACCATTCGGGAGAAAAGAATAGGATTTGTTGATAACCTGAAGTAAGGTTGGAGGAGGCTCGTGTGGAACACAGCCACCAGCATAGACCTGTTGGTTTGGATGCTTTAAAAGCTTACATAATATGAATACTATTTAATGCTACTAGTCATTCAAAATATTTACTGAAAAACTCTTTGCAAATTGCTTCACTGGAATTGTAGACTTTTTCATGAACCAACAGCCTTCTCGCTAAACGCACCGCCCTAATACTTGCAGCAGTGAGACCCCTCACACACTTATGCACTGTCACAGGTGATCCGCTAGTTGTTGAGAGTCACCATTACTTAAAAAAACAGTATCATTTCAGGAAGCCCAAAAGCTACTGCAACAACAATGACAATCTGCATTAATTAGCAACTTTAATGTAGAAGAACATTCCAAGGTGCTTCACAGAGAGGTAATATGGTGGGATTTGTGATTGAAATGCATTTGTAGTTACCCTCAGATCAAGGGTGAATGAATTATTAAAGATTATTCTGAAGCTTGTGACTTCTTACTGTTCTTGACTTCATTCATACTTTGAACCAGCTAACTTTACTTTGAATTAATAATTTTATTATGACCCCCTGGAGTGTGCACTTTTCAGATTCTATTAACTCAGAACAAATATGAACTCCACTGGTAATTGGGGCCACAATCCACCCCAGCCAGAGGACCAGGAGACCCGGCAGTGAGATGCACGCCCAAAAGATGGCGGCTACCACCGCAGAGCAACCATGGAGCACAGGGACGAGTCCGGGGAACAACGGTACCTAGACAGACGTCTAGGCCCAAGGTCCATTCCACCACCCGCCTGGGCGGTTCATCCCCTCTTGTGACAGGGCATACAATGTCGATGTTTCAACGCCCCGAGTCATCCCAATTCGATTGTCTGTTTTGGCAAATGGACACTCCATCGACATGGAGCTGGATACTGGAACAGTTGTTTCCGTGATCAGCCACTGCACATTTGAGGGCACCTGCACAGACCTCCACTCATTGACTCTCTGCAACACCAAGGCCAAGTTGGCCACCTACACTGAAAGTCGTTGGCCATTGAGGCCACCGTCCAGGTACTGGTGACTTATGGGCACCAATCCCCAACCTATCGTTGGTGGTAATCCATGGTGATGAAGCTTGCTGGGTCGGGACTGGATGGGCCTTTTGAAACTCAACTGGCAGAGGGTGTGCTGCATGAACCCGCACAGTCTCGAGGAATCCTGGCCAGATTCCCCAAGGTCTTCGCAGGCAGACTGGGGACAATCAAACGGGCCGTGGCACGAATCAGAATAGACCGTCAGGCACATCCTTGTGATTTCCATGTGCCAAGTCCCCTACACATTGCGGTTGAAAGTCTATGCCACATTGGATGGACCAGCTTGAACATTTAGGGATCATCTGTCCTGTACAATTCGCCAATTGAGTTGCCTTGGTCATGCCAGTCCTCAAACAAGATGGTTACGTGCATCTCTGCAGGGACTATAAGATGATGGTGAACCATGTATCGTGTTTGGACTGATATCTGGTCCCCCACATCGAGGACCTCTACGCAAAGCTGAGCGGAGGACGAACATTCATAAAACTGGACATGAGTCATCCATATGTACAGTTAATACTGAACCCGGACTCCCGCCGGGTCATCGCCGTGAACCCACAGGGGTTTATTTGAATATGCCCGGTTCCCGTTTGGGGTCTCGTCCACATGATTTTTTCAAGCGTGTGATGGAGAACATCTTGCAGGGGTACCCAGGGTGGTCGCCTAATTGGACGATGTTTTCATCACCAGGGCATCTGACCGGGAACATCTGTTCAATCTGACTGAGGTCCTCTGGCATTTTGAACAGGTTGGTGTCCGCCTCCGGCAGGAAAAATGTGTTTTTCATGCTCCTGAGGTCACTTATTTGGAGTACTAAGTGGGCCAGAACAGGTTGCACCCTGCAGAGGACATGATGTGCATTATAAAACTGGACGCCGGGGACGGCGGCCAGACTGGACTATGCTCTTTCATCGGATTAGTGAATTATTACGAGAAATTCAGCCCAAACCTGGCAAACCTACTCAGTTCATAGAATTTACAGTGCAGAAGGAGGCCATTCGGCCCATCGAGTCTGCACCAGCTCTTGGAAAGCGCACCCTACCCAAGTTCAACACCTCCATTCTATCCCCATAACCCAGTAACCTCACCCAACACTAAGGGCAATTTTGGACACTGAGGGCAATTTATCATGGTCAATCCACCTACCTGCACATCTTTGGACTGTGGGAGGAAACCGGAGCACCCGGAGGAAACGCACGCACACACGGGGAGGATGTGTAGACTCCGCACAGACAGTGACCCAAGCAGGAATCGAACATGGGACCCTGGTGCTGTGAAGCAATTGTGCTATCCACAATGCTACCGTGCTGCCCAATACTGCTCAGATGTTACCCGGGAGGTAACATACCTACCTGGAGTCTCGTTTGGGTCCGCAGAATTGCCTGTCCACTCTCCTTACAATCGAAGCTCTCTCACTCTTTTACCTGTCCTCCTGCGAGCTAGCCACGATGCCATGAACGCATGCTAGGTTGTTGCAAAAGGTTAAATCTCACGGAATCCAGGGTGAGGTAGCTAATTGGATATTAAATTGGCTTGGCGACCGGAGACAAAGGGTAGTTATGGAGGGTTGTTTTTCAAACTGGTGGAAAGTGAAGAAGATTATATAGGATTGGAACAGGATCTTGACCAATTTGGCCAGTGGGCCGATGAATGGCAGATGGAGTTTAATTTGGATAAATTTGAGGTGATGCATTTTGGTAGATCAAATCAGGGCAGGATGTACTCAGTTAATGGTAGGGAGTTGGGGAGAGTTACAGAACAAAGAGATCTAGGGGTACAGGTTCATAGCTCCTTGAAGGTGGAGTCGCAGGTGGACAGGGTGGTGATGAAGGCATTTAGCATGCTAGCTTTTATTGGTCAGAATATTGAGTACAGGAGTTGGATGTCTTGTTGAAGTTGTACAAGACATTAGTAAGACCACACATGGAATACTGTGTTCAGTTTTGGTCACCCTATTATAGGAAGGATATTGTTAAACTAGAAAGAGTGCAGAAGAGATTTACGAGGATGCTACTGGGACTTGATAGTCTGAGCTATAAGGAGAGGCTGGATAGGCTGGGACTTTTTCCCTGGAGCATAGGAGGCTTAGGGGTGAACTTATAGACGTCTATAAAATAATGAGGGGCATAGATAAGGTAGATAGTCAACATATTTTTCCAAAGGTAGAGGAGTCTAGAACTAGAGGGCATAGGTTTAAAGTGAGAGGGGAGAGATACAAAAGAGACCAGAGGAGAAATGTCTTCACACAGTGGGTGGTGAGCATTTGGAATGAGCTGGCAGAGGCAGTGTTGAGGTGGGTATATTTTTTTCCTTTAAAAAACAGTTAGACAGTTACATGGGCAGGGTGGGTATAGAGGGATATGGGACTAGCTTAGTGATAGAAACTGGGCGGCATGGACAAGCTGGGCCAAAGGGCTTGTTTCCATGCTGTAAACATCTATGACTCTATGACTTCGACCCCGCCAACCAGTTGCTGTTGACATGTGATACGTTCCCTTATGGGGTGGGTACTGTCTACCGCAAGGATGATGGATCAGAATAACCATTTGCATTTGCATGCTCACCGTTGCTGAGCACAATTATGCGCAGATTGAAAAGGAAAGGTTGGCAGTCGTCTTTGGAGTCCATAAGTTCCATCAATATGTTTAGGGGCAAACTTTCACGGTCTATACTGGCCATAAACCGTATTGGGCCTATTCAAAGGAGACCGAGCAATTTCCACAATCACGTCCGCCAGGATCCAGTGTTGGGTCCAATTGCTGGGGGCATATGAGAACAGCTTGGAACACTGCCCCAGCACCAAGATCCTGCACACAGATGAGTTAAGCTGCCTCCCCACAAGGTCACCGATGCCCCCCTCTGCAAAAGAGGTCATGGCTGCGCTGCACTTTATGGACTCATTGCCAGTGATGGCAGCCCAGATAAAGGGTTGGACCCAGATGGACCCACAGTTGTCCCTGGTCCGCAAGGTGGTGCTGTACGGGAGGATTACCTGCCGATTTGAAGTATTACACATCCAAAATTTCAGAGATCAGCATGGTGGATGGAATCCTCCTTTGGGGGACCAGGAATGTCATCCCGGAATATGGGAAAGCCACCTTACTACAGGACCTCCACAACGGACACTCTGGGGTTTACAAGATGAAAATGCCTGCCGCAGTTATGTCTGGTGGCCAGGCATCAACAGTGATATAGCGAAGCTGGCCCAATGATGCGGGCATTGCCAGGAGCACCAGAAAGCTCCAGCAGTGATGCCGTTGCACCCTTGGGAATGGCTGAGCCGACCATGGTCGCGCCTTCACATACATTTTTCCAGTCCTTTTCAGGGATCGATGTTCCTGATCAATGTCGACACACACTCAAAGTGGCTGGACATGCACAGGATGCAGGCAACGGCCACAAGGGTGACTATGAACCACCTGCGCTACACCTTCAGCACATATGGTGTCCCGGAGGTACTGGTCTCCGACAATGGAGCCGCTTTCATTAGTGCGGGGTTCAAGGCACTCGTGGCTGTGAACGGGATCTGCCACGTGCGGACCTCCTCGTGTCACCCGATCGCAAATGGACTGGCCGAACAGGCGGTCCAATCATATAACCACACGGTGAGGTTACAGGACCACACTGTGTGCGACCACTGGGGTGGCACCGGCTGAGATACTCATGGGTCAACACCTCCAGACATGGTTAAGCTTAGTTATTCCAGTCATCGGGAAGAAAGTCCAGTAAGATCATGAGCAGTCGATGCCGACAAGGGGCGTAAGAGGCCACTCTGATGTTTCACTCCTGGGGACGCCATCTATGTCCGGAATTTCGGCGATGGAGCCATGTGGATCCCAGGGACTGCGCTACGCCAAACTGGGCCAGCATCTTACTCTGTATGAGCATTGGGCCAGGAATCTAACTGCCTTGTGGACCACATCTGCGGCCGTCTCCAAGAATTTCCAGCACCTGCCGACGATGCCCAGATTCCGTGGATTGCCCAGGCACAACCACTGCCACAGCCGGCGTCCCCCCCGATCATCGGCCAGGAGGTTGACATGCCCGACTCCGTTTTCTCCGATCCAGACTTAGACTCCGACATCGATGTCCAGCCGCAGAAAGGTACAGAACTGCGGCCATCGATACCCACACCACCACCTGCGCCCGCTCTTCCTCCAACACCAGCCCTACTGGACCAAGTTCGATGCTCGGCGCAGAAGCACCCCTCACCCATCAGGTATACATCTCCTGGGCCAACCCCTTCAACGACGAAACGCCGACACCAGACTAAATGGACCTGCCAGTCGGATCGACATTTCTCCGATGTACTGGGGAAGGGGTATTGTGACCCCCTTGGTTGTAAGGGAGTGTGCACCATCCGGTTCCCATTAGCTCATAACGAGTATGAATTTCCCCGATAATTTCCTCCTTAACAGGGAAAGCTGCACAGTTTAAAAACCCCGGCCTCGATGCAGATCTGGGAGGGTGACCCTTCGGGAGTGGGTGTTTGGGAGTGTACCTTAATAAATCTCTTTATTTGTACCCTACTGTGTGCCTTTGTGTTTCTCGCCCGTCTGATTCTGCAGTTTTGTTTTACAAATGTACGACATTGTACAATAATTGTTTGGTTTGCAAAAGTGGATGGGATCCAAATATGAATTTTACTTATTTTGAACAATTCCTGTATTTTATTTTCTGCAGTAGTTTTTCATAATAAATGAATAATAGCATGTTATTATGTTTATGATGGTTTTCCATAATACTGGTATCAGGAACTACCAGAAAGCTTTTATAACATTGTTATCTTGGAGTGCAACGAACATGCACCAATTAAACAAATTAATGCACTTTCTAACCCGAGTACTGGCAATGTTTTATTCTGGAGAAATTACTGCACAATAGCATCCAGCCACTTAGGACTGAATTTACAGGCACAAAAGTCAATGGAAAACTTACCTCCACTTAGTTGACTCACCCCGCAGCCTTTTAACAGCCACAGAAACTATGATTCTAAGGCAATCATGTTATTCGGGGGAATTTCCATAAAAGGGTGCTACAATTAAATCTAACAGTGAGGTGTGTAAGTCAAAGGCAAGTGGCAGATTTATTCTGTCTCTTTTAAAATAGATCCAAACTTATTCGAATATATCAGCCAGAGATGAGACAAAAAGCAAGGAATAGAAAAGATGATGATGGCCGGATTTTGTTTCAGCAATAATGGTCAGGCTATCCACACTCACCATTAATGAAGTAAATCGGACAGCAACTTGCAGTGCCCACATGTGAGCATGTTTATGCACTATCAATTACGACGAGGTGAGAGTAGAGAGTAATCGAGGCTTTATTAAGCAGAGATGTGTTGCCTCCTGCAGCTGCTACCGAAATGGCAGCAGCTCGGTGAGCAAACACATTTATACTCCGCCTACTGGGTGGAGCAAGCAGGCAGGGATCTACGCCCGTACCTGTAGTACAGGAGCCTTACCGTATTACCTCTAATACAAACAGTATTATACAAACAGTGGCGACTACCACATTCAAACCCTGTTAAAAAAAGAGTCCAGTGGGGGTGGTAGAAAAACTATTTACAGGTATGTGAGAATTTTTAAAGTGTACAGTTTGGTGGAAGTTTACAAATTTAGCCGGTCGGGTGCCTTGATCCTCCGCTGTGAGCGCTGCAGTCCCGGTGGTGATGCAGGCGCTGGCTTGGTCGCCTGTGACTCCGGGAGTGTGTAGTCCTCATCTTCATCCCCAAGTGGAACCAATGGAAGGACGGATCATCCTGGGGCGGGGGCTGTAGTGAGGTGCACTGGGGGGAGGATGGGTGGCGCCGGGGCAATCGGAGGGGGGGAGGGGAGAACTAGCTGGTGCCAGGTCCCTGAGGGAGACTGTGTCTTGGCGGCCATCGGGGTACGCCACGTAGGCGTACTGCAGGTTTGCAGCTGTACCCTTTCGACCAATGGGTCCGCCTTGTGAAGCCGCACGTGCTTGCGGAGGAGGACAGGTCCTGGAGCTGCCAGCCACGTTGGGAGCGAAACCCCGGACGTGGACTTCCTAGGGAAGGCAAGGAAATGTTCATGGGGGGTTTCACTTAGTCGCAGTGCAAAGTAGCGATCGGATGGAGTGGAGCGCGTCGGGGAGGTTCTCCTGCCAGCGGGAATCCGGGAGATTTTTAGACTGCAGGGCCAGCAGGACGGCCTTCCAGACCGTCCAGTTCTCTCTCTCCACCTGCCCGTTTCCCCGGGGGTTGTAGGAATGCCCTTGCTGAGCAGGAACAGACGCAGCTCATCACTCATAAACGAGGATCCCTGGTCGCTGTGGATGTAAGCGGGAAACCGAACAGGGCGAAGGTGCTATTGAGGGCTTTGATGACTGTGGCAGACGTCATACCGGGGCATGGGATGGTGAAGGGGAATCTGGAGTATTCATCGACCACGTTCAGGAAGTACATGTTTCGGTCGGAGGAGAGGAGGGGCCCTTTGAAGTCCATGCTGAGGCGTTCAAAGGGACAGGAGGCCTTCACCGGGTGCGCACGGTCTGGCCGGTAGAAGAGCGGTTTGCACTGCCCGCAGACCTGGCAGTCTTTGGTGACCACCCTGACTTCCGCAATGGAGTAGGGTAGGTTGCGTGCCTTTATGAAGTGAAAGAACCGGGTGACCCCTGGGTGACAGACACTATCGTCTAGGGCCCGGAGTCAGTCCACTTGTGCGCTGTACCTCGGGATAGGGCATCGGGGGGCTTGTTGAGCTTACCGGGGTGATACTAAATCTCATAATTACAGGTGGAGAGCTCGATCCTCCACCTTAAGATTTTATCATTTTTGATCTTGCCCCGCTGTGTATTATTGAACATGAAGGCAACCGACTGTTGGTCAGTGAGGAGAGTGAATCTCCTGCCGGCCAGGTAATGCCTCCAATGTCGCACAGCTTCTACGATGGCTTGGGCCTCCTGTTCGACAGAGGAGTGCTGAATTTGGGAGGCATGGAGGGTGCGGGAAAAGAATGCCACGGGTCTGCCTGGCGGTCAGAGCGACGTCTGATGCATTGCTCTCGACCTGAAAGGGGAGTGTCTCGTCGACCGCATGCATCGTGGCCTTGGTGACGTCAGCCTTGATATGGTAGAAGGCCTGGTGGGCCTCAGCCGTCAGGGGGAAAACTGTGGGTGGCCTTGTCCGCATAGTTAGGGACCCACTGGGCATAATAGAAGAAGAACCCCAGGCATCGTTTGAGGACCTTGAGGCAGTGGGGGAGGGGGAGTTACATGAGGGGGCGCATGCGGTCGGGTCAGGCCCTAGAACTCCATTTTGCACAACATAGCCAAGGATGGCTAAGCGGTTGGTGCTGAACACGCACTTCTCCTTGTTATACGTTAGGTTCAGGTGTTTGGCGGTGTAGAGAAATTTGAAAAGGCTAGCGTCGTGATCCTGCTAGTCGTGGCCGCAGATGGTGACATTATTTAGGTACGGGAAGGTGGCCCGCAGTCCGTACCGGTCAACCATTCGGTCCATCGCCCGTTGGAAGACCGAGACCCCATTAGTGACGCCGAAAGGAACCCTAAGGAAGTGGTAAAGGCGGCCGTCTGCTTCGAACACAGTGTATTAGCGGTGGGAGCTGGTGGTAGGCAGATTTCAGATCCACTGTAGAGAAGACCCGGCACTGTGCAATCTGATTGACCATATCATATATGCGTGGGAGGGGGTACGCGTCGAGCTGCGTGTACCGATTGAAGGTCTGACTGTAGTCAACAATCATCCCGTGTTTCTCCCCAGTCTTTACAACTACCACTTGGGTTCTCCAGGGACTGTTGCTGGCCTGAATGATGCCTTCTCGCAGTAGCCGCTGGACCTCCGACCTGATGAAGGTCCGGTCCTGGGCACTGTACCGTCTGCTCCTGGTGGCGACGGGTTTGCAATCCGGGGTGAGGTTTGCAAACAGGGAAGGTAGGTCGACCTTAAGGGTCGTGAGGCCACATACGGTGAGACGTGGTAGGGGTCCGCCAAATTTTAGAGTTAGACTTTGGAGGTTGCACTGGAAGTCCAGGCCGAGTAGCAAGGCAGCACAGAGGTTGGGGAAGATGTAGAGCGGGAAGTTGCTGAACTCTATGCCCTGGAGGGTGAGAGTGGCGATGCAGTACCCCCGGATTTCCACTGAGTGGGATCCAGAGGCCAGGGAGATTTGTTGGGTAATGGGATGTACCGCGAGGGAGCAGCGCCTTACCGTAGAGGGGTGCATAAAGCTCTCCGTGCTCCCGGAGTCGAGAAGGCAAGGTGTCTTGTGGCCATCGACTTTCACCGGCGTCATCGCGGTTGCGAGGTTGTGCGGCCGGGACTGGTCGAGCGTGATGGAGGCGAGCTGCGGCTGGTGTAGGTAGACCCCGGGCTGGTCGGCGGCGGTGCCGGGCGATGAGCGGCCAGATGAGGTGCCTGATGAGCAGGGGTCCTGAGGCACCATCCAAAATGGCGCCGATGATGGCGGCGCCCACGGGGCGCACATGGCGGGCGGCGGGCAGCAAAAGGTCTGATGGGGGAAGATGGCAGCGCCCATGGACCGCACATGGGCTGTGGGGACGTAAATGGCGGCGCCCACGGGTTGCACGTGGGGGGTGCAGGAACAATAGGCCTGGATACAGCGGCGATTGACTGAGCCTGGCACACCCCAGCGAAATGTCCCTTCCTCCCACAGGTCTTGCAAATTGCACTCCACGCCGGGCAGCGCTGCCGGGGGTGCTTTGTCTGCCCACAGAAATAGCACTTGGGCCCCCCCGGGGTTGGCTGGCTGCCACGCGGCGCAGGCTTGGGGTTGGCTGGGGGCGGCCGCTGGTGGGTCCCAAGATGTCCATGAGGGGGGTGCCATGCGGTCGGAGGCGTACAATTGTACATTACGGGAGGCTACCGTTAGTGAGGTCGTGAGTTTCTTGATCGCTGCGGGTTTGAGCGTACCCCCTTCTAAGAGGCGCTGGCAGATGTACGCCGACCCCATGCCCGTAATGAAAGCGTCCCTGATTAAGAGTTCAGGATGTTCAACGGTCGAAACTGCCTGGCAATCGCAGTTCCTCGCCAGGATGTGTAGGGCACACCCAAAATCGTCCAATGACTCACCGGGGAGTTGTTGCCACGTGGACAGGAGGTGCCTGGCGTAGAGTTTGTTGATCGGCCGGATGTAGTTCCCTTGCAGAAGCGCCATAGCCCCAGTGTCGTTGGGTGCATCCCAGATAAGGGGAAAAATATCGGAGCTCAACCGTGTGTACAGGATCTGTAGTTTCTGTGCCTCTGAGGGTTGTTCTGTCACTGATCCGATGTAGGCGTCAAAGCAAGCTAGCCAATGGTCGAAGGCCAACGTGGCGTTGTCTGCTTGAGGGTGCAGCTGTAGGCGATCTGGCTTGATGTGTAGTTCCATCGCTGTAATATCTCTGCTTAATAAATTGATGCACTATCAATTACGACGAGAGCAGAGAGTAATCGAGGCTTTATTAAGCAGAGATGTGTTGCCTCCTGCAGCTGCTACCGAAATGGCAGCAGCTAGGGGAGCACACACATTTATATTCCACCTACTGGGCGGAGCTATCCCATACCTGTAGTACAGGAGCCTATTATCTCTAATACACATATTAGACAAACAGTGGTGACTACCACACATTTAAACACAGAAATCCGGATGTTGTTGATGCTTTTCTATCCTTTGAACTGTATCACTCCTCATAAATAGGCTTGGCCTTGAAGTCACTGTGATGGTTTCAAATTGAGGTACTTGCCCACGATTTATTCATTAATAATGCAAGAGAAAGTTAGGGCTAGCGTGACTAGATACAAGGATCCTTTCTTGCATCCATTTACAATTTGTGTATATTTAATGAATCCTAAGGAACTATTTAGCCTTGTACAGTGTGTCTGTGAAACCCTGGTGTCTAATTATTTTTCACTTTATTTGCACATTTATGTGGTACACATTTTGGAAGTGCTTAATGTAATGATACCAGCTGATGTTGCTACAGGACAAATTAGATTCCAAATTGGAAACTGGTTTCATAGACCCTCGGCCGGATTCTCCGCTCCTGACACCAAGTGTTGACGCCGGAGCAGGACTCGTAGAGTTCTGCGACAGCAAAACTGGCACCACACCTGGACCGATTCAACGACCGTTATGGGGCTAGCACCGGCACCATATGGAACACAATCGGTTCCAATGGGAGACGATGCCGGAAACACTGGGTCTGGAATTGCCACGCATGAGGCTGACAAGCTGCAGCCGCATATACGCACTTCACTCCCCACACACAATATCCCAGCCAACAAGGTGGCAGCAAGACACGTGGCCCCGAGATACACCGACACAGAACTGGAGGCACTGCTGAACGCCGTGGAGGAGAGGTGAGTGACCGGAAACCTGGGGTGGGAAGGAAGCTGGCAGCCTCTGCCGTTCACCGGGCCTGGATGCAGGTAGCAGAGATGATTAGTGGCGTGGCCAATGCTGTCTGGACCGGCCAGCAGCACTGGGATGAACTGCATCACCTACTCAGGGCAGACAGGGTGAGTAGACAGCACTGTATTCCTGGCACTAACACTCATCCCACACACTCGTAACCCTACCCCTCCTACCCGGACCGGGGGGGGGGGTCGAAACCTCACCCTGCACGATATGTTGGCACCCATACCGGCAGCCATGGCCGGGTGCCCTGGCCACTGAAGCCACCGGCTACCTCGGGGCTGCATGCCTGTTTCCCAATTTTTAAAAGCACAAGTCATCGGGAATGCCCTCCGCTGGAGGCGGGGTCTCACGGAGGCCTGCTACAATACAGCGGCAGGTTCGCTATTCATATGCAAACGGCGGAGTGGAAGGCATTGATGCCGCTCTCAAAGAATTGTGATTTGTCATGAACCCGCTGCCCGCCACGATTTCAGCGTCAAAACCCGATTCTCCGCCCGATCACCTTTCCCTATTACAGCATCGGCTGTCGAAGAATCCCGCCACCTAACTTTTATTTTTTGTTTAGATATGTGGATGAACAGTTACAGGACTGCCAATAAACCTGTAACAAAAGAATAAAACATTGCATAAACAAGAAAGATTAACTATAATACTCTACTCCTTCACCTCAGCTATACCTTTGCTGATAAATGCATATTTGTTATGGAATAAAAGTTACAAAATTTATCTCATACTCTAATGTTCTCAGTAAATACACAGTCCAGTAAACCAATAGGAAACCTGTGGTCAGACACAAAGCAAATCAAATGACTGCAAGCTCACTGGTCTCAGCAACCCCAGTGCGGGGGTGTTGGCCACATCTGGGACTGCATACAAGAAATGGGGGTATGGGCAGGGGCAGATTAGGAGCATAGTGGCTTGTAAAGGAGTGACGTACTCCTTTCATGGCCACCAGTCTGCTAGGTTTTACCTGGAAGACTGTACAATTGGCGTAAGCCTTCCCCACTCCGGGGAAAATCCCACTGGCAGCCTGAAGAGGCCTTAAGTGACGATGAATAGGCCACTTAAATCTGAATAGACACGTGTTCCACCTGATGTCTCCCATGTTGTAATATGCCTCCAAAAGATAGGACATTACAACACTAGAAAGGGAGTGTGTAATGCGATCCCGTTTAGTTTCATTTTTGCTTTCAGCAGAAGACACGCGTACGCCTCTGTAGTTCTGATGTCTTCAAGCTTTTCTGTCCAAATATATCTGTTCACAAGAGCCTGGAATTAATAAATGAACCCACAATGTGTTTGCCTATCCCATGTGAGTGAATGGTACCTTTTGATACCTTTATATCATTACAAAAACACAACAGCTCCCATCACTGGTAAAATTTCAGCAGGGGCAGGCTGAGGTGGTTAGGTGCCGGGCATAGTGCCAGGCATGGTCCCCAATTTTACTGCCATTCCACAAGCCATCTCACCCTCTGGGGCTTGGGGGCAGGCAGCAGGGTGGTGGGAGGCATAACATTCCAACATTAATGTGACATAAAATATGAATTCGACATCAAGGTGGTTTTATTTTTCAAACAGTGATAATTTTATTCGTTTTAGAATGACAGAAAACAACATCTTTCCACCTTAACAAGAATCAAAGAAGTAATAATTCCTGGAAAATTAGTATGAGATCTGTTTTTTCTGAACCTTTGAATCAAATCAATCTTATTTAAAAGAATTTAAAGATTAAGAATTAATTTAAAATAGATGAGACTTAGTTTTAAATTAAAGATTTGGTTTGATAATTGTAATTTCTGCTGCAAATGCACAGAATTATTTATTGTTGCAAATCAGAGCCTTTGCTTTGAGCTTAAAATGTCACAATAACTGACAATGCTGTCAAATCATAGAATCATAGAATCCCTACAGTGCAGGAGGAGGCCATTCAGCCCATCGAATCTGCAACGACTCTTTGAATGGCCACAATACATAGGCCCAATCCCCCCGTCCTATTCCTGAAACCCCACCCTAAGGAGCAATTTATCCTGGCCAATCCACCTAACCGACACATCTTTGGACTGTGTGAGGAAACTGGAGCACCCGGAGGAAACCCACGCAGACACTGGGGGCAAGTGCAGACTCCACACTGACAGTCACCCGAGGTCGAAATTCAACTCTGGTCCGTGGCGCTATGAGGCAGCAGTGCCATAAATTTGGTTTGAATCCGATGCTAACTTGTTGAATGAAAACTGTCTCCCACAGCCTTAGCCTGAACCAAGTGTAATCAGCCGACCATGAATTTTACACCACTGTAAAAGAGCACTTCCACAGACCTGTTGTGAACACAAAAGATATGTATTAATAAGAATTGTACAGCAGTCGCATGGCTGTAGCCAGCTCCCAAAATGTCTCTGCCGAGGAGCCTCTCTCACCATGGGGGTGATTCGAGTCCAGATTGGTCACACAGGCCTTGTGACCCTTTCTCTGCTGTTTTGCCATTAACGAGACAAGCACCACAACCACCAGTCTAAGTTGCCAAGAAAAAGTGTGGCAGAAGTACTCTCTGATCCCCATAGGTGATCAACCATATGTATACATCCCCATTTCCATCCCTCACACATGGCAACTGTCCCTCATAGGTTACAACCCTTCCTTTCATTCACTCCTGATCCCAGTAGTATTAAAATAATTGTTTCACAAAGTACTTAATTACTCTGGTTTACGATTATACATTAAAATTCAATCCATCAGAGCCACAGATTTATATAGCCCATTTTTACTGAGATAATCAAAGGGACATCTTTTGTTTGACAGCTTGCCACAAAGTTCCATTACATTGTAATGGGGGTAAAAAGTATTTTAAGTTTCTTACATACGTCTTCAACATCTTATTACAGTGTAGGTCCCTCATGGGTTTCCGGAGCAATACCTTTACCAACAACATTGGAGTAAATGCAGTTCTGTTGACCTTCTGTCAATGGAGTCAACAAAGTCTTGAGGAAATTCTCTGCTATCACTCCAACCCTGCCCCCATGTCTTGGAGCACTTGCAAACAACGATAACTTTGGCAACAATTTCTCTGACATACTTCTCGTCATATCAGACATTTTCATCAACCAAACTGGCAATTCACAGATAACATCAGTAATAAGGAAAAACATCACCAGTGCTTCCATGGAGAAACCCATATCAAGTAAATCTCTTCTTTCCCTCATGCTCAGTAACACTTGCGGACCAATCCCAAATGGCCAGCCCTGCTTGCTGCAGAGAAAGTGAGAGCTAAATTTAAGGTTCGAAGTTATCAAAGTTCAAGATTAAGGTCCGAGAGTTAAAAATTGCATTGTAGAAAGGGGTTGTTCCTCGAGTTGGCAATAAGCTTCGTGGAACAATGCAGAAGGCCAAAGGGTGGGGCGAGGGGGGCTGGTGATAGAGTTGCCAAGATGGTGGTGATGGGGACTACCTGAAGAATCAGATCCTGCCTCAAATTCCACCTTCTCCATCCAGAGTGCATCAAAGGGCCTCTCCTCCTTCTCCTAGATTCAGGGATTTTGAGGTTTCTAGTGACTATCTATGCACTGACATTAGTCAAGAGCTTGTGCATCAAAGGGGCTTTGCATTCATGAAAATTGCCTGGCAATTTGTTTTCTGGAGAAAGGAAAAATAGACACAAGCTATTTTTCAATGTTGAATCATGCATGAGTGATGTGAGGGGATCTTTTCATTATAATTTATATCACCATTCTCTGCGCTGATAAAGAAATGAAAAATGGGTTGCTAAGTTGTATTTCCTGAAAATCGTCTCTTCTTAAACTAGGAATTATTACATTCTGCATGGCCTTTGTAATAATAATTAAAGGTTTTCATGATGTTAGTAATTCAGCTAGTCCCAAGAAGTACAGTAACAGTTGTTTGATATCAGTACGCAGTGGTTTGTCCTTGGAGCAGTGTTCATCGGCTGGGTGAAACTTCTGTATAACCCTTCTACGGCGAGCCTGCGGACAAATACCATCAGCTCTAAGTACTTCCAGCTGCACAGAGGCAAAAGGCAGGAATGCCCGTTATTCCCGCGGCTGTTTGCCCTTGCGATCGAACCATGAGCAACCACGCTGAGGGCGGCAAAGAATTGGAAAGGGATCCAGAGAGCACAGAGACTCACTCTATGCAGATGACCTGCTCCTCTACATCGCGGACCCGCCAAGCAGCATGGAAGGAATCATGGCGCCTTCAAAGTGTTTGGAACCTTCTTGGGCTACAAACTTAACTTGAGCAAAAGTGAGATCTTGCTGATGAACCCGCAAGGGGGAGGGACTGAGTTGGAGGCGTTCCAGTTTAAACAGGCCCATCATAAATTCCGCTTGCTGGGGATCCAAATCGCTCACGACTGGACAGAATCCACAAATGGAACCTGACCAGCCTGATGGAGGAAATTAAAAAGGACCTGCAGAGATGGAACACACTCCCACTCTCCCTGCGAGAGTGCAGACGATCAAAATGAACATACTAGGTTCCTCTTCCTGTTTAGATCCATCCTGATCTACATCCCGAAGGCCTTTTTCAACTCACTGGACAAACTGATTATGGTGTTTTATGAGGGGGGAGCATGCAAGGATCCCAGAGAGAGTACTGCAGAGAATGAGATCCATGGGAGGCCTAGCCCTCCCAATCCTGCAATATTACCACTGGGCAGTGACCACAGAGAGAGTAAAGGGGTGGTTAAAGGAACCAGAAGCCAAGTGGGTGTTTATGGAGGAGGGCTCCTACAGAGAGACCTCCCTCTGGGCCCTAGCCACTGCGACACTCCCATCCCCACTTAATACATATTCAGTGAGCCCAGTGGTGGTAGTAACACTCCAGTCATGAAACCAACTGCAACAGCATTTCGGGCTAACCAAAATGTCCGATAAAGCCCCATCTACAACAACCACAGGTCCCTGCCGGTGACCATGGACGTCACCTTCAAAAGGTGAAGATAGGACTGGGGGACGCTGACAGTTAGGGATTTTTACACCAACAACAGGTTAACAACGCTCGAAGAAGTGAGAGAAAGATTCCAGCTGATGGGGTGAAACAAATATAGGTATCTACAAATCAAAAACTTCCTACAAATGGAAACAAGGACGTAACCATGACCACCATGACAGTCACTGCTAGAGGACCTGCTGGACACGGACATCTTAGGAAAAGGGAATTGTGGTGACATGTACGGACGACTGCTAAGGGGTGCCAACACCCAACTGGATGAGACGAGAGAGAAGTGGGAGGAGGACTTGGGGTTTGAAATAGGGTGGGAACTCTGGAATGAAGCACTGCACAGGGTCAACTCCACCTCCACGTGCAAGGCTAAGCCTAATGCAGCTAAAAGTGGTACATGGAGCACACTTAACCAGAACCCGTATGAGCAGGTTCTTCCTGGAGGTGGAGGGTAGATGTGAATGGTGGCAAGGCAGCCCGGCAAACGATGCCCAGATATTTTGGTCTAGTCCCAGACATGCCGGGTACTGGACAGGCTTCTTTGTGGCAATGTCCAAAGTGGTGGGGATGAGGATGGAGCCATGCCCAAGAGTGGCAGTCTTCAGAGTATCAGAACAGCCAGATCTCTTCATGGGAGGAGGGCCGACGACCTTGCCATTGCCTCCCTAATCGCCCACCAGAAAATCCTGCTCGGCTGGCGGTCAGCAGCATCACCAAAAGCTGCAGACTGGCTGTCCGACCTGTTAGAATTTATCCAAATTCACTCGGTTGTTCCAAGATCTTTTTGAAGCCAACAACTAGTAAGCCAAAGATCAGGAGGGGGTAGCCACGACACAGTCAGGAAAGGGGGGAGGGGGTAGTCATGGAAACATGGAACTCAACCAAGCCCAACATGAAAAGCAGGAGACACAAGGAGGGGGGAGCAGGTGCAACAACAACCTGAACCAAAGGGAAAAAAAGCAACGGGAAAACTGATGGGAAACAAAACGGAGGGGACCACAATCGCCACTGCAAACATTATAAGGAAGGAATAAAAAAAAGGGAGAAACCGTGATGTATCTATGTTAATAGTCAAAGCCGATCAGTGTGTGAATAATTTTACAGTACAAAGTCTTACAACACCAGGTTAAAGTCCAACAGGTTTGTTTCGATGTCACTAGCTTTCGGAGCGCTGCTCCTTCCTCAGGCGAATGAAGAGGTATGTTCCAGAAACACATATATAGACAAATTCAAAGATGCCAAACAATGCTTGGAATGCGACCATTAGCAGGTGATTAAATCTTTACAGATCCAGAGATGGGGTAACCCCAGGTTAAAGAGGTATTCACCCCAGTCCAACGCCGGCATCTCCACATCATAAATAATTTTAGTTTTACTTCTTATATTCTCTTGTTTAACTCCCACTGTTTGTTCATATTTATATTTGTTTAATATACCAAAAACTCAATAAAAAAACATTTAACAAAATAGAAATGAATACGCAAATTACTCAGTCTTAGATTTCTTACAGATCCTGCCATATACGAATGTCCCTGCAGTGATGTGTTGAAGTATTTATGAAGTATGTCAGAGCATTACAGAATGTTATTAACTCTGAAGCAAAGGTTATGCTTCTCTCAATTTTTGCAACAGATATAGAAATTTTGGCAATGCATTAACATAGAAGAAAGTGTAATTGGATTTACATGGTGTGGGTTTCCGATCTGAAAGATGATGCTGTTTTGATCTGATTGTCAGCAGCTGGTTTGATTTACATCAGAATTGACAAACAGTGACATTTTTAAAATGAACGTATCTGTAATTTCTGGCAGCAAGCATTTTTTCTTGCTGTCGACGAGGAATAAAAAGAATCTATTTCCAGTCAATCCAAAAGGGCTGGTAGCCAAAGGAACCCAGATTTGAGGTGAATGGCAAAAGAACCAGAGGTGGGTTGTAGAAAAGAAAATTGTGCAGAGAATTGTCAGTTGCCACATTATACTGCCTGAAGGAGTTGGCAAAGCTGATACAACAGTAGCTTTCAAATGGGTATTTAATAAATACTTGGAGGAGAAATATTACAAGTCTATTTGAGATTTTCAGAGGTTTGGGACTAATTGGATAACTGTAGCAAATAACCAAATAGTCTTTTTCTGTATCTTCCTATTTGCCAATGATTCTAAGTCTCCATGGCCAGGATCGTCTAGATCTTCTGTGCAGATTGCTGGCAGGGTACAAGTTCCACATGCTCCTCTGATCTTTCACCAGATAGCTGCTGGACCTATATTGGAGGATGAAAATGCATCTAAATGTCTTCCAAGCAAAAATTGAAGGGCCATTTTACACCACTTCCCAAGCCTTTCACTTGAGAGCACAGGGGTGATCGTAAGATGGAGAGTGAGAGTTACATTTGATATTAGTATTGATATTGATATTTATTTATTGTCACATGTCCCTAAGTACAGTGAAAAGTATTTTTCTGCGGCCAAAGGAACGTACACAGTATGTACATAGTAGACAAAAGAATAATCGGCAGAGTACATTGACAAATGGTACATCAACAAATAGTGATTGGTTGCAGTGTGCAACAAGGTCTAAACAAGAGCAGCATAGGGTGTTGTGAATAGTGTTCTTAGTGGGAACAGATCAGTCTGAGGGGGAGTCGTTGAGGAGTCAAGTAGCTGTGGGGAAGAAGCTGTTCCTATGTCTGGATGTGCGGGTCTTCAGATTTCTGTATCTTCTGCCTGATGGAAGGGTCTGGAAGAGTGCAAAGCCTGGGTGGGAGGGGTCTCTGACAATGCTGTCTGCCTTCCTGAGGCAGTGGGAGGGATAGACAGAATCAATGTCAGTGTGGCAAGCTTGTGTGATGCGTAGGGCAGAGTTCACCACACTCTGCAGTTTCTTGCGATCTTGGGCCGAGCCGTTGCCATACCAAGCTCTGATGCAGCCGGATAGGATGCCAATCATCCAGGCCCCATTCCCTTGCCGTCACTTGCACTGGTGGACAGGAGTGCAGCAGTCAGCTTCAGGAATGGAGGTACAGGAATCCTGGTCACGGTGGCAAGTGTATTAACGTTTAATCTTTCTTTGCTCTCAGACTGCCCAATCTTGGGTGGAGTCATAGGGTATTCCAGGCCCAGTTGCCCATTGCATAAAGTGATTTCTCCAAAGAAAAACAACAAAATAATGATATTATTGTCCCAATAGAGCACTGTGTGTGGTATTTTTGAGTCAGTCAGGGCAGCAAGTCGCAGTTTTGAGCACTGCCTTGCACTACACTCGCCAAAATTGCAATGGCATTGGGGATAAAACAAATGATCTGAGGGTTCCTGGATTAAGGAAAAAGTAATCCAAGTTCCTGCTTCTGATTATAACCTTACTACTATTGTTAGAATATGTTCATAGGTTTTCTTATTTATTCAAATGTTTTCAGAATATTTTTGTCTGAGAAAAAAACAGGGAAAAAATGATGAAATATCTGTTAAATTCTGGTTAGCGCTGCTGCCTCATCGTGCCAGTGACCCAGATTCAATTTCAGCCTTGGGTGACTGTCTTGTGTGGAGTTTGCAGATTTTCCCCGTGTCTGTGTGGGTTTGCTGTGGGTTTCTCCCGTTTCCTCCCACAGTTCAACAGATGTGCAGGTGAGGTGGGTTGGCCATGTTAAATTTCCCTTCAGCCTCCAAAGGTTGGGTGCGGTTGCAGGGATAGGGCAGAGGACTGGGCCTTGGTTGGTTGCGCTTTCAAAGAGTCAGTGCAGATCTGATGGGCTGAATGGCCTCCTCGTCGGGATTCTATGATTCTTAATATGATTGTGAAAAGCTAATTTCCATGAGGGTTCTGCTGACCTCACACTAAACTCTGGCAGCAGAATCCCCTGAGAAAGGACAGAGATCCAGTTATGCTTTAAAAGTTAACAGAAAGCCACGAAAAAAGCTTTAAAGAAAAGTAAGATAGATTATGAGAGTAAACTAGCTCAGAATATAAAAACATTTAGCAAAAGTTTCTACAAATATATAAAATGCAAAACAAATGGTTCAGGTCAACATTGGCCCTTTAGAGGATGAGAAGGGGGATTTAATAATGGGAAAGGAGGAAATGGCATTGAATAGATATTTTGTGTCGGTCTTCACACTGGACGACACAAATAACATGCCAATAATTGATGGCAAGGAGGCTATGACAGATGAGGATCTAAAAATGATCATTATCACTAAGGAGGTAGTGTTGGACAAGCTGATGGGGCGAAAGGTAGACAAGTCTCATGGCCCTGATAGAAAGCATCCCAGGGTACTAAAAGAGTTAACGGGCAAAATAGCAACTGCGCTCGTGGGAATTTACCAAAACTCGCTGTGGTGGTTCCAGCAAATAGGAAAACAGCAAATGTGACCCCACTATTTTAAAAAGGAGGTAAACAAAAGGTGGGTAACTATAGGCCAGTTAGCATAACTTCTGTAGTGGGGAAAATGCTTGAATCTATCATCAAGAAAGAAATAGGGAGACATCTGGATAGAAATTGTCCTATTGATTGGACAGATGCGGCTTGGGTTCATGAAAGGCAGGTCATGTTTAACTAATTTATTGGAATTCATGAAATGAAATGAATGAAAATCGCTTATTGTCACGAGTAGGCTTCAATGAAGTTACTGTGAAAAGCCCCTAGTCGCCACATTCTGGCGCCTGTTCGGGGAGGCTGGTACAGGAATTGAACCATGCTGCTGGCCTGTCTTGGTCTGCTTTAAAAGCTAGTGATTTAGCCCAGTGAGCTAAACCAGCCCTTCATTGAGGACATTACAAGCGAGGTGGACAACGGGGAACCGGTGGATGTGGTGTATCTGGATTTCCAGAAGGCATTCAACATGGTGCTGCACAAAAGGTTGCTGCATAAGATAATGGTGCATGGCGTAACTGGTAATATATTAGTATGTATAGACGATTGGTTAACTAACAGAAAGCAAAGAGTGGGGTTAAATGGGTGTTTTTCTGGTTGACGATCAGTGGCTAGTGGTATGCCTCAGGGATCAATGTTGGGACTGCACTTGTTTACAATTTATATAGATGATTTGGAGATGGGAACAATTGTAATGTGTCAAAGTTCGCAGATGATATATCAAGATGAGTGGTAGAGCAAAGTGTGCAGAGGACACTGATAGTCTGCAGAGGGATATAAATAGTTTCAGTGAGTGAGCAAGGGTCTGGCAGATGGAATAGAATGTTGGTAAATGTGAGGTCATCTGTTTTGGTAGGAATTGTTATGTTCTATGATCTTGTCTTGCAATGATTCTATGGAACTGCTGGTGACTTGGCTAGAATGATGTTTTACACATGGTAAGGTAACGATCAGAATGCCATACAGACCAAGTTATCACAGAGTTACATTAGACTCTCCTGGAACTACCCTTATCTGCGACTGTCATGTACGCCTTACAACCTTCTGCTGGTAGCCGGATGTCACCTGACTGATGTCTGATGCCACCTGCTGGTGAAAGGTCACACTGCTGAGTACATGTAATGTTAACTCCAGGCATATCTACACAGGAATAACAGCAACATGGACTATTATTTAAATTGAAAAATATTGCAGCATGATGCTGTGCAGAGGGACCTGGGTGTCCTTGTGCATGAAGCATAAAAAGTTGGATTGCAGGTGCAGCAGGTAATTAAGAAAGCAAATGGAATTTTATTCTTCATTGCTGGAGGGATGGAGTTTAAAAATAGGGAAGTTGTATTGCAACTATATAGGGTGCTAGTGCGACCACACTTGGAGTACTGTGTACAGTTTTGATCTATCTACTTGAGATAGGATGCACTGGCACAGGAGATGGTGCAGAGGAGATTCACTGGGTTGATTCTGGATTTGAGAGGATTGGCTTATGAGGAGAGACTGAGTAGACTTGGGCCATACTCATTGGAATTTAGAAGAATGAGGGGGGATCGTAGAGAAACATATACAATTATGAAGGGAATAGATAAGTTAGAAGGCAGGAAGGTTGTTTCCACTGTTGGGTGAAACTAGAACTAGGGGGCATAGTCTCAAAATAATGGAGAGCAGATTTAGGGCTGAGTTGAGGAGGAGCGTCTTCACTCAAAGGGTTGAGAATCTGTTGAATTCCCTGTCCAGTGAAGCAGTTGAGGCTACCTCATTGAATATTTTTAAGACAAAGTTAGATAGATTTTTGAACAGTAAAGGAATTAAAGGTTATGGTGAGCGGGCGGGTAAGTGGAGCTGAGTCCACAAAAAGATCAGTCATGATATCATTGAATGGCGGAGCAGGCTCGAGGGGCCAGATGGCCTACTCCTGCGCCGGGTTCTTATGTTCTTATGCTGGGTCTTCGCCATTTCCATTAGTTTTTTCAGTTCCTTGTCAGGCGTATAACAAGTAGGGATGAGGCCATGGTCAGGAACTGCCAAGCTGGGAATTCCCACTCCTTCCCCACAATTGGAACCCAATGTTTATGTGGTGAGAGGTAATATCCAGCAAGCAGGCCAGCCTAGACAAGAGCACAAGCATACCTACTGATGGGGTCTAGGGCCAGACACGCAACAGTGGACCCTGGCAAATAAAATTTTTCTTTAAATTTTATTCCTTGCTCAGGGAGATGATAGGGACATAGGTAGTACTGGGGAGAAATGCCTTGTCCTTTCCCCAAGGACCAATGATCATGAGATAACCTGTGGACATGGGCTGAAGTGTGCTCCAAATATGACCAAAAGTTTGCTTAACCCTTCTTATATCAATTCCAATACAATGGTTTGTTGTTGAGCATGGAAACTCCAGCATTGAAGGACAAAACTTATAACCCAAAACGGTTGGTGAATATTGTATTTGCATAAAGGAAACTATAAACCTGAGAGCGAATTATAATCTAAAGGAATTCATAATTACACGGGACACAATTGTAACAAGCAAGTTCAGAAGACATTTTCCTCCATGTGATTAAATATTAAGGGTAAATTACCCTAAATTTTCTTTATATATTAGAATTATCTTTGACATTAAAATGGCATTCAGGCACTCAGATGCCATCAAGTTGGAGTGCGGCATGGCAGCACAGAGGGTGCACGGTAGCACAATGGTTAGCACTGTTGCTTCACAGCGCTAGGGTCCCAGGTTCGATTCCCGCTTTAGTCACTGTCTGTGCGGAGTCTGCACGTTCTCCCCATGTCTGCGTGGGTTTTCTCTGGGTGCTCCAGTTTCCTCCCACAAGTCCTGAAAGACATTCTTGTTTGGTGAATTGGGCATTCTGAATTCTCCCTCTGTGTACCCGAACAGGCGCTGGAGTGTGGCGAGGAGGGGATTTTAACAGTAACTTAATTGCAGTGTTAATGTAAGTCTACTTGTGACACTAATAAAGATTATTATTAATACTGCATTAATGAGTTGTCACCCAATAATAATAGTTGTCATTTGCCTTTAAGGAATATCAGCATGACATCCCTAGCAAAGAAATGTGTCATAGAATCATAGAATCTGTACAGTGCAGAAGGAGGCCCTTTGGTCCCTCGAATCTGCGCTAACCCTTCGAAAGAGCACCCCACATAGGCCCAATCCCCGCTCTAGCCCTGTGTCCCCACCCAACCTTTGGACACTAAAGGGAAATTTAGAATGGCCAACCACCTAACCTGCACATCTTTGCACTGTGGAAGGAAGCTGGAGCAACCAGAGGTAACCCACGCATACAAGGGGGAAAGTGCAAACTCCATACCGAGAGTCACCCGTGGTCGGAATCGAACTTGTGTACCTGACGCTGTGAGGCAGCAGTGCTAACCATGGAGCCACCATGCCGCCCCATGTAATCCAGTTTTAGTTTCACTTTTGCTCTGAGCAGAGCACTCACGCACACACAGCTCTGATGTCTTCAGGCTTTATACCTACACAAAACTGTTCTCATGTGCCGACTATTAATAAATGAACCCACTACGTGTTTGCCCAATCCCTTATGAACTATTGGTGTCTTGGGTCTTATACAGTAAATTAGCTCAAGATGTTATATTATTATAATAATATGACTGTTTCTGACAGCAAACAGTGGTGCTGTGAAGACCCCAACAGGATATCATTGAGTGAAGCCTGATACTTGTTTATCTGCACAATGAATGTTGCAAGTAATATGTAAAAGATAGAAATGATTTCATGTGCGAGTTTTCAAGGAAGGCAGAAATAACCTTGGCTAGGATCTGGCCACAATATCCTCCTTGGACAAACGTGAAAAAGCAAAGAAATGTAACACTTGTGTTGTGCGGTTCTTTTAGAGAATTGGTTGATTGATACAAAAAGTGTGCATGGCATCCTTAGAAAGAAAGAGGTGAGATCTGCAATAGGGTACTTAGAACAGCACCTTCATCGTCATATTCAGTTGTGGCAATGCTGACAGCATTCTGCAGAGGCAGAGGGCCAACATGTCTATATACAGGGTCCATGCTGCTTTGCCTCTAAGCCCAGCAGGGAAATGTGGAGGACAATCTGTCCCTTCCTAAACATTACTAACTACCTGGCTGTTTGGGGCTGCCTAGCTGTCACACAGAACGGGAGGTGGTTGTTCACATGCAAGAGAAATCATGTGAAGACAGGCAGAGAATCGAGATCTCACACCATGGTCTAGGCCAGGTTTAAAAAATAATTTGATTTAGGGATCATGTAAGTTTATAAATAATGGCGGCTGGGAAAGACTTTCTGGTCCATCCAGCCTGTCTCACACAACTGTGATGCCTTCTGCATCATAATACATCCAACTCCTCACCTCAACTGAAAGGCAATATGTTGAAGATTACTCAAATTTTTGCAAAGTTACATAGAATGTTTTCAACTTCAACTTGCCTGTGATAAGATGGTTTTCTGCAGCTAAAGCAAACGGTGCTGAGAGCAATTAATCAATTAATTGAGAAATGGCGGGAACTTTGTTTCCATTCATTTAAATACATTTAAGTAAAATTAAATAGCTTAACACCATACCTTTCAGCCCTGTGTGATATTCCCCACTGGGGAATATGATGTCATACCGGTGCTATTTACTACTGGCTTTCGAACACATAAAACAGTTGTGATAGAATCTAAGAGTCATAGACGTCTACAGCATAGAAAAGGCCCTAACTTGTCTAATGCCATTTTCCAGCAGTTGGCTTATAGCCTTGTATGCCTTGGCATCGCAAGTTCACATCTAATACTTCTTAAATGGTATGAGGGTCTCTGCCTCCATCACCTTTTCAGGCAATGAGTTCCAGATTCCCATCACCCTCTGGGCGAAATAGATCTTTCCTCACATCCACTCGAAACCTCCTGTCCCTTACCTTAAATCTATGCCCCCTGGTCATTGATCCTTCCACCAAGGGGAAAAGGTTCTTTTACTCGATCTACGCCCCGCATAATTTTATACATCTCAATCATGTTCTCCCTCAGTCTCCTCTGCTTCAAGGAAAACAATCCAAGTCTATTCAATGTCTCTTCATAGCGAAATCTCTCCAGCCCAGTCAACATTCTGGTAAATCTCATCTGCACCCTTTCCAGTGCAGTCACACCCCTCCTATAATGTGGATTCCAGAACTGCGGATAGTACTCTAGCTGTAGCCTAACCAACATTTCAGACAGTTCCAGCATAATCCTCCTGCACGTAAACTCTATATCTTGGCTAATAAAGGCAAGTATACCATATGCCTTCTTAACCACTTTATCCACCTGCCCTTCTACCTTAAGGGACCAGTGCACATGCACACCAAAGTCCCTCAGATCCTTGGTGCTTCTCAGGGTCCTGCCGTTTATCATGTATTCCCTTGCTTTGTTTGTCTTGCCCAAGTGCATCACCTCACACTTATCCGGATTGAATTCCATTTGCCACTGATCAGCCCACCTAAACAGTCTGTCTATATCCTCCTGTAATCGGAGGTTAACCTCCTCACAATTTACCACCCAAATTTTTGTTTCATCTGCGGACCTACTGTTCAAACTTTCAACATTCATTTCTAAATTGACTGAACAACCTGAGGGTACAGAGGTACTTGGAGGCTCCAGTGTTGAGGGCCGAGACTGGGTAGTGCCCTTTGGCACCTTGGCAATGCCTCCACTTTAGAATCATAGAATTTACAGTGCAGAAGGAGGCCATTCGGCCCATCAAGTCTGAACCAGCCCTTACAAAGAGCACCCTACTCAAGCCCACATCTCCATCCTATCCCCGTAACCCAGCAACCCCCACTTAACCTTTTTGGACACTGTGGGCAATTTAGCATGGCCAATCCACCTAACCCGCACATCTTTGGACTGTGGGAGGAAACTGGAGCACCCGGAGGAAACCTACGCAGACACGGGGAGAACGTGCAGACTCCGCACAGACAGTGACCCAAGCCGGGAATTTAACCTGGGACCCTGGTGCTGGTAAGCAACTGTGCTAACCACTGTGCTACCGTGCTGCCCACCAACTGATTGAGCAATCAGTCAAATGCCTGGGCAGATCTGCCATGGGTCTTTGCTCTTCAAATGGTATAAAACAGTCTCAACAATGTTGAATTTAGGTCCCAAAACTTCTTCAAGTCCTTAAACAGAGCAGTTTCCTGCTTATATAGGACCTGCTGCAAATAGTTTTGTTGAAGTAGTTTATATATCGAGGGCTGGATTCCCCATTTCAGAGACTGCGTGCTGATGCTGGGACTGAATTGTGGGTTTTTACGGGCTCAATAGCAGCGTCGGTCCCGGGGTAATTCAAGACATACTAATGGACCTGCATCAGTGCATTAGCTCACTGGGCTAAATCGCTGGCTTTTAAAGTAGACCAAGGCAGGCCAGCAGCATGGTTCGATTCCCATACCAGCCCCCCCGAACAGGCGCCGGAATGTGGCGACTAGGGGCTTTTCACAGTAACTTCATTGAAGCCTACTCGTGACAATAAGCGATTTTCATTTCATTTCACTAGTATGGTTTGAACTGATGCTGCTGTCGGATTAACTCTGGACAGGATTGACACTGGAGTGCCTGACAAGCTGGAGCTGCATGTAAACACTCCACTGTGCGCACACACACACTCATTGCAGCCAAGAATATGCGACCTGCGAGAACAGTCCCGAGATTTGCCAGTGCAGAGCTGGAGATACTGCTGAATGCAATGGAGGAGAGGCGGGACACTCTGTTCCCCGGAGTGGGAAGGTAACTGCCACCCGCCGACGTCAACGGGGCCTGGGCGGAGGTGGTAAAGTCCATGAGTGCCGTGGGCCCCACCGCCAGGACCGGGCAGCAGTGCAGGAAGAAGCTGCATGACCTTCTCAGGGTGGCTAGGTTGAGTCACCACTATCACCTGCTGCCTCTGGCACCAACCCCCTCCACCACCACAATCCTCCTGCCGAAGGACCGGTATGCAGCGCTGGGTGAGGTTGGGCAACACCTCAGGCCAGCCAAGTTGAGTCAACACCACAGTAAGCCTGGCACTAACCTTCGTCCCGCACACTTGAACCCCTCCCCTGCACCTAGAGAGTGATCGAACCCCACCCTTCACCACATGCCAACATCCATACCGCCAGCTATGGCTGGGAGCACTGCACACACAGGCCACTGGCCCTGGGCCCCCTGTGGTGCCCAGCACCCTGCACCATCCCAAAGACACACACCTTGGCTGGGCACTCCTGGGGCAATATCTGGTGCACACCACGGAAAAGTAGCGGCACATCAAATGAAGGTAGAAAGCCCGAGAGGGCGGACAGTAGGCCCCAGTGCCGTCCAGACAGGTCTCGGGCTTCTGGAAAAGGTGGTCCCATTAATGTTTGAGATGGAAGCGCAGAGCTGGGGAATACAGGAGGGGGTTTCAGCAACCATCCAACGCCTGCTGGTGCAGTTGGAGGAGTTCAACCATCTGCAGGGACCGACCATACATACCTCGCAAGCCAACACCGCATGGGTGGCATCTATGGTGGAGGCCTTAGGTGCAAAGGAATCAGCCATGGGTCAAGATGTCCAAGACCTGGGGCACAGTGTGCAGGTGACGGCCGAGCCACATGAAAGGGCGGCCATGTCGCAGGTCAGCCAGATACCAGAGCAACATGGACATTGCAGTGGCACATCAGAGCTTGGCGCAGTCACAATAGGTCATGGCTGCAGGCATTGACGGCATTGGCCAGGTGCTGGCTAACCTGAGCCAGTCCCAGCGGGACCTGGCATGGTCACTGAGTGACATGGCACGGTCCCAGAGGGGCTTGGCAAACTCCCAGAGAGGCACAGTCCCTGTGCTCTATGGCCGCAAGCATGGAGACCCTGGTCAAGAAGAGAGTGGGCCTCCAGGACTGGCAATGCCAGATGATGACAGAGCACCCAGATCGCTTCGGCTACACCCCCATCCCAGGGAGAGGCCTGGGGGCCATTGGGCACCATGAAGGAAGAGGGGTGATGAGGCCCATGCCAATGACCGCAGGGGAGGTGCCGGAACACTACTGCGCCTCTAAATACCACCACCTGTCCCTGGCGCATCTGATGGGCAGAGGGCAGAAGAGGATGGCAGCATGTCACGTGTGACACCCAGAAGACTGCAAGGCCCAGTTGCTCCAGAGGACATCCGCCAAAGGGGACCCAGGTTGCAGGGAAGATACACAGCCGGCCACCTCTACTTCCAATCAACAGCCTGGGAGACCAGCTGCAAGGAGGTTAGAAACATAGACACCAGTTAAGTTGGCAATAGATTAGCAATAGAGCATAAACACCTGGGCATACAGTGGTTAGCACTGCTGCCTACGGCGCTGAGGACCCGGGTTCTCCTCGACCCCCTGGCCATTAAGAGGCCACCTATGGGCTCGCCCTCGGAGGTGGCAAGGGACGGGCCAGATATGTAGGGACGCCATGTGGTAGGGCCTACGTGATGAATGACCCACCACCGCACACACCCCCAGCACCCCCGGCATTGAGGGGTGGTGGGAAATGTGGTGTGCGATGAGGGATGGGACCTTTGAGCTGCTGGCGGCCAGGCCTCCTAGTCAGTGAATCTGGAGACAATCAGATTGTCCCGTGCATGGTAAGCCCTGGCACACCTGTTGTGCGGTCTCCTGTGCCTGCCCAGGGCCCATGCCCTGCCCATCCTGGCCCTCCTCCTGGGATGAGACGTGGTATTCTCTCTCCTCCTCCATCATGTCGCTCCTCTGCTGCGCGATGTTGTGGAGGACATAGCAGGCTATCATGATGTGGATGATCCTTCTGGGGCTATACTGGAGGTCCCCTCCTGAGCAGTCCAAGCAGCTGAACCGCACCCTCAGCATGCTGATTCACTGCTCGATTACGCCCCTGGTCACTCCAGATGCATCGTTGTAGCGGTTCTCTACATTGGACTATGCCCTCCGAATAGGCGCCATCAGCCACAACTGCAGCAGATAACCCCTGTCGCCCAGGAGCCAACCCGTCACCCAGTGGAGCACATCGAATGTGTCGGGCTTCGCCGAGTGGGTGAGGATGAAGGTGTCCTTCACACTGCTCGGGTATCAGCCGCAGACATGCATGATGTGCAGCCAGTGGTCACACACCAACCGCACGTTCAGCTTTTGGTTCATGTGGCAGTGTTCATGCGTCCCGTCGATCACCCTCTGAACATGGGGCATCCTGGCGATGACAGCGAATCCCGCTGCCTGGGCTACCTGGTGGGCTCGGTCCATATCCAGGTGGATGTATTGTGTCACCGTGGCATATAGGGCCTCTGTAATGATATGGATTCACTGGAGCACGGAGGATTGGGATATCCTAGACAGGTGCCCACCAGGCGTCTGGAAGGACCCCATTGCAAAGAGGTTCAGGGTCACCTTCACGGCTACCAGGATTGTGTGTCCTCACCCATATCCCCGCGGTTCCAGATGCACCATGATCTGGTACAGATGTCTCACGGTTTCCCTACTCAACTGCAGTTGGCCGTGGCACGTTTGGTCCGGCAGGTCCTCGTGCCACAATACACACAAGGTCTGATGCGATGCCTCTGTCCCACCTCCTCCTCGGCCTGTTGGGCAGCTGGCTCTCGATTATCATTGCCTGACTACTGCTCCTCTGGTCAGGCGCCTGTTCTGCAGGGTCCTCCCCGAGCAGCTCTTGCTCATGCAGCCTCAGTACTGTGGCGGCTAGGCAGATGCCAACCACTCCTGGTTTGATACCAAAGTCCATTCTCTGCAGGGGGTAAAAGGCAGACATGTTCGCAAGGTGAGTACTCCCATACCCAACCAGGACCAATGGGCTACACGATGGGCCTGTCCTGTACTGCAACCTTTGCCCCTGCATATCCCCCCACACCAGCATTCCCACCCCCAACCCCGGTCATTCCCTCTGACACTTTGCCCTCTGCACTGCACCCCTGGCCTGTCAGTTCCTGGTACTAGGGGACCTCTGACCCCGCCACCCATCCCCGCTGGCAGGGTACCAGTGGCTGGCGCTACCCATGCCAGAGGTATGCTCTGCAGCCTCTGCCTTGCGCCCTCCTTTGGGATCCACTGTAGGTGAGCTATGTGCTACCCAGCCAGCAGGGTGACACCGTGTTGTGGTTGGTGTGGGTGTAGTACATCACCGATTGGCGCCATGCTTGATGGCATGCATGTGGGCAGGGCCCGTGGGCCGGGCTCAGCCAGGGTGATGAGCACCTGTTTGGACTGTAGCTGTGCTGTAAAATGGGACTTTTGTGTGGTGCACCGGTTGTGTCTACGTTTCTGGGGGCAGGATGGATGGGGGCAGGGGCACAGTGGACAGCAGGGATTGGTGGTACTGCCGGTGGGCTAACTGAGGGGCAGTGTGCCATGGAGGGCACCAACACCCATGGTGCATGCGTCCGCTGGGTGAGGCATACTCCTTGACACCCCTGCCGCCTCTGTAGTGGGAATAAAGCTGGTGGGTCATGGGTACACTGTGCCATGCCCATACCATTGATGGATCGGCAGGGTCTGTGGGCTCTTCGGGGGTGGGGGGGGTGGGCCTGAGGTGGCACTCATGCTGGTAGCACTCTGCATATTTATGGTCAGTGGAGTGCACAGCCAGATTGCTGCCTTGAAAGCAGCGGCAATGACTGGACAATTTACAAGCCCATTTATGCCGCTATCGAATCTCTGGAGCATGGCGTTCTGTTGGGTGCCTGGCGCCGAGCTCGATTTTCGGTTGACGCGCTATTCTCTGTCCAATCGCAATTTGCAATTCCAGTGTTGCTGGTTGGAGAATCCTGCCCACAGGGTGGGATTCTCCGTCCCGCCGCACCACATTTCTGTCTCACCCTGCCGGCGGGATGCTCTGTTGCGCCGGCTGGTCAATGGGGTTTTCCATTGTGGGGCAGCCCCACGCCGTCAGGAAACCCCCGGGTGCCGGCAAAACGGAGCATCCCGATGGCGGAGAATCCAGCCCTGTGGCTTTAGGAGTAGCTCCTGTTTCTTCTGCAGTGAGTAACTCACCTCCTGACTCCCCAAAGACTGTCCACCATCTCCAACGCACAGGTCTGATGGAAAACTCTCCACTTGCCTGGATGAGTGCAGCTCAAGAAACTCAATGCCAGCCAGGACAAAGCAGCCCACTTGATTGACGGTGCACACAACACAATAAACACTCACTCCCTCCACTACTGATCCTCAGTGGCAAAATTATGCACCATATGTAAGATGTACTGCAGAACTCACCAAGCTCAAAAGAAGCTCCAAACCTGCCACCTCTACCACCTAGAACAACAAGGGCAGTTGGCGCATGGGAGCACCAACGGCTGCAGGTTTCCCTCCGAGCCACACACCACCCTGATTGGAACTATATATCCCTGTTCCTTCACTGTTGCTGAATCAAAATCATGAAATTCCCTTCCTACCAGTACTGTACATCTACCTGCATCAGATGGATTGGAGCAGTTCAAAACATTTTCTCGCCGCCACCTTCCCAAAGACAACTCAGGATGGGCAACATATTGTGACAATGATGCCCATATCCCCATGACAGAATTTTTAAAATGTTTACGTCCTGCTTTAAATTCAGGAATGATTCAGGAATGAAATGGCTGAGACTCAGATTGGTTGTAAAGAGGTGAAGAACAATCTACTGAAACTGTCACTGATCATTGGTCACTAAGGGCAATTTATCATGACCAATCCACCTAACCTGCATGTCTCTGGACTGTGGGAGGAAGCCGGAGCACCCCCACGCAGACACGGGGAGAACGTGCAGACTCCGCACAGGCAGTGACCCAGCAGGGAATCGAACCTGGGACCCTGGTGCTGTGAAGCCACAGTGCTGTCCACTTGTGCTACCGTGCTGCCGGAAGGTCCTGGCGGGGTTATCTGGTTCGCCAGCCGCGTGCTTCTCGGCCACGCGCTGTTTGCTGGCGGCGGGATTCTATCTTCCCGTTTATTGTTAATGAGATTTCCCACTGTAACCACCCCACACCACTGGGAAACCCATGGGTCGGAGTGTGCTGTCGGTGAAAAAAGGGAATTGTAACGGCTGGAAAATTCTGGTTAGGATCATTCCTATTTCAAGTATTTTAGTGACGCTGTAACTCATCATAGATTATCATAGAATTTACAGTGCAGAAGGAGGCCATTCGGCCCATCGAGTCTGCACCGGCTCTTGGAAAGAGCACCCCACCCAAGGTCAACACCTCCACCCCATCCCCATAACCCAGCAACCCCACCCAACACCCAGTAACCCCACCCAACAGGAAGGGCAATTTTGGACACCAAGGGCAATTTATCATGGCCAATCCACCTAACCTGCACATCTTTGGTCTGTGGGAGGAAACTGGAGCACCCGGAGGAAACCCACGCACACACGGGGAGGATGTGCAGACTCCGCACAGACAGTGACCCAAGCCGGAATCGAACCTGGGACCCTGGAGCTGTGAAGCAATTGTGCTATCCACAATGCTACCGTGCTGCCCATTTAAAACATTTGAAGTTGTAACAGGTGAGTAAAAATTGTACAGAGGAATTTCAATTAAAGAATTAAGCATTTATTAAGCAATTCCTACAGTACATCAGTAAGTACACTTTTAAAATATTTTATTGCCTGTAATGTGTTTGGGAAATCGGTGTTATGAAAGACATTGGGCAGGATCTACTAGTCACGCTGCGCCCGAAAAGCAGCACACTGAAGCACAACGTGGCAGGTAGCTGCAGGGAGACCCCGCTCCCGGGATCTACCCGGCTCATTACGCCTCAGAATATCTGATGAGATCTCGTCAAACGTCACAATGTGAAGCCCACCCATTGTGGGCGGGATCACTTATTGGCAAATCTGCAGATTAGACAGCTAGTTGCACTCTAACATGCAGTACCTTGAGGTAACCAAGGCGTTGGGACCTAACTCCTTCGTCTTGGAGACCTCAAGCAAGCACCGATCAGAGCTCGTCACCACAAATGGGGGCCAGACGGAATGGCACTCGTGGGTGTCTCCCAGGGGATCAGAGGTCCCCAGGTGCTTACCTTCTGGGCAGGGTGGTACCCTAGCATTGTTGGTGCCACCTAGGAACCCTGGTACCAACATCCTGGCACTGAGTGTCCAGGAGGCACTGCTAGCTGGCAGGGACACTGCCATCATTCCAGGCTGGCAGTGCCAAGGTGCCAAGCTGGCATTTTTCTTGCGGCGGTGATTGCGTCGGGGAGTGCTCAGTCTAGGTGTAAAGGTTGCGGGGGCCTGGGGACCCCTTTATGGTGAATTCAGGCTTGGGGGGGTTTCAGGGGTCACGTCGGGAGTTCAAGAGACGGGGCGCCATTTAAAATTGGTGTCCCGAACTCTTGCTGCCCTGAGGAGTTCTGGTAAGCGGAGCTCCTCAGTGCAGATTATGTGGCTGAGAGTGTTCTCGGGCGCACAATCCCCGCTGAGGCATCGTATCCAACTGGATAGCCGACAGATTGCGGGGTATTTCTCAGCGCTGTGAGCGCCGGGAAACATACGGCTAAATGCGCTCGCTATGGGACGCTGTTCCCATTTGGTTAAGCCGGGTCCATTATATAAATACAAGTTTTAATTTTTGTTTCCTTTTAAACATTTATTTTCTGACAGCTTAGTTCTAACAACATTATTTTTTAATGACCAACAATCAGAATTGAATTGGATGGAGAACTATTTTGCTGGGTAAATTTCATTGACAGGTACAGCAGAGCAGTCGGCAAATGCATTGACTTGCATGGAAATATATTTATGACTGAGTGATAGACTAAAGTTAATAGGTTGTGGAAAATTGTAAGTTGCAATAGATCTATGCAGATACAATACTGTTGATATCCAAAAACTGAAGTCTTGCAAATCAAGCAAAGAATCACTCTAGTACTGAAATTTCAGGCAAACTAATTCATCAATCTGTCTTTCTGCTGTTAAAGCAGATCTTGATCCCATGACTGGTATCCTTTGGATATACTGAAATGGCAACATCCATGATGAGGACATCCTTGATTTCAAATCAAGTGCATGGCAGCACTTGCATGGAAACACCATTACCTGCATGTTCCCTTTTGAGACACACACCACCCTGATTTGGTACTATCCCCGTTGTCCCTTCATTGCCACTGAGTCAAAGTCCTTCATTTGTTTTGCGACTCCTCAGATAATGAACAGTCCATGTCCAAATGCAGCAAGACCTGGATAATATTCAGGCTAGGGCTGACAAGTAGCAAGTAACATCTGTGCCAAGCAAGTGCCAGGCAATGATCATCTCCAACAAGAGAGAATTTAACCATCATACCTTGACATTAATGGCATTACTATCACTGAATCTCCCATCATCAATTGCCTGGGGTTTAACATTGACCAGAAACTGAACTGGACTAGCCATATAAAAACTGTGGCTACAAGAACAGGACGGAGTCTAGAAATCCTGTGGTGAATAACTCATCTCCTGACGCCCCAAACCCTGTTCACCACCTACAAGTTGTCATGATATTCAAACAGACATCATAACACATACATAATGATAGACAGACCAACGGACCAATTAGCACACATAACACGACAGCCAATCACAGACAAGAGCAGACACAGTATAAGACAAGAAACACGACACTTCCTGGGCAGTCCATCTGGAGACAGCACAGGGCCAGGACCAGGACCTCATAGCAAGGCACTCACACCGTCACAACGTGCTGAGTACCAAGTCTGATGTATAAATAGTTAAATGGAATAAAACTGCGTTGTACCAATCGCAACCATGTTGGTTCGTCTGTACCTCAGAGCACCCAACACTTCACAAGTCACATGTCAGGAATGTGATGGAATACTCCTCACTTCCCATGGGACATGCTGCTGGAACAACACTCAAGAAGCTTTAAACATAAAAACAGAAAATTCTGAAAATACTCACCAGGTCTGGCAGCCTGAGAGAGATAAAGAGTTAATGATCTGAATGTTTCCCACATTGAAGACGCTGCGCTGTTGGGACTGGAAGTGACAGCTGATCCGATGCTGGCAGATGGCAGGACCCTGCAGCAGCATTTCACGAGCAGTGGCGAATTAACAGGTCGAAACGTGACTGCCTTTCAATTGAAGATAGTAGCCCACCTCCCAGGGCCTCCGGCCCAAGCAGAGGTCTGGGTGCTCAGCAGCCTTAGAAGTGCCACCACTGATGGTGGCCATTGCCTAGGCTGCAGCTTTTGAATGAAGGCACCTCTACGGTGAAGTGCACAAGTGTCAGCATCATAGCCACAAGGGCAGCTACTGCCATCGGGGGCCCCTCTTTGGGTTATGGAGTGGCCATCAAGGAGGCCATCGCTCTACCCTGGAAACCCAATGGGAGGTTGCCATGGTTTACTTGTCCCACATAAGCATGGCCCTTCCCCTCATCAGAAAAATGCAATTGGGTGGAGAGGTTGTTCCATTATTGGACACTTAAATGGGTCAATTGGCCACCCGGTGGGCGGCCATGTCCCTGTGATTCCTGCGGCTGGCAATCCCACGAGGCAGTGGGAAGATACACTATCCCCTCATGATGCTTTCCTCACCGCATTACCAGCAGTCCCATGTCCCAGCCCATCAATATAGGGCTGGAAAATCCAGTCTAACATTTCAGCTCGATGACCTTTCATCAGAACATGATTAACAACGTAAAATGTCAACTCTGTTTCTCTCTCTACAGAATCTGAGCATTTCTAGCATTTTCTGTTTTTCCTTCAGATTTCCAGCATCTGCATGTTCATTTTCTGTGATTCCTATATGAGGACACCACTGTCCATTTAAAAACAAACATTTCCCTTTCTTTCAGCATTCAAAAATGTTTTATTCTTTATTTTTCCTACAAAAGTGGATAACTTCACATTTCACTACATTGTATTCTATTTGTCCTGTTCTCGCCCACTCACCCAATCTCTTTAGTTCCCTTTGCAGCCTCTTTACAGCCTCCTCACCACTTACTTTTCTGATTAAATTTGTGTCATCAGCAAGCTTGTATCAACTGCATTCAATGCCCTTATCTAAGTTATCAATATAGATCGTAAATAGATATGGCCCAAGTACTGCTCAAACAGGAAGGTATAATTTGGGTGTTGGCTCCTCAGCAGGAGGCTGTAACCACCCATGGTCTTCAGGGAACAATTTTCCTGCCTCAACCCCAACAAATAACAAGGCCTTAGATACCTCGGCTTCACAAGGGCCCAGAGGCCGAATTTTACAGCACTTCGCGGGCACACTCCCAACCCAAACATGCATAAAATTACACGTGATGACTTTGGGCATGCATCCCGATGTCATTGCGCATGCGCATACTACTGAGGTCAACAGGTGCATGTGGGAGTCACAGCCGCATCCGCTGACAATTAAAGGGCCAATCAGGGGCTGGTTTAGCACAGGGCTAAATAGCTGGCTTTTAAAGCAGACCAAGGAAGGCCAGCAGCATGGTTCAATTCCCGTACTAGCCTCCCCGAACAGGTGCCGGAATGTGGCGACTAGGGGCTTTTCACAGTAACTTCATTTGAAGCCTACTTGTGACAATAAGCGATTTTAATTTCATTTCATTTTCAATTAAGGTAATTAAAAAGCCTATTGACTGAGATTTTACATTGCTCACTGCAATTTTGAACTCTTCGCATTGCCAAAAAGGGCAGGCAGGCATTATGTTTTTATCAAGTGTTCATCCAGTAGCAGTTTAAAAGGCCCCCGATATGCAAGCATGTTCATTTTGCTTTAGGTATTGCTTCTGCCAAATTTCTGAGTTTTGTCACAATTCCTTTTGTTTGCATTAGCTTTGCAAGCTGGTTCGCCTATGAATCTGTGCCAGAGTTCAGTTAGTCCATACCATGGGGAACATTGATGTTTACAAAAGATATTTGAACCTTGAAAATCCATGGCCATTTGGCATATTGGCACTGTAATTATATGGGAATGGAGAGGGGTGCTAAGCTGAGGGTAGGGGCTCTCTGGACATCAGAGGCCCAGACCTTCATTATGAACCAACATATAGATACTGCAGATTTGTCATTGGGAGTGTCCCAACTGGGCAGATCTTGCATAATTTAAAGCTGTTTCTTGAAAAGAGCTCCCCTACAAAAGGGAAGCACACTTTGTTGTAGTCCTCAGCACCCGCTCCCTCATGTGTTCCCCACCATGGCCACTAGCCCTAGCTGCACTAACTCAGCAGATCGGTCCAGTGCTGCTGCAATAGTGGGTAGACTAAATGAACCCTTGTGTGCCAAGTTGGAGCATTCTACTCTTTGGAGTTAATTGGGTTAGTTCATTAGGTTGTCTGTTCAAGTGCCACTCCACAGAGTTGTGCATGCGGGCTTCCAGTCCCAGCACAGTCCTCAGAAAGTGCTGCACTTCCTGGTGCCAGTGTTCAGGTGAGATGTTAATCTGAGAACACGTCTACCCTCTCAGATAGATGTAAAACATCCAAAGTTGTTGTCTATGGGAACTTGCTGAGCGCAGATAGGTGGGCCACCACATTTTCCACAATATAGTAGTGACCACACCTCAAGAAGCACCGAGGCACACTTTGGGAAGCCATGAAGTCATGAAAGCTGCTGGAGAAATGCTTATTCATTATTTTTTCTGAATTAAGTGCATGCAGGAAACCCCTTACCCAATTCTTTCTCCCTTCCCCAAGAGCGCTACCACAGCTTCCCTACTGATGCCACAAAGTTTAGGTGGATCCGTGACAGATAATGGTTGGGGCGTATTTCAGAGTTCTTATGCAGTGAGTTAGTGAACGTTTTAGTCAAGGTCAGGGGCGGGTTTCTCCGACCCCCCCCGCCAGACCGGAGAATCGCCAGGGGGGGCGGCGTGAACCCCACCCCGCTGCCCCAACGCCAGCTGCCGGATCCTCCGGTGCTGATTTTTCAGCGGGGGCAGGAATCGTGTCACGCCAGTCGGGGGCCGATGGCAGTGGCCCCCTCGGCGATTCTCCGCTCCGCGATGGGCCGAGTGGCCGCCCGTTTTTGGCCAGTCCCACCGGCGTAAATCAAACGTGGGGCGTCATTCTCCGACCCCCCCCAGCGGGTCGGAGAATGGCCGTTGGCCGGCGTGAATTCCGCCCCCGCCGGTTGCCGAAGTCTCCGAAGGGACAAAAGTCGGCGGGGCGTCAATGGCGCCGCACACCTCGGAGAATGGCACGGGTGGGCGCAAGGCAATCGATTTTGGGCCTGTCGATATTCTCCCGTCCGGATGGGCCGAAGTCCCGCTGACGTGATGACGGGTCACGTCGGCGTAAATCAAACCTCCTTTCAATCGGCGTCAACCTGTGCTCAAGGTTCACGCCGACCAGCGTGGAGGTGGGTGACGGCCTGGGGGGGTTGGCCGCTGGACAGACGATGGCGTGGCCGCAGTCTGAATGTGTGGGGGAGAGGTGTGTGTAGGGTTTTGTGTGTGTGTGTGCAGCGGGGGGGGGGGGGGGGGGGGGTGGTTAGAGTGGGCTGGGCTCCGGTGGAGTGCCGGGAGGGGGGATGGGGTCCGTGCCGGGGAGGAGGATGGGGTGGGGGGGGGGGCATGCCGGGGAGGAGGATGGGGGGGGGAGCCGTGCCCGGGAGGGGGGATGGGGGGGGTCCGTGCCGGGGAGGAGGATGGGGGTGTCTGTTCCGGGGAGGAGGAGGATGGGGTCCGTGCCGGGGAGGAGGATGGGGGGGTCCGTACCGGAGAGGGGGGCGGGGGGGTCCGTGCCGGGGAGGAGGATGGGGGGGTCCATGCCGGGGAGGGGGGATGGGGCCCGTGCCGGGGAGGAGGATGGGGGGGGGGGGCCATGCCGGGGAGGGGGGATGGGGAGGTCCGTGCCGGGGAGGAGGATGGGGGGTCCGTGCCGGGGAGGAGGCTGGGGTCCGTGCCGGGGAGGAGGATGGGGTTGGGGGGGGGGCGTGCCGGGGATGGGGGATGGGGGGGTTCGTGGCGGGGAGGGGGGGTGCGAGGGCAAGTGAGTTGGTCCACCTGGCCAGGTGCCAGCCTCCAACAGTTGGACCCATGCGGTCCATGCCACCTGGCTGGGGGGAGGAGGGGGTATGGGCAATGATGACATGTCGTTGATCCCCCCGCCCCACCCCCCCCCCCCCCCACCAGGCCGTCATGTTTTCCGATCATCCAGCGATGTTGGCCGCCGTGGCGGCAGCCGCTAATGTCTATGTTGCCCTGGATGAGGAGGAGGAGGAGCGTGCCAGAGAGGCGGCGCAGGCTGCCGCAGAGGGGCAGATGGCAGCCGCTCAGGCTGGAGGGACACCTGACCGACAGGACGAGGAGGGGGAGCAGGACGTCGCGGCCCCACGGCAACGGAGGCACCCGAGGGCGCCCCATGTGTACAGGCCCCGGCATTCATACCAGGACCTCACGGACCGGGATTGCAGGAGGAGACTCCGGATGAGGCGGGAAACCGTGGCACACATCTGCCACCTGCTGGCACACCTGTCACCACGTGGCACTGGTGGGGGACACCCTCTCCCCGTGTCCGTCAAGGATACGGTGGCCCTGAACCTTTATGCAACGGGGTCATTCCAGGCACCGAGTGGGGACCTGTCCGGCATATCGCAGACATCGGTGCACCGGTGCATCCGGGCAGTGACAGACGCCCTATATGCCATGGCGCACCGCTACATCCACTTCCCTGTGGACCGGGCCAGCCAAGATGCCCGGGCCGTGGGCTTCTCTGCCGTGGCCGGGTTCCCCATGGTCCAGGGCGCGATTGATGGGATGCACGTCGCCGTGCGGCCACCTGCAGATAACTGGGCCGTGTTCACCAATAGGAAGGGGACCTATTCGATGAACGTACAGGTGGTCTGCGACCACCGCAAGATGATCCTGCACGTCTGCGCCCGTTACCCGGGCAGTGTACATGACTCATACTTGTTGTCGCGATCATACATCACTGGCATGTACGAGGGACGCCATCCCCGGCTGAGGGGCTGGTTGCTGGGCGACAGGGGCTACCCATTGCGATCGTGGCTGATGACACCTATACGGAGGCCACGCAATGAGGCGGAGAACCGCTACAATGATGCCCATGTAGCGACAAGGGGAGTGATAGAGAGGTGCTTTGGCGTGCTGAAGATGCGTTTCAGGTGCCTGGACCTCTCTGGGGGCGCCCTCCAGTATCGGTCAGATAGGGTCGGCCGCATCATTGTGGTGTGCTGCGTCCTGCACAATATAGCCCAGCAGAGCGGCGATGTGCCGCAGGCAGAGGAGGGCGGAGTGGAGGAGCAGCAGGAAGAGGCCCAGTCCTCTCCAGATGAGGGGGATGGGGGCAATGGTCAGGGCAGACGGGCTAGACATGGGCGGGAGCTGTCCACCGTTACCGGCTGGGCCAGTGGGCACGGGACAGGCTGATAGCCGCCCGCTTCACTGACGAGGTGGGCGTGGGAATCGGGTAGTATGGCCACAGACCGCACACCATGGCCACAGCCGACCACCCACACCCTCCACCCATCCACCAACCCAGCACCCTCACCCCCTTCCCCAACCCCACCCACCCCACCCGCATGCACACTACCCCCTGATTGCCGATCCACCTGCGGCACAACGGGCCGGGCTCACACAGTTGCTGGTGGACGCGTGTCTATTGCAGGCCATGGAGGATGATGACAACCCGCCCTGCGGTGAGCTCCTGGCTCCACATCGTTGGACTATGACTGACCCATGGCCACAGTACCACCATCCACCCGGACCATCCCTGCATGCGGCTGTGACACTGCAGCGCACGGTCCCATCCTCTGCCTGGGGAGATGTTGATGGCGGCCCAGGGGGAAGGGGGCAGACTCACCTGGGGCTGAGGTAAGACCACCCCACACACACACTTGCGCTCAACATACATGACACCCCCCGCACGCTTTGGGCAGAGCACAAAGGCAGCTTCTGTAGGTGTAACAGGGGACCCGGGGCAGACCACAGCACCTCCTCCTCCCTCGGGGTGCCCGATGGCCCCCAGGCCTCTACATGGGTGGGGGATGCGAACGGACTGGCCATCCGACGCCCCCACGACATCTGCCGCTGCCAGTCCTGGAGGCCCGTGCTGGTATCGACAGGGGTCTGCAGGTTTGCAGCCATGGGGCTCAGGGATTGGCAAACCCTGTCTGTGACTGTGCGATGCCGGCTCGCACATGGCCAATGGCGCCGATGCCCTCAGCGATGGCCTGCTGAGACTGGGCCATGGCCTGCTGAGACTGGGCCATGGCCTGCAGAGACTGGGCCATGGCCTGCTGAGACTGGGCCATGGCGTTGAGCGCCTCTGCCATCTGGCGCTGGCACTGGCTCATGGCCTCCTGTGAGAGGACAGCCATGTCCTGGGCCACAGACGCCGCCTGCATGGAAAGCCCCAGGCCTCGCAAACCGTTCCCCATGTCTGACACCGTCGCACCCATTGCCTCCACCGCGGACGCCACCCGTGCGGTGTCGGCCTGGGTGGCACGCATGACCGGCACCACTCCCAGCTCCTGGACGCGGGTGGACTCCTCCACCTGCGACCGCAGCCGCCGCAAGCCGGCCGGCACCTTCTTCGCTCGTCTCCGGGTCGGTGGTTGCATCGGATCTATGGGTGGGTGTGGTAACTCCAGGAACCCGGGATCCATCTGGGCGGCAGATGTTCGCTTGGGCTGGGCTGCCCTCCGGCCGCCCGGCCTCTCTGCTGGTCCTACCCCCACCTGCTGTACCGGGACGGCTGTGTTGTGCGCACCAGTGAGTGTACCAGGCGCCTCATCACTAAAGTGCCCAACCGATGTGAGTGTTCTGCGATGGTGGAGGGTGTTGGTGACAGCAGTGGTGTTGTGTCGTGCTCTTCATCCCACTCTGAGTCCATGGCACTTTGGGGTGGGGGTTCGTCTCCACCCATCCACTCTGTGTCACTGTCCGGTATTTTGTTTTCCTGGGTAGTGCTGTCCCGGGTAGGGGTGTCCTGGGTAGTGGTGTCCTGGGTAGTGGTGTCCTGGGTAGTGGTGTCCTGGGGAGTGGTGTCCTGGCTCGGCTGTGACAGGGGCCTGTGGCTGCCCCTCTCGTCGCTGGGTGGCACACGCCTGCGTCGTCGCACCCACACGAGACGGGGGCGTCGTCTCCCTGTTTCTCCAGGTCTCTCCGTCTCCAGTGGTCTCCAAGGGACATCCTGCGGGCGTCGCATGCCGGAGGGTCCGGGTCTCTCCGTCTCCCGTGGTGTGCGAGGGGCATCCTGCGGGCGTCGCATGCCGGAGGGTCCGGGTCTCTCCATCTCCCGTGGTATGCGAGGGGCATCCTGCGGGTGTCGCATGCCGGAGGGTCCGGGTCTCTCCGTCACCCGTGGCCTCCGAGGGGCATCATGCGGGCGGTCTGCATCTGCGGGGATGGGTGCCTGGACGTTTGGTCCTGCGCTACACAATGAAGCATGTATGATTAGACACGCAGGCAGTGATCAGGTGATATGGGGGAGGGGGGTATAGGGGAGGGGGATATGGGGACGGGCTGTCGGTGGCTCACTTGCTGGTACGCCCCCGACCTCTGCATCAGCAACCTCCCGGTCCTCAGGTCCGCCAGCCAGTTCCAGGGCCCTTTCCTCGTGTTCGGTCAGTGGCCTCTCATCAGCGGGGCCTCCTCCAGTCCTCACATGCTCCCTAGTGTTGTGTGCGCGCTTCTCCTGTGGGGGGTGGTGGCAGGGGTAAAAGGCAACAGTGTTAGACAGGTATATGAATGCACGCCATCGGTTGCGCGTGCATTGCAGAGGTTAAGGTTAGGGCTGGATTCACTTGGGGAAATGGGGGAAGGCGGATATGGGGGAGGGGGGATATGGGGAGGGGGGATATGGGGGATATGGGGGAGGGGGGATATGGGGGATATGGCGAGGGAGGATATGGGGGATATGGGGAGGGGGGATATGGGGGAGGGGGGATATGGGGGAGGGGGGATATGGGGGATATGGGGGAGGGAGGATATGGGGGAGGGGGGATATGGGGGATATGGGGGAGGGGAGATATGGGGGAGGGGGATATGGGGGTAATGGGGGAGGGGAGGGGGGATATGGGGGAGGGGGGATATGGGGGATATGGGGAGGGGGATATGGGGTAGGGGGTTATGGGAGATATGGAGAAGGGGGGATATGGGGAGGGGGATATGGGGGAGGGGGGATATAGGGGAGGGGGTATATGGGGGTGGGGGGATATGGGGAGGGGGAATATGGGGGATATGGGAAGGAGGCTATGGGGGAGGGGGGATATGGGGAGGGGGAAATGGGGGATATGGGGAGGGGGGTTATGGGGGATATGGGGGTGGGGGGATATAGGGGAAGGGGGATATGGGGGATATGGGGGAGGGGGGTATGGGGGATATGGGGAGGGGGGATATGGGGGACATGGGGAGGGGGTATGGGGAGGGGGGATATGGGGGAGGGGGGATATGGGGAAGGGGGGATATGGGGTATATGGGAGGGGGATATGGGGAGGGGGATATGGGGGATATGGGGAGGGGGGATATGGGGGATATGGGGGAGGGGGGCTATGGGGAGGGGTGATATGGGGGATATGGGGAGGGGGGATATGGGGAGGGGGGATATGGGGGATATGGGGGAGGGGGATATGGGGGAGGGGGGCTATGGGGAGGGGTGATATGGGGGATATGGGGGAGGGGGGATATGGGGGATATGGGGGAGGGGGGATATGGGGGATATGGGGAGGGGGATATGGAGGATATGGATATCGGGCAGGGGGGGAGGCTAACCCCGGCTGCTCTGACGAGGTCATTCACCTTCTTGTGGCACTGGGTGCCTGTCCGTGGTGTCAGGGCCACAGCGGTGACGGCCTCTGCCACCTCCCTCCACAGATGCCGGCTGTGGTGTGGGGCAACTCTGCGGCCGTGCCCGGGATACAGGGCCTCCCTCCTCTGCTCCACTGCGTCCAGGAGCGCCTCCACATCCCGTGACTGGAACCTCAGGGTTGAGCGGCGGGCGGCCATCCGGTCGGGTGTTCCGGTCGGGTGGCGGGGAGCAGCGCGTCCTGATGAGCCGTGAAGCACGTGAGCAAGCGCGGATCCCGTCATGTCGCTGCTAGCCCATTCCGGGCCGGAGACTTTACTACGTTTGGGGTGGCGTGATGAAGGTCGGATTTGTGCCGTTTTGGCGCCAATCGGCGGACTTTGCGCCGATAACGGACAATTTCGCCCAAGGTCCTTACTGGCAGGACCTGGCTCTGCGGGCGGCCTGCAAAGTCCTCGGGGGGGCGCGGGGGGATCTGGCTCCCTGGAAGGAGCCGGATGGATACAAGTGCATGATGACCATAACTTTCACAGCCATAGGCAACCCTGTAATTGCCTGATTCTGAGGCTGCAATTGATGATAGATTTCAGTGAAAACTTGGGGCTGAATGTCATGGGTGCCGGGTGTGTACACTGAAGTGAAACCCCCCTCCACCCAACATCCCTGAAAAATGTGATATCACGCAAGAGGGCCAATGAAACCCTGTCCAGCATGTTCTGAGACACAGTATGAAGATGCACGAGGAAAAAAATCCATAGCCCAATTTAAAGATGAGCAGACGGCTTCTCCTCAGCGGCTTGGTCAATATTTATTGCTCAATGAACATCGCAAAAACAGATCATCTGGTAATTATCACGTTGTTCTTTGTAGGAGCTTGCAGCGTGTAAAATGACGACCACATTTCCTACATTACTGACTACACTTTAAAATTACTTGGTTGTGAAACACTTTTGAACAGATGTGACATGAAAGAGACATTTTTGTTTTGGTTTTAAAGAGGGCTGATTACATTTCATTCTCTTTATCCAGACAAATCAGGGGAAGCAAGAACAGAGTGTTTTCAAGATTACAGGCATCCCCATGGTGGAAGGAACTATTGAAAGCATACGTGTTGCTTTGAAGATGCTGCTTGTAAATTCAGAGATGTACTGCAACTGGAAGAGGTTTCACTCCCTCAGTCCCCAATTGGCCTGAGATAATGGTCTGCTAAGCCAGCTGCATTTGAGACACCACATGAAACCAGAGGGCACCTACTGGTGACTATCAACTCATAACTCTGATGCACAATCTAAGCACAAATGGGCAACTTGTAGTCAATAAACGGCATGCTGCCACAAAAATATCATTGCAAAGAACACTGGGGTGTATAAAAAGGGTTTTCACTGTCTCAGCTGCTCTGGGAGAGACTTATTCTCCAGAGCATGCATCAAGTAGACCAGAGTGGTCTACTGAATCTTCGCCATCATGAGGACACAGCGCTCTTGCCACCATGTATACAGCAAACAGCTGAGAATGAAGACAAGGAGGAGAAATTGAGGAAGCAACCGATAGATTTTCTTTACAGCACTTGCAACAGCAGAAACACTTTCCCTCTGTTATTCATCACTTCTGGACCACATTGCTAAAAGAAAAGCCACCACAGAACAAGGATTCCAAACCAAATTCATCCTTTATTGCATATATAATATAATTAATCACCTTGTGCATTCCCTTAGTGCCTGAATACCATGTGTCTTTGCCTGTGATAGTGATCCTACACCGTGCGACCATGTGGCTGCTAACTTTCAGTGGGGAAGGATGTGGATGGTCTTACGGGATGTCCTCAAGTAGTGGTAATCCTAGAAGGCCCTGTTTTGAACAGTACCATCTTGACATGGGCATCAGGAATCTGGGCGGCCTAGCTGACAGACAACAGCAAGTGGTGGAAGCACAAATGTTGTCATACTGAGAGAGGACTGCTGGTTTGTGCTCCAAGGTGCCACTGCCACAACACAAGGATTATGCCTGGACAATCCTAATAACGTGTTGGAGGATTGCTGCAAGGCCCTAAGCTCCTTTGAACACCAATATCCTCCAACATGATGGCAACAGTCTGAGCACATCAACAAGCTGAGCATGCAAGATTTCAGTCAGAGATTCCACTGCAGGTGCCAGACTTTGGGTTGAATTTAGTCGGCCTGAAGGGGGTCTCGCCCACAGGTCGGGGGATCAGCAGGAAACCCCGTTGGTTCCATGGGGAGGGTTGAAATTATTAATGCCCTTCGGGCATTTAAGTGAATTCCCCAGGATTCAGGACATGGGCAGTGGAAATCCTGTCTCTGACCATTCAGAGGCTGAGAGTGCGCGATTGCTTGTTCGCACCAGTGTGAGCAGTGACAACTGCTGGCACTGCACCCGCCAGAAGCCCTGACAGCTGAGTTTTGGATGACCTCAAGTTTATGGAGAGCAGGAAGTGTGAGACCAGCCTGAAGTGCGTTGGAGCGGTCAAGTGCATGGAAGGACCATTTAAATAAAATGAAAACAGAAAATGCTGAAAATCTGTGAAGGAAAGAAAAGTTAATGCTTCAGGTCACTGACCCCTTGTCAGAAGTTGATTCATGATTGACTGCGGTTTGGAAACCAACTTTCGAAATTACTCATCAGACTAAAGTTTTATTAAACAGGTATGTCTATTTTCTGTTGCATTTCATTGGTTTGCCTCACCTTACACTCAAGTTCCCCCTTGAATGCTTCAAATGCAACAAAAATGTACTGAAGAATACAGGGGAAAAGAGATTGTAATTTCAAATCTTAGTTTGAATTCTGATTTTAAACTCATAAGATGATTTGAACTTAAAGTCAAACTGATCCACCCTAACTCTATCTGAGTTTTATTCACTTCATCTATTAGAATATTTCCATTTTGCATGAGGGATGAGAATTACAGAGGCAGAGAGAGAGAGCAAAAAAAGGGGGGAAGAAAAGCAGATAACATATCAGAGTAACACAGAAAGGCAAGAAGAGGCGACAAAGTTCTACTTCCATAGGGCAACCAAAAGTACACAAGAATATTTATGTTGAAAATGTATATTGCAATGAACCTTGACCAGGAAGCAGCAAAGTAAGGAAAATGAGTAATGTCTTTAAAATGTCTGGCAAATCTGTAATTGTTTCCCAGAACACTTGAAAACACCTTCGAAACTTTACATCAATTGTAAAGGGATCAATTGTAATTTGGATAATAAGAAATATTGGTTCACATTACCTAGCTATCACTGACCAGGAACAGAAGTTAAGAAAGAAACTAGTGGGGTAGTAAACAGAAAGAAAGGAGTGCCACAAACAAAGGAGTTGAAGGGTGAAGACAATAAGCATAGAGATGCGTACACTAGGAGAAAGCAGAAATAAAAGGATGAACACATATAGGGCGGGATTCTTTAATCCCGTGGCAGAGTGTCCACGCCCCAAGTGGGCCGACCCAATGACTAATTCTGGCCCCTACAGGGGGCCAGCACGGCACTGGAGCAGTTCACGTATGCGCAGTGGCTTCCTTCGACGCAACATGGCGCAGGACTATAGGAAAGGAGGCCCCCAGCCAGAGAGGCCGGCCCGCCAATCGGTGGGCCCCGATTGCGGGCCAGGCCACATCGGAGGACCCCCGCGGGGTCGGATACCCCTCCCCCCAACAGGCCACCCCCCCGACCCTTACACGCCGAGTTCCCGCCGGTTGAGAGCAGGTGCGGATGCCGCTGGCGGGACTCGGTGATTTCACTACGGCCGCTCGGCCCATCCCGCTCTGCGGAGAATCGCGTGCCGGCGTCGGGGCGGCCACGATTCGCACCGGTCACGGGGATTCTCCGGCCCGGCCCCAGGCTGAGAGAATCCCGCCCATACTTCTTGCCAGGAGAAGAAGACAATCTCACTGAAAAAGAGTTCAGTTTTTCTATTTGGTAGAGAAGGAGACATGAGCCCTTGGAGGCACTAAGCAAGCTGGCTATAAAGGTTTAATTCCTGGGAAGATGTGTGAATAGCTTGGAGATGTCAAAGGGCTGAGTGTTTTCCCAGTGTAGCTAAATAGTGAACTGGGCTGTTAATGATGGGTCAGTTGAAAAGGAATTGTGCAAAGTTACACCATCAGGACTGGCCTGACCAGAGAGTGTGAGGGTTCATCGAAGTGTGCCTGGCTGATGATAATTGGACCCATGAAACTCAAATAGGAAGACTGTCATTTGATAGGACTCCTAACCTACCCTGCATAAATAAAGAACAGCATATTGTGGTTTTGTGCAGCTGTATAGTGCCACATTTGTACAGGGAATCAAGCAAATGTTTGTGGTCATGTAGGAACATCTTTGTTGTATCCAGTCTTTAAAGTGAAATTTACCTTTATATTTGAAGTATCATTAGCTGGTTATTTCATGTGTAATTTGTATTGGTTCTGATTTGTATAAAAGTAATAGCACAAAGTGGAAATATGTCAGTAATGTTTTCACTTGTAATTTGTTCAGATTACAAATTCAGCAAATTTGGTTATTTGGCTTACAGTTTTCCCACAGGAAAATAAAATTGCTAATAAAATTGCAGTTAATGATTCAGCATTTATTACCATGGCAAATTTCAGTACATAATAAAACATACAACGGTCAATAAATAGGATCATGGACAGTAGTACTGCAGTTCCTCTGTGTAGTGTCCTAGGCCAACCATTTTCAGCTGCTTCATCAATGACGTCCCTTCCATCATCAGGTCAGAAGTGGGGATGTTTGCGGATGGCTGCACAATTTCTAGCACGATTTGTGCCTCCTCAGATAATGAAGCAGTCCATGTCAGAATATGGTAGAATTCAGTCTGCAATTTGAAAGAAAGAAGGTAGAATCAGATGTAAAGGTGTTACAGTTAAATAAAGGTAACTACAGGGGCATGAGGGAGGAACTGACGAAAATCAACTGGGAGCAGAGCCTAGGGGGAAAGACAGTAGAACAGCAATGACAGGAGTTTCTGGGAGTAATTGAGGACACAGTACAGAGGTTCATCCCAAAGAAAAGAAAGGTTATCAGAGGGGGGATTAGGCAGCCATGGCTGCCAAAGGAAGTCAGGGAATGCATCAAAGCAAAAGAGAAAGCCTATAATGTGGCAAAGAGTAGTGGGAAGTCAGAAGATTGGGAAGGCTACAAAAACAAACAGAGGATAACAAAGAGAGAAATAAGGAAAGAGAGGATCAATTATGAAGGTAGGCTCGCCAGTAACATTAGTAATGATAGTAAAAGTTTCTTTAAATACATTAAAAACAAACGGAAGGCAAAAGTAGACATTGGGCCGCTCCAAAATGACGCTGGTAATCTAGTGATGGGAGACAAGGAAATAGCTGAGGAACTAAATAAGTACTTTGCGTCAGTCTTCACAGTAGAAGACATGAGTAATATCCCAACAATTCAGGAGAGTCAGGGGGCAGAGTTGAATATAGTAGCCATCACAAAGGAGAAAGTGCTAGAGAAACTAAAAGGTCTAAAAATTGATAAACCTCCAGGCCCAGATGGGCTACATCCTAGAGTTCTAAAGGAGATAGCTGAAGAAATAGTGGAGGCGTTAGTTATGATCTTTCAAAAGTCACTGGAGTCAGGGAAAGTCCCAGAGGATTGGAAAATCGCTGTTGTAACCCCCCTGTTCAAGAAGGGAACAAGGAAAAAGATGGAAAATTATAGGCCAATTAGCCTAACCTCGGTTGTTGGCAAGATTCTAGAAGCCATCGTTAAGGATGAGATTTCTAAATTCTTGGAAGTGCAGGGTCGGATTAGGACAAGTCAGCATGGATTTAGTAAGGGGAGGTCGTGCCTGACAAACCTGTTAGAGTTCTTTGAAGAGATAACAAATAGGTTAGACCAAGGAGAGCCAATGCATGTTATCTATCTTGACTTCCAAAAGGCCTTTGATAAGGTGCCTCACGGGAGACTGCTGAGTAAAATAAGGGCCGATGGTATTCGAGGCAAGGTACTAACATGGATTGACGATTGGCTGTCAGGCAGAAGGCAGAGAGTTGGGAAAAAGGTTCTTTTTCGGAATGGCAACCGGTGACAAGTGGTGTCCCGCAGGGTTCAGTGTTGGGGCCACAGCTGTTCTCTTTATATATTAACGATCTAGATGACGGGACTGGGAGCATTCTGGCTAAGTTTGCCGATGATACAAAGATAGGTGGAGGGGCAGGTAGTATTGAGGAGGTGGGGAGGCTGCAGAAAGATTTAGACAGTTTAGGAGAGTGGTCCAAGAAATGGCTGATGAAATTCAATGTGGGCAAGTGTGAGGTCTTGCACTTTGGAAAAAAGAATAAAGGTGTGGACTATTTTCTAAACGGTGACAAAATTCATAATGCTGAAGTGCAAAGGGACTTGGGAGTCCTAGTCCAGGATTCTCTAAAGGTAAACTTGCAGGTTGAGTCCGTAATTAAGGAAGCAAATGCAATGTTGTCATTTATCTCAAGAGGCTTGGAATATAAAAGCAGGGATGTACTTCTGAAGCTTTATAAAGCACTAGTTAGGCCCCATTTAGAATACTGTGAGCAATTTTGGGCCCACACCTCAGGAAGAACATACTGGCACTGGAGCGGGTCCAGCGGAGATTCACACGGATGAGCCCAGGAATGGTAGGCCTAACATACGATGAACATCTGAGGATCCTGGGATTATATTCATTGGAGTTTAGGAGGTTGAGGGGAGATCTAATAGAAACTTACAAGATAATGAATGGCTTAGATAGGGTGGACGTAGTGAAGTTGTTTCCATTAGCAGGGGAGACTAGGACCTGGGGGCACAGCCTTAGAATAAAAGGGAGTCACTTTCGAACAGAGATGAGGAGAAATTTCTTCAGCCAGAGAGTGGTGGAGGCCGGGACGTTGAGTGTCTTTAAGACAGAAGTTGATAAATTCTTGATTTCTCGAGGAATTAAGGGCTATGGAGAGAGAGCGGGTAAATGGAATTGAAATCAGCCATGATTGAATGGTGGAGTGGACTCGATGGGCCGAATGGCCTTACTTCCGCTCCTATGTCTTATGGTCTTCTGTCCAATACAGCAAAACGTGGACAATATCCAGGGTTGGGCTGACAAGTGGAAAGTTACATTCTCAGCACACAAGTGCCACACAAGATGACTATCACCCACAAGAGAGGATCTAACCATCGCCCCTTGACATTCAATGGCATTACCATTGCTTAATCCCCCATAATCAACATCTTTGGAGTTGGATGCAACTCACCACCACCTCCTGAAGGACAACTAGGGATGGGCAATAAATGCTGGCCGAACCAGCGATGCCCACACCCCCGAAATGAATTTGAAAAAGGCACCCGCCAGCCAATCGGAAACTCAGCAAACTCAATTAAAAACACCTATTGGAATTTGTTATATTCTCAAATCACCCCAAAGAGACAAAGTATGGAGGTGCCGCACCTTTGGCTTCCTTCAAAACACGGTGCAATGTTGCTCATACAAGTCTGAGAGGAGAACTCAGAGCTCCTGTAGACACTCTGCTGACGTCACTACAAATCACATGACCATCAGCAGGGACATACTGCTTAAATACATAACACACTTTAACTGAAATCTTTAAAATTATGATGATTAGATATTTTATGTTTTTAATGAGCACATCTTAAATGGCATAGCAATATGAAATGTAACTCATTAGTTTCATTTGGTAAACAGATACATGTTCTTTATGAATCTACAGACACAATGACAGTTGTAATTAAAATTCAGTTGATATTTTCACCCAGGTTGGATGTCTCGAGCACACTTAATATATTTTTAGTGCAGAACATAATGATAACCTTTCTAATTTTGTCATTTGTTGCAGTTTAACACATTTCCCTTAACAGTGTATAATTTTCTGTACTTTAATTTTCAACAGGTAGATATTAATAACATATTTCAATACAGCAATAATGCTTGCCCCTGGGCACACCTAAAAATCTGTTGAAAACAAGAAAAAAGCAACTAAGTTTCTAACTAGCATTTTAAGATGACAAATGGTCTTCTTGAAGTTAGTAAATTTAAACCATTTACAATTTGTGACCAGCGGGTAAAAATTATGCTAGATTTCAGCAATTAGAACTTAATTAAAATGGCTTTTGCATGCCTAATTGTGCCATTAAAATGTTCAAAGTAAATTGTGAACAATCTTTACTTATCAACATTAAGCTTGATTGCCTGCATTGAATTATTTAAACATTCAAATGAATCAACATGAGTAAAATACAGATTATACAAAGAATGTTAATGTGCATTGCACATGCCTTTGTTGCTTGCAATATAGCTTTGATTTCATGATTGGACTTTCCCATTCAAGGCATTGTCCTGTTGGAGGAGGACGTCTGCAAACGATAGACCTGTAGCAGCCATGCTCATGAATGGTTGAAGGTCATCAAACTTTGGGACTCGGCAGGGCTACCCTCTGTCTCCCTTATTGTTTGTGCTGGTTATTGTGCCATTGACAGAGGATATTAGGCCGGACCCCATGGAATGTGAGACGAAGCAACACGCAGATGATGTGCATTTGACATGTTTGTGTCAAATTCTGATATTCCGGTCTCTGCCATCACTGGAGTGGTGGATAGTTTTAGTGCCTTTTCTGGCGACAAGATAAACTTTACTAAGGCCAAGGCCATGCCAGTGGGGGAGCTGAGTGGTAAACCACAGCCCCTTGTTAATTCCCCCTTTTGGTGGTTCCCCCATAGGATTTAAATATCTTGGGGTATCCATTATCCCTTCCTTTAGACAGCTATATTAGGCCAACTTCCCCCAGCTAATTGCAGCTATTAGGTAGGATCTTGCTCAGGGGCCGCGTTCCCGATTTCATGACTTGGGAGGTTTTCGCTAATTAAAATTAATGTACTGCCCAGATTGGTATATCCTTTGCGAATGCTGCTTATTTTGTTATCGGCTAGAGTCATTAAAGAAATTAATGGAACGATTAGTACATTTATTTGGAACAAAAATAAACCTCGCCTTAACTTTGCTGAGCTCCAGTTGCCAGGAGCTGGAGGTGGTTGGGCTTCCTTTGGGAAAAGGACTTTGCTATGAAGATTGATGAAGAAACATGGAGTAACATATGGGACTACGCCAGTAAAATTTTAGATCACAATAAGATGAAGGAGACAAACTTCAAGATATGACACTGTACTCATATTGCTCTCAGTCGTTGATGCAGGTTTGACCCTGCTTTAACCCCCGATGTGCCTAAAGTTCCCAGTAGTCAAGGGCAGCTATATACATTCCCTTTGGGCCTGTATCAAGATTCAATCCTCTTGGTCAGCTGTGGTCAAAGAGCTGGAGAGGATTTTAGATACAACTCGAGAGTCTCATCCTGTATTTCTGATTCTGGGTCTTCCGGAGAGGAGAATCATGGATTCTAATGAAAAAAAGCTATTTGGTATTCTGACCATTGCTACTCGTAAAAATATCCCATGCCCTTGGATTATGACAAACATCCTTCGATGCAAAACTGGCATTGGCTGATTATACCATCCTTCCTCAGGGAATTATCATAGAATTTACAGTGCAGAAGGAGGCCATTTGGCCCATCGAGTCTGCACCGGCTCTTGGAAAGAGCACCGTACCCAAGGTCAACACCTCCACCCTATCCCCATAACCCAGTAACCTCACCCAACACTAAGGGCAATTTTGGACACTAAGGGCAATTTATCATGACCAATCCACCTAACCTGCACACCTTTGGATTGTGGGAGGAAACCGGAGCACCCTGAGGAAACCCACGCACACACGGGGAGGATGTGCAGACTCCGCACAGACAGTGACCCAAGCCGGAATCAAACCTGGGACTCTGGAACTATGAAGCAATTGTGCTATCCACAATGCTACCGTGCTGCCCTAATCTGATGCATTCTGTAAAGTGTGGAACCCCGATCTTAAGTTCATAGACTCCACTTTGCTGGGCTTTCCATGAGCAAATTCTTCTTAATTCAATTCAGTTAGTCTTCTTTTTATTCATTGGATGTGGGTGTCACTGGCTGGGCCCATCCCTGAGGGCATTTAAGAGTCAACCACATTGCTGTGTGTCTTGAATCACATGTCGGCCAGACCAAGTAAGGGCGACAGATTTCCTTCCCTAAAGGATATTAGTGAACCAGATGGTTTTCTATGACAATCAGCAATAGTTTCATGACCACCATTAGACTTTTAATTCCGTATTTTTATTGAATTCAAATTTCACCATCTGCCATGGAAGAATTCGAACTCGGGTACCCAGAGCATGACTCTGGGGCGAAATTCTCTGTTATCGGCGCAAAGTCCGCCGATCGGCGCAAAATACGGCGCAAATCCGACTTGCATCACGCCGGAAAATGGGTCAAAGGTCTCTGGCCCGAAATGGGCTAACAGCGACGTGACGGGATCCGCGCTTAAGCACGTGGTTCACGCTGTGCTGCATCATACGCGCCGCACGGCGTGACGGCTTATAAGGCCGCGCTGCTCCCCCCCACCCGACCGGAACACCGAACCGGAACACCCGACTGGATGGCTGGCCGCCGCTCAGCCCCGAGGTTCCAGTCACGGGATGTGGAGGCGCTCCTGGATGCTGTGGAGCAGAGGAGGGACGCCCTGTATCCCGGGCACGGCCGCAGAGTTGCCCCACGCCACAGCCGGCGTCTGTGGAGGGAGGTGGCAGAGGCCGTCACCGCTGTGGCCCTGGCACCACGGACAGGCACCTCGTCAGAGCAGGCAGGGTGAGCCTCCCCCATATCCCCCCTCCCCCATATCCTACCCTCCCCCATATCCCCTTCCCCATATACCCCCTCCTCCATATCCCCCCTCCCCCATATTCCCCCTCCCCATATCCCCCCTCCTCCATATCCCCCTCTCCCATATCTCCCTCCCAATATACCCCTCCCCCATATCCCCCCTCCTCCATATTCCCCCTCCCCATAACCCCCCCCCCATATCCCACCCTCCCCCATATCCCCCCTCCCCCATATCCCCCTCCTCCATATCCCCCCTCCCCCATATTCCCCCTCCCCCATACCCCCCCTCCTCCATATCCCCCCTCCTCCATATCCCCCCCCATATCCCCCTCACCCATATCCCCCCTCCTCCATATCCCCCTGCCCCATATTCCCCCTCCCCATAACCCCCTCCCCATATCCCCCCTCCCCCATATCCCCCTCCCCATATCCCCCCTCCTCCATATCCCCCCTCCCCATATCCCCCTCCTCCATATCCCCCTCCCCATATCCCCCATATTCCCACTCCCCCATATCCCCCCTCCTCCATATCCCCCCTCCCCTGTATCCCCCCTCCCCCATACCCCTCCTCCCCCATATCCCCCCTCCCCATATCCCCCTCCCCCATATCCCCCCTCCCCATATCCCCCCTCCCCATATCCACCCTCCCCATATCCCCCATATCCCCCCTCCCCATATCCCCCTCCCCCATATCCCCACTACCCAGGACACCACTACCCAGGACACCACTACCCAGGAAACCACTACCCGGGACAGCACTGCCCAGGACACCCCTACCCGGGACAGCACTACCCAGGAAGACGAAATACCGGGCAGTGACTCAGAGTGGATGGTTGGAGACGAACCCCCACCCCAAAGTGCCATGGACTCAGAGTGGGACGAAGAGCACGACACAACACCACTGCTGTCACCAACACCCTCCACCATCGCAGAAACACTCACCTTGGTGGGGCACTTTAGTGATGAGGCGTCTGGTACACTCACTGGTGCGCACAACACAGCCGTCCCGGTACAGCAGGTGGAGGTAGGAGCAGCAGAGGGGTCGGACGGTCGGAGGGCAGCCCAGCCCAAGCGAACATCTGCCGCCCAGATGGATCCCGGGTTCCTGGAGTTTCCACACCCACACATAGATCCGATGCAACCACCGACCCGGAGACGAGCGAAGAGGGTGACGGCCGGCTTGCGGCGGCTGCAGTCGCAGGTGGAGGAGTCCACCCGCGTCCAGGAGCTGGAAGTGGTGCCGGTCATGCGTGCCACCCAGGCCGACACCGCACGGGTGGCATCCGCGGTGGAGGCAATGGGTGCGACGGTGTCAGACATGGGGAACGGTTTGCGAGGCCTGGGGCTTTCCGTGCAGGCGGCGTCTGAGGTCCTGGACACGGCTGCCCTCTCACAGGAGGCCATGAGCCAGTGCCAGCGCCAGATGGCAGAGGCGCTCAACACCATGGCCCAGTCTCAGCAGGCCATAGCCCAGTCTCAGCAGGCCATGGCCCAGTCTCAGCAGGCTATCGCTGAGGACATCGGCGCCCGTGGCCATGTGCGAGCCGCCATCGCACTGTCACAGACAGGGTTTGCCAACCCCCTGGGCTCCATGGCTGCAAACCTGCAGACCCCTGTCGATACCAGCACGGGCCTCCAGGACTGGCAGAGCTGATGTCGGGTGGGGGGGTCGGATGGCCAGTCCGTTCGCCTCCCCCACCCATGTAGAGGCCTGGGGGCCATCGGGCACCCCGAGGAGGAGGAGGTGGTGTGGTCCATCCCGGGTCCCCCTGTAGGGGAGGTCCGGGAACACCGCACACCTCGGACTCCCTCCCTTTCGTCCCAGGTGCATCGGGTGGGCAACGGGCAGGACAGGCTGGCAGCTCGCCATCCCAGTCACCCGGGCCGCAGCCTGGCCCATCTAGGCCAGGACGCCCCAGGAAACGGTCGCCAAAGGGATCCCGTGTCAGAGGGCAGGAATCACAGGAGTCCACCTCCAGTTCTGCTGTACCGTCTGGGGAACCACGTAGACGTAGTCAAAGGGCCCGTAAGGCCAAACAATTAGACACTGAGTAAGTTGGCACGGGTGCAGGGCACAGATGAGTTTTAGGGGCTAGGGCACGTGCATGAACTCCTTTGGTTATTAAAGTCAATGTTACACCTACAGAAGCTGCCTTTGTGCTCTGTCCAAAGCGTGCGGGGGTGTCCTGTACGTTGAACGCAAGTGTGTGTGGGAGGGGTGGTCTTACCTCAGCCCCAGGTGAGTCTGCCCCGTTTCCCCTGGGCCGCCATTAACATCCCCCCCGGGCAGAGGACGGGACCGTGCGCTGCAGTCTCACAGCCGCATGCAGGGATGGTCCGGGTGGATGGTGGTACTGTGGCCATGGGTCAGACATAGTCCAACGATGTGGAGTCAGGAGCTCACCGCAGGGCGGTTTGTCAACATCCTCCATGGCCTGCAATAGACACGCGTCCACCCGCAACTGTGTGAGCCAGGCCCGTTGTGCCGCAGGTGGATCGGCAATGGGGGAGGGTGGTGTGCATGCGGGTGGGGTGGGTGGGGTTGGGGAGGGGGGGTGAGGGTGCTGGGTGGGTGGATGGGTGGGGGATGTGGGTGGTCGGCTGTTGCCATGGTGTGCGGTCTGTGGCCATAATACCTGATTCCCACTCCCATCTAGTCAGTGAAGCGGGCGGCTATCAGTCTGTCCCGTGCCCGCTGGGCCAGCCGGTAACGGTGGACAGTCACCCGCCCATGTCTAGCTCTTCTTCCCTGACCATTGCCCCCATCCCCCTCATCTGGGGAGGACTGGGCCTCTTCCTGCTGCTCCTCCACTCCGCCCTCCTCTGCCTGCGGCACATCGGCCCTCTGCTGGGCTATGTTGTGCAGGACGCAGCACACCACAATGATGCAGCTGACCCTATCTGACTGATACTGGAGGGCGCCCCCAGAGTGGTCCAGGCACCTGAAACGCATCTTCAGCACGCCAAAGCACCTCTCGATCACTCCCCTTGTCGCTACATGGGCATCATTGTAGCGGTTCTCCGCCTCATTGCGTGGCCTCCGTACAGGCGTCATCAGCCACTATCGCAATGGGTAGCCCCTGTCGCCCAGCAACCAGCCCCTCAGCCGGGGATGGCGTCCCTCGTACATGCTGGGGATGGATGACCGCGACAACATGTATGAGTCGTGTACACTGCCTGGGTAACCGGCGCAGACATGCAGGATCATCATGCGGTGGTCGCAGACCACCTGTATGTTCATCGAATAGGTCCCCTTCCTATTGGTGAACACGGCCCAGTTATCTGCAGGTGGCCGCACGGCGACGTGCATCCCATCGATCGCCGCTTGACCATGGGGAACCCGGCCACGGCAGAGAAGCCCACGGCCCGGGCATCTTGGCTGGCCCGGTCCACGGGGAAGCGGATGTAGCGGTGCGCCAGGGCATATAGGGCATCTGTCACTGCCCGGATGCACCGATGCACCGATGTCTGCGATATGCCGGACAGGTCCCCACTCGGTGCCTGGAATGACCCCGTTGCATAAAAGTTCAGGGCCACCGTAACCTTGACGGACACGGGGAGAGGGTGTCCCCCGCCAGTGCCACGCGGTGACAAGTGTGCCAGCAGGTGGCAGATGTGTGCCACGGTTTCCCGTCCCATCCGGAGTCTCCTCCTGCATTCCCGGTCCGTGAGGTCCAGGTATGACAGCCGGGGCCGGTACACACGGGGCTCCCTCGGGTTCCTCCGTTGTCGTGGGGCCGCGACGTCCTCCCCCCCCTCCTCGTCCTGTCGGTCAGGTGTCCCTCCAGCCTGGACGGCTGCCACCTGTCCCTCTGCGGCAGCCTGCGCCGCCTCTCTGGCACGCTCCGCCTCCTCCTCCTCATCCAGGTCAACATGGAAATTAGCGGCTGCCGCCACGGCGGCCAACATCGCTGGATGATCGGAAAACATGACGGACTGGTGGGGGGGGGGGGCGGGGAACGACGACATGTCACCATTGTCCATATCCCTTCCTTCCCCCCAGCCAGGTGGCATGGACAGCATGGGTCCAACTGTTGGAGGCTGGCACCTGGCCAGGAGGACCAACTCACTTGCCCTCGCACCCCCCTCCCCGGCACGGACCCCCCCCCCCCCATCCACCTCCCCGGCACGGACCCCCCATCCTCCTCCCCGGCACGGACCCCCCCCCCCCCCCATCCTCCTCCCCGGCACGGACTCCCCCATCCTCCTCCCCGGCACGGACCCCCCCATCCCCCTCCACGGCACGGACCCCCCCCCATCCCCCTCCCCGGCACAGACCCCCCCATCCTCCTCCCTGGCACGGACTCCCCCATCCTCCTCCCCGACACGGACCCCCCCCATCCCCATCCCCGGCACGGACCCCCCCCCATCCTCCTCCCTGGCACTGACCCCCCCCCATCCTCCTCCCCGGCACGGACCCCCCCCTCATCCTCCTCCCCGGCACGGACCCCCCCCCCCCCATCCCCCTCCCCGGCACGGACCCCCCCATCCTCCTCCCCGGCACAGATCCCCCATCCCCCACCCCTGCACGGACCTCCCCATCCCCCTCCCCGGCACGGACCCCCCATCCTTCTCCCCGGCACGGACCCCCCCCCCATCCTCATCCCCGACACGGACCCCCCCCCCATCCGCCTCCCCGGCACGGACCCCCCCATCCTCCTCCCCGGCACGGACCCCCTCCATCCTCCTCCCCGGCACGGACCCCCCCATCCTCCTCCCCGGCACAGACCCCCCCCCTCCTCCTCCCTGGCACGGACCCCCCCCCCATCCCCCTCCCCGGCACGGACCCCCCCCATCCCCCTCCCCGGCACGGACCCCCCATCCCCCTCCCCGGCACAGACCCCCCCATCCCCCTCCCCGGCACGGACCCCCCCCCCATCTTCCTCCCCGGAACGGACCCCCCCATCCTCCTCCCCGGCACGGACCCGCCCCATCCCCCTCCCCGGCACAGACCCCCCCATCCCCCACCCCGGCACGGACCCCCCATCCCCCTACCCGGCACGGACCCCCCCATCCCCCCATCCTCCTCCCCGGCACGGACACCCCCATCCTCCTCCCCAGCACGGACCCCCCCCCATCCTCCTCCCCGGCACGGACCCCCCCCATCCCCCTCCCCGGCACGGACCCCCCCATCCTCCTCCCCCGGCACGGACCCCCTCCCCCCATCCTCCTCCCCGGCAAGGACCCCCCCCCATCCCCCTCCCTGGCACGGACCCCCCCATCCTCCTCCCCGGCACGGACCCCCCCATCCTCCTCCCCGGCACGGACCCCCCCATCCCCCTCCCCGACACGGACCCCCCCCATCCTCCTCCCCGGCACGGACCCCCCCATCCCCCTCCCCAGCACGGACCCCCCCATCCCCCTCCCCGGCACGGACCCCCCCCCATCCTCCTCGCCGGCACGGACCCCCCCATCCCCCTCCCCGGCACGGACCCCCCTCCCGGCACTCCCCCGGACCCCAGCCCACTCTAACCAACCCCCCCGCCGCACACACACACACACACAACCCGAGACACACCTCTCCCCACACATTCAGACTGCGGCCACGCCATCGCCTGCCCAGCGGCCAACCCCCCAGGCCGTCACTCACCTCCACGCTGGTCGGCGAGAACCTGGAGCACAGGGTCACGCCGATGAAAAGGAGGTTTGATTTACGCCGACGTGAACGGTCATCACGTCGACGGGACTTAGGCCCATCCGGAAGGGAGAATATCGGCAGGCCGAAAATCGGCTGCCTTGCGCAGACCCATGCCATTCTCCGACGTCAGCGGCGCCATTAACGCCCCGCCGACATTTCTCCCTTCGGAGACTTCGGCAACCGGCGGGGGCGGGATTCACGGCGGCCAACAGCCATTCTCCGACCGCTGGGGGATCGGAGAATGACGCCCCTGGTCTCTGGATTGCTAGTCCAGCGCCAATACCACTACATCACTGCCTCTCCATATATTTCGGATGAGTATTGTTATCCTTCTGTATTAATATAATCTGGATCTCTTTTTCCCATTCACTGTGGTATCTTGTTGTTGGATTGATCCAGTTTTACACTCGAGGCCCTGATTCCTCAATTGACCTATTCTGAATCTACTCTGATCTGTTTGCTTGTATTTCAGCTGGCAATCAGTCTTGTTCTGCCTGTACCTGTTTTGGGCATCCTGTTCTGCCGAGGGGGTAGGAGGCCCAGGAGCAGGGAAACAATACTGCATGGGAGGCGGTGGCAGCAGCAGTCAGTGCGTGCAGCATGACCATGAGAACTGCCATACAATGTCAGAAGAAAACCAACAAACTCCAATGAGCTGCAAGGTAAGTTACCTTCCACCTCTCTACTGCCATCAGTCCCGCTTACCACCTCTCAAATTCCCACACCACCCTACCCCCACCAACAAATCAGCAGCTGCCATCTCACACCCTCCCCACATTCAATCTTTGTACTTGTACCAGCACTCCCTGGCACCCACCAGCACAACCCCTTCATATCCAGGTGCGGTGCCCACATGTGCCACCTTCCATAGGTCCCTCTGATCCAAAAGTAAGTAAAGTCACCGTCGTTCCAGGTAACCATCGGCTGCTTTCCCCTTTCAGGGGAAGAGCTGGCTTGTGCCGATTTTACCTCAGGATCACCCCACCTTGGGCGAGAGGCAAGGCTGAGAAATATAACCTCATGGATAACCTCAGCCGGTATGGGAATGACACACATGCTGTTGACCTTGCTCTGCATCACAAACTGGCTGTCCAGCCAACTGAGCAAAACTGACGCCCATATAGACCGAAATAGAACCTTCTGATCCATCAAGCAGGGGCTTTACGTGGCGCGGCTAACAGCACCCCACCACGCAGAGCATCGGTATGGGGGCAGCGCTGACATTTTGGTCGTAAGACCAGACGCTCCCTCCGGACATTGCCGCAAAATCCAGAGAACCCAGCCCATCGTATCACCCCTCTCAAGACCTCAACAAAATGGAGGATCCTTGCTGAGCAGCCATTTTACATCGCAGTCTCTGTCCATGAGCCTCTGTTGTACAGGCCTTCTTACACAGCCTAATTGAATTGGAACCAAGGCTCGGTATCCACGTGCTCCACTGGCTTTCAAGGTACAGTAAAACAGCTTTGACGTCCAGCATGTTTGACGCGTGCTGACGTATTAGTCAACATGCAACATTCACCACACTCACAATAAAATCGACTGCAATCTGCAAAAGCATTTCTTCAACACCTTCATCAAGTTTGATTTTTCGGATTAATCCTCCTTTCTCTCTTTCTCTCCTGCAGTTCCCAGAAGTAGACTCCCCAGCAGTGGAAAATCATACTGACCCAGAGCACGGCAGAAGACAGAAAGAGCTCCACTTCCCCTTCTCCAGTAGGCAGCAGGTCATCTTACCATTCTCCCTTTCCTTACTCTAGGCCACAAAAGCAAAGGGCGGCAGCAAAAAAACACAAAGCGTCCCGGCAGCTGCAGCTGCAGCAGCAACGAGCAGCTAATACCACTCATTTGGATCAATCTGCCCCTCTCTTCTCCTCTTGCACCTCCCAACAGTAGACTCCTCAGCAGTGAAAAGTTGCATTGACTCAGCGCATGCCAAAAGAGAAAAAGAGCTCCCGTTCTCCTTCTCCAGCCCAAGCAGTAGGTCATCTTCCATCCACCCTTTCCTTATTCCAGGCTACAGAAAAAGAACAAAAAGCAGCAGCCTCCAGATACATAGGAACATAGAAACAAGAGAAGGCCATTTAGCCCCTCGAGCCTGTCCTGCCATTGAATGTGATCATGGCTGATCTGTGACTTGACTCCATGTACCTGCCATTGGCCTATATCCCTTAATATCTGTGCTTAAAATAAATCTATCTATCCCCTCTCTCCCCATCCCTCAGCTCCTAGCAGTAGACTCTCTACAGAGGAAAGTCACTCAGAGATAGTGTGACGATACATCGGTAAGTCACACTGATGCAGAGTACTTCATCTTACATCCTCCCTTTCCTCGCTCCAGCCCACAGAAGCAGAAGAGGCTAAACAAACAAACACATGGCCTTCAGGCATTTGCAGCTACCAGCAGGAGTAAGCAGCAAACACAACCTGCAGCCACTTGAGAGCTGTAAAGTGTTCACATAACTAACAAGGCAAATTCCTTATTAGCAACAGCCTTCAGCTTTGAAGCTAGAGGCTGCTCACAGTCAGAGGGAGTTAAAGTGACTTTCAGCATATAACCAAGAGCAGGGTTCTGTCCTGGAAGTGTATTACAGGACAGACAGGCAGCGACTGTGGTTGCCTCTGTTGTGGGTATACACAATACTAAAAGATGGTTTGAAGGCCTCACAGACGCTAAGCCCCTCACCCCCACAGCCTATCGGTGAGTCCTGACCTAGAATGCTTCAACCCTCTGACTAAGCCCAACACTCCTGAGGGGTTCCCCCCCTGCCCTCTGAGCTGTGGGGCATGCCCAAAAATGAAAATTACTACTCATCTCCTCAGTTCCCCTCAGCAGTCATTGCGCCAGCTTCACATTTTTAAAAATGAGTGCTGAACGATGCCCGTGTGATTTCTCGCTGGGGAACCTGTTAATTCCCGGAAGGCAGTTACATTCGATTTCAACCCTGCTAATGAGATGGAAATTTATGCAAATTGGTGGCAATGATATCCTTGCCACATTTGGGCAAGATCTGGAACTTCCCACTGGGAGCGGGCCAGTTAGATAGCAAACCGATTCACGCCCGGACGGATCTCGATTTTGGCCTTTCCCGCTATTTAACCGGCATGCACTAATCGGCACCGGGCACAACGCGGGGGTTAAATAATGCCCAGAGAGTAAAGTAATGCAATCCCCAGGGATTGATTCCAAGACCAGGTTTTAAAAAAATCTTTATTAATGGGTTAGACTTAGATGTATGGGAATAATTGTGGAGTGTACAGACTACATAAAACTTGAAATTATGGTAACATTTGAGGAGGATAGTGATAGCCCTCAAGGAAAACATAGATGAACTGGTTGAATAGACATAAAGTGATACACTTTGGGAGGAAGAACATGGAGAGGCAATATAATTGGAAAGTACAGTTCAAATGGTGGGTGAATGTGGTGGTTCACATTGGGATATATGTGATCATTCAGATGACAGGGCACTTTGCAAAAGTGGCTCAAATGTCATTCGGGATCTTGAGTTTTATACATAGAGGCACAGAGTATAAAAGTAGTGAAATTATGGTGAACCTTTACGAAAAAACACTGGTTTGCCTTATTTGATTATTGTGCCCATTTATGAGGACTACACTTCAGGAAGGTTGTGAAGGCTTTAGTGAGAATACAGAACAGATTTACAAGAATGACACCAAAGGTTATGGACTTCTGGGGCGAAGTTCTCCGACCCCCCGCCGGGTCGGAGAATCGCCGGGGGCTGGCGTCAATCCCGCCCCCGCTGGTTGCCGAAGTCTCCGGCACCGGATATTCGGCGGGGGCGGGAATCGGGCCGCGCCGGTTGGCGGGCCCCCCTGCTCGATTCTCCGGCCCGGATGGGCCGAAGTCCCGCCGCTAAAATGCCTGTCCCGCCGGCGTAAATTAAACCACCTACCTTACCGGCAGGACAAGGCGGCGCGGGCGGGCGCCGGGATCTTGGGGGGCCGCGGGGCGATCTGGCCCCGGGGGGTGCCCCCACGGTGGCCTGGCCCGCGATTGGGCCCACCGATCCGCGGGCGGGCCTGTGCCGTGGGGGCACTCTTTCCTTTCCGCCTCTGCCACAGTCTCCACCATGGCGGAGGTGGAAGAGACTCCCTCCACTGTGCATGCGCGGGAATTCTGTCAGCGGCTGCTGACGCTCCCGCGCATGCGCATCCCGGAGATGTCATTTCCGCGCCAGCTGGCGGGGCACCAAAGGCCTTTTCCGCCAGCTGGCGGGGCGGAGATTCGTCCGGCGCCGGCCTAGCCCCTCAATGTTGGGGCTCGGCCCCCAAAGATGCGGAGCATTCTGCACCTTTGGGGTGGCGCGATGCCTGTCTGATTTGCGCCGTTTTGGGCGCCAGTCGGCGGACATCGCGCCATTTCCGGAGAATTTCGCCCCTGTATTGGGGATATACTTTAGAAACTGGGTTTATTCTCCCCAGAGAAGGGAAGGATGAGAGAAGATTTGAAGATGTTCAGAATCATGAAGGATCCAGATGGACTAAATAGAGAGAAACTTCCTCCAGGAGGTTCATATAAAATAATAGACACTAAAGACTTGTATTTAACATAACTCTATCCATGACATATGAATGAAGAAATAAAATAAACTTTGATTAAATACGAAGGCTCTTGAAAATACCTGAGACAAAAAGGAGGCTTCTAAAATGGTGTTTAGTTAACAGTTAACATATTACAAAAAGCACCTTGATGTGTTATCACTGTTCTTCAAATTGAAAAATGAAAGAGCAAAACAGAAACCATCTTGAGGAAGTATACAGCTATCCATCCCATTAGACCTTGTGGGATTAAAAGTGAAATGAGATTGCTGAGTATGAAAGAAGCAAATTAATGAACAGGTTTCATTATATTTGAGCCTGAGGCTTTTGAAAATAAAGACACAGCTGTTTCCCTTAATCATTAAATTTACAACCTTCTCCTGCAAGTTACTTAATATTTTCCAACATTTTAATTATCTGTGGAGCGCAAATGCATGACTGATAAAAGTTCAGTTGAAGGGTCTTCTCCCATCCCACAGAAAACATGATATGGTAGTGATACTCTTACGGCATAGGCAGCTAATTGTTACTTTACTTTTATTATAAAAAAATATTATTATTATTATTTTTTATATGTCAAAAATGAATAAATAAATGGTCACATTCAAATTCAAAGAATAAAATATATCTCATTAAATCTTCTGAGGTTATGTTGGTGATTAGAACTACATGGAAATTCTTCCCAATTATTTATAACAATGAAAATTTGCTGATGACACTCAGTGATGGCAGCAGGACAGCATTCTCGATTGCTTAAGTGGGTTGCTTATAAATAGTAGATAGATTTTAAATGTAGCCATTATCAGCAATGCAGAATGGAATAGAAATACACAAGTTAAAATGACTCTTTGTAAAGAAAGGTAAATGAGAAGGATCTCAATGTAGCTATTAACAAATCACTGAAGTAGCCAGCTGATGTGAAACTGATATGAACTAATTCGGTCAAGAACTGAGGCACAGGTTGACAAATGTGTTTGTAAAGCAATATGGTGTGCATACCTTTAACCTTTATTTTAGCCCAAATTATGACTGAATGATCATTTAGCATCGGCAGTTATTTAATTTTTCTTTTCCCAACAAAACTAGATGTCCTTTGGTGAAATCAGCAGATCTCAAATAATACTGCAGATTTTTATATTCTCACAGCAGGAGATAAAAACTGAATAAAAGTAATTGTAACTATTTTGATTGATTTGGTTTAAAAAAAATACAGGTTGGACAAATGTCTGCTTAGGGAAGGGTTAGAACAGAGAAAACTAAGAAAGTACACAGATGTAGCTCATCGATTAAGATATTTGATTATCTGGGACTGTGATGAAGCACTTATAAGTGAGCTGTGAAGATGGATTAAGATTTTTATCATGGCACGGTAGTACAGTGGTTAGCACAGTTGCTTCACAGCGCCAATGTCCCAGGTTCGATTCCCGACTTGGGTCACTGTCTGTCTGGAGTCTGCACATTCTCCACGTGTCTGCGTGGATTTCCTCCGGGTGCTCCGGTTTCCTCCCACAGTCCAAAGATGTGCAAGTTAGGTGGAATGGGCACGTTAAATTGCTCTGAGTGTCCAAAAAGGTTAGGTTGGGTTACAGGACTTAGGTAGAGTGCTCTTTCCAAGGGCCGGTGCAGACGTTATGGGCCGCATGGCCTCCTTATGCACTGTAAATTCTATGTCTATGTCTTCTATGTCTACGTTAATCTCAGGAAGAAAAAACATTTTTTGAGAAAACATTGGGCACAATTGAACCGTTGTTACTACCTGAACGGTTGCAAATTGGGAGAGGGGAGAGGGGACTGTGCAGCGGGACCTGGGTGTTCTTGTGCACCATTCGCTGAAGGTAAGCATGCAGGTGCAGCAGGCGGTGAAGAAGGTTAATGGTATATTGGCCTTCATTGCGAGAGGTTTCGAGTACAGGAGCAGGGATGTGTTGTTGCAATTATACAGGGCTTTGGTGAGGCCACACCTAGAATATTATGTGCAGTTTTGGTCTCCTCTTCTGAGGAAGGAAGTTCTTGCTCCAGAGGGAGCCAACGAAGGTTTACCAGACTGATTCCAGGGATGGCGGGACTGTCATATGAGGAGAGATTGACTAGATTAGGATTGTTCTCGCTTGAGTTCAGAAGAATGAGGGGGGATCTCACAGAGGCTTATAAAATTCTAACAGGACTAAACAGGTTAGATGCAGGGTAGAATTTCCCGATGGTGGGTGTGTCCAGAACAAGGGCTCACAGTCTGAGGATTCAGGGTAAACCATTTCATAGAATTTATCATAGAATTTACAGTGCAGAAGGAGGCCATTCAGCCCATCAAGTCTGCACCGGCTCTTGGAAAGAGCACCCTACCCAAGGTCAACACCTCCACCCTATCCCCATAACCCAGCAACCCCACCCAACACTAAGGGCAATTTTGGACACTAAGGGCAATTTATCATGGCCAATCCACCTAACCTGCACACCTTTGGATTGTGGGAGGAAACTGGAGCACCCGGAGGAAACCCACACACACACGGGGAGGATGTGCAGACTCCGCACAGACAGTGACCCAAGCCGGAATCGAACCTGGGACCCTGGAGGTGTGAAGCAATTGGGCTATCCACAATGCTACCGTGCTGCCCGTCTCAGATAGAGACGAGGAGAAATTTCTTCAATCAGAGTGGCGAGCCTGTGGAATTCATTACCACAGGAAGTAATTGATGCTAAAACATTGAATATATTCAAGAGGCGGTTAGATATAGCACTTGGGGCGAATGGGATCAAAGGTTATGGGGAGAAAGCAGGATTAGGCTATTGAGTTGGATGATCAGCCATGATCGTGATAAATGGCGGAGCAGGCTTGAAGGGCTAAAAGACCTCCTCCTGCTCCTACCTGTGTATCTATACATGTTTCTATGATTTAATGGGGCAAAAACAGAGCCCCATTTTGGGCACGTTTAGCAGGGTGTTTCTCAGCGCCTGCAGTGCCGAGAAAGACCCCGCTTTTCAACAGCACATTGCCATTTCTTTTGGCCTCAGTGAGGAACACCCCATCGAGGCCGCACTTACATTAGACTACTCATGGATCAGGGTGCCCTTTTTAGAGAGCAAGATCCAGATCGCGACATCTCGTGAGATTCCGTTGAATCTTGTGAGACGTTTTGAGCATGGCAAATCCTGTGAGAGGCCTCTTGTGAGATTCGACGGCCTCGTCGCATCACCAAGCCATGTGCGGTGAGGCCGTAAAATTGCGCCCAATATCTTTTCAGGTTGTAAACAAATAATTCTTCACCTTTTCATAGTGTAGACGGTTATTTAACCTTAAATTGAGTCTTTCCAATGGAGCAGAGTTTTCCCAGCTAGGTGGAGACAGGTACCAGTAGGCAGAGGGTAGGAAAGTTCTGGCAACTGTCATCGGGCCAAAAATGTTTGACATCATCCTTCCCTCTTCTTACGTGCCCCGGAGCAAGATTGAAGATGAGCAGGGAACCCCCTTAGATCTGTCAGGTAAGGAATTGCGAAGTTCAGGAGGTTGAGTATGTTTTTACCCTGGATTCTGGGCCATAATGTTTCGGAAGATGGGGGCTCAGCTCCCACCATTTGAAGAGTTGTCAGGGATGCCAATGATCCCACTGCCGGTTTATGTTGTGATGAGAGTTGACTGGCATTAAACAAGACTTCCGCCAACCTGATTAACTGGCAGCTCTCTAGTCTCTGCAGCAACAGTGCTACAGTGGACCGAAGAAGAAATAAGTAGAATCATACATAGAAAATAGAAGCAGGACGAGGCCATTTGGCCTTTCGAGCCTGCTCCGCCATTCATTATGATCATGGCTGATGAGCGACTTCAATACCCTGATCCCACCTCCCCCCCATATCCCTTGATTCCTTTAGCCCCAAGAGCTATTTCTATAGACCAGGAGGCACCATGGGGCCCGAGACCAAGACCAGAAAGTAGAGGAAAAGGTAAGTGTCAAGGATTCCAGGGTGGGGAGAGCAGGGATGTCTTTGGGGATCCGGGGAAGAGGCCAAAGGGAGGGAGCTACGGAGGTTACTGTGCTTTAAGGGAAGTATGCCCTCAGTCAGAAGGGGGCTTCTGATGAAGGCCACCAAGCCTTCCTTTCCACCCCAGATCTAAATTGAATTATTTCCAGCCTTCCCCAATGGAGCTTCAATCCCCTGACCAGCCTAAAAATTGAGGCTGGGCAGAAAAAGATCCTTAAATGGCCATCAATTGGCCACTTAACAACCTCAATTGGGGCAAGGGTGTGCTTCCCATCCAAGGCCTGCTGTGTTTCCTGCCTAGTGCCAGAGTTCTGCTCAGGGCTGGAGAGGAACTGCAGTGGGAGGGGAAGGATCCAGTCATCATTGTAGGCACCAACGACATGAGTATAACTAGAAAAGATGTTCTGCATAGCTAATCAGTTGCTAATGTTATGGGCCAGGGTTGAGAGAACCCCAACGTGTATCACGGAGTTCACCTGACCCACAACATTTAATAGATTGTGGTTATGGAAACCACATGGGCCTACCTTACAGGTGTAATGCAACAGAGAATTAAAGTACTTTTAAATTAAAACGATGTTTATTGATAAAAAACAGTTACCACTTTATAAACCCACAGTAAAAGTCTTAACAACTATCAACAACAATAAATCCCCCAAAGAATACAGTACTCTATAAGTAACTCTTAATCTTTCCTTGCCACATCCATAAGACAAAAAAAATCCTTTTTACAGAAATAAATCAGGTTTAACTTCTCCACAGAAACAGGTATTATTGTTAAATGACCAAAGGATCTGGAGACAGTCTTTAGATTGCGGAAAGAAAGACTAATACACCTTCTGGCTGTGACTGCAGCTATCCAGCTCTCAAAATGAAACTAAAACACATCCTGTAGCAGACAACCCAAAGTGAAAGTAAAAGCAGACTGACAGTCCAGCTCCACCCACTCACTGACATCACTGATAAACACCCATTTCTTAAAGGTGCATCCACTACAGCTATTTTATAAACACCCATTTCTTAAAGGTACTCTCACATGACACTAAGCACTAAAGTAAAAAGCAGAACCTCAAAGGTAATAATCTCTAGATTATTATCTGAGCCACATCCAAATTGTTTTAAACAGCTGATTAAATATCCGCTTAAACATTCAATGGGCAATTGAACTGAGAGCCATCCAAAACTTCAATTTAAATCAAAGACTTTGGATGGTTCCGACTATCTTAGCAGGATAGTTGCCCAGCAAATGTTAGAAGGGCTAAAACTACCTCTAACTCCTGGGTAACTATGGTACTGACATGCCCTACCCCTGGTCTCCCACTGGACCAACCGACTGCCCCCTTACCACCCAACAACCCCCTAACTCCCGACTACCCCGCACCTCCCCAACTACCCATCCAATACCTGACTCACCCAGCCTACCTCATTCCTCGACTACCTCCTGACTCCCTGACTACCCCCACCTCCTGACTCCACCTCTGATTTAACTCCTGACTACACCTTTGATTAACCTCCTGATTCCTCGACTAACCCCCACCCATTGAACACCCCTCCACCTCCCGACAACCTCACCCTCCTAAATACTTCCATCTCCTGACTGATCCCCAACTTTCCCTACATCCCAGGTGAGTACTCCCATCGCCCAACTAGATCTTGACTAACTCCAACCCCCATGACTAGCCTCCAACTACCCACCACTCCCCCAACTAGCCTCCTGACAATCCCCACCCCCTACTAATCACTTGGTCTCTCGACCTATCCTACCATTCTTCCAGGGTCGATACATCATACAACCTTCCTCCCTTCCTTTTCTTTTGAATATATGAAACAAGAGTCTCCTGATCCACAATTAAAATAAAATTTTATGTTTCCTGAAATGTGATTTGTCTAATTGAGGTAGTAGCTGGTACAGAATTGGAAGATATCTAAATTCCCATTCCCACAAGTGTTTCACTTTACCACGTGCATTGTCCCTGCAGCATAGGATCTACCCACTTCTAGCGACAAGCAAATTTTCAAAAGTATTGTTATGCTTACTCATGCTTGTGTTCTTTTTTTTTTCTTTACACCACTGTATTGGTGGTTTTTCGTTCAATTAAAATGCAAATCTGGTCTCGAGAATCTTTTCCTCCACTCCCGCTGCCGTGTCCACTTTTCTCATTGACGATTTTGTGCTTCAGTGAATTTTTTCTCGCCTCAACCCTCGTCGCCAGTTTTCTCTTTTGTTTTGCGCAAAGAGAGAAGGTATAGATGTCCCACACACCTGGATTTCCTACAAACACGTATGAGGTTTGGTAGCTGTTGCTCATGTAATGCTCAGATGGAGAACAGAAAACCCGCACAAACACTCTGCTGACATCATTACAGATCACGTGACATCCTACCAGCAGGAGTGTGTTCTTTAGTACATAACACCTACCTTATACACTTATCTTCTCCCTGGCTTCTCAAAGTGCACTGAAACACAGAGGCCTTTAAATGTACCTAATTTACAGCTAGCGCTGTAAAGACAGGGCATGGTTTCACTTCCCCTGACGCTGCTGCACTACACTGGAAGGTTTTGGGAACCAGGTACACTGCACATTTCTCACCAGGACTGGATCGGAAGAGCGGGTCAAAAATGTACAGCTCCTGACCTGGGAGCTGAGTGGTAATCCAACTGTGATTGCCACTCTTCAGAAGCTCTGGCCCAGTGAATTTAAAAACTTCATTTTTGAAATTTTGCTGTAATTGCATAGGGTTATTACTGCCAGGAAAGTGAAAGCACCTTCTTGGGGAACATCAAATGAAATACAACACTTGCACAATATGCTTGCACTGGTGAAAGCTTTGATGAAGCATTTGATCAGGATGCATGATATTAAAGATCAAGTAATCTGTGTGCTTCTTTGTGAATGGAAAAGCAAAATTATGAATCTTCTGTAGAAACTGCTGAGGATATATAATTCTTATGGAAATACATCCTTCAAAAGTCACAAGAAGTATTAGGGAACAGAAATACACTTCTGTCAGAAGCATCAGGGTGTGATGGTCTAATTCTTTGTGTTTTGGGACACCTATCATTCGCTCAATAGGTTATTGGGTCAAATTTGAGCCAATCGAGTGAATCATTTTGGAGGCAAAGTTTATGGGATTTGGAAAATCTAGGTATGATTACTCATTAATCCTTTAAGGTCATGACAGCAGGGAGAACTAACTAATGAAACCATGGAACCGTGGTTTAGTAAAGCAGTCGAAACACTTGTCAAGAGGAAGAATGTAAAGATGAGACATGAAGGTTCAGTTAGGGCGCTCGAGAGTTACAAGTTAGCTAGGAAGGACCTAAAGAGAGAGCTAAGAAGAGCCAGGAGAGGACATGAGAAGTCTTTGGCAGGTAAGATCAAGGATAACCCTAAAGCTTTCTATAGATATGTCAGGAATAAAAGAATGACTAGGGTAAGAGTAGGGCCAGTCAAGGACACTGGCGGGAAGTTGTGCGTGGAGTCCGAGGAGATAGGAGAGGTGCTAAATGAATATTTTTCATCAGTATTCACACAGGAAAAAGATAGTTGTCGAGGAGAATACTGAGATTCAGGCTACTAGACTAGAAGGGCTTGAGGTTCATAAGGAGGAGGTGTTAGCAATTCTGGAAAGTGTGAAAATAGAGAAGGGATTTATCCTGGGATTCTCTGGGGAGCTAGGGAGGAGATTGCTGAGCCTTTGGCTTTGATCTTTAAGTCATTTTTGTCTACAGGAATAGTGCCAGAAGACTGGAGGATAGCAACTGTTGTCCCCTTGTTCAAGAAGGGAAGTAGAGACAACCCCGGTAACTATAGACCAGTGAGCCTTACTTCTGTTGTGGGCAAAATCTTGGAAAGGTTTATAAGAGATAGGATGTATAATCATCTGGAAAGGAATAATTTGATTAGAGATAGTCAACATGGTTTTGTGAAGGCTTGGTTGTGCCTCACAAACCTTATTGAGTTCTTTGAGAAGGTGACCAAACAGGTGGATGAGGGTAAAGCAGTTGATGTGGTGTATATGGATTTCAGTAAAGCATTTGATAAGGTTCCCCACGGTAGACTACTGCAGAAAATACGAAGGCATGGGATTCAGGGTGATTTAGCAGTTTGGATCAGAAATTGGCTAGCTGAAATAAGACAAAGGGTGGTGGTTGATGGGAAATGTTCGGACTGGAGTCCAGTTACTAGTGGTGTACCACAAGGATCTGTTTTGGGGCCACTGCTGTTTGTCATTTTTATAAATGACCTGGAGGAGGGCGTAGAAGGATGGGTGAGTAAATTTGCAGATGATACGCAAGTCAGTGGAGTTGTGGACATTGCGGAAGGATGTTACAAGTTACAGAGGGACATAGATAAGCTGCAGCGCTGGGATGAGAGGTGGCAAATGGAGTTTAATGCAGAAAAGTGTGAGGTGATTCATTTTGGAAGGAATAACAGGAAGACAGAGTACTGGCCTAATGGTAAGACTCTTGGCGGTGTGGATGAGCAGAGAGATCTCGGTGTCCATGTACATAGATCCCTGAAAGTTGGCACCAGGTTGAGAGGGTTGTTAAGAAGGCGTACGGTGTGTTAGCTTTTATTGGCAGAGGGATTGAGTTTCGGAGCCATGAGGTCATGTTGCAGCTGTACAAAACTCTGGTGCGGCCTCATTTGGAGTATTGCGTGCAATTCTGGTCGCCGCATTATAGGAAGGATGTGGAAGAATTGGAAAGGCTGCAGAGGAGATTTACCAGAATGTTGCCTGGTATGGAGGGAAGATCTTATGAGGAAAGGCTGAGGGACTTGAGGCTGTTTTCGTTAGAGAGAAGGAGGTTAAGAGGTGACTTAATTGAGGCATACAAGATGATCAGAGGATTGGATAGGGTGGACAGTGAGAGCCTTTTTCCTTGGATGGTCTAACACGAGGGGACATAGCTTTAAATTGAGGGGAGGTAGATCTAGGACAGATGTCAGAGGTAGGTTCTTTACTCAGAGAGTAGTAAGGGCGTGGAATGCCCTGCCTGCAACAGTAGCGGACTCGCCAACACTAAGGGCATTCAAATGGTCATTGGATAGACATATGGATGATAAGGGAATAGTGTAGATGAGCTTTAGAGTGGTTTCACAGGTCGGTGCAATATCGAGGGCCGAAGGGCCTGTACTGCGTTGTAATGTTCTATTCTATGTTCTATGTTCTAAATCACACGTACAAAACACGGTGGAACAATCAGTTCCACTCACAGGTCTAATTCCTACCTTTGCTAAATTTAGCAAGCAAGTAAAAGTGAACATAAAGTGGTGAAAGGTGTCGGTGAATTCTCAAAAATTTATCAAAATATAAAATGGCATTCTGGCAGAACAAATTTCTTATATTTGTATGCTAATATACTTGGGCTTGAGGAACAGTTTTAACATTTACGGAACCTTTTTTTTGCTGAAGTGAGTGTTAATTTAGGGAAATGTCAGCATGCTTATTTGGCCTTTTTGTGATGAATGGGAATACATTTCCAGACTAACCTTGGGATAAACAAATTCTTTCAACGACATTTACTCTTTCCTGCCGAACAGCATTGATTTTTAAAAAATGTCCTTTCCTGTACATCCTGCCAGTTCAGACGGATGTTGGGTTAACCTGACCGGTGCCCAGACAGCTTGTTATTTTGAGGCAACATTTTTTACAAGATACTCTTTTGAGTTATTTAATAGCAATTACATAAATTTAGTTTAACAAAAAACACCTGCATGCTCCCTCATCCTGCAGGGACCTACTCCTGTGATGTACAATTGGGACCATTTACAGATGGTATTTTGATAGGCAGCTCACTCCCATAAAATCCAGGTCGATACTCTCATAAATTGGCATGATGTGATAAACATTTTCACTACAACTTCCACTGAAGCCTTTAAATGATTATCGAAACAACTTTGAAATATAGTGATCGAAAGTAATTAACAAATGTCATGCAAAACTGTCAGTTTGGCTAATTATTGATCGCTGATAAAATGAAAAAGTGAATTTCTAGCTGCAAAAACTATCGAAAATCAAAGAAATTAGTAAATGTCAACCATCTTTTATATTAGTTAGCATGCAATTGCTTAATCAATTTGTCCACTGATCCGTGCCTGGTAGTGTAATGAGTGTGTATGGTTATCTATGGATAATTGTTCTTTGAATAGCAGAGTGTTTTGTGCTCTTCTAAATAATGTGACTGGGTCAGCAAAATTATAATTCCCTGACTGAATCATATAGATTCTCAATTGCTCTGCGCCAGTAGTGGGGTTCCCAATGCATCGGAGAATAGAGCGTCGGGTTAAAAATGGGATCGATGCCCGTTCCGGAGATCCAGTCCCTGCCGGCGGGAGCAGTGAGGTAGACGCCTCGTACCAGTGGGAAGATGCAAATGGGTCACTTGAATGAAGTTGCATCCGATTAATGAGCTGGGAGTTCAGTTCTCCATGTCTCAGTGAGGCTCAGGTCCTCTCAGCTGGGATTCACGCTGGCATGGATTGGTGTTAGCATTTTTCAGTGTGGCCCTGATTTGGTGGACCCCACAGTTGAGGTAAATATGTAATGTAGATGCTACCACTCTCCATTGGAAGGCTCCTCTCCCCCAATAATGCAAGTTCTGCCCACCCCACAGTCCCCCCATCAAAACGTCCATCAGACGCCCCATCAGACGCCCCATCAGACCCCATTCAAAGAGCTCCGCCCCTTCCCTCCCCCCCCCCAACATAGCACACCCCCTGCTCCCAGCCCATACTGATGATCAAGGCATTTCTGGATGTCGGTGAACAGGTGTCTATTATGATATATATCTCAGAACCCCCATAAGATCTCCAGATCAGTGACTCCGACCATCTTCTCTTGCTCCCAGTGGTTGTGGGCCCCCTCTCCTGGGAGGATAGATAATGCACAGTGTGTGACAAATGGGTGCGGGCAGTACAGGGGTCTGCAGCTACTGACCTGTGTGTGCAGAGCGACCGGCCACTGTGATGATATATCTGTAGGCAATACATAGATGGCTGGTGGTGTAACCTCCAACCAGCAGGTGGCGGTACAGACACACGATGCGGTCTCAAGACAGTGGTCATGTGACAAGGCACTCCGATATAAGTGGGGGCACATCTGCTCATCAGGAGATGATTATAAGATGATTATAAGATGTACAGGTGGACAGCCATGCTTAGGGTAGTTCTAGAGGAGCTCAAAGAAACTCCATGATAACTTGCTCTGTAACAGATCGCTATCTTACCACATGTGATTCAATAAAGATCCTGGATTGGACAAGTTTCAAGTTGTTTGGTAGATTCCTTGCTAGACATCGAACAGCGAACACAATAGCCACTGTGGGTGGTATGCGTGTTGGCATATGGTGCAGGGTGGGGTACGCATGGACTGCCGCCGGCTGGGGTCCGATCACCTTCCAGAAGGGGGGATGGGTTACGAGAGTGTGGGACGGGGTGGTGTCAGGAGCACAGAGCTAGTGATTCAACCTGGATTGTCTGGGGGGTTGCCCATCCTGACCCATCCTACCTGTTTGCCTGATGGGGGCCGCATGCGGGGGATGGGGGGGAGGGGAGAGGTGCTGAGTGTGGGGTGGGGTGTGTGGGGCGTGTGTGGTACCATTGACATGGAGATGGTCAACACCGTCCATTGACATGGACATGGACACCGACAACTGCCAATCTCCAGATGCAATTCTGCAACTCATCCGCTTCATTCTGGATCACAACGTCTTCACCTTCGACAACAAGTTCTTCATCCAGATGCACGGAACAGCCATGGGGACCAAATTCGCACCCCAATACGCCAACATCTTCATGCACAAGTTTGAACAGGACCTACTCACCGCACAGGACCTTCAACCGATGTTATACACCAGATACATCGATGACATTTTTTTCCTTTGGACCCACGGTGAAGAATCACTGAAACGACTACACGATGACATCAATAAGTTCCATCCAACCATCAGACTCACCATGGACTACTCTCCAAAATCAGTTGCATTCTTGGACACACTCGTCTCCATCAAGGACGGTCACCTCAGCACTTCGCTTTACCGCAAACCCATGGATAACCTCATGATCCTCCACTTCTCCAGCTTCCACCCTAAACACATTAAAGAAGCCATCCCCTATGGACAAGCGCTCCGTATACACAGGATCTGCTCAGACGAGGAGGAGCGTAACAGACATCTACAGACGTTGAAAGATGCCCTCGTACGAACGGGATATGGCACTCGACTCATCGATCGACAGTTCCAACACGCCACAGCGAAAAACCGGACCGATCTCCTCAGAAGACAAACATGGGACACAACCGACAGGATGCCCTTCGTCGTCCAGTACTTCCCCGGAGCGGAGAAACTACGTCACCTTCTTCACAGCCTTCAACACGTCATTGATGACGATGAACATCTTGCCAAGGTCATCCCCACACCCCCACTACTTGCCTTCAAACAACCGCGCAACCTCAAACGAACCATTGTGTGCAGCAAACTACCCAGTCTTCAGAACAGTGACCACGACACCACACAACCCTGTCATGGCAATCTCTGCAAGACGTGCCAGATCATCGACATGGATACCACTATTACACGTGAGAACACCACCCACCAGGTACGCGGTACATACTCGTGCGACTCGGCCAACGTTGTCTACCTCATACGCTGCAGGAAAGGATGTCCCGAAGCGTGGTACATTGGCGAGACCATGCAGACGCTGCGACAACGAATGAACGGACATCGCGCGACAATCACCAGGCAGGAATGTTCCCTTCCAGTCGGGGAACACTTCAGCAGTCAAGGGCATTCAGCCTCTGATCTCCGAGTAAGCGTTCTCCAAGGCGGCCTTCAGGACCCGCGACAACGCAGAATCGCCGAGCAGAAACTTATAGCCAAGTTCCGCACACATGAGTGCAGCCTCAACCGGGACCTGGGATTCATTTCACATTACATTCATCCCCCACCATCTGGCCTGCGAAATCCTACCAACTGTCCTGGCTTGAGACAATTCACACCTCTTTAACCTGGGGTTACCCCATCTCTGGATCTGTAAAGATTTAATCACCTGCTAATGCTCGCATTCCTAGCATTGTTTGGCATCTTTGAATTTGTCTAAATATGTGTTTCTGGAACAGACCTCTTTATTCACCTGAGGAAGGAGCAGCGCTCCGAAAGCTAGTGACATCGAAACAAACCTGTTGGACTTTAACCTGGTGTTGTAAGACTTCGTACTGTGCTCACCCCAGTCCAACGCCGGCATCTCCACATCATGGAGATGGTGACTAACCTGGCCTCCTTGAGGAGATTGTGCAGCTTCTTACGGCCCAGGTCGCTCTCCTGGATGCCATCTTGGGTGGAATGATAGTGTGTGGGGAGGAGAGTGCTGATGTGCAGCTGCAGCTTCTCAGGCTCTTGAGTGAAAGGGATTATCCACTGCGGTCATGGATAATGAGGGTGAGGGAGGGTGGGGGGAAGTGGGGGTGGCGGAGCTGTGTTGGGGGGGAGGGGCGTGTGTTGGGGAAGTGGTGTAGGAGTGATGGTAATGATGGTGGAGGAACGGGGGGGGGGGGTGGAGGTGGGGGGGGGTGAGGTCACACACGTGCCATGGGGTACCTCAACTCAGGCGGCTCTCACTACCTCACCCAATACCGATCTCCAACCCGGAGACCGCCCTTTCTTCGTACCCGCTGACCTTGTCCAAGAACCTCTGCGGTGAGGACCACAGGTGTGGCGGTCCCTTCCAGGTCTCTCCCGCTCTCGGCAGTTGTGCGCGGCCTTCTCTTGGGGGAGGGGGAGGTGCAACAGAAAATGCACAGTGTATACAGTCTGACGCAACTACCAAGGGGGTGGGTAGCTGATGGCTTCAATGGCCAGGGCACCCTGCCTCGTTGGCCAGTATGGGTGCTGGTGGGTGATGCAGGGTGAGGGTTCAGCCCCTCTCCGGGATTTGGGTGGGTGGCTATAGGACGGGGGTTGGTGCTAGGGGCTGTCTTGTGTGAGTCCCTTCAAGACAAGTTTTTGTCTTATCACATGGCTTCAGTGATGTCATTGTGTGGGTGGAGCTGAGCTGTGGCTCTGTGAGTTTTTACTTTCACTTTGAGTTTGGACTGGTTTGAAAGAAGTGTCTCTCAATCTTTATTTTAAAAGCTGTTCCAGATACTTGGTAACTTAAAAGAGATAATTGCTTTCTGGAAGGAATCCAAATCTGCTGTTTGAAAATGGGAACAGAGGGCGGGATTCTCCACTCCCGCGCCGAAGTGCCCACGCCGTTGTGAACGCCTCTGAGGTTCACGACGGCGCGAAACGGCCCCTATCCGTGTATGCATGGTTGCCGTCCTCTCCGAGTCTGCCCCGCAAGAAGATGGCAGGCGGGGCTGCGGAAGGAAGGAGGTCCTCCTTCAGAGAGGATGGCCCGACGATCGGTGGGCACCGATCGTGGGCCACCCCACATTTGAGGTACCCCCGGTGCAGGATCCCCCCCTCCCCCCACCCGCAGGCCGCCCCCCCCCCAGCGTTCCCGCGCTGTTTTCGACGGCAGCGACCAGGTGTGGATGGCGCCGGGGGGAACCCGCCATTTTGGGCTGGCCGCTCGGCCCAACTGGGCCTGAAAATAGCAGGGGTGCCGGAGAATCGCCATTTTGCCTGTCTCGGGCGATTCTCCGGCCTGCGGCACGCGGAACTAGACGGGGCCGTTCCCGCCGCTTGGGAGAATCGCGGGAGGGCATCGGACCGGCGTCGCGGGAAATTTTGGCGGCCCAGGCGATTCTCCCAACTGGAGCGGCAGTGGAGAATGGCACCCAGAGTATCAATAACAGCCTTATACCAGTACGAATGCCGTGTGCTGGGGTCTGTGGTTTTACTTGGATTTTGTTATTGAATTGGAACAGTTAAGGGGTATTCATTAAGGGTTATACATAGATTACTGTAGCTATGTGGGATCTTTATGTTTGTAGTTGATAATAATTCTTACTGTATGTGTTTATACAAATGTTTACTAAATTCTTAGAATAAAACTTTTTTTTTGATTAAAAGCGCCAAAGAAGTCCGTTGAATAACACTTGAAAGACAAGCCCTTGTGCTCATCTTCGCCAAATCCAACATAAAGGTTGTAGGTCAGTTGGCCTCCATAATATACTTTAGAGTTGTTAAACCCTGGTCCATAACAGGGCACAGTGCTGCCTACTCACCCTGGCCGCCCTGAGGAGGTTGTGCAGGTGTTTCCGGCACTGCTGGCCGGTCCGGATGGTATTACCCATGGTGCTGACCATCACTGCCACCTGCACACAGGCCTGGCGAACGGCATTGGCTAGCAGCCTCTTTTCCACCCTAGGATACTGGATCGTCCGCCTCTCCTCCATTGCGTCCAGCAGGGTCTCAGGTTCCGCATCAGTGAATTGTGGGCTGTGCGTCTTGCTGTTGTTGGCTGGGATGGTGTATGTGGGGAGTGCACGGTGTATATGTGGCTGTAGCTTGTCAGCCTCCTGAGTGTCAATCGCATACAAAGAACAATACAGCACAGGAACAGGCCCTTCGGCTCTCTAAGCCTGTGCCTACTATGGTACCTGCCTAAACTAAAACCATATGCACTTACGGAGTCTGTATCCTTCCATTCCCACCCTATTCATATATTTGTCTATTTGCCACTTAAATACCGCTATCGTACCTGCTCCCATCACCTCCCCAGGCCGCGCGTACCATATATATCCCACCCTCTGTGTAAAAACTTGCCTCGCACATCTGTTCTAAACTTTTCCCCACCCGAGGAAAGAGCATCTGACTATCCACTCTGTCTATGCCACTCATAATCTTGTAGACCTCTATCAGGTCGCCTCTCATTCTCCATTGTTCCAGTCAGAACAGACCTAGTTTATCCAACCTCAGAGCTAATGCCCTCCATACCAAGCGACATCCTAGTAAACGGCTTCTGTACTCTCTCCAAAGCATCCACATCCTTCTGGTAGTGTGGCGACCAGAATTGTTCACAATATTCCAAATGAGGCCTAACTAAGGCCCTGTACAACTGCAACATGATTTGCCAATTTTTATATTCAAAGCCCCGACTGATGAAGGTCTGCATGCCCTCTGCCTTCTTGACCACCTTATCCACATGCGTTGCCACTTTCAGTGATAGGTGGACATGCACACCCAGAGATCTTTGGCTGTCAATACTCGCGAGAGTTCTGCCATTTAATGTGTAATTCCTGCTAAGGCAGCACAGTAGCATTGTGGATAGCACAATTGCTTCACAGCTCCAGGGTCCCAGGTTCAATTCTGGCTTGGGTCACTGACTGTGCGGAGGCTGCACATCCTCCCCGTGTGTGCGTGGGTTTCCTCCGGGTGCTCCGGTTTCCTCCCACAGTCCAAAGATGTGCAGGTAGGTGGATTGGCCATGATAAATTGCCCTTAGTGTCCAAAATTGCCCTTAGTGTTGGTTGGGGTTACTGGGTTATGGGGATAGGATAGAGGTGTTGACCTTGGGTAGGGTGCTCTTTCCAAGAGCCGGTGCAGACTCGATGGGCTGAATGGCCTCCTTCTGCACTGTAAATTCTATGAATTCTATGCTTGCATTGGACCTTCTAAAGTGCATTACCTCATACTTGTCCGGATTAAACTCCACCTGCCATTTCTCCACCCAAGACTCCAACCAGTTTATATCTTGCTGTGTCCTCTGATAATCCGCTTCACTCTCCGCAACTCCACCAATTTTTGTGTCGTCTGCGAACTTACTAATCAGACCAGCTACATTTCCTTCCAAATCATTTATATTCACCATGAACAACAATGGTCCCAGAACTGATCTCTGTGAAACGCCGCTAGTCACAGCCTTCCATTCCAAAAATCACCCTTCTACTGTTACCCTCTGTCATCTGTGCCCAAGCCAGTTCTGTATCCAATTTGCCAGCTCTCCTCTGATCCCTTTTGTGCCAGTCTACCATGAGGTGCCTGAAGTCCATATATTCAACATCTACTGCCTTTCCCTCATCTATCATCTTTGTCACTCCCTCGGAAAACTCGAACAAATTAGTTAGGCATGACCTCCTCTTCACAAAACCATGCTGGCCATCACTAATCATTCCATTTGTTTCCAAATGTGATTACATTCTGTCTCTAAGAATCTTTTCCAATAATTTCCCTTCCACTGACGTAAAACTCCCCGGCCTATAATTTCCTGGATTCTCCCTGCTGCCCTTCTTAAACAATGGAACAAAATTGGCTACTCTCCAGTCCTCTGGAACTTCACCTGTAGCCAATGAGGATACAAGGATTACTGTCAAGGCCCCAGTAATTTGCCTCCCTCAGTATTCTGGGGTAGATCTCATCAGGCCCTGGGGACTTATCTACTTTAATGCTTTTTCAGATGCCCAAAACCTCCACTTTATTATTATCAACATGACTCAGAATATCTACCCACTCTACTCTATACCTTCTCATCCACCAAGATGAGTGGAGAATCGCGTGCCGACGTCAGGGTGGCGTGGCGCGGTTGCAGGGATTCTCTGGCCTCGCGCGGGGCTGGGAGAATCCCGCCCATAATGTCCATCATTATCCTGCATTCCCTATACTTGCCACCCCCACATTTTGCCCTCACAGGTACACGCCGGTCCTGAATTCTAATCAACTGACATTTGAAAGCCTCCCACATGTTGATTTTCCCTCAAACAGCCTGACCCAGTCAACACTGTCCAGATCCTACCTAATGCTCTTGTAATTAGCCTTCCCTCAGTCTAACACTGAGGACCACTTTTGTCCTTCTCCATAAGCAGCTTAAAACTTACAAAATTATGATCACTGTTCCCGAAATGATCGCTGGCTGAAACTTCGATCTCCTGGCCGGGCTCATTCCCCATCACCAGGTCTAATATGGCCCCTTCCCAAGTTGGGCTATTTACATATTGTTTCAAGAAACTCTCCTGGATGCTCCTTACAAATTCTGCTCCATCCATGCTTCTGGCAGTAAGTGTGTCCCTGTCAATATAGGAAAAGTTAAAATCACCCACTGCAACAACCCTATTGATTTTGCATCTTTTCAAGATCTGTCTGCATATCTGCTCCTCTATCTCCTGCTGGCTGTTAGGAGGTCTGTAGTTAGAAGACTGTCGGAGGTCCCGGTGAATCCGGCACCGTTTCTCTTTGGAATCGACCTTGTATTACGTGGTGACGGTTTTAGCCCCTAACGGTCGTTGAATTGGTCCAGGTGAGGCGCCAGTTTTTCTGTCGTAGAACTCCATTAATCCTGCCCTGGCGTCAACACTCAGGGTTGGATTTTCCGATTTTGAGAAAAAGTGCTGACGCTGGCGTGACTTTTTATGACAAAAAAAATGGCGCAACAGCTGCACCGATTCAGCTACTTTAAATGGGCTGGCACCATCACCACGTGGAACGCAATCAATTCCATGGAAACCTTTGCCGGATCGCTGGGTCCGTGATTGGCGCACATGAGGCTCACATGCCGCAGCCGCATTTAAATGGTCCATCCCCCCACACACATCGTTCCAGCCAACAAGATGGCTGGAAGGAGAGCAGAGCCAAGGTTCAGGGACGCTGAGCTGGACACCCTACAGGACGTCATGGAGGAGAGAAGGATGACCCTGTACCCGGTGATGCACGATCAATCACTACTGAAGCGAGATTGTAGTCCAATTGAAGGCTTTAGTGAACAAGTAGTTACCCCAGCAGCTCCGGTACAGAATGACTGCTGTGGGTGAAACACAGACTCTTATGCTCCGCCTGCTGGGCGGAACCAGCAGGCAGGTTCTACCACTCATACTAGAGTATAAGGTACATCCCACCTAGGTACCGCGATACCCCTAATATAGCCTACCACACCCGGCCCAGGAGGAAGGCCGCCAGGCACCGCCGTTCGCCGTGCTTGGCACAGGTGGCAGACGTGGTCAGCGCCGTGGGCAATGTCATCCGGACTGGCATCCAGTGCATGAAGAAACTCCCTGACCCCCTCAGGGCAGCCGGGGTGAGGAGAAGACCAGAGGGGGACCACCAGAACGGCAGCCCCTCACCATACCTGAATAGAGGGCACTGGACGTGGTCGGCGGCTGGAGGAAAGGGACGTCACCGAGGTGTAGTTTGGCGGTGGGCAAGGAAGTGAGACCCTGCTTAGGTGTGGATCTCCATGATACATGTGTGGACATGCACCCCCAGCACATACACCACCCCATGCAACCCACAACCCCTCACGCCCCTCAACCCCCACCCTCTCATCCCGCACACCCCTCTGGCCCGCTGTCTAATCATACATGTCATCTTGTGTCTTACAGGACCTGCCGGAGATACGGCCGGTCCATCCGGAGCCTCGGCCCCCAGCCAGTGCCAGAGCTAGTGCCTACCAGAAGGCAGAGCGCTGACGGGGAGAGCAGCCCAAACACCAGCCCTCTGCCCCAGATTCAGGAGGCCCTGGAGCTCGGGTCGGAGGAGGGCAATGACTTTCCGTGACTGCTGTCTCCTACACCCTCCACCATCCCAGAGACTGTCATCTCGGTATGTGACTAGCATAGTCACATTAATGCACATGAAGGAAAAATAGAGGAATACACTGATGGGTTTAAATGAAGAAGGATAGGAGGTTTAAATGGAGTTTGGATTTGTGAGATTTAATGACTAATTTAGGGCTGTAAATATGCTATATAAAATAATGAACAATGTGGGCTGTTTAAACCTGCAACCAGATTATCCATAAATAGGAGGGATAGTCTATTGTTACTATTATTCATTTTCAATGTGATGAATGGAAACAAAATCTCGCTTCGAGCCTGAAATGCACATTTTGTGCAACTGAATTAAAAGAATTAAGTGTGAAATTAAAGAAATGAATGGTCTGCAAATAAATTAATTTAATTCATATTGCAAAAATAAAATTTGAATGGAATAAAATAATGGAATCCAAAGATTTGAAAGCAAAATTAAATTTGCAAATACTTTGATTAGTTTGGTAAATTATAAACATAATTTGAAGAACAAAATGCTGGATACAAATTTCAATTTTAACAGAAGTATTAGTATTCATTGAGTTGATTTTGTGAGGTTTTCATATGAACAATTATCTTTTGATATTGCCTATTTGAATACAAATGGCTTACTGGACAGACTGCTAATACAATGTATATAGAAAAAAAAATCCAATTTCATGTATTGTGCAAAGACCAGGGGGTTGATTACTGACAGTACAGAACAATATGTTAAGTTCCTGTCAAAGTTCTATTTTTGCCCTGAATAATGAAAGTAATTCTTGCAACGTGATACTCCTGTCATATTCTTTCCTTTTTGATCTGTGGTTATGAAGCGTCTTGATAACTAAATTGGTTGGACAGAAATAGAACAGATATGCAATGTGAATACAAATGTTTCTGGCAATCATTCATTTCCCCACTGCCAGTAACTCCACTCTACTGATGTGGTGATTGTGACCTGCAAACCCTCAGGTGACAATGGCGTTGTTTTACTGTATATGCTGTCAGCATAATCACATGTCAATAATAAAACACACAAGTGTAAATTAATTTTCTGTACGTAAGTCATCTATATATATAGGGGGCTATTCTCCGATATGGAGCCCAAGTGTTTGCGTTGTCGTGAACGCCGTCGCGAACCGGACCCTGGAATGACCGATTCTGGCCCCCACAGGGGACCATGTTGAGTCGGGGCTGGCGCGCTAAAGAAGTCCCCCACGCAGGCAATCATTATTGCAGACCAAGTAATCCCATTTTTAATATCTTTTCATCTCGGAAATCTTTAACGAATGTCAAGATAGGAATTAACAGGAGATGGGGGTTACTTTCTCCTTAACAGGGGGTTTTGATTGTCTAATGAGTTGACCGGTTGGCAGTTCCTATTGCACTGAGAGAATGACAGTTTTTTTTTAAAAAATCTTTTTTTCCAATTAAGAGGCAATTTAGCGTGGCCAATTCACCTATCCTGCACATCTTTGGGTTGTGGGGGTGAGACCCACGCAAACACGGAGAGAATGAGCAAACTCCACACAGACAGTAACCTGCGGCTGGGACCGAACCAGATCCTCTGCACCACCGTGCTGCCCTATGATCGAATGACAGTTGATCATAGTCCAGCACTTGATTCCCCTTTGGTCTGAATATCCCTTTAGTTCTAGGAACATAGGAACAGGAGTAGGCCATTTTGTCCCTTGAGCCTGTCCCGCCACTTAATGAGATCATGGCTGATTTGTGGCCGAACTTCATATACGTGTCTTTAGCCCATATCCCTTAATGGCCCATAACTTTCGGCCAGCGACGTGAAGCAACAGGCCGCTGATTCTGAGAGGGTAAAATGCAAACTTACTTGTGCTCGGATATCACAACAAACCTTCCTCTCCATTCGGCAGTCTGGGGTCTCCAGCGCAACTGTCTGCGCAGGCTCCAGCGCGGCACAGGATGAGTGTAGTACCACCCCCTTATGATGGGGCCAGGTTGGGAACGCCCATTGAGGGCAGGCATTCAAAATGCACTTTTAGATTGAACACAACAGGCAATATATTCAACACGTGTTTTAAAAGTATGTAGAAGTTGTTTTGAACAGTTTTTCTTTGTTCTTTCTTTTATACAGGCATAGCTGTTGTTATTGGTTCTTTTAAAGTAATTTTTAATCTTTAACAATTAAAGGTGATTATTTATAAGTGAACTTAGATTTAGTTATTTGTTTTAAATCTGTGAACTATTTAAATCTGCACTCTATTATTATAAAACTTTATTTTGATTTAGAGAAATGGATCAGAAATTGGCTAGCTGAAAGAAGACAGAGGGTGGTGGTTGATGGGAAATGTTCAGAATGGAGTTCAGTTACAAGTGGCGTACCACAAGGATCAGTTCTGGGGCCGTTGCTGTTTGTCATTTTTATCAATGACCTAGAGGAAGGCGCAGAAGGGTGGGTGAGTAAATTTGCAGACGACACTAAAGTCGGTGGTGTTGTCGACAGTGAGGAAGGATGTAGCAGGTTACAGAGGGACATAGATAAGCTGCAGAGCTGGGCTGAGAGGTGGCAAATGGAGTTTAATGTAGAGAAGTGTGAGGTGATTCACTTTGGAAGGAATAACAGGAATGCGGAATATTTGGCTAATGGTAAAGTTCTTGGAAGTGTGGATGAGCAGAGGGATCTAGGTGTCCATGTACATAGATCCCTGAAAGTTGCCACCCAGGTTGATAGGGTTGTGAAGAAGGCCTATGGAGTGTTGGCCTTTATTGGTAGAGGGATTGAGTTCCGGAGTCAGGAGGTCATGTTGCAGCTGTACAAAACTCTGGTACGGCCGCATTTGGAATATTGCGTACAGTTCTGGTCACCGCATTATAGGAAGGACGTGGAGGCTTTGGAGCGGGGGCAGAGGAGATTTACCAGGATGTTGCCTGGTATGGAGGGAAAATCTTATGAGGAAAAGTTGATGGACTTGAGGTTGTTTTCGTTGGAGAGTAGAAGGTTAAGAGGAGACTTAATAGAGGCATACAAAATGATCAGGGGGTTAGATAGGGTGGACAGTGAGAGCCTTCTCCCGTGGATGGAAATGGCTGGCACGAGTGGACATAGCTTTAAACTGAGGGGTAATAGATATAGGACAGAGGTCAGAGGTAGGTTCTTTATGCAAAGAGTGGTGAGGCCGTGGAATGCCCTACCGGCAACAGGAGTGAACTCGCCAACATTGAGGGCATTTAAAAGTTTATTGGATAAGCATATGGATGATAATGGCATAGTGTAGGTGAGATGGCTTTTGTTTCGGTGCAACATCGTGGGCCGAAGGGCCTGTACTGCGCTGTATCATTCTATGTTCTATGTTTACGTGTTGTATGTTTTAATTTAGATTATGGTCCTAAGATTTTAAAAGTGCGCCAGGGATTTTAGCAGTCACTGTCCTTGTAACAGCTAATATTTTTTTGATTTGTGTTTATGGAATCATAGAATCGATGTCCGAAAGTAGCAGCTGCCAGGTGATCTTGAATGGCCCTTGCATTACCTGGTCCAGATGATGCCGGACAGCTTAAAATACATTGCAAAATCCAAATGTACTTTAGTTCTGAATCAGCTGGGAGGTCAGATGTGCTAACGTGAGTGTCCATGAAGGAGTCAATAGTACCAGTATCAGGGCCATGATCATCCAAACCTAACTCCGCTGGGCCGCCCAAATGCTTTGGATGACAGAGTCCCGACTGCCAAAGCAAATCTTCTTCACCTAGCTCAAGGAAGGCTCCCAAAAAAGTGGCGGACAAAGGAAGCTCTTCGACGACACCTTGAAGGGTTACTTCAAGGAATGGAACATAGACGTCAATGCCTGTGGTTCCAGGAATCCCATGCAGACATGGGGAGAAGTCACCCAAGGTTTGAAATATCAATTGTTAATTTTACAAGCTCGAAGCAGCAACTTTCCTCAGAAAAGACCAACTTGGAGGAACCTTCTGATTGAAGAGAAACAATTCATTGAGAACACCCGATGACAAGAGGAGGCTCAGAAAAGGAGCCTGAGAAAGGAATACCCGCCACCTACTGTCTAAGGACCGATCCCACCTTTTGGAAACTCCTGCCAAGTGAGTGATTGAAGATGCGGCTCTAGAATCGGGTTTATCAGTCATGCCAGGACACAGCACCCATTATCAGTAACACAGAGTTTCTTAGGTGGAGAATCATACTCGTTAGTGAGTGATTATTACATTCTATCCATTATAGTTTCTTTAATGGAATAGTATCCTTATGACAAACCAATGTTTAAAAAAATTATTTCTTTCACTTTCGGTGACTCCAAACTCACTTTATACAGTAAAGTACCTTTTTATTGGAATTAACAGCCTCATGACAAACCCTGGCTTAAAAAATATGTCCGCGATTTAATGGAAAAGCTTCTAAATGTGGTAACAAGCAGGAACTGCCGCGAGCTTCCCCATGCTCGGCCCAGCAAGGCCATCACAGGTGTAAAATGTTAATTGGTCCACTTAATGAGGCCCCACTGGCCACAAATACTGTACTGCCAGCTGATTCGCCGGGATCGCACTCATCAGCCCCCCGCTAAGGAGGGAGGGCAAACACGCACCCTCTGGTTGCCGGGATGGCCTGAGTGCAGGGGCCTAGCCCCTCGGTGTTCAGATGTTGGCTGCTGTGTCCATGGTTGCCTCCTGCAGTGTTCAGGTACATTATCCAGGCATCACAGTCTAATTGGAATATTAGGCAATAACTCCCACTTGCTACGTGGCACGCCTACCCAAGGGATTCCACTTGGGAGCTGTGAGCTGCTCACTTAACTACGATTGCCAATTTCTCATTAGCGATAGCCTTCAGCCGCATGGCCAGAAGCCTTTGCAGTCAATGGGATAGATGGGTGGTCAGTGGGGCAGATGGGCAGGGGCTGGGCTTGCCCCCTGACTGGGCACACATTATCCACAGGGTGGCATGGAGGACCCGCGGGTGCTGAGACACCCATCTTCCTTCCACACCCCACATCCCAGGCCATTGGTGGGCGGGCAACACACCTGGTTCCGCACCCCCCCCACCCCACCACCACCACCACCACCACCACCACCACTGGCAGAACACCATTAAAGTGACCGGCCCCCGGAGGCTCCCCCACACCCTCCCCTCCAATTCCCAAGCACCGGGGCGAAGATGGCTACTCGCCTCCTCAGGCCCCCTCTAGCAGCCCTTCCACCAGCTTCACATTTTTAAAAAGTAGTAACTGGCGCCCATGTGACCACTTGCTAAATTGGTGGTTAGATCACAGGAGGCCGTAAGAAAGGGGGTCGCTCCCATTAATTGTATGGAGTTTGACTTAAGTGGTGTTTAATTTATTCTGGCCATGGTACGGTGGGTTCCAAATTTCACCAATGGGAACCTCCATCACCTGAGCTCCGAAAGCTAGTGATTCGAAACAAACCTGTTGGACTTTAACCTGGTGTTGTAAGACTTCGTACTAGCTTCAACAGCTGGTTGTTGGAGAGAGTTACAAACCTCTACCACCCTTTAAGTGAAGAAATGGAAGAAGTTCTCACTGGGTCTTTTGGACAGCGTGATCGCAATCACTTTAGATTTCCCTACAATGTGGATGATTTTTCGGTGATATGGTTGGAGAAACAAACACCAATGGAATAACCTTGCACTCTCAGTTCTGAATTTTTCCGCAAAAGTTCAAGGGTTGATGTCGGTATAGACTGTAATGTTTCTCTATCCATTTTGGGTAAAAATATCTCAAAGTGTTTAAGAACCAGGAATAAACCTTTTCTACTGTAGAATAGCAATTCTATGTTTGATTTTTTGCAGGTACCCGATTGGCCTCCCTATTGCTGATCCTTCCAGAGGGAGGAAGACAGTTCCTACCTTGAAGTCACTCGCAGCGATAGCTTGGTCACTGTTTGGAGCTGCTAACCCTGATTGATTTATTAAAAATGGCTGCCTACTTTTTGAAGGCTGTCTGACATTTCTCGGTTCATACAACTGTTGCTTGTTTCTGTAAATGGTGTGTCAGCATGGCAACTTCTGCGTAGATGTTTAGGCTGAACCAACGGTAGAACCCACACATTTCAAAGAATCTCATGCTTTCCTGTTTTGTTATGGGGAAGTGTGCTACTGCTTGTACCTTTGCAGCTCTGGGAATTATTTTTCTTCGCCCAACCACATCCCCGAGTTACGCCACCTGAGTCTTAGCAAACTCAGTCCTCACGAGATTGACCACAAGGTCAGTAGACTGTCATTTCTGGAAGAAGTCTTCCACTTACTCTAAATGAATTTCCCAGGTGTCACTGTACGCCATGATGTCGTCTGGGTACACAACACAGTGGATAAGCCTGCCAGAACCCAGTTCATCAGCCTGTAGAAGGTGGCTGAGGTCCTTTCTGAGTCCAAAAGGCATGACTCGACACTGGTATAACCCATCAGGGGTTATGAAGGCAGATGTTTCCTTTGCGCGGATAGTTAAGGGAACATGCCAGTATCCCTTGAATTAATCTGCGTTAGTAATATAGGTTACTTTACATATCCTATCAATGCAGTTTTCCAGGTGAGGTATCAAGTGGGAGTCGTCTTTGGTCACTGCATTTACCTTTCGGTTGTCAAGGCAAGGCCTTGTGGGCCAGTACAGCTTGGACATGATCACAACTGGGGAGCTCCACCCAATGCTGCAAGGCTCCATTAACTGGTGTTCCAGCATGTAGTTAATCTCTTCCCGTAACCGGGCCTGCTTTTCTGAACCTAGACGATAAGGATATTGTCTAAGGGGGAAGCCTCACCCATACCCACATCATGTATTGCTACATGATGTGCCTGATCTGTTACTAAATATGCTTTTAAATACAATATACAAAGGGTGGTGGTTGATAGGAAATGTTCAGACCGGAGTCCAGTTACTAGTGGTGTACCACAAGGATCTGTTTTGGGGCCACTGCTGTTTGTCATTTTTAATAATGACCTGGAGGAGGGCGTAGAAGGATGGATGAGTAAATTTGCAGATGACACTAAAGTCGGTGGAGTTGTGGACAGTGCGGAAGGATATTACAAGTTACAGAGGGACATAGATAAGCTGCAGCGCTGGGTTGAGAGTTTGCAAATGGAGTTTAATGCAGAAAAGTGTGAGGTGATTCATTTTGGAAGGAGTAACAGGAAGACTGAGTACTGGGCTAATGGTAAGATTCTTGGCAGTGTGGATGAGCAGAGAGATCTCGGTGTCCATGTACATAGATCCCTGAAAGTTGCCACCCAGGTTGAGAGGGTTGTTTAGAAGGCGTACGGTGTGTTAGCTTTTATTGGTAGAGGGATTGAGTTTTGGAGCCATGAGGTCATGTTGCAGCTGTACAAAACTCTGGTGCGGCCGCATTTGGAGTATTGCGTGCAATTCTGGTCGCCGCATTATGGGAAGGATGTGGAAGCATTGGAAAGGGTGCAGAGGAGATTCACCAGAATGTTGCCTGGTATGGAGGGAAGATCTTATGAGGAAAGGCTGAGGGACTTAAGGCTGTTTTCGTTAGAGAGAAGAAGGTTCAGAGGTGACTTAATTGAGGCATACAAGATGATCAGAGGATTGGATAGGGTGGACAGTGAGAGCCTTTTTCCTCGGATGGTGATGTCTAGCACGAGGGGACATAGCTTTAAATTGAGGGGAGATAGATATAAGACAGATGTCAGAGGTAGGTTCTTTACTCAGAGAGTAGTGAGGGCGTGGAATGCCCTACCTGCAACATTAGTGGACTCGCCAACACTAAGGACATTCAAATGGTCATTGGATAGACATATGGACAATGAGGGAATAGTGTAGATGAGCTTTAGAGTGGTTTCACAGGTCGGCGCAACATCGAGGGCCGAAGGGCCTGTACTGCGCTGTAATGTTCTATGTTCTATGTTCTAATGAACACTCTTGTCAAGCCTGCTTGCAGTTCTGCACTTGGGGGAATGAATGTAGAGTCCATGTTCACACGTGTTTCTGTGTTGGCCACATAATAGGGGGCTCACTGTAGATCTTGTTCACGTCGTCCTTCGTTTCATCCCCACTGTTAGCCTCACTATTTGGGTCAGTGACTATCGGACAGACCGTTACCTGCTTGTCCCATTATTGTGTCATATTGACATTGACACAGCCTTGACTTTTTCTGAGGTCTGGGTGCCTGTTAGATAGCTTACTTCCCCGAGAATCTTTGCTACACTCTACGGACCACTGAAGCAGACTTTTACAGGTTCACCCAGTATTAGTCGGAACACTAACGTGGTCTCCTGGCTGAAAGGTTCTGGACCTGGCATTTGTATCTGCCTACTTTTTTTCGTAGCTCTTTGGGAGATCTTCAAGTGTTCTCGGGCCACATCACAGGCTCTCATGAGTCACCGACAGAACTCGGTTACAGAGTCTAACATGGAAATTTCCTCCTGATGCTCTAAAAACTTTCTCTTTATTAGTTTCAGAGGACCACTCACCTGGGGCGAAATTCTCTGGTATCGGCACGATGTCCGCCGACTAGCGCCCAAAACGGCGCAAATCAGTCGGGCATCGCGCCACCCCAAAGGTGTGGAACGCTCCGCATCTTCGGGGGCCGAGCCCCAACCTTAAGGGGCTAGGCCCGCGGCGGACAAATTTCTGCCCCGCCAGCTGGCGGAAAAGGCCTTTGGTGCCCCGCCAGCTGGCGCGGAAATGATATCTCCGGGCGGTGCATGCGCAGGAGCGTTAGCGGCCGCTGACGGCATTCCCGCGCATGCGCAGTGGAGGGAGTCTCTTCCGCCTCCGCCATGGTGGAGACCGTGGCGAAGGCGGAAGGAAAAGAGTGCCCCCACTGCACAGTCCCGCCCGCGGATCGGTGGGCCCCGATGGCGGGCCAGGCCTCCGTGGGGGCACCCCCCGGGGCCAGATCGCCCCGCGCCCCCCACCAGGACCCTGGAGCCGCCCGCGCCACCTTGTCCCGCCAGTAAGGTAGGTGGTTTAATCTACGCCGGCAGGACAGGCATTTTAGCAGCGGGACTTCGGCCCATTCAGGCCGGAGAATCGCGGGGGGGGGGGGGGGGCGCCAACCAGCGCGGCGCTATTCCCGCCCCCGCCGAATGTCCGGTGCCGGAGAATTCGGCAACCAGCGGGGGCGGGATTCACGCCAGCCCCCTGCGATTATCCGACCCGGCGGGGGGTCGGAGAATCTCGCCCCTGGTGTCCGTAAACAAATTTAAATGGAGTGAGGTGCCCTCAATAACGAAGCTTAGAGATTAAACTGTAAAGAAGGCTTTATTAGACTAAGAACTATGTTAGAGCTGAGACAGTGCTGACTGCTACACAGCCCATGAGGCAGCCCTTTATATATGGCTCACAGATGGGCGGAGCCAGCCGCGGAGTCCCCAGGGTTCCAAGCCTGGTCTCAAAGGGGACATCACCATACATGATGATAAGGCAGTAACCGTTCATCGCATGGAGTAAAACCAGTCAACTCATTGGGTGAGTCTCTGTAGTGAACAGAAGAAAACCTAACTCGTCCTTTATCCCAGTCGTAGGGTTGCTCATAGATGTATGCCCCGATCATTATTTTCAGAGCTTTGTGCTACCATTCCAGTGTTCCTTGTGACTGCAGATGGTAAGCTGCCAAAATATAAATCTTTCATAACCAATATCACAAATGGAATTTAAATTACATTCTACTTCCATCACTGGCTAAGTAGGCAATCCAAATTCTAAAACTTCGATATATCAGTTAATTTTAAATATAATTCCACCTATGAGTGGATTATGGACTGACAATTTTGACAACATTTTGAACGATATTGTTTCATGAGCCAATTGTTTTCAAATTAAATGGGCAAAATTTGGTTCCAGTGATAGCTTCCTCTCCCCCACTGGTTGGAGAACTAGTGGAAGCCCAATACTGTTTCGATCTGGGAGGCATGTGCAATATGAGTGCACTTAGGCACTTAATTGACCAATGCCAGGCCTGCCACATGATCAAGGACCCAGTAGGACAGACGTACCACATCAGTGAGTTGCTCTTCAACCAGAGGCCAGCAGCTCTCCATTGCCAGCAGTCCTACTGGTAATGGCCCAAGGCCTTCACCAGGAAGCATCACTGTAGCCCTGGAGGCAGATGAGTGGAGATGAAAGGATGGGGTTTTTGGGAATGGGTTGGTGAGACAGGTGTAATGTTCGCTGTATGCACGGATGGCGAGGCTTTGTAATTAAAGTGATCAGAGAACATATGGCTTTGCAAATGAACAAAATTGTTTATTATTAATTAACTTAAACACTAAAGGGTTTTCATGATGTCTACTAAGATTACAGTTGGATACAACGGCTAAATACAAACAACTATGATTAACTATTATTAATTACTGTTGACTCAGGAGCTGCTCGATCTGTGCCTGCTGTCCAACTTGTGTCTCTCTGTGCTGTCCAGGAGAATACGTCTCCCACATGTGGGTTTCTTCCAGTGACCTTCTCCTGTAGCCACGCCACCTGTGGATGAATGCTAGAACGCGTCCTGTCTCATCATGTGGCCATCTTCCAATAACCTTCTCCTGTGGTCAGATACTAGAATATTAATCTATACATACAGGCAATACTGTTTACATACGGTTTGGTTATTATATTATATACATGGATGATAGTTCACATCTCATCACAACGGGGGCCTGGTGCAAGGGGTGGGCATCTTTCAGAATCCTGCATGTTCCTGATATTGGGTCCCTCGATTAGGCAGGGAGTTCTGGTCAACAAGGGGGTTCCCCAAATTATGGCCACAGGCAAATCCAAAAAGGTTTCTTGTGTAGCCTTCAGAAGCCATGGGAGATCTGAATGAGTCCTGTTAAATCTCTGCGCCATCATTAAATTCCAGTGGGCTCAATGGATATTGGTTTTGAGTGGCTCATTAATGAGCCTAATTGACATCCCACTTCCAGTAGGCAGGATTCTCTTTTCCCTGCCCCCAACAAAATTCACAACATTGGGAATTGGAAGCAGGAACTCTCTCCTGATTCTCCTGGCCTCCACCCCCCATCCCCCCACCCCCTCACCCCACCTCATACTATTGCACCCACCCTGGTGGCCTCTGCCCCCAAAATCATGCCCTCTCTGGCAGGACACCCTCCCATCATGCCTATTCTGATGGGCTCCATTAGATCACAATGACTTCTGACAACCAAAATTCATTCATAGACATTTTTCTGGATCTCAACACAACAACACTGGATTATCTGTACATCCCAAATCTCTGAAACTCTCCCAATTTTCCTTTATTTAAAGCACAGAAATCACAGAATCACAGAATTGTTATGACGCAGAAGGAAGCCATTTAACTCACCATGCCTGCACCAACTCTCCAAGCGAGCATCAAGATTTTGTGCCATTCCCTTGCACATTGTTTCTATTGAAATAAACATCTAATGCCCTCTTGAATGCCCCAATTGAACCTGCCTCCACCACACTTCAAGATAGTGCATTCCGGACCTGAACAGCCCACTGTATGAAAAAGATTTTCCCCAGATCTGGGGCGTCATTCTCCGACCCCCCGCCGGGTCGGAGAATGGCCGTTGGCCGCCGTGAATCCCGCCCCCGCCCCCGCCAAAGTCTCCGAAGGGAGAAAAGTCGGCGGGGCGTTAATGGCGCCGCTGCCGCGGAGAATGTCACGGGTCTGCGCAAGGCAGCCGATTTTCGGCCTGCCGATATTCTCCCTTCCGGATGGGCCGAAGTCCCGTCGACGTGATGACCGTTCACGTCGACGTGAATCAAACCTCCTTTTCATCGGCGTGACCCGGTGCTCCAGGCTCACGCCGACCAGCGAGGAGGTGAGTGACAGCCTGGGGGGTTGGCTCTGGGCAGGAAATGGCGTGGCCGCAGACTGATTGCCTGAGGAGAGGTGTGTCTCGGCTTGTGTGTGTGTGCGGCGGGGGGGGGGGGTGGTGGTTAGAGTAGGCTGGGCTCCGGGGGAGTGCCGGGAGGGGGTCCGTGCCGGGGTGGAGGTTGGGGGTTGTGGAGGGGGTCCGTGCCGGGGTGGAGGTTGGGGGGGGGGTCCGTGCTGGGGTGGAGGTTGGGGGTTGGGGAGGGGGTCCGTGCCGGGGTGGAGGTTGGGGAGGGGGTCCGTGCCGGGGTGGAGGTTGGGGAGGGGATCTGTGCCGGGGTGGAGGTTGGGGAGGGGGTCCGTGCCGGGGTGGAGGTTGGGGGTTGTGGAGGGGGTCCGTGCCGGGGTGGAGGTTGGGGGGGGGTCCGTGCTGGGGTGGAGGTTGGGGGTTGGGGAGGGGGTCCGTGCCGGGGTGGAGGTTGGGGGTTGGGGAGGGGGTCCGTGCCGGGGTGGAGGTTGGGGGTTGGGGAGGGGGTCCGTGCCGGGGTGGAGGTTGGGGGGGATCCGTGCTGGGGTGGAGGTTGGGGGGGGGTCCGTGCTGGGGTGGAGGTTGGGGGTTGGGGAGGGGGTCCGTGCCGGGGTGGAGGTTGGGGAGGGGGTCCGTGCCGGGCTGGAGGTTGGGGAGGGGGTCCGTGCCAGGGTGGAGGTTGGGGAGGGGGACCGTGCCGGGGTGGAGGTTGGGGAGGGGGTCCGTGCCGGGGTGGAGGTTGGGGGGGGGTCCGTGCTGGGGTGGAGGTTGGGGGTTGGGGAGGGGGTCCGTGCCGGGGTGGAGGTTGGGGGGGGGTCCGTGCCGGGGTGGAGGTTGGGGGTTGTGGAGGGGGTCCGTGCCGGGGTGGAGGTTGGGGGGGGGGTCCGTGCCGGGGTGGAGGTTGGGGAGGGGGTCCGTGCCGGGGTGGAGGTTGGGGGTTGTGGAGGGGGTCCGTGCCGGGGTGGAGGTTGGGGGGGGGGTCCGTGCCGGGGTGGAGGTTGGGGAGGGGGTCCGTGCCGGGGTGGAGGTTGGGGAGGGGGTCCGTGCCGGGGTGGAGGTTGGGGGTTGTGGAGGGGGTCCGTGCCGGGGTGGAGGTTGGGGGGGGGTCCGTGCTGGGGTGGAGGTTGGGGGTTGGGGAGGGGGTCCGTGCCGGGGTGGAGGTTGGGGGTTGGGGAGGGGGTCCGTGCCGGGGTGGGTGATGGGAGGGCAAATGAGTTGGTCCACCTGGCCAGGTGCCAGCCTCCAACAGTTGGACCCATGCGGTCCATGCCACCTGGCTGGGGGGAGGAGGGGATATGGGCAATGATGACATGTCGTCGTTCCCCTCCCCCCCACCAGGCCGTCATGTGTTCAGACCATCCAGCGATGTTGGCCGCCGTGGTGGCAGCCGCTCATGTCTATGTTGCCCTGGATGAGGAGGAGGAGGAGGAGGAGGAGGAGCGTGCCAGAGAGGCGGCGCAGGCTGCCGCAGAGGGGCAGGCGGCAGCCGCCCAGGCTGGAGGGACACCTGACCGACAGGACGAGGAGGGGGAGGAGGACGTCGCGGCCCCACGGCAACGGAGGCACCCGAGGGCGCCCCGTGTGTACCGGCCCCGGCAGTCATACCAGGACCTCACGGACCGGGAATGCAGGAGGAGACTCCGGATGAGCCGGGAAACCGTGGCACACATCTGCCACCTGCGTGGCACTGGCGGGGGACACCCTCTCCCCGTGTCCGTCAAGGTTACGGTGGCCCTGAACTTTTATGCAACGGGGTCATTCCAGGCACCGAGTGGGGTCCTGTCCGGCAAATCGCAGACATCGGTGCATCCGGGCAGTGACAGGTGCCCTTTATGCCATGGCGCACCGCTACATCCGCTTCCCCATGGACCGGGCCAGCCAAGATGCCCGGGCCGTGGGCTTCTCTGCCGTTGCCGTGTTCCCCATGGTCCAGGGCGCGATCGATGGGATGCACGTCGCCGTGCGGCCACCTGCAGATAACAGGGCCGTGTTCACTAATAGGAAGGGGACCTATTCGATGAACGTACAGGTGGTCTGCGACCACCGCATGATGATCCTGCACGTCTGCGCCCGTCACCCAGGCAGTGTACACGACTCATTCGTGTTGTCGCGGTCATCCATCCCCGGCATGTACGAGGGACGCCATCCCCGGCTGAGGGGCTGGTTGCTGGGCGACAGGGGCTACCCATTGCGATCGTGGCTGATGACGCCTATACGGAGGCCACGCAATGAGGCGGAGAACCGCTACAATAATGCCCATGTAGCGACAAGGGGAGTGATCGAGAGGTGCTTTGGCGTGCTGAAGATGCGTTTCAGGTGCCTGGACCTCTCTGGGGGCGCCCTCCAGTATCGGTCCGATAGGGTCGGCCGCATCATTGTGGTGTGCTGCGTCCTGCACAACATAGCCCAGCAGAGGGGCGATGTGCCGCAGGCAGAGGAGGGCGGAGTGGAGGAGCAGCAGGAAGAGGCCCAGTCCTCCCCAGATGAGGGGGATGGGGGCAATGGTCAGGGCAGACGGGGTAGACACAGACGGGTGGCTGTCCACCGTTACCGGCTGGCCCAGCGGGCACGGGACAGACTGATAGACGCCCGCTTCACTGACTAGATAGGCGTGGGAATCGGGTAGTATGGCCACAGACCGCACACCATGACAACAGCCGACCACCCACACCCCCCACCCATCCACCCACCCAGCACCCTCACCCCCCTCCCCAACCCCACACACCCCACCCGCATGCACACCACCCCCCCACTCCCAATTGCCGATCCACCGGCGGCACAACGGGCCGGGCTCACCCAGTTGCGGGTGGACGCGTGTCTATCGCAGGCCATGGAGAATGATGACAACCCGCCTCCGATGAGCTCCTGGCTCTACATCGTTGGACTATGTCTGACCCATGGCCACAGTACCACCATCCACCCGGACCATCCCTGCATGCGGCTGTGACACTGCAGCGCACGGTCCCGTCCTCTGCCCGGGGGATGTTGATGGCGGCCCAGGGGGAAGGGGGCAGACTCACCTGGGGCTGAGGTAAGACCACCCGTCACACACACACTTGCGCTCAACGTACATGACACGCCCGCACACTTTGGACAGAGCACAAAGACAGCTTCGGTAGGTGTAACATTGACTTTAATAACCAAAGGAGTTCATGCACGTGCCCTAGCGCCTAAAACTCATCTGTGCCCTGCACCCGTGCCAACTTACTCAGTGTCTAATTGTTTGGCCTTACGGGCCCTTTGACTACGTCTACGTGGTTCCCCAGACGGTACAGCAGAACTGGAGGTGGACTCCTGTGATTCCTGCCCTCTGACACTGGATCCCTTTGGCGGCCGTTTCCTGGGGCGTCCTGGCCTAGATGGGCCAGGCTGCGGCCCGGGCGACTGGGACGGCGAGCTGCCAGCCTGTCCTGCCCGTTGCCCACCCGATGCACCTGGGACGGAAGGGGGGGAGTCCGAGGTGTCGCGGTGTACCGGGACCTCCCCTACAGAGGGAGCCGGGACGGACCACACCACCTCCTCCTCCCTCGGGGTGCCCGATGGCCCCCAGGCCTCTACATGGGTGGGGGATGCGAACGGACTGGCCATCCGACGCGCCCCCGACATCTGGCGCTGCCAGTCCTGGAGGCCCGTGCTGGTATCGACAGGGGTCTGCAGGTTTGCAGCCATGGAGCCCAGGGGGTTGTCGAACCCTGTCTGCGACAGTGCGACGCCAGCTCGCACATGGCCACTGGCGCCGATGCCCTCAGCGATGGCCTGCTGACACTGGGCCATGGCCTGCAGAGACTGGGCCATGGCCTGCAGAGACTGGGCTATGGCCTGCTGAGACTGGGCCATGGCCTGCTGAGACTGGGCTATGGCGTTGAGCGCCTCTGCCATCTGGCGCTGGCACTGGCTCATGGCCTCCTGTGAGAGGGCAGCCATTTCCTGGGCCACAGACGCCGCCTGCACGGAAGGCCCCAGGCCTCGCAAACCGTTCCCCATGTCTGACACCGTCGCACCCATTGCCTCCACCGCGGACGCCACCCGTGCGGTGTCAGCCTGGGTGGCACGCATGACCGGGACCACTCCCAGCTCCTGGACGCGGGTGGACTCCTCCACCTGCGACCGCAGCCGCCGCAAGCCACCCGTCACCCTATTCGCTCGTCTCCGTGTCGGTGGTTGCATCGGATCTATGTGTGGGTGTGGTAACTGCAGGAACCCGGGATCCATCTGGGCGGCAGATGTTCGCTTGGCCTGGGCTGCCCTCCGACCGCCCGGTCCCTCTGCTGCTCCTACCTCCACCTGCTGTACCGGGACGGCTGTGTTGTGCGCACCAGTGAGTGTACCAGACGCCTCATCACTAAAGTGCCCAACCGTGGTGAATGTTTCTGCGATGGTGGAGGGTGTTGGTGACAGCAGTGGCGTTGTGTCGTGCTCTTCGTCCCTCTCTGAGTCCATGGTACTTTGGGGTGGGGGTTCGTCTCCACCCATCCACTCTGAGTCACTGTCCGGTATTTCGTCTTCCCGGGTAGGGGTGTCCTGGGTAGTGCTGTCCCGGGTAGTGCTGTCCCGGGTAGTGCTGTCCCGGGTAGTGCTGTCCCGGGTAGTGCTGTCCCGGGTAGTGGTGTCCCGGGTAGTGGTGTCCCGGGTAGGGGTGTCCTGGATAGTGGTGTCCTGGGTAGTGGTGTCCTGGCTCGGATGTGACGGGGGCCTGTGGCTGCCCCCCTCATCGCTGGGTGGTCGCTCCCGCACGTGACGGGGGTGTCGTCTCCCTGTTGCTCCAGGTCTCTCCGTCTCCCGTGGTCTCCGAGGGGCATCCTGCGGGCGTCGCATGCTGGAGGGTTCGGGTCTCTCCGTCTCCCGTGGTCTCCGAGGGGCATCCTGCGGGCGTCGCATGCTGGAGGGTTCGGGTCTCTCCGTCTCCCGTGGTCTCCGAGGGGCATCCTGCGGGTGTCGCATGCTGGAGGGTTCGGGTCTCTCCGTCTCCCGTGGTCTCCGAGGGGCATCCTGCGGGCGTCGCATGCTGGAGGGTTCGGGTCTCTCCGTCTCCCGTGGTCTCCGAGGGGCATCCTGCGGGCGTCGCATGCTGGAGGGTTCGGGTCTCTCCGTCTCCCGTGGTCTCCGAGGGGCATCCTGCGGGCGTCGCATGCTGGAGGGTGCGGGTCTCTCCACCTCCCGTGGTCTCCGAGGGGCATCCTGCGGGCGGTCTGCATCTGCGGGGATGGGTGCCTGGACGTTTGGTCCTGCGATACACAATGAAGCATGCATGGTTAGACATCAGGCAGTGATCAGGTGATACGGGAGAGGGGGATATAGGGGAGGGGGGATATGGGGACGGGCTGTTGGTGGCTCACTTGCTCGTGGGGCCCCGACCTCTGCATCAGCAACCTCCCGGTCCTCAGGTCCGCCAGCCAGTTCCAGGGCCCTTTCCTCGTGTACGGTCAGTGGCCTCTCATCAGCGGGCCCTCCTCCAGTCCTCACATGCTCCCTATTGTTGTGTGCGCGCTTCTCCTGGGGGGGGGGGGGGGGGCTGGTGGCAGGGGTAAAAGGCAACAGTGTTAGGCAGGTATATGAATGCACGCCATCGGTTGCGCGTGCATTGCAGAGGTTAAGGTTAGGGCTGGATTCACTTGGGGATATGGGGGATATGGGGGAGGGGGGGATATGGGGGAGGGGGGATATGGGGGATATGGGGGAGGGGGGAATATGGGGGATATGGGGGAGGGGGGAATATGGGGGATATGGTGGAGGGGGGATATGGGGGATATGGGGGAGGGGGGATATGGGGGATATGGGGGAGGGGGGATATGGGGGAGGGGGGATATGGGGGATATGGGGGAGGGGGGATATTTGGGAGGGGGGATATGGGGAGGGGGGGATATGGGGAATATGGGGGAGGGGGGATATGGGGGAGGGGGGAATATGGGGGATATGGGGGAGGGGGGATATGGGGGAGGGGGATATGGGGAGGGGGGAATATGGGGGATATGGGGGAGGGGGGATATGGGGGATATGGGGGAGGGGGGATATTGGGATATGGGGGAGGGGGGATATGGGGGAGGGGGGAATATGGGGGATATGGGGGAGGGGGGATATGGGGGAGGGGGGATATGGGGGAGGGGGGAATATGGGGGATATGGGGGAGGGGGGATATGGGGGATATGGGGGAGGGGGGATATGGGGGATATGGGGGAGGGGGGATATGTGGGAGGGGGGATATGGGGGAGGGGGGATATGGGGAATATGGGGGAGGGGGGATATGGGGGATATGGGGGAGGGGGGATATGGGGCAGGGGGGAATATGGGGATATGGGGGAGGGGGGATATGGGGGAGGGGGGATATGGGGGATATGGGGAGGGGGGATATGGGGGAGGGGGGAATATGGGGGATATGGGGGAGGGGGAAATGGGGGATATGGGGGATATGGGGGAGGGGGGATATGGGGGAGGGGGGATATGGGGGATATGGGGGATGGGGGATATGGGGGAGGGGGGATATGGGGGAGGGGGGAATATGGGGGATATGGTGGAGGGGGGATATGCGGGATATGGGGGAGGGGGGATATAGGGGATATGGGGGAGGGGGGATATGGGGGAGGGGGGATATGGGGGATATGGGGGAGGGGGGATATGTGGGAGGGGGGATATGGGGAGGGGGGGATATGGGGAATATGGGGGAGGGGGGGATATGGGGGATATGGGGGAGGGGGGATATGGGGAGGGGGGGATATGGGGGAGGGGGGATATGGGGAGGGGGGATATGGGGGATATGGGGAGGGGGGGATATGGGGGAGGGGGGGATATGGGGGAGGGGGGGATTTGGGGGAGAGGGGATATGGGGGATATGGGGGACGCTCACCCTGCCTGCTCTGACGAGGTCGTTCACCTTCTTGTGGCACTGGGTGCCTGTCCGTGGTGTTAGGGCCACAGCGGTGACGGCCTCTGCCACCTCCCTCCACAGATGCCGGCTGTGGCGTGGGGCAACTCTGCGGCCGTGCCCGAGATACAGGGCGTCCCTCCTCTGCTCCACCGCATCCAGGAGCGCCTCCACATCGCGTGACTCGAACCTCGGGGCTGAGCGACGGCCAGCCATCAAGTCGGGTGTTGCAGTCGGCTGTTCCGGTCGGGTGGGGGGGAGCTGCGCGGCCTTATGAGCCGTCACGCCGTGCAACGCGTATGACGCTGCACGGCGTGAACCACTGCGCAAGCGCGGATCCCGTTACGTCGCTGCTAGCCCATTTCGGGCCGGAGACTATCGGCCCATTTTTATGACGTGACGCAAGTGGGATTTGCGCCGTTTTTTGTGCCGATCGGCGGAGTTTCCGCCGATAACGGAGAATTTCGCCCCACATTTGCTTCTTTTGCAAATCACTTTAAACCTATATACATATGCAACCAGACCCAAAACTGCTAGAGTGGTGACTGCACTGCACGGCGTCTGCACCATGAGTGAAGGTTGCACAGTCAGTGACAGCCATGGCTGAGGGTCTGGGCAGAATGTCTGCCTCGCTGGGGGATGTCACTTAGTACCAGGCTTTCCTTGATGAGGTTCTGCGGGACAGGGCAGCACAGTGGTTATCACAGTTGTTTCACAGCACCATGGACCCGGGTTCGATTCCTGGCTTGGGTCACTGTCTGTGTGGAGTTTGCACTTTCTCCCCATGTCTGCGTGGGTTTCCTCTGGGTGCTCCGGTTTCCTCCCACAGTCCAAAGATGTGCAGCTGAGGTGGATTGGCCATGACAAATTTCCCTTAATGTCCAAAACAGGTTGGGTGGGGTTACTGGGTTACGGGGATAGTGTGGAGGCATGTGATTAAGCGGGGTGCTCTTTCCAAGGACCGGTGCATACTCGATGGCCCGAATGGCCTCCTTCTGCACTGTAAATTCTATGATTCTATGATTCTATGTCCCGTTCTCAGTTGTGAATGGCCGAGGTGCTGCGGAGCTTGTCCCAGTCGCAGGTGGACATTGCCGAGGCACTGCAGACGTGTCCCAGTCACTGAGGAGCATCACCGAGGGCATCGAGACGATGGTGCGGACCGTGGGTAACCGCCACGGCTGGCACAGCCAGATGATGCACGGGCAGCCGGGACTTAAACCAGCTGCCTCTCCATCCTAAGGTGAACCCTAGGTCTCCGTGGGCACTGACCAGGAGGAGGGGGCGCTGAATGCCAAGCTGGACCTGTCCCATGGAGTGGGGTTGGTGGCCACAAACTCCCTGGAGTTCCACCCCTCTAGTGAGGCTGCATCTCAAGGTCAACACACGGGACAGAATGGCACGGCTGTGTATATATCGCTGACAAGTGAGCCAGGGCTCTCCGGCCTCAGAGCCAGCGGCATCGAAGGCCAGGCGAAGAGATAAGTAGCTGGATGCCGCCACCTCAGATGTGCATCCTGCCGGGACATCATGGTTGTGTTGTAATTCACCGGCTGCCAACTAGGGCTCTCATTAGTATATAAGTGAATGTTGGAGTCAGGTGACCTCAGACTGACGAGAGAGCTGGGGAGAAGGTTGCTTGTGCATGTTCAAACTGTTATTCATCTGTTGTTTTGTATATATTTGACGAACAGTTAATGTTGACAAATTGTTATAGCTTTAGCTACAAGTGTTCTTGTAATACAAATCAGGCCATCCAACAGGAACATAACACCTCCTAGGGAGACACCTGGACGCAATGGTAGAGTTAGGAGGGTAAAGCACCTGGAGGACTGGAGGATCACTGAGGGCACCAGGGGAGGGAGTGGGGGGAGGGGGGGGGGGGAGGGTAAGTAGAAGGGGAGGTGGGTGTTGGGGGTTTGGTGCTAGCACATCCTGGAGAGTGTGGACTTGTATTACACATTAAACACCCTTGTGCACAACCATTATGATGCCTCTGCCAATTTCTTCCACAATTCGGCCTGACCTCCGGACCCTGTGCCCATCTCTCCAGGCATCCTTCCCTCTCTGCAGCACGCACCCACCCTCCGGCTGTGGATATGTCGCCGGAGCTGCGTCCCATCCCCTGGGTGTTCGGATGTTGGCTGCTGCATGTGTGGTGTTGCCTCCCGCAGTGTTCAGATATCGCAGTCTGATTGGGATGCTGGGCAATGACTCCCGCATGTTACATGGTCCGCCTACCCACAGGAATCCACTTAGGTTGTGTGAAGTGCTCACTTAACCATGATTGATAATTCCCTATTAGCGATAGTCTTTAGCCGCACAGCCAGAGGCCTCGGCAGTTGGCAGGGGTTATGGGTTGTCGTTAGGGCAGATGGACAGGGACAAGGGTTGCCCCCGGAATGGGTAAATATGATCCAGGGGTTGGCATGGTGGTGCCGTGAGGGATTGCCCCCCCCCCCTCCCAGCGCCTCCCTCCCACCCTCCTATGGTGGCCCACCCCTGCAGAAGATCCACCACCCCCATCCGGCAGTCCCCCACCCTGTGTTGAGCACTGGGGCGGCAATCCCAGCACCCCCGGGCTCATTGCCTGTGAGAAAAGATGGATACTCACCCCCTATGCTCCCCCACAGAAGCTCTTCCGCCAGGTTCACGTTTTTCAAAAGGTGTACTAACCGGCTCCAGCGTGACCACTTGCTGGGGAGGACGCGAAATGACAGGAGGCAATTGGATATGGGGTGGCTCATGTTAATTGCATGGAAATAGGGCTTGTGGTGATAATTGGTATCTTGCCATGTTACAGCGAGATCTTGATTTCGCCCATGGGAGCAGGCCGATTGCATTGCAAACTGTTTGGCGCCTGGCGTGTTCTCGTTTTTGGCCTCTCCCACTATTCACCGGTCTCATTTCGCTTGTGCGAGAGCGCAACGAGGCCAGAGAATCCCTCCAAAGTGTGGGCTAGAACGGAGAGAAACTCCCCAAGGCCCAAAAAATTACTAAGTGTGGGTAAATCCAGGTCTGAATCTCACCCAAAAAGCCAACGGGTAACACCCCGCCAAACCCG